>NC_077244.1:15683948-16352948 GCF_947179165.1 Solanum dulcamara | reverse complement strand
TACTAGCGCTTTTGGTAGAGCCTCACCTCAAGTCCACTCGGTGTTAAGTTGACATCTTATAGAGTACATATCATAATCGTAATATAGGTTTACAAGAGATAGAAATGTTATAATATCAAATTTCATCATGGCTGCCATACCCATATCCCATACTACTAATAAACTTTGGTTTTTAAGAAAATTCAGTAACGATCATTGATGGTATTTCGGGTATCATAATAACCAGGACCCACTTATAGGAAAATATTCAAAAGCATTGATGGCATATCGGGATGTCATACATGTCATATCATAATCATAAACATATCATAGGAATACCACATTTCTTAATATAAATGCAATGTGAGTATTGACCTTTCACATTATGAATCATACTTACATAATTCATATCATTAGGCCCAAGGTCACCACATAGGGCCCTAAGTCACCTATCTTCTTAACTTGCATGAAAATCATAGTTTGAATATGCTTATAATTCATACTTGAAAAATCATAAGAATCTCTTGAAAACATTGAACTCCATGATCATGATTGATATAATTAATCATAGGAAATAGATTCATGCATGGGTTTTCATAACTCAACTTGAAATCATGAAATTTGAGTAAAAACATACATGATCATATAGTTTTTATCAGATAATACGTAAATCACAAAGATAATATCCTTTGAAAGTACAATTGAAAATACACATAATTCATAACATTAACCCTACTATAGGAAAATTCATGAAAAAACTCTTCAATTCAATGTAATAAGTATCAATTTATATTAAAATCAACTCATAATTATAATTTGAATCATAATTCATGCAATTGGAATAGAGATCATAAAACTCATAAGAATACATACTTTGATTAATTGAAAAGTAGAGAATTTGTTGGGTTCAATGGGTGAAAGTACCCTAGGATCAAATGCCCACATGCCTTGGGTAGATTCTTTGATTGAAGCTTGAAAATTGATGGCAAAATTAGATACCCTAGATGATCCTTCAATGAAGTCTTGTAGGAGAAGAAGAGAGCCTTGAGAGGATTTTATGAGGGCAAAACTAATTAGAGGAAAGATATATTTCTTCAAAACAACCAGAAATGACTTAGGATAGGGTTAAAAGGATTGGAAAAGGACCAAAATATCCTTTTAACTCGTGCAACATTTTTCTGAGAAAATGTCTTCTACGGGTCGTAGATTTGAGTCACAATCTTTTTGTGATCTAGTAGCCTCTAGTAAAGTGGTCATAACTTCTAACTCCAACCTCCAAATAAGGCAACTTTAGTGGAGTTGCAAAGTAGACTCAAAAACCTTTAATTTGATAGTTCATAGAACACCTAATTATTTATATTCTAGGAGATATGATCATTTAAAGTTTATCCAAGTAAAATCTTTTATCGAAACTCAATTGGTAAGGAAGATTTCAACTTGTCTTTGTGCTATAGGATTCTTGTGACCTTAAAAGATCTCCAAATATATTCCAAAACTTACGAATTGACCTTAAAACCTATGCACAATGAAGAATCACCTCTTTATGACACTACGTATGGCTTCTATGACTCACTATTTAATCTACGGGTCATTAATATGAGTAGTCAATGTAGTGCACCAAAATCATAGGCTACTGGAATGAAACTTGGTCCCTACAAATTATTTCTACAAGTTGTCAACACTTACACGAATCGTACAAGTGACTCGTCAAACCTTCCCACACTTAGCCAAAGTTCAGAATTCAGGACCCCCTTTTACGAGTCTATTCTACAACTTGTAACTCATCCTACAACTCACCCCATTGAGTTGTTTCTAAAGTACAGAGGCTTGGAAATTTGGCAAAATCAAAGATCAACTCTACGAGTCGTTACAATTCCTACGAGTTATCAACTTGAATTATAAACTCTGTTCCAAACTTTGTCAATTTTCCAACCTCAATATCATTCTTAATAGCTGCTGTTACGACCTATAAGAGTCTTTATGACTTTTAGGCCAAGTCGTAAACTCTAGTCCATGTCTTTTATTAGAATTTTCTTTCATTTTGACTTTTCAAATTTTGGGGCCTTACAAATTTCTAACTTGATAGTCTAAAATATCAACCAGAATCTCTTCATAAGATACACTCTCCTTCACACCAACCCATCCAAAAGCACAATAGAGGTAGAATCACCAATACACTTTTTAAACAATAAAACATGAATCACCGGATGTACTAATGCCAACTCCTATAGAAAATCCAACTCATAAGCTCTCTTGCCAAAATGCCTCAAAATATGATATGGGCCTACATATCCGGAACTAAGCTTCCCTTTCTTGTTAAAATACGTCACACCTTTTATAGGTGAGATTTTCAAGTAAACCCAATCATCAACATCAAATTTAGGCTCCCTTCTCCTCACGTCTGAGTAGGACTTTTATCGACTTTGGATAGTCTTCAACCTTTCTATAATGAATCTAACTTTCTCCATAGCCTCAAAAACTAACGCGGGTCCTATTAAAGCAACCACACCAACTTTAAACCATCAAATAGGAGATCTACACCTCCTACCATATAAAGATTCAAACGGAGCCATTTGGATACTAGAATGATAACTGCTATTATAGGCACACTCAATTAATGCCAAGTGATTATCCCAATTACCTTTGAAGTTATTTACAGAAGATCTCAATATATCCTCCAAAGTATGAATAGTACGTTCATCTTCACCAATGGTTTAAGGGTGAAAAGTTGTACTAAGCTTAGGTTGAGTACCAAAACCCTTTTGGAATAACCTCCAAAACTGAGATGTAAACTGAGTACCACAGTCTAAAATGATAGATAATGAAATACCATGAAGCTTAATTAATTCTCGAATTTAAAACCGAACATAATCCTCGGCTAAGTAGAAAATCTTAATAGGAAGAAAATGCACCGACTTAGTCATTCAGTCAACAAAAACCTAAATCGAATCATGTTGCCTACAGGTATGAGGCAAACCTGTACTGAAGTCCATATTAAGTCTTCCCACTTTTAAGTAGAAATCTCAATGTCTTGAGCTAAACCTCCCGATTCTTGATGATCAACCTTTACTTGTTGGTAATTTGGAAACTTAGCCACAAACTCTTTAATATTCTTCTTCATGCAACTCCACCAATAAATTTCTCAAATCTCAATACATCTTTATGAAACTCGAAAAAATAGAATATCGCAAGTTATGAGATTCAGCCAATATCATGTCAACATCGAGTACATACACCCGACCTTGTATATAAGCACACCATATCCCGCTTGGGAGAAAGACTCAATTTTTTTTGCAACCAATTTCTTTAACTCCGTCAATAATGGATCATTATATTGATTTGCCTTAATGTTCTCCACCAGAGATGATTCAGAAGCATTTTAAACAGTAACACCACCATTCTTCGAATCAACCAAGAGAACACCAAAACAAGTTCATATATGAACATCATGATATAACTCATTCTTTTCATCCTCAACATGGGAAATCTATTCATGGACAACTTACTAAGATCATTGGAAACCACATTTGCCTTTTCTGGATGGTACAACACACTCATATCATAAACTATCAATAACTCTAGCCATCTTCTCTGTTGAAGGTTCAAGTCTTTTTGGTTGAACACATATTTCAAAATCTTATGGTCAGTAATACATCAACATTGACACCATAGAAATAGTGTCTCTAAATTTTCAAAGCAAATACAACTGCTGCTAACTACAAATCATGAGTCGGATAGTTTTTTCCATGCACCTTAAATTTCCTAGAAGCATAGACTATACCTTTACCATTTTGCTTCAAAATACAACCAATACCAACCTTTTAAGAATTACAATATACAACAAACCCATTGGATCCTTTCGGCATAGTCAACACCTGGGCGGAAGTAAGTCTATATTTCAACTCTTAGAAGTTTTTCTCATAAAACGTCTATAATAACTTGCTAAGCCTAAGAAAATTTGAATATCAAAAGGAGATAAATGTGTAGGGAAATTATTTACCACCTTGATCTTCCTAGGATCAATCATAATACCTTCATCGGAGCCAACATGTTCAAGAAAACTAACTGACCTTAACTAAAACTCACAGTTGCTGAACTTAGGAAATAATTGTCGATCCTTGAGAACTTGTAAGACAATCCTCAAATGATTGGTATGCTCCCCTTAGCTTTGAGAATAGAACAAAATATCATCAATGAATTCAATAATAAATAAATCTATTGCTTGAACACCCTATTTATCAAATATATAAAAATTGTAGGAGCATTTGTCATTCCAAAAGACATGACCAAAAATTCAAAGTCACTAGATCAAGTTCTAAAGACCACCTTTGGAATGTCACATTCTCTTACTCGAAGTTGGTGATAACTCGATCGAAGATCAATCTTAAAGAAATAACTAGCTACTTGAAGTTGATCGAACAAGCTATCAATCTTTAGGATGGGATATTCATTCTTGATTGTGACCTTGTTCAATTGACGATAATTAATGCACATTAGAAGAGAACCGTCTTTCTTCCTAATAAATAGCATCGGAGCACTGGATAGAGAGACATTCAGTCTAATAAAATCCTTATCCAATAAGTCCATTAACTGATCTTTTTACTTTTTAAGTTTTGCAGTGGCCAATCAATAAGAAGGAATAGAGATAGGTTGGGTATCAGAAAGAAGATCAATTCCAAAGTCTATCTCCCTTTGAGGAGGGATACTAGGGAGATCATTAGGAACACTTCTAGAAACTCATTAACAACTGAAATTGACCCAAATATAGGAGCTTTAGAATTTGTATCCCTAATCCGTATAAGATGATAAATGCAACCCTTAAAAATAATTTTTCTAGCTTTAAGGTATGAGATAAATTGTCCCTTAAACATGAAATTACTAGATTTCCATTTTAGAACTGTCTCATTAATAAAGTGAAACTTAACCAAACAGATTCTATAATTGATAGTAACATAATATGCATAAAGCTAATCCATACCAAGAATAACATCAAAATCGGTCATATCAAGCTCTACTAGATCAATTGATGTGATTTTATGAAAGAATATGATTGAAGAATTTGTATAGACTCTTTTAGCTAAACCTAAATCACCAACATGAGTATAGGCCAAAAAAGGCTCTAACAAGGTCTCGGGACTAACATCAAATTTTATGGTAAGATAAGGAGTCATAAATGACAGAGTAGCATCTGGATCTAACAATGCATAAATATGAAACTCAAATAATTTTAACCACACAATCACCACATCAGGAGAATCCTCCAACTCCTGATGAGTCTGTAGAGCCTAAAATCTATTCTGATGTTGGCCACCACCAGAACCCGAAGTAGTACTATACTGAGTTGGTCAGCCAGAAGTAATAGTCTCAGTCTGAGGACGATCACATGCACCTCCTATAGAAATTAAAGGAAAAACTTTCACTTGTTTATCCATCTTGCCATACTCAAAGCATAGATCTAAACCTGCCAAACACTCTTCTCTATGGCTCTTTCCACACTTCTTGCATGGAGGGATAATCTGACCATTTGATACTCTTCCTTGAGGATTAGGTTTAGATACCCTATCCTTTTTGAACTAGGGAGACAGAGTGTTAGAATAATATTGACCGAAGAATTTTGGGCAAAATTGTGAACGACCACCATTTTCGGTTTTATAATGAGAATAGTCACCACCATCAGTCCGTGCCCTCTTGGACTCCTAGATCTCTCCTTTATCCTTTCCTCCTCTATTTTCTTCACATGTGTCATTAGCCTTGAGATGTCCATTTCCTTGGTCAACATGGAGATTCTACATTCTTTGAACATCAAGTTCGACATATTCGAGACAAATTTTCTCATACGAGCTTTTGAATCAACAACTATGAAAGAAGCATATTTTGACTGCTGAGTTTACTTTAAAGCATACTCTCTCACACTCATGTTCCCTTGCCTCTAGTTAATGAAATCGTGGATCTTTGCTTCCTTTAACTTTAATAGAAATTAATAGTCAAGGAAAGAACCCTTAAACTTCTTCCAATCAATGGGATCCGCATCTGTAGCCCTTTCACTCTTCCATTGTTCATACCAAATTTGAGCTACTCCTTTTAGTTGATATGTAGACAAGTCCACCTTATACTCTGTACTAATTCCCATGATGTCCACAATCTTATAGATACCCTCGGTGAATTGTTTTGGATCCTTATCCACCTTTGAATCATGAAACTTTGGAGGGTCCATACGAGTGAAGTCACAAACTTGACTAGCCCTCATACCTATATTTGGGTTCAGAGAGGAAATAACTTCTCGATTAGCTTGTCTCTCCATAGCTTGGGCAAGCACTTGAAACGCGGCCAAAATTTCTGCATGAATCACTTGTTTGACTAGAGGGTCATTAGGAACTTAGGATCTTATTTCTCCTCGTTTAGATTAGTATTAGCACTCATTCGAATGTAGGCTTTGTGGAGGCATAATTCTATAATTACAAACAAAAATCACTAAAAATAAAACCTTACATTTCAACTCTATCGTATGACATAAAAATAATGAAAAGAGTGAAGTTTCCTAAAATGCCTCATATACTCCTATTCATAGATGTGGCACGCTTCACACTGATGAACAAGACTCTACTTGATGCGGCATGTCAGACACTCTAGGACTCTCAAACTTTCTGCTTTGATATCAAGTTTTCCACGACCTAGCTTAGACCGTAGATGTGACACATCGATTAGAATCCCGGAGGAATCCAACCAAGCCTCTTAGCATACATAGCATGATAATTCAAAGCATAAGATAGAATATTAATTTGAAGTGCAAAAATAGTCTTAACATAGAAATCTCAAAATAAGAGAATTCGACAGTAAAAAGTCAAATAGACCAAATATACTAATAAAGATATACATACCTCTACTACTATAGATGGAGCGTAGGACAATTTCCTAGATCACTGAAACATAAAGAAAGTAATATAGTTTGAATATGATAAAATACATAATGGTTTTGCCCTCAAATAATGAACATTCACCAAAATAGCTAAGTAGATAAATCACCAACTAGCCACAAATGGGAGAATGAGCGTCAGATCCTACATTATAAGATAATGTAGGCAAAAGTATTCATTAGTATATGGAATGTAATAATTATGTGAGACATATGCATGAACATGAATAGATGAGCATAATCAATATGAACATGTAATACATGACCAAATAACTTCAAAAGCATGAGATAAAACTTAAAAATAGTTTAAAATATTTAATAAGGTCAATTCATCATAAAAACATCGTTAAAGGGCTTATAAGGAGAACAGAGTACTTGTGGGATATTAACCTTAATCAATATTTAAGAGCATATGACCTATAACATAGAATCCGGTATAACTTCTACATCCATAAGAGAGAGGCTACTTTCCAAGGTAGACTCTATATCATAAACATAACATGTGCTATATGTGGATGCACTAGATAGGCCAATCAAGTCAACCTCAGGAGGCAACATAGTTTGGGACCAGTGGTTGCTACTAGATACTTCCCTACCAAGTCTCCACACTAAAGTCCTCTCGGTGCTTAGTTAATCCCAATAGAATAGTAAATTACTTACATTAGGAAAGGCAAACATGCACCAATACATATTAAAAAAAATACATCATAAGAATAGCTCATTTAATCATTATTTTATAACTTGATCATACAGACACTTACCTTTCTAAGTATCAAAATCATGATCTCATTCATACTATTAGAATCAATGAATCCTTGATCATAAGTTCATAGTTCATAGTTGAAAATCACAACATTATGCATGGGTCCATGTGAAATCAATATAAAATCATGTAGTAATGTAAATTCATGCATAATCATGTCAAAAATATCAATTGAAATAATATAAAAGGGGCCCATAAAGAACTGACATAAAACTCTTTTGAATTAGGCAAAATTTAATTGGAGACTTAAGATTATTTTGAGACCCAATGTATGAATGGAATCCATTGGTGAATCCCTACATACCTGGATTTAAAAGATTTAATTAATCCCTTCAATGGAAGCTTAAAGTCTTGAGCCCTAGTAGCTCTTGCCTTGGAGATAATTTGGGAGTAACTTTGAGAGAATAAAATTGTAATTTGGGAGAATGAGGGTTTTGGAGGGTTTGGAGTTCATTTTAATTTAGGAGTTAATCCCAAAAATGTCCAAGTATAAGACTTAGAAAAATGGGAAAAATCCCAAATACACTCGACATAAAGCTAACAGGATAGGCTTTATGGGCCATATATTTGGTCCATGTAGACTTCTACGGACAGTATAGTGGTCAATAGAAATAATGGAAATTAATGTCTAGGAAAAGGGACCTTGATGAATGGTTTTATGGCTTATATACTATTTCACGGCCCGTGAAGAGGTTCGTAAACCTGGAGAGCCAATGGGTTTTGAGAGGTTAAATTCTACAGGCATCCCTACGGCCTATCCCAAGTTCTACAGGTCATAGAACCTACCGTGGATTTCAACTGGTATTTCACCTTTCAAGCTCTCTTTCACAGGACCCCTTTATAGGTCGTGGTTCTTTTCACAGTTCATATGGGGGTTTTTATAATATCTCCCCACAGACTCTTTCCCATACCACATCCATGACTTCTTTCCATAATCTGTGGTGATTCCTAAGGCCAGTGAAGGGCCTCGTAGAAGTCCACAAAGCTACAATTTTCTGAGTTTCTTCTTTTTCTTGACTTACCAACTTTGGGATATTACAACTATCATCAACACTCTGAATGATATCTACTCTACATCTGGCCAGGGAATAAATTGCCAAATATCCAAAGTCATTTTTCCTGTAACTGTAAAGTAGAGGACAAAGCTCTATGCACTAGTCTTCTTAATATCAATGTCATTGACACTTCTGGCAAATATCTTAGTTTTTCCATCTTCCCCAATAAGCCTACAAATAGTGAATTCCATTTTATTGTTGACTTCATGAACAATAGACTTGCTGGCTAGGAATCTAATTTCTTGAACATGACTAGCAGAACTGTGCTTCCTAAATCAACTCTTAGTAGCATCCTTAGTCACATCATGTAGTATAATAATCATCCTTTCAAGATCAATAACATCATTAATAAAATGCAAAGGAGTGTTGTTTGAGGTACTAATGCTGCGAAGAAGAAAATGCACCTGGTGAACTGGGACACCTTAACCTGTAGGAAGAATGAGAGAGGCCTTAGCATCCAAAAGAGTGATATCAAGATTAGATCCGCACATGATAGCTTAGCAAGGAGATTGTACCACAACCCCTCCAGTCTTTTGGGTAAAATGCTTATCAATAAGTAACCTGGATTTGAGCCACAATGGAGAAAGAGGCCTATGCATAGAATCTGGAAATATATCCTAGAAGGATGGAAAGACATCTGTTAGGTATATAAGTTGACGCTCCAAAAGGGAAACAAGATCAATATTTTTAATGATAAATGGATAACCATTGAAAACTTCATTAGAAGAATGATTCAAGGACCTCTCTAGATGGGAGAGGAGAACATGACAGTCAATAATATTATTAATAGTCGCACTCAGGAATGAAATAAAATTTCTTTCAATCTTCCTAATGAGTTGTAAGCTAGCATCCTAACCTACAATATGATCCAAAATAATCCTATAGATGACAATTTCATTTGGGACTTTTCCAGCAATGGTGTTTAATCTACCAATAGTGCCTACCATTTAATCCAAAACCTGATCCATCCCAATAACCAGATGTTGAATGATAAATATTTTAGATGGATATGGAAAGCAAATTATCGTAATAAAATCAAGACTTTTCTCTGGTTGGTGCATCATTGCAGGCTAGCCACGTCTCAATATATTTACAAGATTGGTCTAGATATTAACCCTTCTTTGACTATATATAGACACCACTCTACATACATAAACCGAATATTCTTCCACTCTCATGTTATTCTATGTAGACTAAGTTTGAGGACCATAAGAAAGATTAAGAAAAAATGAGTTGTGCCTATTTTTACTAGTCAACTTATAAGTCATGGGAACTCCTACGGATCGTAGGACGGACTCATAGTGTTAGCATTAAGGTTTGAAATTTGGCAAAGTCTAGAAGTAAGTCTACGAGTCCATTGATAACTCGTAGAAAAGTCAATGACTCATAAGAATGAGTCATAGGGACAAGGTCTAAATTCTGAAAAAAAGAAGATAAATCTCAATACTTTGGCTACAAGTCAAGATGACGAATCGTAGAAAGGATCATGAGTCATAGAAAAGACTCGTAGAGACCTTTGACACTTTTCCAAAAATTCAAGACTCCAAGTCACTTCTACAAGTGATGTCCACGACTAGTCAAAGAGTTTGGGAGTCGTAGAAATTACTCATAGAAGAGATTTAGAGTCTGAGAATATTGACAGGAAAAGAAGGGTCTACGACCCATAATACTTTCTACTCGTAGAAAAGTTTATCGACCATAGTCTAAGTCTACGAGTGGGTTTCAATGAACTATAGAAGTTTCTATGAATTGTAGAACTAACTCATAAATGGCTAGAGTTGATTTTATTCAGGGTATTCATGTCTTATCCAACCTATCCTAGAATAAAAACCTGACATTTTAGGACTAAATTAATACCCTTATTAGTATCCTGAATGCATAATACTAACATTACATACTTAGTTTATTTGAATAGTGAGCATTCAAGAAAAAAAAGAGTAGGGTTCAAACATACACTTCCACCCTCTCAAGTTTTATTGTTCTGCGAATTCAAGGTATGTAAAGTTGAACTAAAATATGGATTTTGTTCCTCCATGTGCCCATGATTGTGATAGGTTGATTGTGAATGGATTGATACCATTGATGTGCTTCTTGAGAATTTCTTTTCTAAAATTTACATGTTTTAGTGATTATTATTAAGTTCATGTTTTTCTAAGAATGAATTCCTTTAACATATGATCTTAACTACTAGTTTCATACCCCCTAATAGCATGTTGATTGATAGTGAATTGTATATATCTAAAGATCAAGTCTACATCCTTGAAATTGTGAATGTACGATTGTGATTGGGATATAAAGATGATGATAGTGTTGATGAACTGATAATCCTTTATACTTTCATAATTGAACCCAATTAAATGGTCTCTACTGAATGTTATCATAAATGATTGGGGATGATTGAGAAATTGATTAGTTGAGAAGATTGATTTGATAGAACAGAGGAGTTGAAAAGTGTCCAATAGAGACATTGATTTGGTTTGATTTTGATTGATTGTCTTATAAGCTTTGAGTTTTGGGAGGAATATTAAGCACCGAATTGGGTTGGAGTAAGTAATAACTCAAATCCAATAACTATGTTGCCAAACGTAGGAGAGAATTAAACTGTTAAGTCGGATATTTCTTAAAATATTATCCTGACATGATAGGACTTGATTGGTTTTGAAACCATGATTGATTGATTTTTATTACCCTAGCAAGGTATTGAAAGGACATGGCTACAACATCGTCTTGTTGTACTATCACTGGCTCATAAGTGATGGTTGTCGAATAGAGAAACTCACATGTAGGTATTGATAGTACTCTATTTAGATCGGATTGGATTGTATATGATTGGTCTTTTTCTAAATCTTATTGTTGTTTAGACTTAGTAAATCTTGATTTAAGTTGTTCATCTTGTTGATTTGAGAGCTCTGACTTGATTTGATTCTACCTTGATACATGTTTTATTCTACTATATTACATACTTATATTCCATATATCGACGTCTATTTAGGCCCACATCATTTCATGATATAGAGATAGTTACTAGAGATCATCAATAGGTGCATCATTGAAGATCTATTTACATTTAGCTATTATGTGTGTCCTCCCTTCTTCCAGAGGATACCATATTTATCTTTCTAGATTTTGAGTTAGCTTTTCTTTATTTGATTTGAAGTAGACATGAACCTATCATTGACACTATTTAGACAGTTGATAGAGGCTTCATAAACTAGATTATTGATGTTGTCAATTGGTTTTGTTATTGGATAGTCTCATTCATACTAGTCTTGTTGATTTAATTGATTAGAAAAATTGTTGGCCGGACTTATTTATAAGTAGTATTTTTAATGAGTTGAGTCTTCAACTGTTAGAATGTGATTCAATGAACATGTGATTGGAGTAAGTGGTTCTCTCAAAGACTGGCAATGATCCTCGAGTGCCGGTCACATCTAGAGTACCCTCTTAGGGAATGAAAGAATTGGTATCAAAGCAAACCATTTAAAAGTTTGAGGGTGTTTATGAATCCATTTCTAGTAGATTCTTGGTTATGGGTGTTTTATGCACCATAATTATAATCATGGGGCGCTATATGACATTAGGAATTATTTCACTTCTTCATATTCTAGGTTCGTGCGAAAGAGTTTAACTCTAAAAGTTCCTATCTAATTCATGTGTTACACATTTGCCTATAATACACCGCTAGCCAAAGGAACGCCGCTAATACTAAGGTTCCACAATTTGAAATTCCTCCACTATCTGGAGTCATAACTAGGGACCGACCTGCAAGATCTACTGAGTCACCCAAGAGGCTACTATTCAGTCAACTCCTACTTCAAAAGATGAGTTCAGAGGTTCTATCACTATGATTACCTAACTGATAGCTGGCTAGAGGGGTAACTCGGGTTTAATGGCTCCCAGCTCTATCTCTCATGAGTCGTTATCTTCGGTAAGGATCCGAGACTTCTGGAATATGAACCCAATAGTCTTCATGGGTTTTAAGGTTGAGGAGGACCCCCAAAATTTCATTGATGAGATGTGGAAAATACTAAAAGCTATGAATTCTACAGAGATTTAGGGGCTTGAGTTGGTGTCCTATTAGCTAAAAGATATGGCGAACATGTGGTACAACCAATGGGAGAAAGGTAGAAGTGAGGATGATGAACTTGCTAATTGGGATATGTTTGAAAGAGCATTCCTTCATCATTTCTTTCCTAGAGAGTTAAGGGAAGCAAAGGTAGAGGAGTTTGTGAATATGAAACAAGACTAGCTAAAACTAAAAGAATATAGTATGAAGTTTATTCAGTTTTCCAGATATGCTTCAGAGATTATATCGGATATGAGATCGAAGATGAGGAAGTTTATCTTTGGCCTAGGCAAACATGTGAAGAAAGAGTATGAGACATCACTACTGATCTCTGACATGGATATTTTCATATTGATGGTGTATGCTTAGTAGGTATAGGATGATAAAAGAAAAGACAATGAAGAGAACTTAAACAAGAAAGAAAAACCAGTTAGGCATGAGAATGAGCAGAAGTAGAGTAAGGGCAACAAGTCCTTCTTTCAAAAGAGGTCTTCCAACTATGCTCCGTTAGTGACAAGTGCACCTGTGCCGCATAATAGGTATGATTAGAAGGGACAGAGTCACCTAAGTTCCAGAGCCAAGGGTTCTCTATTCCATTCTAATGTGGCTCCATGTTCGAAGGAAAAATCGCCTTGTAGTAAGTGTAGTAAGCTCCATTTGGGAAAATGTAGAGAAGGAAGGAATGGATCTTATAAATGTGGACAAGTGGGCTATTTTTAAAAAGAGTGTCTGATATGGGGTAATAGATCCTAGTCTTCTACCACGGCTCTATCGGCTAGAGTTAATTAGAAAGGTACCACTTCAGGTACGGGTGGAGGTACAAACTGACTCTATGCCATGGGTAGTCGACAATGTTGTGATGGGTATGATTTGAGTCTTTACTCGTGATTGTTATGTTTTGATGGATCCTGGTGCCACCTTTCTTTGTATCTTCTTATTTGGCTAGTAGATATGATAAAATTCCTAAGTGTCTTCTTGATCTTTTTAGTGGATCTACTCCTATTGGTCAGTCTATCTTAGCTAAGAGGGTCTATAAATATTGTGATGTGTATATCTGTCACAAGGATACCATGAATGACTTAATTGAGTTTGACATGATTGATTTTAATGCGATTCTTGGCATGGACTGTCTATATGCTTGTTATACCTCTATTGATTGTATAACTCGGATTGTTATGTTCAGTTTCCCAAACGAGCTTGTCTTAGAGTGGAAAGGTAGTCTTATTGTGCCTAAGGGTAAGTTTATCTCTATCACAACCCAACCTCGTAGGCCGTGACAGGGGTCTGTCCTGGACCCCCCATATACCTAGCTATCAATTGTGGTAAAATTGATTTGTAAATAAAGTAATATCATATAACATAGCCGCACTAGGCGATAATATTTTCATAAACCTGAAGTACTTTTTGTTTGTATCACAACATGATAGGGCACACAAGCCGACAAGACTGCTATAACATAATAACATATATCATATATCATGTAGACCCAGCAACTGACATGCACAACCCACATATACATGTCTGTAGACCTTTAAAAATATAAATAACAACATATGGCGGGACAGGGCCCCTTCCATACCCCGGAATGGACAAAAACAATTTATACATCAGTGGACAATATCAAAAACTAGGCCCCGACACAATGGAGCCTCTTCCAGCTAAGCTACAAAGAATCCTAAGCTGACGGACTCCCAAAACCTGTATCTGTACATACGGGCATGAACGCAGCCCCCTGAGAAAAGGGGTCAGTACGACATATGTACTAAGTATGTAAAACGTAACATACATTGGAGGTATATTCAAAATAGAGAAGCAGGGGAACAAATTATCAAATCAAAGACATGTACTTGTACTCTGTGAATCACAAAAGCATGTATGCTCAATTTATACAATATAGTCGGCCCTTTCAGGGGTCTGGTGAATCACATCTGTAGGACCATCATAGGCCCGGCGCCATCACCACCTTATTACAACACATCATCACATATATACATACGTACCCGGCCCTCTAGTAAGGGGCTCGGTGAACAATGCAGTGAATTGTGCATAATAACGTACCCAGCCCGAGACTCGGTGAAAGAAGTGTTATAGTATACACGAGTAGAGTAGTGACAAACAAAACACAGTTTAAATCATTATCTGAGACTCAATGAAGTCATCAAGTGAACCATCACCTGGGGATCAGGGCAGAAGGTATCTGACGTATACTCTTTAACTGTCACTAGGACTATGTAAAAAGGAGTTTTTAGAAATCTTAGACATATACCAATGTGAAATATCTTATAGCAGTCCGAGCATTGGTTATCTCAGAGCCTTTCTTTTTTTACAAACAAGAGCTTAATCGAATCAATTGTTATACAGTCATATAGAAGACTCGAAGATAGCAGCTTACTACTTTAAAGTTTAATCATTCAAAAGTGAGTGAGGGTTCTGAAGTCATATTCCAAACCTAAGAATGGAATTACCCCCAAAGCTCATATCACATCCTACTTACATCTAAGACATGCCAAAAGAGGAAAGATAGTCTTTACATACCTATACAAAAAACATACCAAGAGAAGCTTCACATACCTCTTATGGACTCTCCTTAATCGTGTTCACGTCGTTGTCCTCGAAACATATTTAATATGGAAGTAATTCAAGTGTTAACAATCTTAGACTTTTCAGCAACGTAGACTACCCATGAGTATTCATAGCATTCATCCCTTCGCTTGCCTTCTCGACTAGTTCCTTAACTAGTTAAGGCGTTAACGAAAATCGGACAGCACCTCCCCTATAACGTGCCCTATCTGAATTCCAAATTGTGTCCTTAACACCTACATACAACCAACAACATAAAAATAATCTCATATATATGTATATTATAGAGACATTACACAATATAAACCCCCAAACAACCCATTTGAAACTACGATACCAAAACTAGGGTTTTTATCCTTCTTTTCGTGAATCCTTTAATTGTGCAAAGCGGAGGGTCGTGTGGATGAAACCAGAAGCTCCCACGCCCTCATTAACTCATTTTACAGCATCATAATACATTAACACATGACCATCAGTCCCACACCACAAGTAAAACGCGTTATTCGATTACAATTCAACTATAGCGATTTCAATTTCGTTTATTTCTAATGTCGAACTTTTTACGACTTTTACCCAACTTCCAGCAGCCCAAAATGTGTGTAATACACCCTATAATAACATCATAAACTTCAAATTAGAGAGGAATACCTTACCTTTCCCGGAATTTGCTAGAACTCACCAAAATTGTGCCTCGGAACTCTTTTTTAGCGCGCTGTAACGTCGTGGCAGCTTGCTGTCCGATATTTGCTGCACAAAACCCTAATTTTATACTAATAATACTTCCATATCATCGTGGTATATGCTAGATAATAAATTTATGTAATGAAATCAGGACTTACCTTATTTTTTCCTCCAAGCCGTCACTATTTTCTCTCAAATTTAGGGTTTGCTTTCCTTTATTTGCTGCTGCAGTTTTGGATGGAATTTTGAGATAAGAAGCAGCCCCTTAGTCACAATATACATATATGTAGGTGTCCTTAGGAGGTGACACATGTCAGCCTCTAAGGGTGACACGTGTCCAGCCCTTATTGGGCCACCGCATACATGCCTCCAATTAGGGGCTGCCACATGGTAGTGGGGCCCACCTCCTCCAAGCAGGTGGGTCACCTACTTGATCCCAAGAAGGTGGGTCACCTCCTTGCTTGAGGTGCTGCCGCGTGGTACTCCTCTATTGGCTGCCACGTGTTACTTTTTTTTCTCCCTCGTGGGTTTGTAATATCGTCTTATTTTAAGAGCCTATGTAATCTATACTGCGCAAGCTTGGTATGTAATCCAATAGCTTAAGTATGTAAGACTTCCAAGTTAGTAGCTTACGTAGGTAAATCGAATCTTACGACTCGTTACTTTGCCTCCAATTCCTTTCGGATTCTTATGACTCCATTTCCAACCTTCTCTACTGTGGAGTATCACATTCTCCCTTCCTTAGAGTCATTTGATAGTGTCGTAGTATATCCGTCAGACATGATACTGTCTAAGGAACTTATAAGACATTTCCGAGTTTAAAAGTGTGGGGTGTAACATCCTTCCCCCCTTTAGAACATTCGTCCCTGAATGTTAAAGAAAACTTCCCTTAGAACTTTATACAGACCGTAGGGAGATTCTTTCCTATTTCCCTAACACATACTTCCATACAAGTACTTAATATACGTACTTCAGGAGCTGGGGTTACCTGTAGACATCAGTTACAAGTGCGAATACTTGTGTTTTATGTTCTCTTCAGTTTCCCCGGTTATCCTCTTTCTGGTTTTGGTTTTTCCACTGTATCTTGACGAAAGGCACGTCTTTAGTCTACAATCTTCCAGTTTGCCGATCTAAGATGGCGATAGGTTTTTTTTTCTCATAGGATTCCATCTCTTGAACATCAGTTATGGAATATACCCTGGGTGACTCGTCAGTACCCTTGCGAAGCATTCCTATCTGATGGACTGGGTGCATAGTTTCCAAATAAGGTGGTAAGCTCAACTTACCAGCTATGTTGCCCTCCCTCATGAGTAACTTGATACAGTCTAACATATTCTGGGTTAAGTTTCCTTTTCTAGGTGACCCTATTATGAACATCCAATTATCAGTTTGAACTCTGTATGTCTATGTCGATTATCTGTATATCATTCCTGCCGACTTTAGGATTTTAGTCAATAGCTTGCTTAATCATGTCGGGGCCTTTTTAGCTTAGTATTTCTAACATCTACCCATCCAATAGGGGACTTACACGTCTTACTCTACCAGTCTTGTACGGAGTCATTGGGATACCAAAGTGGTAGCCATTATGGTAGTTAAACTCAATAAGTGGTGGACGATCGTCTCGGTTCCTCTTAAAGCCAACCATATAGTAGTATGCTCAGTAGATTCAGTAGCTCAAGGAAAAATGCGGTACGAAGACCTATCTGTGCTCCCGAGATTTTCTTAGACTGATCTCTAGACGTTAATCATAATTGAAGTCCCCCTATCTGAGATATTAGCAGGGAAACCTCACGGAACCTTATTACCTCCTTGTCCTATAACTTCACCTAGTTCCAACTGCATAGGTGGTTTTGTTTGAAAGAAAATGAGTTGATTTGTTAGCCTACTCGCACTAACCCGTATAGCACCCTAGTCTTACAGAGTATAAAATAGGTTCATAATGACGTTGATAATTTGGGAACCGTTAGCCTGGTATAGTCCTTCTCGACTCTTTTCAGAACTTTAACTGGCATTCAATATTTTGGGTTTGTCTTCCCCTCTTTTTTTCCAATCCTTAGGGTTGGCTACCGAATAATGTTGTAGTCCTCTCATATAATGGCTCTCGTAGTCGTTCTGTGCTTTGTCTAACATGATCTGGTATAATTCCGAAGGAATTTTGGCATATAAGCTCGTCATCCTGTAATAACCAGTTAGTTCTGCCAGTTTTACTTAGACCCTTTCACAATTTCCCTTACCCCCACTTGTAATCCTCTAGACATATTATCTTGTATTATTCTTTACCTTTACAAGAATATGAGAGGGTACAAGAAGTATCCTAGTGTTACCTTGCTAGTCCTCATGTTTTACCCTACCGTTTTCTCCCTTATCCTACACTCAATGTCGGGGTAGATCTATGGTCCACTCGTGGCCATATCGTACTCCACCCATAGCACTAATTCCATCTCGATAATTTGGCTTAACCTATCTTTGTATCTCTCGATAGTTAATTGCAACTTGGGCTCCCTTACCTAGGAAAATAGCTGTGGGGACTCCGTAAGGTCCTACCACTCTTTTAGTCTACAATTTTACACCTTCTCGGTAGAGTAGGTAACCTTTGATCGAAGGAGAAGGGACTAATATCGTTAATCCACAAGTGACATTCCCTCCAGATTCACCTGGCGCTGGAGTGCGAAGTGAGTCTTATAGTCCTGGTCATATTGAGGGATTTTTGACCTTGGGTATTACTTCCTTTCATTCGTAAATTACATCATCTAGTACCCTTACCTTTTGGGTTTTGCTTTTTCGCCCCCAGAGTTGGCTGCCAAGTGGTGTTGAAATTCCCTCGCCCACTGGTCCATATAGTCATTCTGCGGTTTTCCTCTCATTAACTAGTTCTATGTTGAAGAGCTGTGGCATTTGAGTGCGTCGTCAGTTAGCAGTTAGCTAATCCTTCTTGTCTTGCTTAAATCCTTTTTACAATACCCTCAATGTAACGTATAGTATTCCAGGAACATAATCTCATGTCATTCCTCCGCCGCTAGTTTCGATTCTTCCATCTCGCGTGATCATACCAGCATATTAAGTTCCATCCGAATTTTGAGGTTAAGCGTGCTGGGGCGAGAGTAATATTGGGATGGGTGACCTCCCTGGGAAGTCTTCGTGTTGCTTTTCATTGTAATCCCTGCCATAATGTGTGGGGCACTCAACTTAACTCCAGATTTACCGCAGCGTTGTCTCGCGAGTCTTTATGTTTTGCCCTGTCCTTTCGTCTGTTATCTTGCATCCAATATCGGCGTAGACCTTTAGCTCTACTATCCTCTATTCACTTTGTGTTCTCCTCATTTTCTACCACATGAGGCTTTCTATTCCTTTTTCTTTGGTTATTTATCTATCGCAACATCATTTGCCACTAACTCTATAACCAACGTTTTGGCTTTTGGTCTAGCATGCTGTCATTATCCTTCGTAATGTCTCTTAATTTGGTTGATATCCTTTCATGGTTACACTCTTTTATTTTTATACGCAGCCGCCTTCTAGTGTTATGTTGTTCAGGGTCTCGTCACAAACTTCTTAACACTGCCTTATGTAGCATTCTGGCTTCTATCCAATTATTGGTAGCTTCCGGACCTTTCCAACTTAGTTCAGCAAGATATCTTATCGAAGTTTAGACGTCTATCTCACATATATTTAAATATAAATTGCCTCCTCCTACCTTTGCTATTTTCTCATTAACTTCCCCCTTTTAGAAGGTACTCGTACTTTCATCTGCTTGTACCTTGCTCTATGTCTCTTTGTCCAGTCTCAATTTCGCCCAATCTCTTCCTCCAATCTAGTTGGTACTGCATTATGTCTCCGTCTATCTTCATATTTTATAATCAGACTATCCGCATATGGAGCCTTGGCTAAATTACGAAGCAACGAGAACCTTTCCATATTTAATATGATGTCCTGTCTACTAATCGGTACTTGAATAATGTGACCCAAGGAACAACTCATCCAAGGCCACCTTCTACTTTTCCTTTTCTCATAATTACTTCGCACCTGTAGTCGTTCCAATTCCAATTAGACAGTGCTAGTATTCCGATGATAATTATTTAAGGTTTTCTTAAAGTAGTAGCTTTATCCCAGCCTATATCCTTTGCTTCTTGGGGCGAATAGAAGTTGCGCCATTTGTTCCTTAAGTTTCCCTCCTCGTCCCTTAAGGGTTCCACTATTTTTGGGGCAACGTTGTGTACACGCATCATTTTTTTTGTATCTTAAGCCCCATGCTCTTACTGCATTCTCAACGCAGGCCTTTAACTTAGTCAATGCGTATTAAGTACGTCTTACTAGTGGTTCCACTTTATCCCTGCATACTCGTATCACACTGTTCAATTCATACTTACATATCCCCCTTTTAATTCGTATTCGTGTTCAGTTCCTGACATCTCTTTGAGGTGCTTCTGTTAGAAGTTCTTTTCCCAATTAGTCGGTGGAGAACTATAAACTGTTATCGTGAACCATTTTCCAACCATTGTTGGAAGAAACCAGAATCTCTTAAACATCACAGTACTTCCCTTTTTATACTCGACCTACCTGGTCTCTTTCTGAGTTTATCTCGAGGTACGAACAACTTATGTAATTTACAATAAGAGTTGGGGGATTGGTATTTTCAAAAAGAGTGAAGCTCAATTACCGAACATCTTACCCTTCAATCTGAGCTTCTCTCTTTTTTCTACAGCATAGTTACAGCTGGAGATACTGTGGTCTGAACTGTACTACTCAGACAGACTTTTGTTTCTCCATAATAAACTTCCCCAAGTGAAAAGGGTACCCCTTATGGACGACCTGAAGGGTGCCTCTTACGGCTTTAGTTAACCATAATGGGGGTACTTGGTATCAACTTCCAAGATATGTTATAAACTATGTTTTATTCCCTCCTTCTTGTATTGGGAAAATTTCGGCAGAGTTTCTTCTACACTTTTTACTATCCCAAAACCTGCATGCAGAAAATACCAACAATGCCTCACAGGGCCAACACATATATATACATATCATATCACAGCCGCACAGGGCTTTCAAATGTCATCGCATATCGCAGCCACACAGGGCTTTCAATGTCAACAATAATATAAAAATATTGGACTTACCTTATATGTCCAACTTCAAACTGCATCTATTGCACTTCCTGTCTGCTTTCCTTTTAGGTTTCCACTTTACATTTCAATAGTACTTCAATAGCTTACCCGACGGATATCTTCGGTGGCTTTACTTTACTTACCTGCATGCTTCATAACTTTCCATGTCGTCAATTACTTCCTTCTATTGGTGTCGTCCTTCTGTTAAGATCCAAGGTTAGTATAAGGAATTTTCCTATGACTCGGATCTAAAGCAACATCTCAGATATGAAAGAAAGGTAACATCCTAAATGTCCTGTAGCTTCCTGTTTATGGATGTGGCACGCAACACATCGATAATCACGACTCTACTAGACATGGTCTGCAGACAATCCAAGGACGAACTACTCTGATACCACTTCTGTCATGACCCAACCCCGTAGTCCATGACTGGGGTCCGACCTTGGCCCCTCGTATACCTAGCTATCAACTGTGGTCAAATTGATTTGTAAATAAAGCAATATCATGTAATAGAGCCCCACTGGGCGATAACATTTTAATAAACCTGTAGCCCTTTTTGTTTGTATCACAACATGACAGGGCACGTAAGCCGATAAGGCTGTCATAACATAATAACATATATCATATATCATGTAGACCCAGCTGAATCAACTGACATACACAACCCACATATACATATCTGCAAAACTTTAAAAATATAAATGACAACATATGGCGGGACAGGTCCCCTGCCGTACGCTTGAATGGACAAAAGAAATTTATTCATCAGTGAACAGTATCAAAAACTAGGCCCCAACATAATAGAGCCTCTTCTAGCTGAATTGTATGGAATCCTAAGTGACGGACTCCCAAACCCTGTATCTGTACTTGCGGGTAAGAACACAGCCCCCCGAGAAAGGGGGTCAGTACGACATCTGTACTGAGTATGTAAAACGTAACATAATACACTGGAGGTATATTCGAAATAGAGAAGTAGGGGAACAAATTATCAAATCGAATACATGTACCTGTACTTTGTGAATCACAAAAGCATGCATGCTCAATTTATACAATATAGTCGACCCTTTCATGGGTCCAGTGAATCACATCAGTAGGACCATCATAGGCCCGTCGCCATCACCACTTTATTACAATAGATCATCATATATATACATATGTACCCGGCCCTCTAATGAGGGGCTCGGTGAACAATGCAGTGAATTGTGCATGATAACGTACCCAGCCCAAGACTCGGTGAAAGAAGTGTTATAGTATACACGAGTAGAGGAGTGAGAAACAAAACACAGTTTAAATCATTATCTGAGACTCAATGAAGTCATCAAGTGAACCATCACCTGGGGATCAGGGCAGAAGGTATCTGACGTATACTCTCAAACTGTCACTAAGGACTATGTAAAAAGGAGTTTTTGGAAATCTTAGCCATATACCAATGTGAAATATCATATAGCAGTCCGAGCATTGATTATCTCAGAGCCTTTCCTTTTTTTCAAACAAGAGCTTAATCGAATCAATTGTTATACAGTCATATAGAAGACTCGAAGATAGCAGCTTACTACTTTAAAGTTTAATCATTCAAAAGTGAGTGAGGGTTCTGAAGTCATATTCCAAAGCTAGGAATGGAATTACCCCCAAAGCTCATATCACATCCTACTTACATCTAAGACATGCCAAAAGAGGAAAGATAGGCTTTACATACCTATACAAAAAACATACCAAGAGAAGCTTCACATACCTCTTATGGACTCCCCTTAATCGTATTCGCGTCGTTGTCCACGAAACCTATTTAACATGGAAGTAAAGCAAGTGTTAACAATCTTAGACTTTTCAGCAACTTAGACTACCCACTAGTATTCATAGCATTCATCCCTTCGCTTGCCTTCTCGACTAGGTCCTTAACTAGTTAAGGCGTTAACGAAAATCGGACAGCACCTCCCCTATAACGTGCCCTATCCGAATTCCCAATCGTATCCTTACCACCTACAATCAACCAAAAACATAAAAAGCAGCTCAAATATATGTATATTATAGCGACGTTACACAATATAAACCCCCAAACAACCCATTTGAAACTACGATACCAAAACTAGGGTTTTAATCCTTCTTTTTGCAAATCCTTTAATTGTGCAAAGCGGAGGTTCATGTGGCTTCAACCAGCAGCTCCCACGCCCTCATTAACTCATTTTACAGCATCATAATACATTACCACACGACCAGCAGTCCCACACCACAAGTGCAACGCGTTATTCGATTACAATTCAACTATAGTGATTTCAATTTCGTTTATTTCTAACGTCAAACTTTTTACGACTTTTCCCCAACTTCCAGCAGCCCAAAAGGTGTGTAATACACCCTATAATAACATCATAAACTTCAAATTAGAGTGGAATACCTTACCTTTCCCGGAATTGGCTAGAACTCACCGAAATTGTACCTCGGAATTTTTTTTAGCGCGCTGTAATGTCGTGGCAGCTTGCTGTCCGATTTTTGCTGCACAAAACCCTAATTTTATAATACTAATACTTCCATATCATCGAACTATACGCTAAATAATAAATTTACGAAATAAAATTGGGATTTACCTTATTTTTTCCTCCAAGCCGTCACTATTTTCTCTCAAATTTAGGGTTTGCTTTCCTTTATTTGCTGCTGCAGTTTTGGATGGAATTTTGAGATAAGAAGCAGCCCCTTAGTCACAATATACATATATGTAGGTGTCCTTAGGAGGTGACACGTGTCATCCCCTAATGATGACACGTGTCCAGCCCTTATTGGGCCACCGCATACATGCCTCTAATTAGGGGCTGCCATGTGGCAGTGGGGCCCACCTCCTCCAAGCAGGTGGGTCACCTACTTGAACCCAAGTAGGTGGGTCACCTTCATGCTTGAGGTGCTACCACATGGCACTTCTCCATTGGCTGCCACATGTCACTTTTTTTCTTTCTCGTGGGTTCGTAATCTCATCTTATTTTAAGAGCCTATGTAATCCATGCTACGCAAGCTTGGTATGTAATCCAATAGCTTAAGTATTTAAGACTTACAAGTTAGTAGCTTACGTAGGTAAATCGATTCTTACGACTCGTTACTTGGCCTCCAATTCCTTCCAGATTCTTATGACTCCATTTCCAACCTTCTCTACTATGGGGTATCACATTCTCCCTTCCTTAGAGTCGTTTGATAGTATCGTAGCATATCCGGCTCACATGATAATGTTTAAGGAACTTATAAGACATTTCCAAGTTTAAAAGTATGGGGTGTAACAATCTCCTAACTTAGATCTAAAACGTTGATCTTTATAGGGTGTATTTATCACATTCCCCTACTCTTGAGTCAGTCCAGATTGTAAATGAGTTTCTGAAGTGTTTCCTGAGGATCTGCTTGGAGTCCCTCCTGATAGAGAGATAGACTTTATGATCAATGTCCTTCCTGATATGCAACATATCTCTATTCTACTATATATAATGGCTTCTGCTTAGTTGAAAGAATTAAAATATGTCCTAGTTAAGGGATTCATTAGGCCAAGTATCTAACCTTGGGGTGCTCTTGTCCTATTCATGCAAACGAAAGATGGGTCATTGAGAATGTGTATTGACTATCGTCAACTGAACAAGGTCGCCATAAAGAATAGGTATCTCCTTCCCAAGATAGATGATTTGTTTGACCAATTTTAGGGTGCTACTTTTTTCTCAAAGATAGACCTCAGATCAGGCTACCACCAGTTGAAAGTGAGAGAATGACACATCCCAAAGACTGATTTCAAAACTTGGTATGGTCACTTTGAGTTTCTTTTAATGTCATTCGTTCTAACTAACGCTCCTTCAACATTTATAGACTTGATGAATAGTGTGTTCAAATAGTATTTGGACATGTTTATGATTGTGTTTATAGATGATATATTAATCTATTCCAGGATTGAGGAGGAGTATATTAATTATCTCGAAATTGTCATTCAAACTCTTAAGGAGAAGGAGTTATTTGCTATATTTTCCAAATGTAAGTTCTTCATTGCGTCTATGGTGTTCTTAGGCTATATTATTTTTGGAGACAGTATAAGAGTTGATTCGTAAAAGAATGAAGTGGTTAAGAACTAGCCAAGGCCCACATCCCCAATTGACATAAGGAGTTTTTTGGGTTTGGCTGGCTACTACTATAGATTTGTTGAAGGGTTCTCATACATATCTTTACCATTCACTAATCTAACTCAAAAGAAGGCTAAGTTCCAATGGTCAAATGCTTTCGAGAAGAGTTTTCAAGAATTGAAAATAAGTTTTACTACTACTCTAGTATTATCCTTACCTGAGGGAACAAATGGTTTCATTATCTATTGTGATGCCTCTAGAGTTTGATTAGCTTGTGTGTTAATGCATAAGGGAAAAGTTATTGTTTATTCTTTAAGAGAAATTAAGATTCATGAGAAGAACTACCCGACTCACAACCTTGAGTTGGCAGACATAGTATTTTCTCTTAAGATTTGGCGTCACTATCTTTATGGTGTGCATGTCGATGTGTTCACAGATCACAAGAGCCTACAATATGTGTCTACTTAGAAAGAGTTAAAACTGAGGCAGAGGATATGGCTTGAGTTGCCCTAAGATTATGATATTAGCATTCTCTACCACCTAAGTAAAGCTAATGTTATTGTTGATGCACTTAGCAGGTTATCTACGGGGAGCACTACTCATATAGAAGAGGTAAAGAAGGAGTTGGCCAAAGAAGTTCATAGGCTTGCACATTTGGGAATCCAACTTATTGACTCAAGTGATGGTGGTACCATTGTTCATATTGGGGATGAATCATCTCTAGTTGTAGAGGTGAAAGAAAAGAATAATCAAGATCTCATTCTCCTCCAACTGAAAGACCATGTTCACAAGCAAAAGGTAATGGCTTTTTCAGAAAGGGGAGATAGAGTATTGATGTATCAAGGGAGATTTTGTGTTTCGAGTGTTGATAGCATTTGAGAGAGAATTATGGCATAAGACCATAACTCCAAGTATTCCATCTATCAAAGTTTGACAAGGATGTACCACGACTTAAGAGAAGTATACTGGTGGAGTGGAATAAAGAGAGATATAGTAGAGTTTGTGTCCAAGTGCTCCAACTGCCAACAAGTCAAAGTTGAGCATCAAAGGCCTCATGGAGTAGTTGAGAATATTTAGATTTCAAAATGGAAATAAAAGATGATAAATGTGGATATTATTACAGGTCTTCCATGGTCTCACATACAGCATGACTCTATTTGAGTGATTGTGGATAGGATGACCAAGTCAACCCATTTCTTGCCAGTTAAGACTACAAAAACTGCAGAGGATTATGCCTTGTTGTATCTTCGAGAGACTATTAGAGTGTGTATAGTTCCTTTTTCTATCATGTAAAATATGGGAGCTCAGTTCATTGCCCAGTTTTGGAAGTCATTCAAAAAAAAATTGAGTTCAAGAGTAAACCTTAGCACTGCCTTTCTTCTGCAGACAGACGGCCAGAAAAAGCGTACAATCCAGACTTTAGAAGATATGTTGAGAGACTGTGTCAACGACTTCAAAGAAAGTTGGGCATGTTAGACATGCAACATTGTGTAATAGCGGCCTCGATGGGCAAACATCAGACCAATCACCTAATTTATTGTTGCTCGCAACATACCCTCTTTGCCTTAACTTATATATATAATTATATCCTTTAACCAAAAACATATTATGATCTTTCACTCTATATTCAAAGATAGCAATGTCATATGTTATTCAGTCCAAGATAAGCAATGAACTCTCTCTGCTTATAGGAATTATTTAAACTCCTAACATTCCATATAATTAAATTTATAGAGATAGTTGAGGGTGATCAACACCTCCTCTATCAACTCCAGTACTACTAGATCCTATTTTATAAGTCAGTATTGATTGACAGTTAGGCTAGAGGACAAACCTATCAAGAGGGACAAACCTATTCTATAATAACCCTCGTGGTTGTTTTTGTATTTTTGCGTTCTTTTACTATTTTTCTCCTTTTCTTAGTTTTCTTGTAGCATTTGTGAGGTGTTGGGATGGGTGGCATGCTTCTCGAGGAGTTCGGGTGAGTTTTGAGTCATTTTGGCCCTTTTTGAGGCTCATGGCTTGAAAGAGTTGACTTTAGTCAACATTCAGAGATTTTGATGTCTAGTGAAGATTCCATCAGTTCCATCAGCTTTGGAAAGGTCATTTTAGTTTAGTTTGATGATCTATTCGGGTTTTGGGGCTTTTGTTTAGAGTTTGTACAATTATACATTTTAATTTTGAAGTTTTTGTCAAAGTTTGACTTCGGTCAATATTTTAGGTAAACATGCTATGATTGAAATTCCATTTGCACGGTTAGCTCTGGAATGCCATAATTGGTCAAGAATGATGTCACAACCCAAGCCTAGGTCCTAGATGTGACATGGCGAATGAGAAATCCGAATGTACCTCAAACAAGCCTCTTTGCATTCTTTTAGCCTTTCATAGGTAATGACAATAAATAAACAAGCAAAATTCATAAAAGTAAATCTTCAACTTATATATGTCCAACAATACCTCTAACTTTTAAATGTAATGGAGCTAAGACAAGTCCCTAGATCACCCTCAATCATAATAGAAAAAAAGGTCATAGTAAGTGTGTAAATATCTCAATATATCATAAGCTAGAAAGACAAAGGAGTATTATTCCCAGAACAGGAGAACTCACCAAATGTAGCCTTCAAATAAAATCTCAACTAGCCACGTGGAGGAGAACAAGGATAAGCAACAGTCCCTACATGGTGATATCATGAAGGAAAAAGAGTATGCGTTAGTACTTTACATGTACTAAGTATGTAGGCATGCATTACAAAGTAAAATATTTAGGACATTTATAAGGTAAAGTACATAAATTAGTAAATGCATGAGTAATCAAGTAGATATCATTTAAATCATACATATGTGGATATATACATATATGAGTAATCATGCAAATAGCATTGGAAATGTTCATTTGTGGGAAGTTGACTATAACCGACATTAAGACCATGTGAGCTATTACATTGAATCCAACATAACCCCCCTACGTTATAAGAGGAGCCTACTTTCCTAGAATAGAACTCCGTCAACTTTACATTCATTCTTTACATTTAACTCTAAGGGACTTCATGGATCCATTAGCCTAAGCCTACAAGGGCTCCTATGTTGGCGCATAGTTAATGAGACAAGGAGTTGCTACTAGGATTCCCTTACTGAATCCCACCTTAATGACCCATTCGCTGCTAAGTCAATTCCATGAAATAGTTTACTACTTCAAATTAGTCATAGAATATAGCTTGAGAATTCAATATAACATATTCGGTAGAATAGCTCATTAAAACATATGGTGATTAAAATGTGCAAGAATTATCCTAATTGCATAAACAATCCATCATTCATAGCATTTCATCATTCTTTTATTTCATAAGACACACTTTTGATCAGAGATATTGCTTTCGTAAATATTTATTTGAAATCAAAGCATTCAAGTCAAACTTCATTGATAATATAGTAAACTAGGTGGGTTCAAATCACTTCAAATTTTAAACATTTATGTAATTGCAATTGTGTATAAATACTTTGAAATTCGTCCAATAAAAAATATGCTTTATACAACCCACCATTAATTTCAAGAACCTTTAAAGAGATAAATAGAAAAAATACTTACAAATAATCATTTCATACATATAAAATTATTTTGCATCAAAATAGACCAATAACCATTAGTTTAACCATAATTCATGCTATTAAGTATGTGCCCTTTTTCTATCAATGGAGGGAGCAAAAAAGGGGCTTTGCTCCCCTTTACAATATGAAGAAAGAAATAAGGGTCGAAGTAAATAAGAATTACCCACAAGAAAATTTTATTCGAAATTAAGAGATTTAGTTGAAAGACTTTTGGACTAAATGTGTGTAAGAACCCATGGATAAACACCCACCTAACTTAAAGTAAATATTACAGAAAATAAACATAATTTATCATATAATCAAAATACTTTAGGCATGAGAGTTGAAGGAATACTCTCATTGAAGCCTTACATACCTGAAATCCGAAGCTTTACTCAAAATCGAAGGACTTAATGAACATTATTGAATCCTAGTCGTTTCCCCTTGACGGAGTATTTTGTGTACTACCTGGAGTATATGAATCATCAAAATAGTATTTCTACACTACTAAGAACTAAAACTATATTCTGAGAATGAGTAAAAAAGTTTATAGATAGAAGAGTTGTTTGAGAAAGCTTGACGAATAAAATGATAAAATAAGGTGAGTATTTATAGGTGTGAAGGAGGAACACGACCTGACAATAATTAAAATATTTGGACAGAAAAATATAAAAACTTAATGGAGGATTGTGATTTCATGGGTGATGTCAAATGGATCTAGATCTTCTATGGTCGGTGAGATAAATCTTATTTTTATGGAATACTCTTTTTCGGAGCTATGTTTGAACAAGATAACTAACTAATTTGGATTTGATGTCTCATATAAATTGTAACTCTAGAAGTCTTCTTTCATGTCGTTTAAGAATCAACTGATTTGGAGTAACCTACAGTGGGATGCGATTTTTCTTCTACAAATACTCTATTTCATTACAATACCAGGTCTTCCAAAGATTAATTTATTTGACCTACTTAGCCTTCGAATCTTAATCTATGGTCTCATAAATATTGTATGTAATGATGTTGGAATTATTTAAAAATTTGAATCACCTAATGTAGACCATCCTATGAAAATTTATGCCCAAAATACAGAAGCATTATTATTTTCATCTAGAATTGGATCAGCATATACAACATTTTTTTAGGAGGTGTTACATTATCTCCCTCTTGGAACATTCATTCTCAAATGAGCAAGACATGGCTTTAGTAGAGTAGATTATAAACCAACAACCTATCATTAATGCAATAGTGTAATTTAAAACATCGTTCGAAATATATTTCATAATTTTGTATGCATATGACAAGAAAAGTTAAAATGCAAGGAATTCAAGTAATTGAGCAAGAACAACTTAATACCTTAGGTTTGGGTAGAAACGAAAAGATGAAGGTATCGCTTAATCATATCCGCTTCCGCTTTCCATGTAGAACTTTATATTTGTTGATTCCTCCAAAGAACTTTAACAGATGATACTTCTTTGTTCCTCAATTTCTTAACTTGCCAGTCCAAAATTTCAATTGGAACTTCTTCATAGGTCAAGTTTTCTTCAACATTCAACTCCCAAAGGAAAAATAGAACAAGGATCACCCACATATTTTCTCAACATAGACACATGGAACACTGGATGAACCATGGCCATTTCGAATGGCAACTCCAACTCATATGCAAACTTGCCAACACGTCTTACGATTCTATAAGGCTTTAAATACCTAGGGCTCAATTTCCCTTTCTTACCAAATCAAACCACACCCTTCATGGGTAAAACCTTCAGATACACCCAATCATCCATATTAAACTGTTGATGAACCTTTCTCTAATGATATTCACCTTCTCTAAAGAATCAAGTACCAAATCGGGGCCCAATAAGGTCATCTCATCTACTTCAAACCAACCAACCAGGGATCTACATCGTCTCCCATACAAAGCCTCAAATCGCGCTATCTACATACTTGAGTGGTAATTATTATTATAGGCAAACTCATTGAGCGGTAGATGATCATCCCAATTTTCTCTAAACTCCAACACACAAGTCCTTAACATATCCTCTAGTGTTTGAATCATCCTTTTGGCTTGCCCATCGATTTGAGGATGGAATGCGGTGCTCAATTTTACCTTAGTACCGAGGCCCTATTGAAATGATCTCCAAATGTGAGAAGTGAATTGGGTACCAAGATCTAAAAATAATGGATAATGGCACACCATGTAACCTCACCAACTCCCGAATATATAACTTGGCTTAGTCTTCGGCACTATAGGAAGTCTTAATGGTAGGAAGTGAGCCGACTTAGTCATTCTATCAACAATTATCCAAATCGAATCATGACGCTTTCGGGTATAAGGCAAACCCGCTAAAAAATTCATATTCACATCTTCCCACTTCTAAGTAGGGATTTCAATGTCTTGGTCTAGGCCACCCAGCCTTCACTTGTTTGCAATTTGGATATTTGTACATGAACCTTGCTATGTCCTTCTTCATGCCACCGCACCAATAGAACTCTTTTAAGTCTCGGTACATTTTCATTGAACCGGGATGAATGGAGTATGTATAATTATGAGCCTTCATCAAGATCAAACTCTGTAGACCATCCACATCCGGAACACATAGCCGACCTTGGTAGTATAGCACTCTATCGCCCCCTTGGAAAAAGACCTCTACCTTTTTTTCCTTCAAAAACTTCTTTAACTCAATAAACGTAGGGTCAAGATCTTGCTTTGACTTAACATCCACCACCAAAGAGGATTCGGACCCATTTTGAACAACCATACCACCATTATCGGTACCACACAACTGCACCCCTAATCTAGCCAACTGGTGAACATCTTTCACCAACTCCCTCTTCCCTTTGTCAACATGGGCCACACTCCCTATAAACACTCTACTAAGTTCATCGGCAACCAGATTGGGTTTACCTGGATGATAGTGCACACTCATGTCATAGTCCTTGAGAAGTTCTAGCCACCTCATTTGCCTTAGATTAAGGTCCTTTTAGGTGAACAGATATTGAAGACTTTTATGATCAGTATAAAAATTCAGATGTACCCCATAGAGGTAATACATCCAATCTTCAAAGTAAAAACAATGACCGCCAATTCAAGGTCATGGGTAGGGTAGTTATGCTCATACACCTTTAATTGCCTAGAAGCATAGGCTATGACCTTGTCATTTTGCATTAAGACGCAACCTAAACCAATCTATGAAGCATCACAATAAACCAAAAACCCTTCTAATCCTTTCGGTAGAGTCAAAATAGGAGCGGAGGTAAGTCTATCTTTAAAGGCCTGGAAACTCTTCTCACATCATATGTCCATATGAATTTGGCTTTATTTTGGGTCAATTTCTTCATAGGAGATCAGATGGAGACAACATTTCGGTCCAATTCTTGACTGTCTCCATTTTTTAGGATCAACCTTGATCTCATCATCGGAGACAACGTGACCAAGAAATGCCACCTCCTTAAACCAAAATTCACACTTACTAAATTTTGCAAACAGTCGCCTGTCCCTCAATGTTTGAAGCACAACTCTCAAGTGATTCTTATGTTCTTCCTCATCCTGAGAGTAAAACAAAATATCGTCAATAAAGACCACCAAAAAAGTATCAAGGTAAGGTTTAACACCTTATTCATTAAGTCCATGAACACCGTCATGCATTCATCAACCCAAAATACATCACCACAAACTCGAAGTGACCATACCTTGTTCAAAAAGCCATTTGGGGAATGTCACACTCCCTCACCCTTAGATGGTGATAGCCAGACCAAAGATTGATCTTGGAGAAGTTACTTGCCCCTGGCAATTGATCAAACAAGTCATCTATTCTAGGGATTGGGTACTTGTTCTTAATGGTTATCTTATTTAATTGCCAATAGTCTATGCGCACTTGAAGTGACCTATCCTTCTTTATGACAAATAACATGGGATCACCTCATGGGGAAATACTTGGCCTTATGTACCCCTTTTCTAACAGGTGCTTTAATTGTTCCTTTAACTCTTTCAATTCTACCAGGGTCATTCGATAAGGAGGAATAGAGATAGGTTGGGTATCGGGAATGAGATCAATACCAAAATCAACTTCTCTTTTGGGAGGGACACTAGGAAGGTCATCGAAAAAGACATCAGAGAACTCATTAACTACGGGAACCGACTCAAAAAGGAGGACCTTTGTAGGCGATATCCCTAACCCTCACAATGTGGTAAATACAATCCTTAGCAATCAATTTTAGGGCCTTAAGATAAGAAATGAACTTACCCTTGACTACCGAATCACGACCCTCCCATTCAATTATGGACTAATTTGGAAATTAGAACTTGAATCGATGAGTCCTACAATCTATGGAAGCATAAGAAACATGTAACCAATCTATTCTAAGAATAACATCGATATCTACCATATCAAGCTCAATGAGATCACAAGTAATAACTTTATGCAAGATAGACACGGTACAACCCCTATAGACCTTTCTAGCAATAACTGGCTCACCAACAGTGGTAGACACAAAATAAGGCTCTAATAATATTTCGAGTGACACATCGAACTAATTAGTAAGGAATGGAGTAACAAACGATAAATTTTCACTTGGATCTAATAAGACATACATATCAAAAGAAAATACCTTTAACATACTGGTAACTATATTAGATGCATCCTCAACCTCTTGTCTTCCATGTAAGGCATAAAAGCAGTTGGTGCGTTGGCCACCTCCTTTGGCTTGTTGACCATGAACAATTTGGCCTTGAGGACTACCATCATTACCTCTACAATCCCTAGCATGGTGGCCTAGATTGCCATAATTAAATCTTGCATTGGAGAAAGCTAAGCATTCCCCTTTGTGAGTCCTTTCACACTTCTTGCAAGCGGGGAAAGTTTGAGTACCAAAATTCTTTGTTGGAACCATTGTATTAGAACCCTTGTCCTTGTTGAGCCTTGGAAAAGGAGTATTGGTGGAACCTTTTCCCACAAACTATTTCCTACCTTGGTATTTGTCATTTTTACCATAACCGGACCTTTGAGGATTAAACCCTCCACCATCCACTCTAGCCTTTTTGAATCCCCTTGATCTCTTTCTCAGCTTCTCTCCTTCAATTTGTTCTACGTAAGTTATTAACTGAGAGATGTCCATCTCCTTGACCAACATGGTTGTTTTTCACTCCTTGGAAAACAAGCTTGAGACACCAGAAATAAACTTGCCCATCCTAGCTCAAGTAGGAGACCATAAAGGAGCATACTTTGATAACTTAGTGAATTTGAGAGCATACTCCCTCATGCTCATATTCCCTTGATGTAAGTTAATGAACTCTTGGATTTTGGCCTCCCTTACCTCCAATGGGAAGAAACGGTCTAGGAAGGAACCTTTGAACTCTTCCCATCCTATCGGCCCCATTTTTTCATCCCTCTCAACAATCCATTGTTCATACCACACTCAAGATACACCTTTGAGTTGATAGGCCACTACCACATCCTTCTCATTTGGTGGCACACCCATGATAGACATAATACGGTATACCTCATCGATGAACTCCATAGGGTCCTCATCAATTTTAGAACTATCAAACTCAAGCGAATTCATTCTTTGAAAAACCCAAATCCTAGAGGCCAAATTTTGCATTTGGGGAGGATGAACACCTTAATGCCCTTGGTTGGAGATGACTTGAGCCAACAATATAATGATATTGCGAAACACATAATGGGCTACCCCTTCCTCATGCTGTGGGGCATTGGAAACTGGAGGATCTTGGTCCTCATCGTCATCCCTTGCTCTTGGAGGTGCTCTTCCATAAGTCATTATCTACAGAACACCAAATGGGTGGTTAGTTGGAGGAAAGCTTTGGACACTCTAAGGCAGGAAATGAATTTGAAAAAAGTGAAAACTTTCCTAAATTGTCTCATAGTCTCATTTACATAGTTATGGCACGCTTCACAACCATGAAGAAGATCTGATTTGATGCGGCTTGTTGGACTCTAAGGATCATTTAAAACCTCAGGCTCTCATACAAAGTTGGTCACGACCCAAGTCTAAGGACTAGATGTGACATGGTGAAACCTAGAAGTACCTCAAACAAGCCTCTTAGCAATCTTATAGCCTTTCATAGGTAATGACAATAAATAAATAAGCAGAAATCCTAATAGTAAATCTCCAACTTATATATGTCCAATAATACCTCTAACTTTTATATTTAACAGGGCTAAGACAAGTCCCTAGCTCACCCTTAATCATAATAGAAAGAAATATCATAGTAACTGTCTAAAGATCTCAACATTTATAAGCTAGAAAAATAAAGAATTATTGTTCCCGAAATATGGAAATTCACAAAAAGTAGTGTTCACACGAATTCTCAACCAACCACGTGGAGGAGAATGAGGAGCAGCACCGATTCCTACATGGTGATATCATGTAGGCAAAAGTATATGCATTAGTACTTTGAATGTACTAAGTATGTAAGCATACATTACAAAGTAAAACGTTTAGGACATTTACAAGGTAAAGTACATAAATGGGTGCATGCATGAGTAATCAAGTTGATATCATTTAACTCATACATATGTGGATATATACATGCATGAGTAATCATGTAAATAGCATTTGAAATGTTCATTTGTGGGAAGTTGACTATAACCAACATTAAGACCATGTGAGCTATTTCATGGAATCCACCATAACCCACCTACGTTGGCCGAGGAGTCTACTTGCCTAGGGTAGAACTCCATCAACTTTACATTCATTCTTTAACTTTAACTTTAAGGGATTTCATGGATCCATTAGCCTAAGCCTACAAGGGCTCTTATGTTGGCACATAGTTAATGAGACAAGGAGTTTCTACTAGGATTCCCTTATCGAATCCCACCTCAATGACCCATTTGGTGCTAAGTCAATTCCACAGAATAGTTTACTACTTCAAAATAGTCATAGCATATAGCTTGAGAATTCAAAATATCATATTCGGTAGAATAGCTCATTAAAACATATGGTGATTTAAATGTGCAAGAATTGTCCTAATTACATAAACAATCCATCATTCATAGCATTTCATCATTCTTTTATTTCATAAGACACACTTTTGATCAGAGATATTGCTTTCGTAAATATTTATTTGGAATCAAAGCATTCAAGTCAAACTTCATTGATAATATAGTAAACTAGGTGGGTTCAAATCACTTCAAATTTTAAACATTTATGTAATTGCAATTGTGTATAAATACTTTGAAATTCATCTAAAAACATGTTTTATACAACCCACCATGAATTTCAAGAACTTTTAAAGAGCTAAATAGACAAAATACTTGCAAACCATCATTTCATACATATGAAATCATTTTACAATAAAATAGACCAATAATCATTAGTTTAGCCATAATTCATGCTATTAAGTAGAAATAAGAATTACTCATAAGAAAATCTTATTTGAAATTAAGAAATTTAGTTGAAAGAGTTTTGGACTACATGGGTGGACGTACCCATGGATAAACATCCACATAACTTAAAGTAAAGCTTAACGAAAACAAATATAATTTATCGTATAATTAAAATACTTTAAGCATGAGAGTGGAAGGATTACTCTAATTGAAGCCTTACATACCTGAAATCCAAAGTTTTAGTCAGAATCGAAGGACTTAATGAACACTATTGAATCCTAGCATTTTCTCCTTATCGGAGCATTTTGTGTACTACCCGGAGTATATGAATATTCGGAATAGTATTTCTACACTACTAAGAACTAAAACTATATTTTGAGAATGAGTAAAGAAGTGTATAGAGAGAAGAGTTGCTTGAGAAAGCTTGATAAACAAAATGATGAAATAAGGTCGGTATTTATAGGTGTGAAGGAGGGACCTAACAATAATTAAAATTATTATAAAGAAAAATCTAAAAAATTAATAGAGGATTTTGATGTCATGGATGATGTCAAATAGAGGACTATTGATTTCATGGGTGATGTCAAATGGATTTAGATTTTCTATGATTGGTGAGATGAATTTTCTTTTTATGGATTACCCTTTTCCAGAGCTATGTTTGCACAAGATAACTTCCTTATTAGGATTTGATGTCTCATATGAATTGTAACTTTAGAAGTCTTCTTTCATGTCGTTTAAGAATCAACTGATTTGGAGTAACCTACAGTCAGATGCGATTTTTCTTCTACAAATACTCTGTTTCATCACAACACCAGGTCTTGCAAAGATTATTTTATTTGACCTAATTAAATTCTGAATCTTAAGCTATGGTCTTCACAAAATTTGTAGGCAATGATGTTGGTATTTAGAAATTTGAATCACCTAATTTAGTTCATCCTATAAAAAGTTATTCTCAAAATACAAAAGTAGTATCATTTTCATCGAGAATTAGAACACCATATACAACGTTTTTTAAGGGGTGTTACAAATGACCTTTGATTGGAATTTCGAGGCCTTCAAAATGAGTTTGTAGATTTTAACACTTTGTTTGGCTTTTCTTTGTAAATGTTGACTTTGGTCAACATTTTAATAAGACAACCTATGTTGGTCGTTTCATTAATTTTGTTGAGTCCATAATATTGTTTACAATAGGGGTAGCATGGTTTGTTTGTGTCAATGGGGTTCCTAATTAGTTTTGAGCCCCCAACAGGGAATTTCCATCCTTGTAAGGTTGCTGATATTCACCTGCTAGTGCAGCTGACATTGATTCTTCGAGATCGTAGGCCCTTCGTAGTGTTCTTAGAGGTTTGGCTGATCCTTTTCCGTATTCACGGAGGGCACTGGGCCAGAGCACCACATTTACAGGCTAGAATCCGCATTTGCGGGATAGCCTCCGCATTCGTGGAGGGTCAATTCACTAACCTCCGCATTCGCAAGCTAGCTTTCGCATTCGTGGAGGGTTAATTTACTGTCATCAACATTTGCAGATTTATGCTCCATGTTCAAGAAGGCCAAAAGGCTTTGTAGTAAGCCTTTCAAATGAACTCCAACGTATAATTCCCCATTCATAACTTAGAAAAGCTTTGATTTTGAGAAGAAATTTTAGAAACAATTGAGTGATTCTTGTTGGAGAGTGTTGGAAATTCGCGTGGGTACGTTTCATAATGGTTCAATATTCACTTCTCTAAGTTATTCCCATCAATTTCTTCTTAAACTTTCGTTTTTGATTCTTTTGATCCTTTTTAATGATGGGACTGTTTTGGGGTGAATTTAGCTCGAATTGTATCCATTTTTGGAGAACGAGTTCTTTGATCTCATTGGGACCTTGTGATGGAGTTATTTTTTGCAATTTCATGCATAGGTCTCAAGGTCTGATTTTACCCTGTTCCCATTTTCGAATTTAGCTCCTTCATGAGCTTTTAGTTGATACGAAACCTAGTACTTATGCGATTTGGAGTGTTTTGAGTTGTTTGATGCCTTTGTGTTATTTTTGGTTTTATCATTTTATTTTATACTTGTTTTGTATGAGGCCTTGGACTTGGACTGGTTGGAGTTCTAGGTTAGTACCGCTGCTCTATCACTAGTGTTTACCCGATTCTGGTATGATGTGTATGTGGTGTGAATTGTTGATTTTTCGGTGGGTTGCATTCATGTAAATTACCTGTTTTAGTGACCTGACTTTACTTTGGTAATGGGAAGGGGGCTCGAGCTTAAATACCTATATATATATATATATATATATATATAAATATATATATATATTCTACCTATGGGGTTCCGTAGGGGTAAGATTCGTATTGCATTTTATTAAAGAAACTTGTTTTTGAAAAGAAACATACTATGTTGGAATCATTTCATAGACATGGAATTTATTGGGTTAACTTGGGAAATTCTTGAAACTTGCATGACTTAAATGGCACGAAAAATATCTTAGTTGCATGGCTAGATATAGTCTTTTAGGATACTAGTGATAAGCCCGAGGCACCATTCGGAGCGATCTGTTGATTTAGGTATGAGCTACATCATATTATTTCATTATTGATAAGTCTGAAGTATCATTTCGGGTAGCCTATCAATACATATCTGGGTTATCTATTTACTATTAATGAGTCCGATGTTTTATTCTGGACGGCTCGAGGGCTCCTCTGAGTTTTACTATTAAGCATCTGGCCACTGCATTGCACTATCAAGTCTGATTATGTGATTATGTTTTTTGTGTACTTGGGTGTTCTCTTCTTGGTATTTGTGTGAGTATATCTATGTTCGGGCATATGTTTATAATTTACTGAACTGTCAGCGTATAGTTCTAGCACTATCTTACTATTATATATATATATATATATATATATATATATATATATATATATATATATATATATATATATATATATGATCCTTCTGAGCTTGACCGGCCTATGATGCTTACTGAGTACCCCATGTTTTGGTACTCAGGCTGCACACTACATTTTTTTCTGATGCAGCTTCTAGTATGAGCTACGTTCCGTGAGCATTGGATCTCCCTCAGCTATCACAAACTTAGATTGTGGTGATCTCCTGGCGTCCAGAGACTTGCTACTTTCTTTCTTTTGTCTTAACTTGTATATTTTGTATTTTGACAAGTCAAATCTCTTGTATAATTAACTTTCAGTACTTAGTAGCTCCTGTACATTTGACACTAGGTCCAGGATTTTAGTCTGTATCAGTTTATTCTTTTTTGATCACTTTCGAACCTCTTTTGTATATTTTGTATCGTATTATAGATTTATGTTTCGGCCCACCTCTTGTATTTATTATTTCTGTCTCCCTCCTTTTAATATTATTATCTTATTGAACTGTTGTCTTTCGCAAGTATGTTTATTGGAATTTTTGGCTTGCCTTCTTGAGGGTGTAGTAGGCGCTATCACGACCCAACTGCGTGTCGTGAGACATTCCTAATACTAACTAGTTGCAAGCTTTGATGTATACCTTTATTAGCATATTAATTAAACTAAATTTTATTCTCATCAACACTTCTCCATCCCCAAATTATAAATAGAGAATCTTATTATTTAGAAGAGAGACAAAACTCTTTATAACAATAAAGTAAGAGAGAGCTCATGAAGTACAAGTACAATTTCAAGAATTAAGGAAACCAAATTAAGATTATAAAAATACGAGTTCAAGTCATATGTTTGTGCTAGTTGAATATAAAAGCAATTGTTGCATCAACAATACATGTCCAAGATCAACATCGAGTGCCTTTAAAATTATTTTTTTTTTAAAAAAAAGTGGAGTCAAAGGAAGTGTGGAGATTATAGTACCATTTTATTATACTTAAAATAAAATATTAGACTTATGATAAAATAATTCAATCTTGGCTATTTTCTAGATAATTTTTCCTTTGAGTCCACCAACGTGAAGAAAAACCTATTGACTTTTTCCAAATTGTGAACTTTAGCACTTTTTCATTTTTGGACCATTATAACTTATAAGATTTGACTCAGTACTTAATCTCAATTCTCCTTTTAAAGTGCGTGTCCGGAAATAATACCCCCTTTGTTTTATTTTACTATGTAATTAAAAATAGATATTTTATTTTAATTATTCATTTTAGTAAAGTAAAATAATTTTTTTTAATTATTTATATTATTTTAAATATCGAATATCGATATAAAATAATAATAATTAAATTTAAAATTTTAAAATATTATTAAAAAATTAATTTAGTAAAATAGACCTCTAATTAATTTTTTTTAATGAATATGTCAAATCATCAGAGACCAAATAAATATAAAACGAAGGGAGCATATTATGGCATGAAAGAGCACATAAAATCATGGTGAGTCCAAAAGCACTATAACGGAGCATATCTAATTAGTAGATATTTTGATCCTTTCCGCAGTATATTTCATGATGCTTTCTTCAAAATTTTAATATATATTTTTTAAAATCAACAAAGACAAAAACGAAGAAAAAGAAATTAACCTTTATGTATTTACGAGGGATGACTTAAGGGTGAAGCTAGTAAAATATCTAATGATGAATTTTATGATTTTATAAAACAATGTTGACGATTATAAATAGAAAAAAAAAGTTCAAAATTTATATAAAAAATAAATAATGAAAAACTATATACCTTTTACCAAAAATTTGAAGAACTTTGAATTAAATAAAAAAAATCTCCGTATCAATAAATAAAGTTAATACCAACAACATCAAAGAAAATATATTGCAAACATATGAGTAACATCTTAACAACTAAAATTAATCCTTTCTTTTATTTTATTTTGTGAAGTTATGTTTAATGAAGTGATATAAACACAAAAATATTTATGACTTACTTTAAATCATAAATTTTATAAGTCTTTTTTTTAAAATCTCAGATATCATCAAACACCTCTGCATAATTCTAAAAAAATTACATGATCATATTAAGCTAATATAGCTTGTGGGGCCAAAACCGAGGGTTTAATTCCTCTTCTTTCAAAATTGTGTACTGCACTCTGTTGTTGTCACTACACAATAATCTTATAGTTAGAGTCTTCATATAGTAATGAAATACAAATAAATGGAATTCCACTTACTCTTTTCTCAATATATAATAATATAATATAGTAGTATCTTCCCTAGAAAAAAATGAAATACAAACAAACTACTTTTGTAGAGAGTTGTCTAGATATTTTCCATTTGATTCTTCATGTGCCTAAGGACCCTTTATTCTGGATTGAGATGACCTTTTGCACTTTATAATGAGAAGATATTTTACTATATTAAAATTATCTTGAGACCAATTTATATTATAGTGTAGTGGTAGTATTACTTTATCTTTAATTAAAAATTTTGGATTTGAGTTTTAAATATGGTGAAAATTCTATTTAGAATCGTCACTTCCAAATGAGACTTGCAATGCGCTATTTAAATTTAATGAGCTCCATGAGTTCCAAACTCCAAAAACTAAAAAAAAACTTATCTCAGAAGCGTGGCTTAAAATCCTTCACGCATTTTGTATTCTTGTCTTATTCTACAGCAATAACATATTGTGACTCTTCTCTATTTGACTCTAACAATAGTTCTCGCATCACATTTTCTTCCTTGACTCTATAAATAGCACAACAATATAAATGCACAATTATAAGTATCACTACCAACACTACGAAATTCCTTTATCCTTTTTTCATATATCAATTTAAAAATGGAAGGCACCTCTAACTTCAATCGCCACCGTCAAATCATAGACAAATCAAACTCCCGTAGGGCTAATAATCACTGTGTTCGTGATAACTCTACCGTGGAAACCTTCACGGATTTTACTATGCAGGAAGGTAATTCGGATATGTGGAATAATTTTTCCAATAATTTTAGGCAGGTTCAGTCTATGTTGGATCGAAACAGATCTTTGATTCAACAAGTCAACGAGAATCATCAATCGAGAACGCATGATAGCATGATGCAGAACGTGGACCTGATTCAGGAACTCAACGGCAACATATCAAAGGTTGCCTCTATCTATTCTGATTTTAACACTGATTTCACAACTATGATCCATCAACGGAAGAATGACGTTTGAGAGACGATGTGCAACGCTTCTATATGTTATAAACTTTTTTAATTGCTTCTTTTGAGTCCTTCTAGTCTCATCCACTGATTGGATTTGAAATATCTAAAATAACTAATGCTCAAAAGTATATCATCAATTAATGTCCTCGAACAGTGACTTGTAAATTCACAACATTATCTCAAAATTTCACATGAAATCAAATATTTCATTGGAAATTTAATTAAACTAAAGCATAAAATTGATGCATTTTAATCATATTTTTACAAAAAATAATTTATTAAGTTAACATCAGCAAAAGAATTGGGCGGAAGTGTTAAAATTCAAATCGACTTTAACAAAGTCAAAATTGGCAAGATTAAAAAGTAGGAGGAATTCAACTTAAAATTCAAATCGACTTCAACAAAATCAAAATTGGCAAGATTAAAAAGTTGGAGGTATTCAACTTGGAGAGGTAAATTAAAGATGGAGGAATTTAATTTGGGGAAGTAAATTAAAGATGGAGTAATTCAACTTGGCAAGGTAAACTAAAGATGGAGAATTCAAATTGGTCAAAGTTGGTTGAAAAAAAAATAATCATACCTAGAGCCTTTTATATGAAGGTGTAAGTTAGCTATAAATAGATGCTTATATGCATGTAATTCTATGTGTTTTTAGAAAGAAGAAGCTTATTAGAGAATTAAAGAGGGAAGAATGGAAGTTCTTAAAATTGAGATTTTTTTTTTTATCTGTGTATATAATATTTTATTTCTTATATAATAAAAATATTATTTTGATCCGGTGGATAAAAATACTCAACAGCGAAATATTTGAGAGTTTCACGTCAGATCTTATTAACTTTGCATATTCATTTTGTCGTCTAGAGAAAACATAATCACGCAGATCCCACTAAATTTGATAATTCGAGTTACATTAGAGAAAATAACTCAATTAATTGTTTAGTTTGATTTAATTTGGTAATGAAAACAATCCGATTATAATTGATTTGGTTAGGTTAGATTTTAACTAAATAAAGTCAAATAGAATCAAACCAATCTAACATTACATGTATATAATTTGTATAAATATTTTATGCAATTGATAAATATTTTTTAAATCTTTTCATAATTTTTATTTTTAACATATTATTTCAAGTTTAAACTTAGAATTTTGAATTCTCCAATAAGTTTTTATAGCTCTTAGATGTATGTTAATAACTCAAATTAAGTTCAAATCAAAATTGAATCAATACTAATATAAACAAAAGAAATGACTTAAACTAGAAATGACAATAATGATATAATGACTTATACACTGAAAATATATTGCTTGATTATTTCATGTAGTGTTTAGTTATGTAACTAATAGTTGTAAGTCGTATTTATAGCCCGTTTGACTAAATTTATATTTTCCCAAAAGTGCTTATTTTTTTCTAAACAAATGCTTAATTTTAAAAAGATCAGGTGTTTAGCCAAGCTTTTGAGAGAAAATAAGTTCTTTTAGAGAGTAACAGAAGTTGTTTTTCTGAAGCTAAAAAAATAGTTTTTCTATAAAAGCACTTTTACTACAAAAAAATTACTCTTTTTTCATCGAAATTTTCTAATGAAAATGTTCAGTGGTTATGAATCAATGAGAAAAAGAAAATAGTAGTGTTTTCACACTAAAAATAATAGGAAGCTTCTTAGTATATCAATGAGAATTTATTTCTCACCATGTGTTTTTTTAGTGAGCTAGTTAGTGGAAATGACGTGGAAAAATTATATTTTATAACAAAAATTACTCATAGATCCATGGTGAAAAAAACCTGTATTTCTAGTAGTCTTTTGAGAAAAATACACTTAAAAAAACTACTTTTAAAAAGCTTGGCCAAACCTTAATTGATTCTCAATTTTTTTTAAAACATTTATTGGCCAAATACGTCTTCTCTCTAAAAATACTTTTTTTAAAAAAATCTTTTCAAAATCACATTATGACTTAATAATTAGCAATATTTATTTATGCAGTTTCATTATTTATCTTTTGTTAATATTTTAGTACAATGTCATCACTCGTATTATATTTTTTGATATTTGGTATGGATGAAAATATTTTTTAAATTATTTTTTCATATTTGGTTGGTCAAAATATTTTGAAAAATATATTCTCAAAGAAAACAAGCTCTTGAAAATGAGAAAAATTATTTTCTTGTTGGAAGTAGAAAAAACAGATTTCATAAATTACATTCCAAATTTATTGTCTCCTCCCCATCCACCCAATGCCGTCAACCCACCTCTTCCGTATTCCACCTCCAAATTCTCACTCGCCACCCCATTTCACCATCACAATATTTTTTTCAGATTATATATAAGTTCTACTGTGATAATATTTCTTTATATACTTACTAAACACTAAAATATAACTAAAAGGCCCACTTATTTTAGGGAAACCATTTTTCTTCCTACCAAACACGCATTTCTTTTTCATAATAAGCCTAATATATTTGTTACTGTGATAATATGAATTCCCTAAATTTCAAATTCGTGTGTGTTATCCCTATTAAGCATGTTGTTTGTCACGATCCAAGCCTAGGGCCTAGACGTGACACGACGAATGAGGAACTCGGAGGTACCTCACCCAAGCCTCTTAGCATTCATTTAGCTTTTCATCAATAATAACAATCAATAATAGGCAGAACAAAAGGGGGAAAATGGGACTAAGAGAGAACATCATAAAATAAGAGTCATAATCAACCTTCGATCATCATACATTTATGTCCGAACATACCTCTACTAATAGACTTGGCGGGGGATAAGACATTCCCCTAGCTCACCCTCAAAATAAGTATCAAGAAGAGACATAATAGAAGTCTTAATCGTTTACATAACATAAGCTAGAATAAAAAGGGAGGTTGTTCCCCAAACATGAGAACTCACCATAAGTAACCTTCAAGCTAATCCGAGCTAGCCACGTGGGGGAGAACGAGGAGTAGCACCGGTCTCTAGATGGTAATATCATGTAGGCAAAAGTATGTGTTAGTACTTTGAATGTACTAAGTAGGTAGGCATGCAACATGATAGAAACATTAAGATATTCATAAGGTAAAATACATAAGTGAATGCATGCATAAGAAGTTATCATATGAAAACTTAAAAACATTCATTTTGTGGGAATGTGACCTTAACCGACATTTAAGACCATGCGAGCTATTACATAAAATCTTATGACTCTTGCATCGAGACAGGCCGATGAATCCTGCACCGAGACAGGCAGATAACTCCTACACCGAGATAGGCCGATGACTCCTGCTCCGAGACAAGGGAGGTTACCTTCCCAGGGCACACTCCATTAAATTTTTTCTTCATTCTTTAACTTTAACGTTAAGGGATATTTGTAGATCCACTAGCCTAAAAAGCCTACATGGGATCCTATGTTGGTACATAGTTAATGAGACAAGGGGTTGTTACTGGGATTCTCTTACCGAATTCCACCTCAATGCCTCATTCAGTGTTAAGTCAATCATATGGAATAGTTTAATACTTCAAAATAGTCGTAACATATAGCTTGAGAATTCAAACATCACATTTGGTAGAATAACTCATTAAAACCTTTATTGATTCAAATACGTGAGAATTTTCCTTATCACATAAAGAATCCTTCATTCATATCATTTCATCATTTTTTTCATCTCATAAGACTCCCTTTTGATCAAAGACATAACTTTCATAAACATTCATTTGGAGTCAAAATCTTTCAAGTCAACTCATTGGAAACCTAGTAAAACTAGGTAGGTTCCATTAAATTCATCTTTCAAACATTCTTTTCAATAGAATAATGCATAAACATCATCAATTGACTCAATTTAAAACATACTTCAAATAACCCACCATTCATTTCAAAGACCCATAATAGCTTGAGATAGTAGATTACTTGAAATTCAACAATTCATGCAATTGAGTAGTAATATAAGTTTACTTGAATATAATATAAATAATTTAAACCATAATCTAGCAATTTGAAAAGGATTGAACAAGACCCATTTGAAAATCCATAAACCCAAGATAGGAAATTAGGGCATTCATAAGTAGAAATCCATTTCATGAAATTTGAGTCAATAACTATCATTTCAATCATGCTTTATGCTAGTAAGAAGAAATTAGAAGTACATATAATGAATTAGTACTTTAATTCAAAGGAATTAGTTGGAAAGGGACTTGCGCTACATGGGTGGAAGAACCCACGAATGAAGAAGCCCACATACCTTAGAGTAAAGCTTGAACAAAATTTTGATGCTTGATCTTCAATGAGGAGCCTTGAATACCTTGATTTTGAGAAGAATTTTTTAGGGGATGATTTGGAAGAGAGGGGGTTGAAGTTAGGGTTTTGGGTAGGCAAAAGAATGGAAAAGGACACCAAAATACGTCCAAATCCGTGTATATATGTTCAGGAAATTATCCAAGTGTCCCTTACTTGAAACTAAAAATTTTCACTAAACTTTGAACTATCTGAGAACAGGTTCGTCATGTGGAGGTGTTACCCCATAGTTTCTTTTTTTTTTTCAAAACTAAAATTTGATTCAAGATTGACCAAGTCCGCGATGCGGACTGAGCACACACCCTTCTACTTAAGAGGATATAACGTTTTACTCCGAACTCCAAATAATACAAACTTGGTGGCATTGGGAAGAAGATTCAAGGACCTTTACTTTGATAAGTAATGAGCTACCTAATTCATTATATGATAAGAGATATGGTCATTTGAAGTTGAACCTCATACGGACTCATACGAAAATTTAGCCGATAGACATTCTTTGGACTCGGCTTGGTGTTAGAGATCCCTTATGACCCTAAACCACATCTAACACTCTTTAAATACTTATTAATCGATCCTAACTCATATATATAATTTAAATTCATCGAGTTTGGAAACAAAATCCTCCAAAGCTATTTCCCCCCTATTTCACCTTATAATAACACCTACCAACCTTCAAAACACACAAGATCTTACAATATCTCCCCCTTGGGAAAATTCATCCTCGAATGAGATCCTAATAGCTTAGAACAGACATGGAAAGATGACTAGCAACTTAAGATGAATGAAATAGCACATCAAAATTCATAGAACATGGAATTTTCAAACTTAGCATAAAATATGACTTCTTAAGAAAATCAACTTCATGAACATGCATGCATGTAATGAGACATAGAGAGGTTGGAAAGTGAAAATTTGGAGGATTTGAGCATGAATAGATAAGTACACTAGATCGAAATAGAAGGAAAGAGATAAGGATATCATTTCATCATGTTCATTTCCTCTTTACATGTAGCACTTTCAACTTATTGGGCTCTCCACAATACATTAACAGATGCAATCTCCTTATTTATGAACCTTTTTATTTGACAGTCCAAAATTTCAACTAGAACCTCCTCATAAGTCATGTTCCCTTCAACACTCATACTACCCAAAAGTACCATGGCATTTGGGATAACCAACACATTTCCTCAACATTGATACTTGTAATTCCGGATGAACAAAAGCTAACTCCAATGGCAAATCAAGTTCATAGGCTACCTTACCAATATACTTTAGGATCCTACACCTTTGTAGGAAAATTTTATCCCAAGAGTACTACTCCTCACCGACATATTTAATCAAACCTCAAGACCTAATCAAGAAGCCCCAATGCACAACACACTCACCCACATGCCATCAACACCAAATTCAAGCCAGTTCTATGACTACTCTAATACACTCACTTGAAACCGTTAACGAGAAGTCATCAATAGCCTACTATAATCACTCACTTATCTATAAACATGCATTCAAGCCTACCATTCTAACCACTTTATGGCTCACTTGAAGTCATCATCACTTAAGAATTTTCATTTGTATCTTTGAATATCTACATCTACATTTGCATTAACTCCTACTAACGAACACACCAATATAGTCTTACCTATATATTGCACACAAAAACATCCATCTAGATCTTCCTCTATGTCTATAAACTTAAATGAGGTAAGCATTCCATAATTTATTGCAATACAGAACGACCACTCTCTCTCTATCTATCATGACTCATTTACTATCATTTATATTAGAACACACAAACGACCTTGATAACTAGGTACTTTATCTCCCCCTTATGAAACCACCTCTACCTTCTTTTCCTTCACCAACTTCTTTAACTCAACAAGTGTCGGGTCAAGGTCTTTTTTTGACTTAATATATACCACCAAGGAGGATTCAGACCCATTTTGAACAAACATACCACCATAATCGGTACCACACAACTTCACCCCTAATCTAGCCAACCGGTGAATATCTTATAGCAACTCCCTCTTCCCTTCATCAACATGGGCCAATCTCCTCATTAACACTCTACTAAGTGCATTCACAACCATGTTGGATTTACTCGGATAATAATGCACACTCATGTCCTAATCTTTGAGAAATGACTTGCCCTTTGCAATTGATCAAATAAATCATCTATCCTCAGAATTAGATACTTGCTCTTAATGGTCACCTTGTTTAATTGACGGTGGTCTTTGCAAATTTGAGGTGACCGATCCTTTTTTCTTGCAAATGACATGGGAGAACCTTGTGGTGAAATACTTGGCCTTGTGAATCCCCTCCCTAAACAGTCCTTTAGTTATTTCTTTAACTCCTTTAATTCTGTTGGGCTATTATGTAAGGAGGAAATAGAGATAGGTTGGGTATGGGGGAGAAGATCGATGCCGAAATCAATTTCCCTTTAGGGAGGAACACCAGGAAGGTCATTGAGAAATACATCAGAAAACTCATTAACTATGGGGACTGAATCAAGAGAAGGACTTTCAGATTTGACATCCCTAACCCTCACAATACGATAAGTGCAACCTTTAGAATGAATTTTTGGATCTTAAGACAAAAAATGAACCTACCGTTTACTAGCGAATCATGACCCTTCCACTCGAGAATAGGCTCATTTAGAAATTGAAACTTGACTCCATGAGTTCTACAATATATAGAAGCATATGATGCATACAACCAATCTATCCCAAGAATAACATCAAAATCTACCATGTCAAGCTCAATTAGATCACAAGAATCAAGTTTGTGCAAGATAGACACGTAACAACCCTTATAGACTTTTCTAACAATAACCAAATCACCAACGGGGGTAGACACCAAATAGGGTTCCAGTAACATTTCAGGAGATATATTAAACCTATTATCAAGCAATAAAGTAACAAATGACAAATTGGCATCCAGATCTAATAATGCATACACATCAAAATAAAAGACCTTTAACTTACAAGATGAAGTAACCCGAGCCCTCTCCCTTCCTCTTCTAGTAGCCACCGAACAATCCCTCATCTTATACCCCATATCCCTACACTTGTAGCAACCCTCCTTATCGTCTATGCATTCTCCTTGGTGAGTCCTACCATACCTCCCTCAAGAGGAAAGGGGCATTCTTCCTTATTAGGCCTAAATACTAGGGTATTAGCAAAAGATGAACAACTATCGGTCCACACACTTTTAAAGTCCTTAGATTTCTCCCTTATATCATTCCTTTTGCTGACCCATTTCCCTTTCTTACTACCCACGATCAAAGGAGTCATCTTTTGTTGATTCAACTGAGTGGTCACAATTTGAGCCAATAATAGAATGGCATCACGAAATTCTATATTAGTCACTTCTTCAACTAGAGGGTCATTAGGGACTTTTTCCTCATTACCATTAACCCCTCCTTAAAGTGGAGCCTCGAGAACTGGAGGAGCTTGGTCCTTGATATCATCTATTTTTCTAGGTGGGGGTACTCTTCTTCAGGGCATTATCTAGAGAACACGAAATGATTTGTTAGATAAGGAAAGTCTTAAGATAACTCTAAGGCATGACATGAAATATGAAAGAAAGGGAAACTTTCCTAAATGTCTTATAGTCTCCTATTCATAATTGTGGCATACTTCACAACCATGAATAAGACCCTATTTGAAGCGGTATGTGGGACTCCGAGGACAATTCAAAATCTGGGGCTTTGATACCAAGTTTATCATGATCCAAGCCTAGGGCTAAGACTTAACACAACGAATGAGGAACTCAGAGTTACCTCACCCAATCTCCTTAGTATTCATTTAGCCTTTCATCGGTAATGACAATCAATATTAAGCAGAACAAAAAAAATGAAAGAGGGACTAAGGGAGAACATAAAATAAGATTCATCATCAACCTTTGATCATCATACATTTATGTCCAAACATACCTCTACTAATAGATATGGCGGGGGCTAAGACATATCCTTAGCTCACTCTCAAAATAAGTATCAAGGAGAGCCATAAAGAAGTCTTAATGGTTTACATAACATAAGCTAGAATAAAAAGGAATGTTATTCCCGAAACATGGGAACTGAACACAAGTAACCTTCAAGCTAATCCGAGTTAGCCACGTGGGGGAGAATGAGGAGGATCACCGATCTCTACATCATGATATCACGTAGAAAAAAGTATGCGTTAGTACTTTGTATATACTAAGTATATAGGCATGCAACATGATAGAAATATTAATACATTCATAAGGTAAAATACATAAGTGAATGCATGCATGAGAAATCATTATATGAAAACTTAAAAACGTTAATTTTGTGGGAAAGTGATTTTAACTGACATTTAAGACCATGCGAGCTATTAAATAAAATTCCATGACTCCTACAATGAGACAGGCCGATAACTATTGCACCGAGGCGGCCGATGACTCCTGCACCGAGATAGGAGAGGTTACCTTTGCAGGGCACTCTATTAAATCTTTCTTTCATTCTTTAACTTTAACTATAAGTGATATTTGTGGATCTACTAGCCTAAAAATCCTGCAAGAGCTCCTATATTGGCACATAGTTAATGAGACAATGAGTTGCTACAAGAATTCTCTTACTGAATCCCACATCAATACCCTATTCGGTGCTAAGTCAATCCCATAGAATAGTTTAATACTTCAAAATAGTCGTAACATATAGCTTGAGAATTCAAACATATCATTCGATATAATCGCTCATTAAAATCTTTATTGATTCAAATATATGAGAATTGTACTTATCAAATGAAGAATCCTTCATTAATATCATATCATCACTCTTTCATCTCATAAGACTTTCTTTTGATCAAAGACATTTCTTTCATAAACATTCATTTGGAGTGAAAAGCTTTCAAGTAAAATTCATTGGAAACATAGTAAAACTAGGTGAGTTTTATTCAATTCATATTTCAAACATTCTTTTCAATAGAATCATGTATAAACATCATCAATTGACTCAATTTAAATCATCAATTGAGTCAATTTAAAACATACTTCAAATAACCCACCATTCATTTCAACGACCCACAATAGCTTCTGATAGTAAATTACTTGAAATTCAACAATTCATGCAATTGAGTAGTAATATAAGTTTACTCGAACATAATATAAATAATTTGAACCATAATCTAGCAATTTGAAAAGGATTGAACAAGACCCATTTGAAAATCCATAAATCCGAGATAGGAAATTAGGGCATTCGTAAGTATAACTCCATTTCATGCAATTTGAGTCAATAACCATCATTTCAATCATGCTTTATGCTAGTAAGAAAAAATTAGAAGTACCCATAAAGAAATAGTACTTGAATTCAAAGGAATTATTGGAAAGGGTTTTGGGCTCCATGGGTGGAAGAACCCATGGGTGATGAAACCCGCATACCTTAGAGTAAAGCTTGAAGAAAATCTTGATGCTTGATCTTCAATGAAGAGCCTTAAATACCTTTAAGTTTAAGAGGAATTTTGTAGGTGATGATTGTGAAGAGAGGGGGTTGAAATTTAGGGTTTTGTATAGGCAAAAAAGTGGAAAATGACCCCAAAATACGTCCAAGTCGGTCTTTATATGTTCAGGGATTGTCCAAGTTTTCCTTACTTAAAACTGGAAATTTTCGCTAAATTTTGAACTAACTTGGAATAGGTTCGTGATGTGTAGGTGTTTCCCCACAATTTTTTTTTCTGAAATTAAAATTTGAGCCAAGACTTGGTGCGCGCCTTTCTGGTTAAGAGGACGTACTTTTTACTCCAAACTCAAAATAATGCAACTTGGTAGTATTGGAAAGAAGAATCAAACAAATTTAATTTGATAAGTAATAATCCACCCAATTCATAATATGCTAAGAGATATGATCGTTTTAAGATGACCCTTATACAGACTCATACGAAAACTTAGCCGATAGAAATTCTTTGAACTCGACTTGGTGTTAGAGATCACTTATGACCATACACTATATCTAACACTCTTTAAATACTTAGTAATCAATCCTAACTAATAAATACAATTTGAATTCATCGAATAAGGGAAATAAATCCTCCGAAGCCATTTCCCTCCTATTTCACCTTACAATGGCACCTTCCAACCTTCAAAACACGCGGGACCTTAGATTGTTGCACTTTGAAGTAAGTTAGTAAAAGATTTAAAATGATTTTTCTTTTAATGTTTTTAAAATGGTATGAGGACAGAGTAAAAGGTACTCCATCTGCTTCATTTTATACAATACTTTTCTTTTGAGTTTTTACTAAAAAGTTGACATGTTTCTCTTTTTGTAAATTTCATTCTTATATAAGGAAAGAAAAATACAAAGTCATAGTTTAGTCATATATATATATATATATATATATATATAGATGATTGTGGATTAGATAATGTGGCACCTCTTTATGATCATCAATTTATCTTTTTTCTTATTTTTTTATTTTTTCCCTATTTCTTCCATCTACTTGCTCCATTAAAAATAATCTATCAAAGAAGATGAAGAAAAATATAATGTCCTGTATATTAGCGAAAGTTATACCATTTTTATTGCCCACAACTATGAGGCATAAATGTTAGAATTAAAAGAGAAATAAATAGTTGTTATCATGCCATTTATAATTCCTATAACTACAACATATAAATGTTAAAATTAAAAGAGAAATAAATAGTTGTTGACAACAAATATAGATAAGGAGGAAAAATGTTATCTTTTCTTCAGACAAGTTTAATTTGTTGAGCACTTATATTTAAAGTAGAGTAGATAATCACAAAACATTTTGAAAATATGGTAGAAGTTGATCACTGACTAATAGAAAAACTTTCGTTTACCTCTTTTCCCAGAATTCCATGTCTTTTTATGATTTATTTATTTTCCTTATTTTCATTATTTTTTTAGTTTTCAGGAACACCAAGCAAGTTTCATTGAACATGCATGAACTGGTGAGAAATAAATTTAACAACACACCAGTTAGTTTATCGTTCATAGATTATTTCATAGTGAATAAATTTTGGAGAATAAAGAGAAGAGATCTCAAAGTGAACAAAATTTTTGCCGACTTAATGCGTACAAAAATATAACTAGATCATTGATGGTAAGTATTAGATATACGAATTTTTTAAATTGCCATGACCGAAACTAGGGCCAAGCCATGACATAGCAATTGGGATCCGATGGACCAAGCCATTGTAGAATACATCGCATTCATAAGGTAGAAAAACATAATAATATAAGAAGAAGTGAAAACTCAAGAAAAAGGGTCTAAGGGATAGAAATACTTAATTCAACATCCGAATAGACTACATCGAAACATCGTCTAAACATTTCTCTAGTCTAGTCTTTGATAGGGCTTAGGACAAGCTCCTAGCTCACCTGAAAAATAAAAAAAGTCAGTGAAACAATGTGGAAAGAAAGTCATGTCCTCGATGAAGTCATGAGGACTCACAAACTTTTTGATATCTAAGCAACTCTAGCCATGATAGGATGGTCATGAGTATCATCCATCCCTACATTATAAGACAATATAGGCAAAATATGTGTTAGTACATAAAATGTACTAAGTATGTGAGATATGCATGAACAAGTAATGGAACGTGAATAATATTCCATAAGATGGATAATCATTTATAATGAACATTATTAAGGTTTAAAATATTTGAAATCATCTTAAAACTCATGGTCAATGCATATCATAAGACATCATCGTAAAACTCATAGTCTAACTTCAAATTGTGTGGGATAAGACCGTTAACAGAAATTTTAAGACCATGCGAGCTACAACATGAAATTGATGGAACCCTCATCGAGAAGGGGAGGCAGCCTTGCCAGAGCATATTCTATCATAGTACTCAACTCAATTCAACTGTGCTATTTGTGGATCCATTAGCTAGGCCATGAAGGCAATCCTGCATGGACAATATAGTTTGGGACTTTACATTGCTACTAGGATTCCCTTGGGAAACTAACCGTGTTACCGGACCGAATTCCACCTAGAACTCTTCTCGGTGCTTAGTCAATATCCCAACAGAAACTCATAAAACATGATTATAACATAATAGGGAATGATAGTAACTACCTATCAATCAATCTTAATAAAACATATTAAGATTAGCTCATTAATTTTAATGATTCACAATAATCCATAAATTCTGTGAGAATTGTACTTATCACCATTTTTAACACGAGTGCGTAAGAATTGGACTTATCACACCATAATAACTTTCTTTGATCATAACTTGATCATCATCATAAATTCATCATTAAATATCATAATCTCAACTTTAAATTAACAAAAATTTCATCAAAAATCATTGAACTCATCATCAACCCATGAAAATCATCTTTGAACCTTAAAATCATAATTGAGATAGATTTATGTATGGACATTCATAATTCAACTTAAAATCATGTAATTCATGTAAATACATGACAAAAATAATCATTGATAACAATTTAAAAAAGAAATTGAAATAGCCTAATGTAATTCATTAAAATTAGGGTTCATACTCAATTGAAAATTGAAGGAAACTTGAGGAAAACTTTAGGATTCCATGGATGAAAGGAACCCATGGATCAATCCCCACTTACCTTGATTGAATTCACTATGAATTGGACAAGAAGCCTTGAAGAAGTCTGAAACCCTAGCTTGAAATTTGAAGAAGAATCCTTGTGGGAATTGAGTTCTTTGCCTTTGAGATTTTGGGAGAATGATTTAGAATGAGGGAAATTTCAAAGGATTGGGTAGATATAGGCTTGAACTTAGTCATAATTGAGTCTAAATTCATTGAACTGAACTAGAGAAATGACAAAAAAAACCTTCGTTAAAACTTTAGATTCAAACCTAAGAATCGACTCTATGAGTCATAGAAATAATGAGGAATTGTCAAGATGAATCATCTTGCAGTTATGAGAAATAGGCTTGGAATCAAGCCAATTTCCTAGTATGGAGTACTACATACTAGTATTTCCTTTGCTTTCCCCAATTCTCATATACAAAGTTATCCAGGCTCACAAATCAAAGTGTGAATGTCCCTTCGAAGTCTCACATGCTCTTTTTGATCGGGAGTGGGGTGGGAAATTTATATCGGTACTGGCGCCTGTGGCAGCGCCTCTGGCGCCGCCCCCCCATTCTGGAGCCAGAGCATTCTGAATGACCTCCCTCTCCCTGTAGGTCGAGCTTCCTTTTCAGCCCTCTCACTTCATTCGAGTGGAATTACATCCACCCTCTCATGGTTAAAAAAGTGGTTAACTATCTCGAAAAAATCCATATCATCCATCCGAATTGTCTCAATTACAGCCAGCTCCCCTTCCCCTGTCTCTTTCCCTATCGAAAAACCAGCCCTCTGAAGTTTGACAATGAATTGCTTCTACGACTCTTCTTTGTGATGACGAATCATCGTTTAGGCTCATCCTGCAAGTTCCATAACCACTAAACTTTAAGGGTCTCTAAACTTTGGTTACAAGGGGTTCTTACGACTCGTCAATAGGACGATTGAGTCATAGAACCTCTCCTAAGGGTAAACCTGTCAAATGCCTAAGGTATCACTCTACGAATCACTCTTATTAGTCATAGAAAGCTCTACTAGTCACTCTGTGACTCGTAAACATGAGTCAGTTTAAATTTTTGAGAATTTTCCCCTAGGCTCCAACTTTATGACTTTCGGGGTCTTACAATATCTCCCCCTTGGGAATATTCATCTGTGAATAAGATTAACATATCATAGGAAAGACACAAAAAGAGGACTAGTAAACCAATATGAATATAATGACACTGTAAAATGCATAGAACATGAAAATCTTAACTTAACATAAAATATGGATTTAAAATCAACTTTCATGAACATGCATGCGTATGACTTGCATAGGAGGAACTGACTATGTAAGACTTCAATTAGCTCGAATAAGAACAACTTACTACATTAGGCTTGAGTAGAGGGAAATAGGTTTGGTTATCATTTCATCATATCCGCCTCCACTTCCTAAGTAGCACTCTCCATGTGTTGATTCGCCCACGATACTTTGACGGACACAAATTTTTTTGTTTCTTAGTTTCTTAACTTACCAGTCAAAGATTTCTACCAAAACCTCCTCATTAGTCAAATTCTCTTCAATATTTACATCTTCCAATGGTACAATGGAATTCGGATCACCCACAAACTTTCTCAACATAGACATATGAAACACCAAGTGAACCATAGCTAATTCGAAAGACAAATCCAAATCATAAGCCATTTTGAAAACACTTCTCAATAGCTTATAAGGTCCAATATATTTAGGACTTAGTTTCCCTTTCTTGCCAAAACACATTACACCCTTAATGGGAGAAACCTTTAGATAGACCCAATCATCCACCTCAAATTCAAGGTCTCTTTTTCTAATATCCGAGTATGATTTTTGATGACTTTGAGACATATTCAATCTCTCCCTTATGAGTCTCCCCTTCTGCATGGCCTCTATTATCAAATCTCAAATAATCAAGCACATCTATCCTACTTCAAACAAACCAACCAGGGACCTATATCTCCTTCCGTACAATGCTTTAAAAGGAGCCTTTTGGATGCTAGAGTGATAACAATTATTGTAGGCAAAGTCAATCAATGGCAAATGTTCATCCCAACTTCCTTTAAAATCAATCACAGACACCCTCAATATCCTCTAAAGTTTGGATCGTTCTTTTGACTTGACCATCGGTTTGAGGATGGAAAGCGGTACTTAGATTAACCTTTGTACCAAGACCTTTTTGGAATGACTTTCAAAAATATAAAGTGAATTGAGTACCCCGATTCGATATGATAGACAAAGGAACACCATGAAGTCTTACTAACTCACGAGCATACAACTTAGCATAGTCTTTGGCACTATAAGAAGTCTTAACCGGTACAAAATGAGCTGACTTAGTCATTCGATTCACAATAACCCAAATGAAATCATGTTGTTTCTTAGTATGAAGTAAATCTGTTACAATGTCCATATTCACGTCTTTTCACTTTCAAGTAGAAATTTCAATGTCTTGAGCTAGACCTCCTAGTCTTTGATGCTCAGCTTTAACTTGATGGCAATTAGGACACTTAGCCACAAACTCTGCTACGTCCTTCTTCATTCTATTCCATCAATACACTTCCCTCAAATCATGATACATTTTATGAAACCCAGAGGAATCAAATATTGAGAATTATGAGCCTTATTTAATATCAACTCTCTCAAACGATCTAAATTAGGCACACACATCCGACCTTAATAACAAAACACACAATCTCATCCTTAGGGGAAAAGCTCAATGGATTTGTCAGAAACCGACTTCTTCAACTTAACTAACACCGGATCATGGTCTTGTTTAGCCTTAACATTTGCCACAAGAGACGATTCCGAACCATTATGAACAAGAAAACCTTCATCATTAGAGTCAACCAACCTCAGACCTAAATGTGCCAATCTATGAACATCTTTGATCAATTCTTTCTTACCTTCTTCAATGTGTAAAACACTACTCATAGACAATCTACTTAGTGCATCAGCAACAACGTTAGCTTTTCCCAAATTGTATAACACACTCATGTCATAGTCCTTCAACAATTCAAGCCATCTCCTTTGACAAAGGTTCAAATCTTTTTGCTTAAATACATATTGTAAACTCTTATGGTTGATGAATACATCCATATGGATACCATAAAGATAGTGTCTCCAAATCGTCAAAGCAAATACAACCACCACTATTTCAAGATCCTGGGTTGGATAATTCCATTCATGCACCTTAAGTTTCCTAGAAGAATAGGCTATCACTTTACCATATTGCATGAATACACAACCAAGACCAACTCTTGAAGCATCCAATACACAACGAATCCATTAGACCCTTTCGATAAGGTCAAAATAGGAGCGGTAGTGAGACGATCTTTCAACTCTTGGAAACTCTTCTCAAAAGTTTCTGACTATTGAAACTTCACCTTCTTTTGAGTCAACTTAGTCAGAGGTGGCGATATCGATGAAAACCCTTTTACAAATCTTTTATAATATCCGGCTAGGCCCAAGAAACTTCTAATATCTGAAGGGGACAATGGTCTAGGCCAATTCTTAACCGCCTCAATTTTCTTAGGATCAACCATAATCCCACAGGACACAATGTGACCAGAAAAGTCACCTCACTTAGCCAAAACTCACACTTATTAAACTCGGCAAATAATTGCTTGTCTCTTAGAGTTTGCAACATAATCCTCAAGTGATTAGCATGCACCTCATCATTTGAGAGTAAACAAATATATCATCAATAAACACAATCACAAATATGTCAAATATTATTTGAACACCCTATTCATATAGTCCATGAATTCCATCGGGCATTAGTTAAACCAAAAGACATAACTAAGAACTCATAATGGCCATACCTTGGTTGAAATGCTATTTTGAGAATATTATACTTCCTCACCCCAAATTGGTGATAATAAGAATGGAGATCAATCTTAGAGAAATTGCTTTCCCCTAGCAATTGGTGAAACAAATCATCTATCCTTAGAATTTGGGTATTTATTCTTGATGGTTACTTTGTTCAACTGTCGGTAGTCAATGTACATACGTAGAGAACCATTTTTCTTTCTAACAAACAAGATGGAAAGATAAATCGTGCTTCAAATATTACAGATTTTTCTACAAGCTACATGTTCAAGAATTATCTCTACAGTAACAAAAATATTCACAAACACACTGTTCATCATCTATCGAAATGGCCTCACCACTACCGGTGAAGCTTCCCAGGCCACCAAATCATAAAAGGAATATAGATCATCAAGCATTATCCTCTAATCCAGCTAATACTACTTTGAATTTGCAAAATAATACTGAAAATGCAGAAGAAATTTCAAGTGAAACAGGATTAACTCAAATACTTTCGATCGGGCAAGTCTCCATTGGATTGATTCGACTAAAATGGAATGCTGGAGCCGAATCAACATAAAAAGGGCTACATATGATCCAAAAATCACAGTATTTTACCGCTCAAATTGAGAGAAATCATCAGACGATTTTTGCAAGAAGCGCCTCAGAATCTCCTGAGAGGCCTGTCCAAACATAAGAAACTTACGGCGAGATTCGAGACATAAAAACCACTGGGATTGCTCTTTGGGTCATGATAAATCGATGGGTGTATTTTCAGCCAATTCCATCAGAGAAATCATCGGCAGCGAAGAAGTCAGTGGTGGCGTCAGAACTCTTATGACCCAAATCGAACAAAAGTTATGCCAAAATATTCCTCACTTGGTTATACTTCTCCTAATCTCTGAGTTCTACTTCGAATCACATCCAATGGGTTCAAATATCCCTCGGACCTCTGAGAACTATAATAGCCAAGAACTTACAAGTTCAGCAGCCCAATTTTTGAAAAAAATAAAAAATTGCAGGGCCAAGTAGAGAAACAAATACATGGAATACAATCATGGGATCGACATGAACATGATTCAATAAAATTCTAAGCATTCAAGGGAATGATAAGAAATGTAACAGTAAGTCATCAATGGAAACTCTAAGTTATAAAGCTGTGGAGTATGCTGTTGTGAACGATCAAACTTTGGATGATTCGAAATGCCAAAGTCAATTACACTAGAAAAGTGATGAAATACAAGTAATTGATTGTGCTAAGGAGAATGATTATGGATCAAAGACTACTAAAACTTATCTTGGAACTAATCAGTAATGCAACAGTGAAGTTATTGAAGAACCCCAAATTGAACCAAATGGTGTGAGTGTTATTTCCAATAGTGTACAAACTGGTAATACAACTACTACTAGAACTAATGACCTGCAACTAGATGAGATTAATAAAAATAAGAAAGTCTAGATTATTGATAATCATGTTGAATTAGTAGCTAATCAAAAAGATCAGGGGAACAACCTATCTCATGGGAATGTGCAGAATAGCAATAGAATAAACCAAAAACCTGCAGAAAAGCCTTATATTCCTAAGAGCAATCCTATGAAAGTGTCCAGTAATTTTGAGACATTCACTCCCACCAATCTAGCTACCTCTGTGGACAACAAAAATAACTCAATCTCCAAAAATCAAAACCAAAATAGATCTCCTAAGCCAAATATTCCTAATCCTCTTACTCCTCCAAATCCTGTAAGTCCCCATGCTCTAGTGACTAGATTAAGAGATTAAAAGGCTGTGCAAAATGCTCCTATTGATGTAAGCCCCCCCCCCCCCAAGATCACTACTAAGCAAGCTACCCTACTGTAGTTTTTAGAAAAGAGGACTTTATGGTTAAATTGGCTTCTAGATGTAAATACACTCTTATTGGGAAGTTTACTAATACTATGCCAAAAATAGAGGTTATCAGGAAGGAATTTATACTGCAAACTGAACTAAGAGGAGGGGTGAAGCTTACTCATTTCAACTCTAGACACTTATATATTAATCTTGACAATAAGTTTGATCACTCAACAGTATGGTCAAAAGGGAAAATGTTCATAGTAGGTCAACTTATGAAAATACAAATTTGGAATCCCATATTTAAACCTGAAGCAGAAACTCCTTTGGTCCCTATATGGGCCATTCTAACTAAATTACCTTGGCATTGTTATCGTCCGAAAGTCGTAATGCCTTTACTATCTCCTATTGGTAAGGTTTTGTTCTTTGATTTGGCTACTTATAAAAAAACAAAGGGTAGTGTAGCTAAAGTCAAGATTCAAATTGATCTCACCAAGGAAAGACCTCAGCATGTTTGGATAGGATTTGATGAAAATGAGAATGGTAAAGGAAGGTGGCAACCTATTCCATATGAAGAAGTGCCAGAGTATTGTGAATACTGCAAATATCAGGGCCATCTCTCTAGAGTCTGTACTGTGAAGAGAAGATATGAGGAGAACAAAAGAAGAAAAGAACAAGAGGAAGCTGAGAATACCAAAAACAAAGAAAACAATGACAAGAATAAAGAGTTACAAATTCAGGAAGTTGCAGGTAACATAGATCAACCAAGTGTTCTCCACACTGCTGGTAAGGATAAGGGTCAAGACCATGAGGAATAGCAAGTTCAAAAAAGGAAAGGAAAGAAAATCATTCAATAAGCCAATGCACAAAAGAAACAACCATAGAAAATGCAATAAGGAGAGGACCCAAGCTCTAGTCAAACACCTGCAACAAGGCACCAGTCAGGGCAACTTCAGCAAATAGGTATAAATACTAATTTTTAGGAAAATGCTCCACATGAATGTAATGTTGATTCTGGTGTCCAGAATCAGCACCCCATCCCAATTTTAATGTAAATCCCAATCCCTCTAGCCCCTCAACATAGGTGATCCAAAATATTGCAACAAAACAAAGATAAGAAAATGATAATCTACTAAAAGAGAGACACCAACAAACTGATATTGGCCCTACAAATGATGACTTTGATCAGCATACTAATACTCCTAATTAGAGTACCTCAGGTATTGACTTAATGCTCCCACACCCCCATGGCTTGCTCAATAACTCTAATATTCTTAATAAAACTGTTGATGTTGCTAAAGTAGTTGATGAAGGTGAGGATGAGGGAATACAGGAGACACCCACTTACTTGCAAGAAGGGGATACCAGGGGGAGGGAAGTTCTTTTGGTTGACCATAGGAAAGACTCTAGAGCCCCTGCACCCACAGCAGATGATAATGCTAGAGGAAAGGGTTTTGAGGTCAAGCTTCAAGTTAATGAGACTAATATGGGAAGTCCAAATATCAGCAAAACAAATGAGAAAGCAAATTTACAAATTCTGAACAATAAATCTACTCTGTCTCTGAGTAAGAAGAAGAGGGATGCATTGAAGAAAAAACAAGCTAAGGCAGGAAAAATACATTCTGAAAATTATTAGCAAAGGGTGAACTATGTCTTGATTAAAGAACAAGCAGGGATTTATGTGGCTCCTCTACAGATTCAATCTAGTTCTACTGACATGAGGGTTGTTAATAAGAGAGCCATATCAGATGATCTTATTAATGAATACAACGTTACTCACACTGAAGATGATGAGGATCTTGATCAGAGGGAACAAACTCATGATGAGGATGAGGAAATAAGTGCCTATTTCTTGAAGGCATTTAGTTCTACCATAGATACTACACTTAAGGATGAAGTGCATCAGATTTCTAAGAAGAATGGTCTATTACATAAGAGTCAGTAAAAAAAGAAGAAAAAGAAGAAACAAGAGATTACCACCAGTTTAGGTAAAGCTATTTGTAAGAGTACATCAACACAAGGTCCAAATACCAGAAATCTTAATGATTAGTATAATATATTGTAATGCAAGGAGTATTGATACTCAAGGTGCCTTGGATAGACTCCAAAAACTCAAGGATTACCATACCTTTCTATGTTGGCAATTTATGAACCCTTTTCTAATCAATCTCAGCTCAACTACTACAGAAATCATCTTAGAATGGACAATACAAGTCATAATTCTAATAACAAGATTTGGTTTTTCTGGAATAAAGATGTGGATTGGTCCATTATAGATCAAGATTAACAGTAGATTACTTGTGAAATAAAATATGTGTCTAGTAATATTGCTCATATTATTACATTTGTTTATGCCAAGTGTAAGGACTACATGAGAAGAAGTATTTGGGAGAAGATGCTGCAATTTGCTGATATAGACAAGCCTTGGTGCACTATTAGAGACTTTAATGTGATCACTTATGTTGAGGAAAAGCTAAGAGGGGTACCTTACAATATGAAAAAAAGTTTTGAGTTCATAAGTGTAATTGAAGCATGTGGCCTCACTGATTTGGGCTTTCACCATCAAAACTTTACATGGTGTAACAATAAGGACAAGGATGTTAGAATATGAACGAGGCTGGACAGGGCCATGGTGAATAATAGGTGGTTACAGATGATGCCTTTGACTTCTGTGTCTCATCTTTATTCTACAGGTTCAGATCACTGCCCCCTTTTACTTAAATGCAAGGATTCTCATAGTAACCCCATCAAATATTTCAAGTTTCTTCACTGCTGGGTGGAGAATGAAATATTCCTAGACAGTATTAAAGCTTGTTGGAAAAGACCTATGGAAGGTAATCCTTATGAGAATATTTCACCTGAAGCTTAAAAGGGTATCTAACACTTTTAACAGTTGGTCAAGACAATAATATAGTGATATGTATGAAGCAATCAAATAATTAGAAGAAAAGGTAAAGCAAGCAGAAGATGCTATCATTCATGACAATTCTAAGGGTAATAAGATAAAACTCAATTAAGTGAATGCTCAGTATATCAGATACTTGAAGACAGATCAATCCATCCTTAATCAAAAAACTTAGCTTCAGTGGTTTAAGGATGGAGGTACCAACTCTAAATACTTTCATGCTATCATCAAAGGCAATATCATTATGGGTGATTAGAATATTGCCACTGTTGCTTGTGATCATTTTGAGAAGATTTTCACTAGGAAAAAGTAGATGAATACATCCTAAATTGTATCCCCAACACCATCACAGATCAACAAAACCAGTCTCTTAATGTTATGCCTACAAAAGAGGAGCTGAAAGAAGCTTTTTTCAATGAGTTCTGTGTCTGCTGTAGGTCCTAATGGAATTAATGGCATGTTTTTCCATACTTACTGGGATATCACTAGTGGATACTTATTAAACTTGGTAAAATACTTTTTCTATGGGAATTCTATTCCCAAGTTCATCTCTCATGCTTTTTTGGTTCTACTCTAAAAAGTAGACCATCCTAATAAGTTGTCAGATTTCGGGCCCATATCTCTTAGTAATTTTACCAATAAAGTCATTTCTAAAGTATTATGCCTCAGGCTAGCTCCTATTCTTCCTTATTTAATCTCTGAAAACCGGTCAAGATTTTTCCAAGGAAGAAACATCTTAGAAAATATCATGTTGGCACAAGAAATCATTCATAGCATCAAAAAACCCAAGCTTGAAGATAATATTGTTATCAAACTAGATATGATCAAAGCTTATGACAGGGTGTCTTGGTCATTTATATGTCTAGTGATGAGAAGAATGGGGATTGGGGAATTATTTATTGATATGGTTTGGTGGTTAATGGCCAACAACTGGTACTCAGTTATTGTGAATGGTAGTAAGTATGGTTTCTTCCATTCTACAAGAGAAATCAAATAGAGAGATCCATTGTCTCCTGCTCTCTGTATAATAGGTGCTAAGGTTCTTTCCAGGTTACTCAAAAATCTTCATCAACACTACTTCTACAGAGCTTTTCACATGGATAAGAAGGGCCCCTTGATTAATCACCTTAGCTTTGCTAAGGATATAATTATATTCACTTCAACTTGCAAATATTCTCTCAAGGTAATCATGAAGACACTGTAGGTATATGAGCAGACCTCAGGCCAACTTATTAACAAAGAAAAAAGTCTGTGCATGATCCCTTTGAATACTAATACTGAGGCTATTGCAAGGGTCACTACCACCACTGGCTTCAAGTCAACTCATGGTCCTATTACCTTTTTGGGATGTCCTTTATACATTAGGAATCAGTGGATTATCTACTTTACTACTATGGTGTGCAAAGTGATCTCAAGAATTAAAGGGTGGCAAACTAAGATCTTGAGCTATGGAGAAAGAGCTACTCAAGTAAAATCTATGCTGTAGTCTCTTCCAATTCATGTTCTTTCTGCTATCACCCCTACTTATACTACTCTCAAAATAATTAAATCCCTTATTACAGACTTCTTTTAGGGATGGGATAAAGAAAAGAGAAAATACCATTGGGCATCTTGGAAGACTCTGAGCTATCCTGTTGAAGAAGGGGTATTAGTATGAAAAATCTTCATGATGTGTGCTTAGCCTTATAGTACAAACAGTGGTAGATCTTTAGGTCCAAGAAGACACTATGGGGAGACTTTCTTAAGGCCAAGTACTGCCAAAGGGCACATCCAGTGATCAAGAAATGGCATAAAGCTCAATCACTTATGTGGAAGCATATGATGACAAATAAAACTGATATTGAGCCTCACATACAATAGCACATCAACTCAGGTACCTGCAGCTTATAGTGGAATGATTGGCTAGGAATTAGCCTCTTAGCTAATCACAATACATATCTTCCTAGGATTAATAATATTACAGTGTCTAAATTCTTGACTAATGGGGTATGGAATGAAGAAAAGGTAAGACAACATGCCCCTTATCACCTGGTATAGAAGATCCTTAACAGCTCCTTTAAATATCAACCTAGCATCCTAGATATAGCATGCTGGAAGCTAAACTCAAATGAGAACTTCACTTGTGCATCAGCTTGAAACCAGGTCAGGCAAAAAAGAAGCAAATCCATGACTGGCACCACTATATGAAATAATAATATACCTTTCAAGGTATCCTTTCTGTTCTAGAGGTCCCTCAAAATCAAATTACCTACAAATGAAAGTATTGTCTCCTTTGGTCATGAACCTGTCAAGTGCTCTTGTTGTTTCAGACTAGGGTGGGACAATATAGATCACATATTTATTTCAGCACACTTTGTTAGGCATATTTAGAGGTACTTTTTACAGTGTAGGGGTATACAACATACCAGCAGGCCCATGACAAGTGTACTTTTCATTCTTTTATAAGGAAAGAAAAATAAAAAGTCATAGTTTGGTCATAAAGAGGTGTCACACCACCTAATCAACATTCAGCTATATATATATATATATATAATGCTGAATGTAGATTAGGTTTTGTCACACCACTTTATGACTATTAATTTATCTTTTTTTCTTATTTTTTCCCTTTCTTCCATCTACTTGCTCTAATAAAAAAGACTCTATCGAAGAAGATGAAGGAAAAACAATTTCTTATTTATTAGTGGCAATTATGCCATTTTTATTATCCACAACTATAAGGCATAAAAGTTAGAACTAAAAGAGAAATAAATAGTTGTTATCATGCCATTTATATTACCTATAACTATAAGAGATAAATGTTAAAATTAAAAGACAAATGAATAGTTGTTGATAACAAATATAGATAAAGAGGTAAAAAGTTGTCTCTTGTTCAGAAAAGTTTAATTTGAAGAGAACTTATAGTGAAGGTATAGTAGATAATGACAAAACATTTCAAAAATGTGGTAGAAGTTGATCATCGACTAATAGAAAAACTTTTGATTAGCTCTTTTCCAATATTCCATTTTTTTATGAATTTTTTTTCTTGTTTTCTTTGTTTTTTTAGTTTTCAGGAACAATAAGCAAGTTTCATTGAACATGCACCAACTGAGAAAAATTTAACAACACACCAAGTTAGTTTATCGATCATAGATTATTTCATAGTGAACAAAAAATTGAGAATGAAGAGAAGAGATCTCAAAGTGAAATTTTTTTTTGCCGACTTATTGCGTACCAAATAATAACAAGATCGTTGACGGTAAGTATTAGATATATGAAAGGTGAAATCTATATAAAAGTTTGAAATTGCCATGACCTAAACTAGGGCCAAGCCATGACACAGTGATTGGAATACGATGGACACCAACCAATCCATCGTAGCATACATCGCATCCATAATGTAGAGAAACATAGTAATATAAGCAAAAATAAAAGCTCAAGGGAAAGAGTCTAAGGGATAGAAATACTCAATTCAACATCGAATGGATTACGTCAAAACATCGTCTAAACATTCCTCTAGTCCAGTATTTGATGGGGGCTTACCAACTCTTTGATATCTAAGCAACTCTATAATAAAGTCAATGAAACAATATGGAAAGAAAGTCATGTCCTCTATTAAGTGAGGACTTACCAATTGTTTGATATATAAGCAACTCTAGCCACAAATAGGATGGTCGTGAGTATCGTCCATCCCTATATTATGAGATAATATAGGCAAAGTAAGTGTTAATACACAAAAGGTACAAAGTATGTGAGATATGCATGAACAAGTAAAGGAATGTGAACAATATGCCATAAGATGCACGACCATTTATAAGGAACATGATTAAGGCTTATAATATTTGAAATTATCTTAAAACTCATGGTCAATGCATATCATAAAACTTCATCTTAAAACTAATAATTTACCTTCAACTTGTGTGGGATAGGACCATTAACTGACTTCTTAAGACCATGCCACCTATAACATGGAATCCGATGAAACCCTCATCGAGAAGGGGGAGGCACCTTTGCCAGGGCATACTCTGTCATGTGGGCAACGTAGTTTGAGACTTTAGGTTTCTACTAGGATTCTTTTGGGTAACTAACTGCGTTATCATACCAAACCCCACCTAGAAGTCTTCTCGATGCTTAGTCAATATCCCAATGAAAACTCATAAAATATGATCATAACTTAATAGGAAAGGATAGTAACTACCTATCAACCTATCTTTATAGAACATATTAGGAGTATCTCATTGACTTTAATGATTCATAAGAATCCTTAAATTCGGTGAGAATTGTACTTATCACCATATTTAACATGAGTGTGTGAGAATTGAACTTATCACACCTTAATAACTTTCTTTGATCACAACCTTTCCTCGAAAATCATTGAACTCATAACTAACCCATAAAAATCATCTTTGAACCTTAAAATCATAATTGAGATAGCTTTGTGCATGGAAAATTATAATTCAACTTAAAATCATGAAGTTCATGTAAATACATGCTTAGAATAATTATTGATAATAATTTAAAAATGAAATTGAAACAACCCAATGCAATTCATCAAAATTAGGGTTCATAATCAATTGAAAATTGAAAAAAACTTGAGGAAAACTTTTATACTCCATGGGTGAAAGGAACCCATGGATCAATCCTCCCATACCATTATTAAATTCACTAAGAAATGGAGAAGAAAACTTGAAGAAATAAAAAATCCTAGCTTGAAACTTGAAGAAGAATCCTTGAGAAAATTGAATTCCTTGTCTTTGAGATTTTGGGAGAATGATTGAAAATGAGGGAAATTTCAAAGGATTGGGTAGATATAGGCTTGAACTTAGCCATAATTGTATATAGGTTCATTGAACAAAACTTAGGAAATGACATAAATACCCCTTATCAAAACTTTGGATTTGGACCTACGTATCGACTCTACTAGTCGTACAAATAAGTGCGAGTCGTCAAGATGACTCTTCTTGGAGGTCTAAGATATGGGCTTAGAATCAAGCCTCTGAAGTTTGAAAATGAGTCATTTCTATGACTCATCTTCATGACGATGAATCGCCATTTGGACTCGTCCTATAGGTTCCAAAACCTACAAAATTTAAAGGTCTTTGATGTTTGGTTACGACGGGTTCTTACTACTCTTCAATAGGATGATGACTCATCTTGTAAAGTCGTGAATCCACTCTTCAGGGTAACACTATCAAATGCTCAAGGGGTCACTCTACAACTCACTCTTACGAGTCGTAGAGTGACTCGTAAACATGAGTCAGTTAAAATATTTGAGATTTTTCTCCTCGAATCTAACTTTCTTACTTTCGGGGTCTCATAGAAATCTAACTATATGCCAGAGTTGATCTAATTGTTTCCCTTTTAGTGGGATATCTTACTCTTTCTCTTTATTGTTACTACAAATTATAATGCATGTTCCTTTATTTATCTCTCAAATATAGTACTAATTTTGAGTGTATAATTATTTGTTTCAAGCTGACGGATAAGGGAAGACCAAAAAATTCATAAAAATAGACTTATTAGGGTACCAAAATATTTTAAGGATCTTACATTCCAACATCAGTTTACAACTACAAATCTATATCTACATTACTATAAAATCATGAACACCCAAACTGTTTTTATGTTAAATTACTATTTTACTCTTTTAAAAAAATTAATACACTAGCACTTGCCCAACCTTGCAGCATTGAACACTACAAGCTCCCTATTAAGAATGGTCACTTCATCCTTCACAAGCGTTTCCACTTCTAATATCTACCTCTCCCCTTTGAACAGACACCAACGTTAAACTAAATCCAAACAGACACGACCCCTCGCGATCCTCTCTTTAAAACAACTGTTGGTAGATTATCATTTTCCACTAAACACCCAACAAGTGAAGTATAATAGGTGTGCACTATTATATCCGCATCTCTGAATGTATTGCCTTGGTCTGTAAAGTTTTCTTCTTCACTGTTGAAATAACCTTTTAGTTCATTTTCTCTATATTGCGTTATATTCAATGTTAGAGTTTTCCATAGTGAACCAAGCCATTTATAACTTGCTGGGACTAACAGTTCAGTCACTTGGTCATTCATTTTATTTTTATGTGAGATTTTGTTTTTTAGAGCTTTTAAAAATTGAATGCATGACTTTGGTCAAAAGATCAGGTAAATATCCTTAGAATACAATTCTGATAGTTTTGGTAGCTTCAAAATGTTAAGTTTAGTCTAGAAGGACCTTTGGTGCGGGTTCTGAGGCTTTTGGGCTCATTTCAAGCAATATTGTGGCTTATGGACAAAATGGAACTTAGGTGTAGGACTCATTTTTTTAATCAAGACAAACTCCGATAGAAGTTTCAACATCTTTGTTCAGTTTGAAATGTCGAATTTTATAAGGTAGCATAATTCATTTGCATGCACAGGATTCAGAAAGAATTTGGAGCACCACGTTGGAGAATTTTAGGACTTGATAAACCAACTAGTGCAACACACATTGCTCTTCACGTTCATGGTCCTAGGATAGCGTTCGTGAAGGGCAACGATTTTTTCTCTGCATTTTTAGAGACCAAATGTGTTGGTCACTGTGTTTGTGGGATAGTCTCCATATTTGTAGAGTTCTGGCTCCCTAACCCTTCATGTTCGTAGACTTGGCTCCGTGTTTGTGGAGTAGGGTCATAGTTGACTAGGTTCATTTGACTATTGTGAAATCATCCTAGGGCCCGCATTCTTGGAGATCATTTAACAGGCCTGTTATATCATTGACTAGTCTCGAATTTCAGATCATTTCCCAAACTTGAAAGATTTAAGGTAATTTGTTGTTCCAAGACCTCTATTTTTCCTCATTAATGGTGAATTCTTGAAGTGTTCTTTATCTGTTTTGGATTGTTTTAAGATCTAAATTGTGCCTATTTTTGGGTCATAAGTTCCTTAAGATTAATGGGACTATTTGTCAGAGTTAATTTTGGAATTCCTTATATGGGTCCTTTAATGTCGTTTCCACTCGTTTATGGGTCCATCTTAAATTATTGTGAATTAGGTATTAAAATGTTGGTATTAACGTTGTGATCATTTATATGATAGAGTGACAACAATCAGAGGCCTTACGGAAGGGTAAAGCACTAACTAAGTGATATTTGAAGCTGTCGTGATTCACTTTGAGGTAGGCTGTGCTTATCGATTTAGACTGATCTTGTGTTGGTATTTACATGTTTTTAGCTAGTTTTATGATCAGTTTCTAGCTTTTATCATGTTTAGTGGATAAAACTCATGCCTTTCCTTCCTTTTCAGGAAATTGAATATGTCTGTAATGACCTCCAAGGTCATTTCCATAATTTTGCATGTTTTTATAGTTTTACACCTTTCCATAGATTCTTTATAGCTGTTATGTGATGTTGGGATGGATGGCACACTCCCGAAGGTTTTCAATTGACTTTTGATGTGGTTTGTCTATTTTTGATTCTTAAGGATTAAAAGAGTTGACTCTAGTAACCATCTAGAGATTCGGGCTTCCTATGAATATTCTGACGATTCCATCAGCTCTAGAAGGTCCATTTTGGTTTAAGACAAAGGTTGGTTTGGGTTTTGGAGTCTTCATTTTGAATATGTGTGGTTTTGTCATTTTAAATTTATATTTTGACCAAGTTTGACTTCCATAAACATTTTGAGTGTAAGTGCTCGGATAAAACATTCGTCAGTGCGCTCAGCTCCAAAATACTGAGTTTTGTCTAGAACAACCATTGATTCGGTTCCTGTGGTGTCCTGAATGAGTTTTATGAAGTTTGCATATTTTGAGTGCTTTCTTTGAAAATATTTGACGTTGGTCAACTTTTCATCATAACGATCTCTATTTGAAAATCAGTCAATTTTATTGTGTTTGGAATGCCGTTTTCAGTTAGGTAGAATAGTTTGTTAGTGTTCATAGGGTTCCAAATGAATACCAGACCCCTATCACGACCCACCTAGGTCCTAGTTGTAACACGGCGATCGAAACCTTGAAGGGATCCAACGAAGCTTCTTGTACATATCATAAGCATATATAAGGTAAAGTAAAAGCAGAAACATCACAAAAGAGTCTAAACCATGAATAGAAATTGAGGAATGTCACATGACATCATAGACTCAAAACATCTGTCCAACTAGATGCCTCTACTCATGAATATGGGCGGGGGATAAGACATGTCCCTAGCTCACCCTCAATATAGAACATAACAAAAGTCTTTGAAAATGGTAAACAACTTGATGACTAGTCCCCGATGAATGAGGACTCACCACAAACATCGTCGGATAGAAAAGCTTACTAGCTACGTGGATGAATATGATCTTCAACTTCAACCCAGGCATTGTGAGAAAATATAGGCGAAAATTATTCATTAGTACATTAGAATGTACTAAGTATGAGGGTGTGACATGCAAAGTAAATCATGGAATGCAATGGTCAAGTAAATCACATGGTATGATGAGATAATTAAAGTCATTAGGAAAATTATATTGACCATAGCATTTAAAAAGCATAATTTAAATTCATAGCATACATAAGAGATCATACATATGTGGGATAGGAACCATAACCGATAATAAGACCATGCGAGCTATAACATGGAATCCCAATGTTACCCCTACATTGGAGGAAAAGGGGAGACTACTTGCCAAGGTAGACTCCTACATGCCTAAGTGGATCCACTAAGTGGTTATGTGAACCGGTTACTCACCCCTAGTTCTTAGACTCGGGTACTCACCTCCAAGCCTTTATATTTTGGGTACTCACCTCTTAGAGATTTGGGTATTCACCTCTAATCTCTTTTGTTCCTACGGTGGCACGTAGTTATGAGACAAGAGACTTTATATTATATAAGGACCTCGTACTTTGATCCCCCACCTCAAGCCCACATTCGGTTGTAAGTCAAATCCCACGGAATACATACATAGTATACAAAGCATAATGACATATATCATAGTCATGATCATAGGTTTGAAATCATAGAGTAGCTCATTTTCATAACATACTTGTAATGTGAGAATTGTCCTTTCATCATTACAATCATATTTGCGTAATTCATATCTTTAGGCCTTAGGTCACCACATAGGTCCCTAAGTCACCTTTTAGGCCTTAGGTCACCACATAGGGCCCTAAGTCACCTTACTTCATAACTTGCATAAAAATCATCCTTTGAAATATACTTATAATCCATGATCATAATTGAAATACATAATCATTATTCATGCTTGAAAATTCATGGTCATAGTTTATACTTGATATTTAGGTAAGGAATGAATGCATGATCAATTGATTTGAAAATTATGTACTTGACTTGAAAACATGCATGATCATAAACTTTATATCAACCTATACATAATTCATATAGATAATATCATTAGAAAATATAATTGAAAATACTCATAATCTTCATCATGAACCCTAAAAATTGAAATATGAGTATTAATGGAAAAACTTTTCAATTTAATGCAATAACCATCAATTTATATCAAAATAGACTAATGATCATAATTTAAATCAAAGTTAATGCAATAGAAGTAGAGATCATAAAACCCATAAAATATCAGACTTTAATTTGATAGAAAACCTTGAGAAATTGATTGGGCTTAATGAGTGAAAGGATTCATGAATCAATACCCACATACCTTAAGTGAGAACACCAATTAATTTGGAAGAACTTGAGAGTTTTGATGGAGAGCATGAGTGAATCTACTTGAAGTCTTCAACGGAGTCCTTTAGAATTTTTTGTAGAGAGAGAAATATTTGAGTAGGTGAATTATAGAATAATGAATAGAATTAGAGGTTTAGGTTTATTTATAGAGTTGAATTAGGCCCTAAAAGCGTCTAGGTTTATTTGCTAACAATTTGTGAAAAGTCTAAAACGCCCTTACTAAAAACTAATTTTGGCCATGAAAAATCATCACAACTTAGTGTTTTGCGCAATTCCTTCAAAAATCTATGTTTTGATATACAGGTCCTAAAAATCCACTAAAACTATTTTCCCATAGATTTTGACACCCTGATCGATATTCCGAACTCGAATTTTTCAAAAAGATTAAGAATGATGCGTTACTTGAGGGGCCTATTTCCAAAGCATTCTTAAGGCACTTATGAGCATTGTGAGAGATGTTACCACCACCATTAGAGGAAACTCAATTTCATCAAGTTCAGCACCAGCTGAACTACTGGTGTAGGACTTTTTGCTCTTTGCGTTCATCAGCCAAGGCAGCGACCTTGAATGGAATGGTCTTCACTATCGTGGAGTAATGTGCCATGATTGATCAAGGAATTTTGTTTTTGACTCATGATCGTGGGCTAAGCCCTCGTGATCGTGATGGGTAAATACAATGGTCTTAGTGAAGTAAAATGCTAGTTTTCAGCAGCCTATGGGACTTAGAAAAAGTGGGATTTAGAGGGAATCTTGTCCATTTTCGATTATTCTTGTTCCGGTGAGTTGGAAATTCTTGTGGAAATATTTTGGGTCCCTTTCTCATCCTTAAAAACTTGCATGTCTCGCATAATTTTAGTTTTTTGAGCCCTTTCGGTGCTCGGAATGTGCCTATTGAGCTATTTCAGACATGTGATGGAGTGGGTTTCTCGATTTTGTGCGAGGGTCCTAGTGTTAAATTTTAACCCAATTTTGTGTTTATTTTTAATTATAGTAATATGGGTATCATTTGCTTTGTTTTGATATTTTTTTCGATAATTTGATTGAGTGACATCATTTGAAGGCAGCCCAAAAAGGAAAAACTCTAGTTTAGCCATTCATTTGTAGTTTCACCCTTGAGGTACGATATGGCTTCCTCTTATTAGACTTTCCTTGGTTAAAATTGGTATATTTTGAGTGGTAACATGTGATTAGATTGGTCTTCTAGGTATTGATGTCCTATTGAGTATTTTTGAGTCGATGATCATCGCTAGTAATTAGTTTGTGTTTTAGCCATTGGAACCTTAGTCTAGGTGCTATCTTGACTTGTTTGTATCGTTTAGGATTCTTAGAACTTGATCTTAGGTGATTTGAACTTAAGATGCTGTTTGTTTTACTTGGTTGGTTTCGGTTGCCTGCTTGTTGTGATTTCATCTTATGCTTATGTCTTGTTTGCTTTTGGCATTGAAATGTTGGGCCCGAGGCCATACTTGTGGTACACCAAAGAATCAGGTTAATGTTTTGGTACCCTTGACGGGATTTTATTCGGCTTGAGTAATATATAATTTTTTCAATGCTACTTCTCTTGATTTCCCTCGCCGGTGTTTAAAAACTTCTTTATTGAAAGAATAAATGGTGAGATTAAGATTTTTGGTTGATGAATAAGTATAAGGTATTTAAGAAAATACCGGTGATATCTTATTTACTAAATTTCATGGCTAATGATCTCGAGGTATGATTCTAGGCGGCCCTTTTATTGATTTTAGGCTATACTTTTATATTCACCGTTAATAAGCTAGAGGTGTGAATTTCGAGCGACCAGTTGATACATATTCTGGTTATTATTTCGATAGCAATCAACTCGAGGGTTATTCTGGGTGCTCCATACTCTTTTGGGGAATATTGATCCATATCTACTAGTTGATATTTGTGCATTCTTTCGATATTTTGTAAGTTAGGATTATTAAAGTGATTACCTGATTGGTTGGATTTACTTGATTATTGTATGATCTCCCCGTACCCTCCTTCCCCTTGATCATAGTTTTATGCCTCTCCCCTATTATCATTAGTATCATCGTGCTGCTTATTATATATTTATTCTTTTTGAGCTCGATCAGCCTATGATGTCTACTATGTACCCCATATTTTGGTACTCATACTGCACTTCTACACCTTTTTGATATAGTTCCCAGTTCGAGACACCCCTAGGGCGCACCTAATCATCCATAGTTGTGCCAGATCCGGATTGTGGTGAGCTCTTTGGCATCTAGAGACTTGCTACCTTCCTTCTTTTGTATTGACTTGTATTTTGTATTTTGGATAGTCAGTTCTGTGTTGTATATATATACTATCAGCTTTTGTACTTAGTAGCTTCTGTATAGGTGATACCAAGTCCGGGGATTTCTCTATCGTTAGTCTGTCATTTTTGGTCACTTTATTGTATTTACATACCTATAACTTGTCCCAATTTCTTTTATTATATTTATTTTTCTTCTGCCTTCTTATGTTATTAATTATTTATTTAAAACTGAGATTTGACTTCTGTATTAGTGTGGCTTGGCTTGCCTACTCGGGGGTTATAGTAGGCGTCATCATGGCCTGAATTCAGGTCGTAACAGAGTGATATCAGAGCTTAGGATCACCGATCACATATTATAGGAGCGAGTACCTACTCGAGTTGCAGGGATAGGTACGATGATTTACGTATCCAATATTTAGGAGCCTATAGGACATTGTTAGGAATTAGGTCACTATTCTTGTTTCTGATCATACGCTAATGATGATGAACAATTCTACATCATATTTGTTTCACTCTTTCTCAAATTGCGAGGATGATAACTACCCGGGGCAGACAAGGACCCCCTGTGACTTTATATAGAGCCCTAACTTGGGTTAGAGGTCGAGGTTAACACAGAGGCTATGATAGAGAAGGATCCAACCCATCCCCTGCCTGAATTTGTGGCCATACCGATGTTATAGGATACTTTAGCTTAAATCATCAACTTCATAGAGATAGTAACTTCAGCATAGGCAGAGGCGTAGTATGATTAGACTCCAGCCCTATAACCTATTTCTATTGTTCAACACATAATAGCTAGACCAGTTATTACTGTGGAAGAGTAGAAGATAATGGGGGGGGGGGGGTTTATCAAATTGCCCCCTCCCAATTTATGATGTGCCGCGAGCGTGGATGTCTATGAGTTTTTGGTTAGTTCCCAAGACAGGTTGCATAACCTTGGGTTGGTAGAGTCCCACAGGGTTGATTATAATGCTTTTCAGCAGGATGGGCCAGCAAAGCAGTTGTAGAGATCTTATCTTAGCTGCAGACCCGTGGGATCACTACTGATGTCATGGACTTAGTTCTCCGATACTTTCTTGGTTAAGTATTTACCTCATAGTTTGAGGGAGAGACTGAGGGATGAGTTCACAGCATTGCTACATGGATCGATAATGGTCACAAAGTATGATTCTTGGTTCTATCTTGGTTCCATGAGCTCTCCAAGCACGCTACCATAATTATGCCACAGAGAAGAGCCAGTATGCCAGTTTGTTAGAGGTTTATCTATTTCTTTGAGTTTAGATAAAGAGTAGATGGTTGTATTAAGCTATTCATTCTTGCAGATAGTATATCATGCTCTTACTATTGAGGCTATTCGTTGTGAGGTCTACATAGGCAGCGACAAGAGGCCTCGCCACTAGGGCAGTTTCAATGGATGCCAATCACATGGTAGGGGTTCCTTTAGAAGAGGCCATCCACAACAGTATCCACCTAGTAGCTCTATTCATCTGCCTTACAACTTATTGATGGTGGATCACCAAGTACCGATGGTCATAGTATCTAGACTTTGGATCAGTCTTCTTGGGGTCAGACATCTAGGTATTTATGTTGTGGTGTCTATTCAGCTTCAGCTGGGACATCACTAGGAGGTTTATTAAGGAGGCCGTGATATGAGTGAGGTGTGATAGGCCACATTTCCAAGGAGTGTCCCACTATTATCCATCATAGATGCCAGATTCAGTAGGTCCACAGGGTCAGAAGGTTCAGGCTCCTAGGGCCCAGTTCAATCACCCAAAGATGCTGTATAGGGTGGCAGAGTTAATTCTAAAGGTACTAGAGGTAGTTCCCAAGCAAGCCAGACAGGTGGTTGAGGTTGACATAGTCATATATATGCTTTTTCTGGGTAGGCCAAAGGCAGAGGCATTAGATACCGTTATTAAAGATACTATCTCCATCTCTCATCAGCCTATCTATGCTTTATTTGATTCGGGGTCTACTTACTTATATGTGTCTGCTCATTATGCTACTCGATGGGATGTTTTATATGAGCCATTGCCTGTACTTATGCGTGTATCTACCCCCATAGGTGATTCTTTAATAATGGATCAAGTATATAGATCCTGTGTGGTGACCATGTTGGGTATGATACTAGAGTGTACTTGATTGTGCTAGATATGGTAGGCTTCTACTTGATTCTAGGCATGTAGTGTTTCTCATCATGCGGTTTTGGATTCCTTATCTAAGATTGTTACCTTGTGTATGACTGGTATTCCTCCGGTCATGTGGGTAGGTGCTGTTAGTAATTTGATGTCTGGTGTGATATCCTTCCTTAAGGCTCAATAGTTAGAGTGAAGGGAATTTCTAGCCTATCTTTCTTATGTGTGCGACATTAGTTCTAACACTCCTTCTATTGATTCTGTTTTGATGGTTTGAGAGTTCCTTTATGTTTTTCCCACCGATCTACCCGATCTTCCTACTAAGGGTGATATTGATTTTAGCATTAATATAGTAAGACCCCGTAAGATGAAAAGTCAAATAAAGGAAAAATCTCAAAAGAATTGGACTGAGCCAGGTGTACGAGTCAATCTATGACTCTTTTAGGTTATTATGAGCCATAAACTCGACTCGTAGAGGTGAAGTAAAAAGCTAGAAATCTACTAAGGTAAAACCAAGGTTGACAAATGACTCATAAGAATGAGTCGTGGTGAAACTTTAGAGACCTTCAGACTTGCTGGTTTTGATACCTACAAGACAAGTGGTTTTGACGACTCATAAGAAAGAATATGAGTCATAACCATGAATCGTAACAAAATATTTGAGACTTGTTTTCAGATCTTCTCAGGGACCTGTAGGATGAGTCCAAATGACGAGTCATAGCTATTAAGAAGAGTCGTAGATACAACTCATCCAAAAACTTCAGACTCAAATTTAGGACCCTTTGCTCAAACTTGCAGGATGAGTCTTAATGATGACTTTTTGAAACTCTTATGAGTCATAGAAAGGGACTCATAGGGTTAAATTTGAGATTTAATGAAGGGTAATTATGTCTTTTCTGAATTTTGGTTCAATGAACCTAGACACAATTATGGCTAAGTTCAATACTATATCTACCCAATCCATTGAAATTTCCCTCATTCAAAATCATTCATCTAAATTCTTCTAAGGTAAGAACTCAATTGTCTCACGGTTTCTCTCCAAGTTTTAATCTAGGGTTTAAGATTTCATCAAAGGTTTCTTCTCAAATTTTAAGTGAATTCAATCAAGATATGTGGGGATTTATCCATGGGTCTCTTTCACCCATGGAGTCCTAAGGTTTTGTCAAAGTTATTCTTAAATTTCAAGTTCTTTATGAACCATTATTTTGATCAATTGCATTGGACTGCTTCAATTTTGTTTTGAATGGCTATCAATGATTACTCCGAGCATGTTTTTACATGAATTACATTATTTAAAGTTGAGTTATGAGTGCCAATGCATAAAACTATTTTCAATCATGATTATGAAGTTAAAGATGATTTTCATGAATTAATTTTGAGTTCAATGATGCTGAAAGAAAGTTTCATGAATAAAGTTGAGATTATGATTTAATGATGAAGTTATGATGATCAACTATGATCAAAGATAGTTATTATGGTATGATAAGTGCAATTCTCACACAATAATGTTTAAATATGGTGATAGGGACAATTCTCACCGAACTTATGGATTCCTATGAATTGCTAAAGTTAATGAGCTATTCCTAATGTGTTTTATAAAGATGGATTGAAAGGTAGTTACTATATTTCCCTATAATGTTATGATTATGTTTTAATGAGTTATATTGGGATAATGAATAAGAACCGCGAGGACTTCTAGGTGGGGTTCAGTCTGGTAACGCAGTTAGTTACCCAAGAAAATCCTAGTAGCAACCTAATGTCCCAAACTACATTGCCTACATAGGTTTCCTTCAAGGCCTAGCTAGTGGATCCACATATAGCATAATTTAGTTGAGTTGAGTACCATGATGGAGTATACTATGGAAAGGTAGCCTCCCCTATCTCAATACAAGATTCATAGGATTCCATGTATTTCCTCGAATGGTCTTGTATGTCGATTAAAGGTCCTATCCCACACAATTTGAATGTTAAGTTATGAGATTTACTATAAAGTTCTATGATGCATTGACTATACGTTTTCATATGCTTTCAAGCTTTGTTTATATTCATTATGTTGTCATGCACTTATGAAATATTGTTCAGATTTCTTTATTTGTTCATGCATATCTCACATACTTAGTACCTTCTATGTACTCATGCATATTTTGCCAACATTATCTCATAATGTAGGGGCGGACGTCGATCATCCTATTCGTGGCTAGAGTGCTTCAGATATCAAACAACTAGCGTGTCCTTATTCCTTCGAGGAAATGACTTTCTTTCTCATTTTTTACTATAATTTCTCTTTTGTTTTGGGTGAGCTAGGAGATTTTCCTAAGGCCCCATCAAAGACTAGATTAGAGGCATGTTTAGACAATATTTTGATGTAGTCCATTTAGATATTGATTAAGTATTTCTATCCCTTAGTCCATTTAGTTACTTCCGCTTATGTGTTATTTTTGTTTACCTTATGTATGCAATGTATGCTAAGATGTCTTGGTTGGGATCCATCGTATTCATGATCACTGTGTCATGTCTTGGACCTAGTTTGGGTCATGACAAATTTGGTATTAGAGCACAAGGTTTAGGAGAGTCCTAGATAGTCTAACATGCCGCGTTAATTAGAGTCTTATTCATTGATGTGAAGCATGCCACATCCATGAATAGGAGGCTATGTAACATCTTAGGAAAATATCACTTTCTTCATGATGTATGTTGTGTGGTAGAGTGGTACACAAAGTCTTTTCCTCTAACGTTTGTTCTTTGCAATTTTTAGAAAATGCCTCCATGAAGATACTCTGCTAGAAAAAATGTGGTTGAAGATGAGCAACAATCTTCGAATGATCCCTTAAATGGCCAAGTCTCTAATGTTGAGTTTTGAGCATCTTTTCAAGTACTTGCTCAAGCCATTACGGCTCAATCTAATCAAGAGGTAGTTGCTCCTGTGAACCCAAATACGAGTACGGTGGCAATAAGAGTTCGTGATTTTATGAGGATGAATCATCCAAAGTTTTGGGTTTCAAAGGTTGAAGAGATACACAAGAGTTTTTTGATAGAATTTACAAGATTGTTTATATAATGGGGGTTAGCCTAGTTGAGAGGGTGGAGTTATCTTTGTATGAATTAAGAGGTGTTGCTCAAATTTGGTTTGATTAATTGAAAAGTTAGAGGCCTAGAGAGGCGGATCCTGTGACTTGGGAGGATTTCAAAAGAATGTTTCTTAATATCTTTTTTCCATTAGAGTTAAGGGAGGCCAAGATACAAAAAATCATCAATCTAAATCAAGGAGGCATGAGTGTGAGGGAGTATGCCCTTATGTCCACCCAATTGTCAAAATATGCTCCATTCATAGTTGCCAACCCAAGAGCTTGTATGAGAAAGTTTTCGTTGGGGGTATCAAATATGGTTTCTAAGAAGTGTAAGATGGCCATGTTGATCTGTGAAATGGACATCTCTAGACTTATGACCTATGCAGAGAAAATAGAGGGTGTAAAGCTTAAGGAGAGAAGTGTTAGGGAGTCTAAGGACCGATAGAGTTAATTCCTCTCATGCTATGTCTCAAGATGGTGGGCATCCTCATTTTGACCAAAGGTATTCCAGATAAGTATCTTTAAATGTCACTAGTCTAAGGTTTGACAAGGATAGGGTGTCCAATCCTAAGCCTCAAGGAGCTTCTCCTATTGGTCAAGTGACCCCCGCATGTAAGAAGTGTGGCAAGAACCACAAGGGTGAGTGTATAGAAGGTTTGAATATGTGTTATAAATATGGTAATATGGGTCATCTTGCTAAGGAGGTCAAGATCAAGGATAGTCATCCTCAAGGCCAAATTACTCAAGGTGCTCAAGTGCAACTAAAAGGTGGTCAACGCAACAATCGGTTTTATGCTCTTCATGGTATGCACGAGGTGGAGGAGACTCTCGATGTTGTTATCGGTATGTTATGGCTCTTTCACTATGATGTTTATGCCTTACTTGATCTGGGTGCAAATTTGTTTTTTGTTACTAATTATGTGGCCATGATATTTAATGTTATCCCCAAAATATTATTAAAGCCTTTTTCTGTATATACTACCGTAGGTAATTCGATTATGGCTAAAAGAGTCTATAGAAGATGTTCGGTTTTGGTTTTCCATTAAGATACTCTATCTGATCTAGATGAGCTTGAGATGACCTATTTTAATATTATCCTTGGTATGGATTGGCTATATGCATTTTATGTTTCTATTGATTGTAGAATCGAAGTGGTTAAGTTCCAATTTCCAAATAAGCTGGTCCTAGAATAGAAGGGTAGTAATTCTGTGGGGTGCTCCCATTTTGTTTCTTAGAAAGAATGATGGTTTGCTATGCATGTGCATTGACTATCAACAATTGAATAAAGTAACCATCAATATTGTTTAACCAATTCCCCCGCACAATTCATGGATTTTATGAATAGGGTGTGCAAACAACATTTGGACATGTTTTTAATTCTGTTCATTGATGACATTTTGGTTTACTCTCGAAATGAGGAGGAGGATGCTAATCATTTGAGAAATATATTACAAACTCTAATGGAAAAGTAATTATTTGCCAAATTCAATAAGTGTGAATTTGGGTTAAAGGAGGTGGCTTTTCTTTGTCACATTGTATCCGGTGAAGGGATTATGATTAATCTTAAGAAAACCAAAGCGGTTAAGAATTGGCATAGACCATTATCCCCTTAGGATATTAGGAATTTCTTGGGCCTAGCTGGATATTATAGAAGGTTTGTAATAGGGTTCACATCGATTTAGTCACCTTCGACCACGTTGCATCAAAAGAAGGTAATGTTTCAATGGTCTGAAGCTTGTGAGAAGAGTTTCCAAGAGTTGAAAGATTGTCTCACTATCACTCCTATTTTGACCTAGCTAGAAGGGTTTGATGGTGTTGTTGTTTATTGTGATGCTTCAAGAGTTGGTCTTGGATATTTTGATGCAACATCGTAAGGTGATAGAATATGCTTCTAAGCAACTTAAGGTGCATGAAAGGAACTATCCAACTCATCATTTGGAGCCAACAGTGATTGTGTTTGACTTGAAACTTCGGAGACACTATCTCCATTGTGTCCATGTGGATGTGTTAACTGAACATAAGAGTTTACAATATGTGTTTAAGCAAAATGACTTGAACTTTCATCAAAGTAGATGGCTCAAATTTTTGAAGGATTATGATATGAGTGTTGTACCATCCAGGTAAGGCTAACGTGGTCACTGATGCACTAAGTAGATTATCTATGAATAGTGTTGCACATGTTGAAGAAGGTAAGAAAGAATTTTTTAAATATGTTAATAGATTGTCAAGTTTAGGAGTATGCTTGGTTGATTCTAATGATGGAGGCGTTCTTATGAATAATAGTTCAAAATTGTCTCTAGTGGTAGATGTGAAGCCCAAACAAGACCATGATCTGGTGTTAATTGAGTTGAAGAAGATGGTTGCCGAAAAATCCATTGAGGCTTTCTCTTAAGAAGGAGATGGTGTAATTTACTACCAAGTTCATTTGTGTGTGCCTAACGTTGATGCTTTACAAGAGTTGATATTGAATAAAGCCCAAAGTTCTCAATATTTGATTCATATGAGATCCACCAAGATGTATCGTGATTTAACAGAAGTGTATTAGTGGAATGGCATAAAGAAGGACATAGAGGACTTCGTGGCCAAGTGTCCAAATTGCCAACACTTTAAAGTTGATCACCAAAGACCGGGAGGTTAAGCTCAAAACATTGAAATTCCTACTTGGAAGTGGGAAAATTTGAATATGGACTATGTAATGGGTTTGCCTCGTACTAAGAAGTAATATGATTCCGTTTGGGTTTTTGTAGACCAGATGACTAAGTTGGCTCATTTTATACTGGTTAAGACTTCTCATGGTGCTGAAGATTATGCTAAGTTGTATGTTTGTGAGTTTGTAAGATTACATGGTGTTTCCTTGTCTATTATATTGGATTGAGTTACCAAATTCACTTCACACTTTTAGAAATCATTTCAAAAGGGTCTTGGTACAAAGGTTCAGTTGAGTACCACTTTCCATTCTCAATTGATGGTCAAGCCGAAAGACCGATCCAAATATTAGAGAATATGTTAAGGGCATGTGTCATTGCTTTTAAAGGGAGTTGGGATAAAAATTTTCCATTGATTGAGTTAGTCTACAATAATGGTTATCACTCTAGTATCAAAATGGCTCCTTTTGAAGGATTATTTGGGAGAAAATGTAGGTCCCCGGTAGGATGGTTTGAAGTAGGTGAGATGGTCTTGATCAGTCCAGATTTGGTAATAGATGCATTGGAAAAGGTGAGGCTCATAAGGGAGAGTTGAAGACTGCTCAAAGTTGTCAAAAGTTATATTCGGATGTTAGGAGGAGAGAACTTGAATTTGAGGTAGGTAATTGGGTCTATTTGAATGTTTCACCTATGAAGGGTGTAATGCATTTTGGTAAGAAAGGAAATTTGAGTCCTAGATATGTTAGACTGTATGAGATATTGAGGCACGTTGGAAGGTGTCTTACGAGTTAGATTTTCCATTTAAATTACCTATGGTTCACCCGGTGTTTCATGTAGCTATGTTGAGAAAGTTCGTGGCTGATCCGACTCCATTGTACTATTGGAAAATGTGAGTGTCAAAGAAAATTTGACTTATGAGGAGGTTCCAGCAGAAATTTTAGACTGGCAAGTGAAGAAGCTAAGAAGCAAAGAAGTTGTGTTGGTTAAAGTATTATAGAGGAATCAACAAGTAGAAAGTGCTACTCGGGAAGCGGAGGTGGATATGATGAAACTATACCCATACCTTTTCCCTCTACTCAAGTCTAAAGTAGTAAATTGTTCCTATTGAAATTAATTGAATTGAATCCATTGAGGTCAATCCTGACTTGACATATGAAGAGGAACCTATCATAATCTTGGCGCATGAGATAAAAGATCTTAGAAACAAGAAAATCCCATTAGTAAAAGACCTTTGGAGAAATCATTCTTGCAAGGAAGCTACCTGGGAGAGAGAAGAGGATATGCGAATCCAATATCCACAGTTGTTTTTAGGATACTATAAGGTAAATTTTGGGGTAAAATTTCTTAAGGGGAGGGAGAGTTGTAACACCCCAAATTTCTTTTTTGAAGAAAAAAATTATTGTTTTGTTTGTTTCATTTTTGGGTAATCTGGCTTCAGGAGGCTACAACCCCATCAAAATTTGGAAATTTGGGAAAATTCCTAAAATGGAAGTTATAGATAATTGAAGTACCTTTCCAACCATAGTCTTGGTATTATATGTGACATTGGAATAATATTGAGGTTTCTTTTTCCTTATTAGTAAGCTTGTTTAGAGATTTAATGAACTAGAATGGAGAAACTAGCATTATAAACTTGTTTGTTGCATTGTTGAGATTTATGGATAAGGGTATATTTTGGTTGGATTAAAAGGGTGGAATTAGTTAAATTATGATTTAAAATTATTGTTGATATTATTGTTGATGTTGTTGATAAGTTGTTGTTGTCGAAATTGGGGGAATAAACATTTATTTTACACACCCATTTTTGGATGGGACTGTTGTTAGTAATTTTAGTATAACTCCTTGTGTAAAACTTTTTTTTGAGTGATTCAAGATGTTATGTAAATATATTGCATATATATACAACTTTAATTTAGGATCTAAAACCTATTTTTATTTTTATCTACTCAAAAAAGGGTGATGAAGTATAGGGGAGATGCTGCCTAGATTTTTGTTTTGAAAATCCTACATGGACTGCTGTTGGTATTTTGAGCATATATTTTTGAATAGAATTATTGTAGGTGTGATTCAAAATTGTATGAGACCCTAATACATATGTATATAACTTTTATTGAGGTCACAAAGCCTATTTCCCCCATTTACCCCTTTAAAACTGAGCAACAATATAAGATAGTAGTGTTGTCCGGAATTCCTGTTTTGATAGTTTGGTCTTATTTATATTGATTTCATGTTGAGTTTCAATATGCTGAGATTTTTAAATATAAGTAGATATTTGATTTTGTATTTAAGGTGTATATGATCTTATACAAGCTAAGGAGAATTATTTGACGAAGTGTACTTTGGTTGGTCTGTGGCGTAGATGAATTGAACTCCTCGAGTTATGGTAGAACATGTTATGTACTAAAACGCCAAGGTTTGTGTATAAACTTGAACTTGGAATATTTTATTTTCTAGAATTTTAAGTATCCTGACGGGTTATTTCCCTACTCTTTGTCTTGTTTATGGTGTGATTATTATATCAAATATTGCAAAACTTTCGCTAAATCGCCCACTTGTACAGATTATTTGATTATTTTACATTTTTTTGGGACTTTGTCCTTCTTATTATGGTGACTTGTCATCGATATTAACATGCCTCTCGATTAGAATCTTGCCCATCTTGACTTTAGATTTATATTTCATCTTGACGATTGATTTTCATCCATTTTCGAGTACGAGTGGAAAGCTACTTTCAACATGGTTCTTGATTCTCTTGATATTGGGTGACAACCCTTCTTGATATGTGCTTCAGTCCATCTTGATTTTGGGGATTTGGTCCGTCTTGATGCTTATTGTTCTTAGTGTGAAGGCATGAAGTATATATTGGGCGAAATTGATTATTTGACAACTCTTTTGAATTGAATTATAAGCTTTCTTGATATTTGAGCCTTCGAATATTAATATTGATATTTTGAAACTCTTCATGGTTTGTATTCAATACTTTGATACACTTGTTCACTTGAGCTTACTTTTACCTTATTGAGCCACCTGCAACTAACAGAGGAATTGAAGAATCTAATGTCTCCAAGCCCAAAGTTTATACACCACTAAGTGTTATGCTTAGTGATAGTTATTTTCTATCGTAGGTAATGTGTGTGACGAGATATGGAGATGACCATTTGGAGTAGACTTTTTGGAGCCTTTGTGAAGATCACATCTGCATATGCATCTAGTTTTATAAATATTTATGGGACTTGTACATGATATATGTGGGACTTATGTATGAAATTTTGAAGGCTTGTGAAAACAAAACCATATGCTTGTAACTTGAACTAGGTGAGTAGTTTTGCTACTTTAGAGTGTGCTTTTAACTCAAGTTATGCCATGTACTGCGTTTATATTTTGACTTGTCATTATGGACAAAGGAAGATAATAGTTTTGTGATAATTACTAGTTTGAGTTCAGTATATTTTATGGACTCGCAATGGTGTTGAATTGAAAATAGAATTTCAAAATAAGTTTTCTAAATGTGTTGACTATTTGAGATTATAAAAAAAACTCTCTTTTGTTTCGTAAGTGGCATCCTCTCAAAGGGGATGCTACAGTATAAATCGAAAAGGGTTCTAACAAGACTTTGAGGAACGCATTAAATCTCATAACAAGAAAAGGAGTAACAAAACACAAGTTTGCACCTGAATCAAACAACGCATAAACATCAAAGTTAAAGACCCGTAACATACCCATGACCATGTTGGGATACTCCTCAACATCTTACATTGCATGAACAACATTGAATTAGTTGTTGCATTGGCCGTCGTTTGATTGAGGTTGGGCAACATGTTGCACTTTACCACCTTGATCAACTTGGCATTGAGGATGACTTTCTCTTCCTTTGTTAGAAACACTAGCGCACTCGAATTGCTTATGGACCATCTTTCCACATCCATAACAAGCACACGTTGCCATCAAGCATCTTCCTCCATGATTCTTTTCCCATTTTGCATACTTTGGAAAAGTGGGGCTACTATCACTCACACCACCACCTTTAACCTTAGTGTATGGCACTCTATCTTTAATAAACTTCCTTCCCCAACCTTGGCCTTGTTAAGAACGGCCACTACTACCACTACTGATCCTAACATTTGAGAACCCACATTCATTCTGGGCCCTCTTAGAGTTTCTCATCATCATATCTTTGAGTTTGTCTCCTTCATTTTGTTTAGTAAAATTCATGAGCTGAGCTATGATCATTTCATCGTTCTTCATTCATTTTCATCCCCTATAATGAGATCCTAAACTCTAATTAACAATATAATGAATATATATATATAATATACCAATCCCAAGCAATTACCAATCAATTTATACCAAAAATAGATTTGAATTCACAAAATATATCATAAATCATGTAATTGAAGTTGAAATTAATAAGACTCAAAGCATTAATTGAAACTCATGGAAGATTTAAGAAATTCTTTGGGCTCCATGGGTGAAAGGTAACCATGGATGAATCCCACATACCTTAAATGCATATTATGAAGAAAACTTGAAGAAGAACTTAAATATCAATGGAGAATTTAAGAAGATTATTGCTAGGTATTCAATAAAGGTCTAAAGAGCCTTTTGTAGAGAGAATATTTTTAGGATGGGTGATTAGTGAATGAATGAGGAAAAATTTAGGATTTTAGGGATTAAATAGATTAGGAACCTAGCCCAAAAAGTATCTAGATTCATTCCCCCTATAAAAATAGGGAAAAGACTATTTTAACCTTAATGAAAATCTTTCTTAACCTACCAATGAATTCACCAAGGCTAATTATTCCTCTTATTAAGTCATACTCTATCTTTCTCACACCCGGGTTATTATAATGGTGAAATTCTTGGCCTTATGAATCATTTTTCCAATAAGTATTTCAATTGTTTGTTTAACTCCTTTAATTATGTTAGGGCCATTCGGTAGGTAGGAATAAAGATATGCTGGGGATCGAGGAGAAGATTGATACCGAAATCAACTTCCTTTTCAGGAAAGACACCAACAAGTTCATCGGGAAAGACATAGGGAAACTCATTGACCACGGGAACCGACTCATGAGAAGGACATTCGGAGTTGACATCGCTAACCCTCATAATGTGGTAGATGCAATCATTAGAAAGCAACTTCCGAGCATTAAGAAAAGAAATGAATCTACCCTTAACTACCAAATCATGACCTTCCATTCACAAATAGACTCATTTGGGAATTGAAACTTAACGCTACGAGTTCTATGATCTACATAAGCATAAGATGCATGAAACCCATCCATTCCGAGAATAACATCAAAATCTACCATGTCTAGTTGTAAGACCCCATGAATTGAAAAGTCTAAACAAGGAGAAACCTCCAATAAGTGATATGCCCCCAAGTCTATGAGTCCACTTATGAATCGTTGGTACTTCTATAAGGAATAGGAATGACTCATAGAGAAGGTACTGAGTGGATGCAAATTGGGCGAAGTTAGGGGCAAGTTTACGAGTCAAGGTTATGACTCGTGGAAGTTTAGATGAGTCATTGAAATGATTTGTAAAGAATCTCCAAAGCCATAGATTTATAGGTTGTCTAAAACCCTACAGAATGACTCTAGCCTATGAATCATATTCAAGTCGATAACCAATAAGAATAAGTCAAAGAGGAGGTTTAGAAACTCAGTCCTCAAGGTTCCTCATACCCTGCAAGATGAGTCACTTCTACGAGTCATAGAAGTGCTTACGACTAGCAAGAATGAGTTGTAGTGGAATTTTAATGGCTCATTACTTAAGTTTTTCTCATACCCTACAAGAGGATTCCTTTTGGTGAGTTATGGGGACTTCTACAATTCGTAAGGAGGGGTGGTAGGATCAGTTCTGGCCAATTTCAAAGGGGCATTTTAGTTCTTTCCCATGTTTTAACTTCAAATTGTGATAATTTTGGAGACTGAATTGACCCTATCTAAGGACCCTGATCTTTCCCAAATCCATCATTCTCACACCTAGATTCAACCCCACAAAATTTATTTCGTCTCAAGTTCTCCCAAGGGTTTTATCTTCCAAGTCTAGGGTTCTATCTCAAGATCTTTAAGTCTCAATTTTGAAAGATGCTTTAGGGATTTATGCCCCATGATATGTGGGTATTATTTGTGGGTTCTTCCACCCATGGAGACCAATAATCTTTATAACCTAGCAACTCAATTTCAAATGGTTAGTTTTATGGGTTTTCATATTATGATTCCGAAGGTATAAGTTATTGAATATGTGAAGTTTATGTGCCTATATTAGTTTATATTGGCTCTTAATTGCATAAAATCTTTGATGTATTAAAGGTATTTATAAGAAGGCATTAAAGGAGCTTTAAAGTGTACTGTTGGGTTGTTTTAAATATTTCTTAATTGACGCATCACATTACTCTCATGCATGCTAGCATTGATTTGAGTTATTTGAAAGTTGATTGAATAGAACCCACCTAGTTTCATATGTTTCAATGAAGTTTGGATTGAAACCTTTTGACTCCAAATAAATGTGTAGGAAGTAATGTGTATGATCAAATGGAGTCTAATGAAATGAAACAATGATGAAATGATTATGAAATGATGGATTCCACTTGTAAAAGGCCAATTCTCACTTATGTGAATCAAAGAAGAGTTTTAATGAGCTATTCTACCTACTGATGCTTTAATGATCTAAAGCTATGTAAATGATTATATTCTTATGTAATATTATACTATTTTGTGAGATTGACTTAGCACCGAATGGGGCATTGAGGTGGGATTTAGTAAGGAAATTCTATTAGCAATCTTTTATCTCATTAACTATGTAACAACATAGGTGCCCTTGTAGGCTTAGACTAGTGGATCCACAAATAGCCTTAAATATTAAAGAAATAAATAAAGTTGACAGATTTCATCCCGATAAGTAGTCTCCCCATGTTGACGTAGGGGGTAATGTTGGATTCCATGTAATAGCGCGCATGGTCTTAAATATCTGTTATGGTCATTTTCCTATAAGATTAAATATTTTAAAGGATATCTATGCGATTGATTATGCATGTGTTGCACTATATTCCATGTTATGTCAATGATCTAATGTTTTCTCAATATTAATGTATGCCTACATACTTAGTACATTCAAAGTACTAAAGCATCCTTTTTTGCCTACATGATATCACCATGTAGGGACCGATTATGCTCCACATTCACCTTCAAATGGATAGTTGATCTCGTTAAAGGGTACCTGCTTTGGCGAGTTCCCATGTTTTGGGAATAGTATTACATTTCCTTTTCTAACTTATGTTATGTAAAGACTTTTGAATACCATTCATGGATTTTATTTCCATTTAGATTGAGGGAGAGCTAGAGATATGTCTTATCCCCCGCCATGTCTTTAACTAGAAGTATGTTTGGGGATAAATATATGACGTTCTAAATTTGGTATTTCACTCTTATTTTATGGTGTTTCCCTTAGTCATATTTTTCTCTGTAATTATGCTTATTATTTATTTTTATTATCTATGAAAAGCTAAATGAATTCTTAGAGGATTGGGTGAGGTACCTCTTGGTGTCTCATTCGCCAATTCATGTCTAGGCCCTAGGCTTGGATTGTGGCAAACTTGGTATCAAAGTTTGAGGTTTTGAATCATCCTCGAAGTCTAATATACTGCATCAAATAGGGTCTTGTTCATGGTTATGAAGCACACAACTATAAATATAATACTATGGGACATTTAGGAAGGTTTTCACTTCTTTCAAAATTCATGTTGTACCCTAGAGTGTCTTAACAGTTCCTCTAACTAACAAATCATTTTGTGTCTTCTAGATCATTCCTTTAATAAGGGTACCTCCACCTAGCGCAAGGGTTCAATATGGGGAACAAGCTCGTCCAGTTTCTAGAGCTCAACATCATGAGGAAGAAGTGACACATGCAGAATTTTAAAACATCATCATTTTGTTGGCCCAAGCCATACCCAACTAAACTAACCAAGGCATTGTTCCTCCTCCTCCTTCTTAAGTGCCGACTTTGGCTTCTAGGATTTGGGATTTTAAGAGGATTAATCTGCCCGAATTTGATGGTTTCAATATAGATAAGGACCCTATAAAGTTCTTTAAGGAAGTTTATAGGATTGGGGCTATCATGGGAGTGCCTCAAAATGAAAAGGACCTATTAGTAGCCTATCAACACGAGGGAGTTGAAAGGTTTGGTATAGGAAATGGGTTGTTATAGGAGTGAATATATGGAACCCATAGAATGAGAGGAGTTCAAGGGTGTCTACCCTAGTGGGTGAGTCTGTTGTTACTAGAAAGGTCTATAAGGGTTGTCTGGGGTCTATCTTGCATAAAGTTGTTCCTTATGATCTTATTGAGCTTGACATGATAGATTTTGATGTTATTCTTGGGATGTATTGGTTGTATGCATCTTATGCTTCTATAAACTGTAGAACTCATAGATTCAAGTTTCAATTCCCAAATTAGTCTATTCTTGAATGAAAAGGACATGATTCACAAGTGAAAGGTAGGTTTATTTCCTATCTTAAGGCCCAAATGTTGATTGCTAAGGGTTGCATCTACCATATTGTAAGGGTTAGGGATGTCGACTCTGAATGTGCTTCTGTTGAGTCGGTTCCCGTAGTCAATAAGTTTTTCGATGTCTTTCCCGATGACCTTCCCATTGTCTCTCCCGAAAGGGAAGTTCATTTTGGTATCGATATTCTCCTCAATAACCAACCTTTTCTATTTCTCCATAACGAATGGTCCTGGTGGAATTAAAAGAGTTAAAAGAATAATTGATGGGTTGCTTTGAATGTGCATAGACTACCGTCAATTAAACAAGGTGACCGTTAATAATAATTACCCAATACCTAGGACAGATGATTTTTTTGACCAATTACAAGTGGCATGTCATTTATCTAAGATTGATATCTGATCCGGCTACTATAGACTATAGGTAAGGGAGTATGACATTTCAAAGACGATATTTCGAACACGGTATGGTTACCTTGAGTTTTTTTTATGTCGTTTGGGTTGGTGAATGCACCAGTGGTATTTATGGATATAATGAATAGGGTTTTCAAAACCTACTTTGATAATTTTGTGTTGGTCTTCATTGATGACATTTTTATTTACTCTCACAATGAGGAGGAGCATAAGCATCATTTGAGAGTTGTGCTTCAAACCTTGAGGGATAGGCAATTGTTTGTAAAATTTAGTAAGTGTGAATTTTAGTTTGAAGAGGTGACATTTATTTGTCACATAATGTCTAGTGATAGGATCAAGTTGATCTAAAAAAATGGAGGTGGTAAGGAATTGGCCTATATCATTGTCTCCTTTGGATATTTGGAGCTTTTTAGGTCTAGCTGGGTATTATAGAGGATTTTTTTAAGGGTTCTCTTCCATTTCATCTCCTATGATAAAGTTTACACAAAATAGGCCAAAGTTCCAATAGACTGATAAGTGTGAAAAAAGTTTCCAAACTTTGAAAGATCTAATTACCTCCGCTCCTATTTTGGCTCTATTAGAAGGCTTATAAGGGTTAGTGGTATATTGTGATGCTTCAAGGGTCAATTTGAGTTGTGTGTTGATGTAAAAAAGCAAGGTCATAGCCTATGCTTCTAGTCAATTGAAGGTACACGAGCCTCACTACCCTACTCATGATATTGAGTTAGCGACCATTTGTTCTTTAAAGATTTGGCGGTACTACCTTTATGGGGTACATATGGATATGTTCACTGATCACAAAAGTCTTCAATACGTGTTCACTCAAAAGGACCTAAACCTAAGGCAATAAAGGTGGCTTGAACTCCTCAAATACTACCTCATCAGTGTGAATTATCATCCGAGTAAATCCAATGTAATTGTCGATGCAATTAGTAGGATTATTATGGGAAGTGTGGCTCATGTTGATGAAGGGAAGAGAGAGTTTCTAAGGGATGTTTATCGATTGGCTAAATTATGGGTGAAGTTGAGTGGTTCCTATGATGGTGGTATGTTTGTTCATAACGTGTCAGAATAATTTTTGATGGCTGATGTTAAGTGAAAAAGAGACCTTAATCGAACCTTTATAGAGTTAAATAAATTGGTGAAAGAAATGAAGGTAGAAGTCTTTTCACAGAGGGGAGTTGGGGCACTTCATTATCTAGGTCGATTATGTGTTCCCGATGTGGATACCCTAAAGGAGTTTGATCTTGAAGGAGGCTCATAATTATTCATACTCTATTCACCCCGGTTTGACCAAATTATACCGACACTTAAAGGAGATTTATTGGTGGGTAGCATGAAAAAGCACATAGCAAGGTTCGTGGCCGAATGTCCAAATTGACAACAAGTTAAGGCCGAACATCAATATTTAGGTGGCCTAGCACAAGACATTAAAATCCCCACTTGGAAGTGGGAAGATACGAACATGGTCTTTGTAGTGGGTTCGCCTCATACTCAGAAACATCATGACTTAATTTCGGTGATTGTTGATAGAATGATAAAGTTGGATCACTTTCTGCCAGTCAAGATCTGCTGTAGAGTGGGGGATTATGCTAAGTTGCATATTTGGGAGTTGGTAAGGTTGCATGGTGTACCTTTATAGATTATTTCGGATCATGGTACCCAAATCACTTCTCATTTTTGGAGATCATTTCTAAGGGGTCTTGGTACCAAAGTGAACTTCAGTACCGTATTCCATCCTCAAACCGATGGACAATCTAAATGGATAATTTAAACACTAGAGGAAGTGCTAAATTCTTGTTTGTTAGAGTTAAAAGGGAGTTGGGATGAACATCTACCGCTTATTAAGTTCACCTATAATAATATCAACCACTCAAGTATTGAGATGGCATCATTTCGGGTGTTGTATAGGAGATGATGTAGGTCTCCGGTTGGTTGGCTTGAAGTTGGTGAGATGTCCTTGTTGGGTCGTGATTTGGTTTTTGATTCTTTGGAGAAGGTGAGAGTCATTACAGAAAGGTTGAACATGGCTCAAAGTCGCCAGAAGTTCCGTTCCATCATATGGAGAAGAGATCTTGAGTTTAGTGTTGACGATTGGGTATACTTGAAGGTTTCACTCATGAAGAGTGTATTTTGGTTTCGTAAGAAAGGGAAATTAAGCCCTAGATATGTAGGGCCTTATAGAATCTTGATACTTATTGGCAAGGTTGCTTATGAGTTGGAGTTACCATTGGAGATGGCTATGGTTCATCCGATGTTTCATGTGTCTATTTTGAGGAAATATGTAGATGATCCTAGTTCCACTATACCTTTGAAAGTAGTAAATATTGAAGAAAACTTGACCTATGAAGAGGTATCGGTTGAAAGTTTTGACCAGCAAGTCAAGATATTGAGAAACAAGGAAGTTTCATTCCTCAAAGTCCTTTGAGGAATCAACAGGTTGAAAGCGCTACATTGGAATCAGAAGTGGATATGATGAAGCGATACCCTCATATCTTTCACTCTACTCAAGCCTAAGGTACTAAGTTATTCATAAATCATTTAAAGCTCCTACCTTTCAGTTTTTCCTAAGTCTTCATATGCATGCATGCTCATGAAGTGAATTTTAAAGTCATGTTTTATGCTAAGTTTAAAAATTTCATATTCTATGCATTTCAAAGTATTATTATATTCTTGTAGGGTTGCTAGTACTCATTCCGTGTCCTTTCTATGGTAGCTGAATCTTTTGAGGAAAAACGTTTCCAAGGGGGAATATTGTAAGACCCGTGAATCAAAAAGTCAAAATGAAGGATAAACCTCTTAAAAATGATCTTTCCTCAAGACTACGAGTCCACCTACAAGTCGTAGGTACTTCTACTAGTTGTAAGAATGAATCTTAGAGAGGGTATTGAGGGGAAGGAAGTTGGACCAAGTGAGGGGCAAGTTAACAAGTCAAGGTTAAGACTCGTACAAGCTTAGACAAGTCATAAAAATGACTCATCAAGAAATTTTAGAAGTATAGATTGGCAGGTTGTCAAAACTCTGACAAACAACTCTATTTTATGAATCATCTTCAAGTCGACGACTCATAAGAATGAGTCGTAGAGGAGTTTTAGAGACTCAATCCCTAGGGTACCATACATCCTGTAGGATGAGTCACTTCTACGAGTGGTAGAAATGTTTGTGACACATAAGAATTGGTCGTAGTAAAAGTTTAGAGGCTCAATACTCATGGTTTTCTAAAAACTTACAGGATGAGTGCTCTTGGTGAGTCGTAGGGACTTCTACCATTCGTAAGAAGGGGTCGTAGGGTTTTGGCCAATTTTTTAAGAGGAATTTTAGTCTTTCCCATGTTTTAGCATCAAAGTGTGGTCATTTTAAGGTTTGCGTTGACCCTATGTAAGACCCCAAAATTTTAAAAGTCAAAAAACGAAGATCAAAACATGAAATTTCTGATAAACCTATAATTTTGGCACTAGGTGATGACCATGAAGGTTATCACGGGTCATGGTGAGCACCACGCCTCATGGTGAGCCACCGTGGTGGTTATCGTGAAGTTTACTCCTGCAGAGTGAGGTCCATGAAAGGGAACCATGGACCATGGTGAGCACCACGGGCCATGAAGCCCTCTGTTTTGACCCCACCCCTTAGACCTCAGAATATGATCCCAAGGCTAGGACCATGATTCTCTACCATGGTCCATGTAGCTCTTCACGAACCGTAGTGAGCTCTATGGTGGTCACTCCCATAGGTCACCTTGCAGGGCCTGCACATCGTCCATTCTTCACATCCAGTAATGCACTCCACGGACCATGAATGGTTCCATTGAGGAAGTTCAGAAACATTTCTCTACAACTCCTAAATTTCAAAGTCCAAGTCAATCATCACGGACACCACCACGAACCGTGATGAGCATCATAGACTATGGTATGTCCTGATTCTAATTAAATGAGGGGTAGTTTGGTCATTTCCCTATTTCTTTATTAATGTATATGGATATTTTGGGAATAGATTGATAATGAAAATTCCTAAATACTACTAAACCTATCTGTTTCCCTCATTAATTCCCAATTAACTTTAAGACTTCTCTCTCAAGGTTCATTCAAGGGTTCATCTTCTTCATCAACCATAGCTAGTGTTTCTTCAATAACAAGTCTCATTATTCAATTCTAAGGTCAAATTAAATGAAGATATGTAGGTATTGATCCATGGCTTTGTTTCACCCATCGACTCCCAAGGTTTCTACTCAAAATATCATGAATTTCAATTGGGTTTGTAACCCTAGTTTGATGAATTATATTGGGGTATTTAAATTATGTTTTAAATCATTATAGTTGATCATTATAATCATGTTCCTACATGAATTACATGATTTTAAACTGAATTACTATTTCCCATTCATGAAGCCTATTTCAACGATGATATTATGGAGTATGATTATGAATCCAATAATTTCAAGGTATTATCGTGACTTTTATTAAAATTGGCTATGTATATGAGTTTTACTCTAAACTCAAGTGTGAATTATGATCATGAATTACAAGCATGTTTAAGATATAAATTTCATCAAAGTTATGAAGTAAGGTGACTTAGATCCCTATGTGGTGACCTAAGACTTAATTATATGAATTATGGACATATGATTTGTAATGATGAAAGGATAATACTCACATTGTAGTTATGTTATGAAATGAGTTATTCTATTAAGTATGAAGTTTGTGAAAAAGTTATGATATATGCTAAGTATGTTTATATCATAACCCGACCTAGGGCTTAGTCGTAATGCGGTGATCAAAACCCATGAAAGGACTCCAATCAAGCCTCTTGACATATTATAAAGTATACATAAGGTAAATTAAGTACAGAATATAACATAAGAAGGAGTCTAAATCATGAATCGTACAGAGTATGAGAATCTGACAACATACACTCTAAACATATGTCTAACACAATGCCTATACTACATGAGAATGGCTGAGGCTAAGATATGTCCCTAGGTCACCCTCAACATGAAAGAAACATAACAAAATCTTTGAAATGAAAACAACCGACTCATTACTAGTCCCTGATGGATGAGGACTCACCAAATCTTTGTTGGAATAAGCTCTACTAAACACCAAAACTTTAGCGAAGCCCGCCTTTTGGTGAGGCTCGCTTAAGCGACCTTCGGGTTCACTTTTGCGATATCTGAGGGTCATTTTAAGAACTATTACCAACTTGTTCCTCCAACTTCAGAACATGATTTTGGGAGCTAGGGAATGTTGATTTAGGCAATTCCAATTGTATTGATATTGTGGGAGTCGTGCCTACATGTTGGTATGTTTTGAGAAATATTTGAGGAATCAGTTTGCAGTAAGTTCCACCCCAAAGAGGATGCCCTAGTTTATTTTAAGATTTTATGGTGGTTTTAAATGTTGGGATAATTTAGGTAATTTTTAGCATCAAGTTATACTCCATATTAGGGTAAAATATCCATCATGCGTTTGGAACCTTTTCGCGGAGTTTTTTTTAAAATTTCCATTGTAAGTCCCACAATCCTATTTTAGACCCAAATTTTGGGCCCCATCTTCGAAAAATATTTTTTTTGTCAAAAAATTCATATTGAGGAGGTGATAAATATTTTTATAGCATGGAGGCATTTAAAGTCATTTTTGGAGAAAAAAGCTATCGGGAAGTGGACTTGGGGAGTGCATGTTCGACTTCGAGTTAGGCTATGGTCTCCTTTTTTTGTTTGAGCTTCATGAGGGATTGTTTGATATAAATTAATTGTGGTTTGGATTGTATGTGGAGGGTTACGCTTGATTCCTAGATTCTTGGTTCTTTGTCCCAATGAGAGCCTTAGGCTAGGTTGCCTTATGAGACTTTCAGACTCGTGGCTAAGATTATTGATTATGCCTTAGTTTGGCTTTGATTATCCTATTTTAGGTGACTTGATTGATGTTTATGATGGTTGGCGGATTTTTTCTTTAGACTTGAGATGTGGTTTGATCCTTAGTTGGTGTAGCCGTTGTTGGCGGGAGTTTATGAGACTTATTTGTTCTTCATTATTATAGCACACTTATGTTGGATTCCTGCTATAGTGACTTTCACCCAGTTAGACTTCTAAATCACTGTCGGATCCAATTTCTGAATTTGGAGCTAGAATTTCCTATGCTTTCTTGTTGCCTTTTGGTGAGGCTAGCAGTGGTTAAATTCTCCGGGTTGTATTCCCAGTTGGATCTTAAGGCTTTGATTGACTAGCTGAGCACCATTGTTACAGCCCGCACTCTTGAGCTCGAAATGTCTCCTAAGCTTCTTAGAAGTTATCATGTGAGCCGGATAATCTACGACACCATAAAACGACTCTAAGGAAGGGAGAATGTAATACCCCATGGTAGGTAAGGTTGGAACTAGGGTCATGAGAGGTCGGAAGGAGTTGGAGGCCAAGTAATGAGTCATAGGACTCGACTTACCTACATAAGCTACTAACTTGGAAGTCTTACATACCTAATCTACTTAGGTACATACCAAGCTTATGTAGAAAGGATTACATAGGTTCTTAAAATAAGACGAGATTACGAACACACGAGGAAGAGAAGAGAATGACACGTGGCAACAAGAGGAGGTGCCACGTGGAAGCATAGGAAAGTGACACGTGGCAGAAGGTGACCCATTTTCTTGGGGTCAAGTAAGTGACCCACCTGCTTGGGGGAGGGGGGGTAGAACTCCACTGCCATGTGACAACCCCTAATTGGCTGCATGGACGTGGTGGTCCAATGGGGGTTGGACACGTGTCATCCTTAGAGGATGACATGTGTCACCTCTTGGGGAGACATATATATATATATATATATATATATATATATATATATATATGTATATATATATGTGTGTGTGTGTGTGTGTGTGTGTGTGGGATGACTCTTAAGTCATTACTTATCACATTATTGAGCTGAAATTTAGAGAAAACAAAGGAAAAGAGACTAGAAGTCTAAGAGAGAGTACCTACGACAACTAAGGAATAAAAAGGTAAGTCCTCTAATTTTTCTCCGCGAATTAATTGTCTATTGTGTTATTTGATCAATCAGAGATGTATATATGTATCTTATGATGCCTACGGAATCATTTCTTCATCCCTACACTTAGAAACTTGAAGAGAAAAAATGCTAGGAGCAAGAAGAGGGAGCTACGGGTTTGGTTCCAAGAAAAGGGTAAGGACCGATTTCATTCCGTGAATTAATTATTTGAGGTATACCAAAGTTACATAAAGATGTGTAATAGACTAAATTCACTATTTGGGGAAGAAAAGAAGTGACAGAAACAGTCCACTCTATTTCAGCACATCAAGGGGTTTCTTAGGCGGGTTTTGGCGAGTTTTGGCCAATTTCGGGTAAGGTAAGGTCTTTCCTTTCAATTTGTATTTTATGGTGTTTTTATGGAGTGTATTATACATCTTTTATGTGGCTGGAAATATGAAAAGTTCATAAATATATATGACGTTAGAAACAATCTAATGTGAAGTCGTTATAGTTAAATTGAAATCGAATGGGGTGTTGTGCTATGATGATGCGGCTGTAGGTGTTATGATGGTGTGTTTCAGGGCCTAAAAGTATTCTAAAAGAGGTGTGGGAGCTTCTTGTTTCAGCCACACGACCCTCTGCTTCGTACGGTTAAAGGTTTTATGAAATAAAGATTAAAGACCCAATATTGGATATCGTAATTTTGAGTGAGTCATTTGGAGTTTGTATTATGCAATGTTGGTGTGAATTGCTTGTATATATACTGTAGGTTATTTTTGTTGGTTGGATTTATTTATTAGGGATTTCATTGGGAATTCGGATAGAGCATGTTATAGAGGAGATGCTGCCCGATTTCCGGTAACGCCTTAACTAACTAAAGAACTAGTTGAGAAGACGAGCAATAAAATGAGTTCTATGAGTACTTGGGTACAACTTAAGATGCTGAAAAGTTAAGGGTTGTTGATATTCGTATTGCTTCCATGTTGAACAGGTTTAAAAGACGACGAGGTGAACGTGATAAAGAGTAAACCGTAAGAGGTATGTAAAGCTAACTTTCTTTCTTTTTGGCATGTCTTAGTCATAAGTGAATTGTATGTGAAATGTGGGGGTAATTTCATTCCCATGACCCCAAGTACGCCTCATAATCCCTATCCACTACTTGGTATTGGAACCCCTGCAAGAATTAAGTATTGCCTGTTAAGGCTTTTACATGTTAAAAAGTAGTGTGTGGTGAGCTATCTCTCCTTTCTATTGATATGTACTTAGTATGAAAATGAGATTATGATGCCATAGTTGTTCACCGAGTCCCAGGATGGGCCGGGTACGAAATATGTACATGATGACCACATGAAGGAAAATGCAGACTATATAGAGCTTATTCTCTTTCTTCTTTTGGCATGTCTTAGTTGTAAGTTAAATATGATATGAGCTCCAGGGTAATTCCATTCTTAAGAATCTCCTATTTACTTCTGAATATTGAACTCCCATAATAGCTAAACTATTTCTCTGTAAACTTCTATATGTTAAAGAGGTACCAAATGTACAAGCTCCAAGTCTTAAAGACTATATGATAACAAGTATTTCTGGTTCCATAAGCAATTTGTCCTTACGTTAATACATGTATAGGGTCCTTGAGATTACAATTGATATAGCCCATAAGGGAATTTAGAGGAAACTCGAGATGACTACACTGCTACTCAGGTCCTCAAGAAAAATCTTAACTTTGTTGTTCTGTCGAGTCTCTGATAATGATTTAAATTGAATATAGTTACTCACTACTCTACTCATGAATACTGTAACCCTTCTATCACCGAGTCCCGAGCTGGGGTATGTTCTCGTGCATAGTTCACTGCATTTATCCACCGAGTCCCTTACTAAAGGGACAGATACACTATACGAGGACATGATAATGCAATGACATAAACAAGTCACTGAGTCCCTCACTAGAGGGACGAGTACATATGTATATATATGATGATGTGTTGTAATAAGGTGGTGATGGCGCCGGGCCTATGATGGTCCTACAGATATGATTCACCGGACCCCTAACAGGGCCGGCTATATTGTATAATTTGAGCATGCATGTTTTTTATGATTCATTGAGTACAGGTACAGGTTTCTAATTTAATATTCTATCTCCTGCTTCTCTATTTCAGATGTACTTCTAGTTGTATTATGTTATGTTTTACATACTCAGAACATATGTCGTACTGATCCCCTTTTCTCGAGGGGCTACGTTTCATGCTCGCAGGTACAGATATAGGTTTTGGAAGTCTGTCAGCTTAGGATTCCATTCAACTCAGCTGGAAGAGGCTCCATTGTATTGAAGCCTAGTTTTTGGCACTGGATGCTGATGTGTATAATTTGTTTTGTTTCTCTAGGGGTACGGCGGGGGCCCTGTCCCGCATTATGTTGTCATCAATATTTTTAGAGGTTTGCAGACATGTATATGTGGATTGTGTATGTCAGTTTGGTTCAGTTGGGTCTATATGATGTATTATATATGTTATTATGCTATGGCAACCTTGTCGGGTTGCGTGCCCTTTCATATTATGATACAAATGAAAGAGGCTATAGATATATGAAGTGCTATGACCCATGAGGGTTCTCATGTATGTATCATATTATTTATAGTCCTGTTTGACAATACTTGATTTATATGCTTTACGTGTCTATACTTCGACTTGACCAAAGCTCATAAATATGTATACGGAAGTCTAAGTCGGACCCTAGTCGCAGCCTATGGGGTTGGGTCATGACAACCATTTCATCACTTTCCTCCTCCTTTATACCAGATTGGGTTGAGTTACCATTTGGGACTTTATATAGAGTTAGAGAAGTAGATTTAGGCCATAAGCCTTGGTTAGAGGTCAATTGCATATGCTAGTCCTTTTTCTATGCTCCAAAGGGTAAGGTGTTTTTTCCATGATTATTGTATGTGATTGTGCGTCGTTGAATGCATTGGTTCTTGTCATTGATTTGAGAAAGCTTGGTTGTAGCCCAAACTATTTTATATTTATTTTCTAATAGGGGTTGTACTACCTTTATTACTACTATTTTTTCAGTGGAATGTAGCATTGAGAATGAGCTCATTTTTATGATATTGATTCATGATATCAAAGATGTGCTCATTTTATGATATTGGCCCGATCATAGAGATTTTTGACCCTTTTTATACAGATTGGACTTTTTATCTCTAGTCACTATGACAAAGCGGATTTTGATGATCGGATATACATATTGATAACTATATTGATATAAGACCTTGATTGGGACCAAATAGGTATATAAGGGCATTCCTGAGCCTTCCATGACGATCCTAGAGAGGTACATAGGTCATACAAGATTGGAAGTAGGTGTATGTATCTTGGTATGAGGCACTTGACACAAATGGTATTATTGGTTTCATTGCACGACTTTCATTCATAAATGCACTGCCTATCACCAGCATACTTGTTTGTACCTGTCGGTAGTATGGGATGTCGTGTGGGTTTACCTATTTGTGAGTGAAGTTCCTGGGCACACAGGATCTTGGGAAGTATTGTATTACTATTTGCGAATATGTGGCGGTATAACTGGTGGTCTATTGTTTGTAGGTAGTTATTGCCCTTATTCTTAGTTATCTATTTTTTGTGCAGGGATTTAGTTGATACGGTCCTTTGGGCCTTGATGGGATATCTTTATTTACGTTTGTTATTAGGTTGTCACTTAGTAGTTTCCCCATTTTATAGCTTTTCATCATGTTAGGTCTTTGGCTAGCGCCACCAGGTACATCCATGGGTTTCCTTGCTATTTTCCTAACTCTCTCTTTCTATATCTAATGCTTTTTATTGTAGGTTTTCGTATTATTCTTATTAGTTACTTATGAAATATACTCCCTATTTATATGTTCTTTATACTTTCCTTATCTTTGGAGCTTAGTCAACCAATGCCTACTGAAAGTCACCTGTTGGTACTCATACTACACTTCTGCACCCTGCAGATCATAGTACCGGTTTTCACTACTGATTTGGATATTGTGCAAAGCAATTCTTAGATTTTGGAGACTTGGGTGAGCTCTTGGCATTCAGAGTTGCCTATCTTCTTCTATTTTGGCTTGGACTAGTCTTTACTAGGTACTCAAAGACTGTTTATATTATTATTACTATTATTGTATATGTATAAACCGTGTACTTCCTTAGTTAGTTTAGTAGCTCGACTACAGATTGATACTAGGTCTTGGGGTTATCTTGAAGTATTGTTATTATTCTTCATTTCTTATTATTACTATGACTATTATTTGCTTCTTTTCTTCTATTTGTAATGGTCTGTTGCCTATTATTCAGAACTGTGGGGTTAGGCTTACCTACTGGTGGATTGATAGTAGGTATCAGAGATTAGGTTCATCGGTATAGCCGCTATAAGTGATGGTACCTAGTAGAGGCCTGCAGATCAATGCAAAGATGTATGTATCATATCTTCACGAGGTTATAAGGTGTTTAAGGGAAAGTCCATTCTTGATTCCTAAACATGTAAAATTTCTTTATTTAACCTCTAATTTGTTTTTTGGAATTCATTCCTCCTTAGATGGATAGTACGGGCTTTCATATGGTCATGGCTGGAGTATAATATACACTACCCAGGTTTCGATGGTATCTTTGACCATTTCGGCTCTATTAGATCTAGCATTTAAAATTCTACGTCTCGATGAACATAAACCCCAACTAGGTTTAGTTTTGGGTCCATAAAGCGGTTCTCATCCTAGAATTAGATCTATTGCTCTTTGAAGGTTTAAGAGTATATGAATGAATTTCTTAAGTAGGATGGAAAGACTCCTCCCTTGTTCCCTACCAAACTAGAGTTGATTTTTATTTTTTTTAAATAAAATTTTCATCTTATATATATAAAAGTAAACTGACGAGTACAAGGAGGGGGACGTGAAAGGCCTTACCTCCAAAAATAAAATGGAAGATATGTAATGAGAGGACTCCTCTCGACTAGGAAGATCAAGTATAGGAAACTAGTTCTATTCAACTAAGGTACAAAACCTAGCTAAATTGAAGAGAATCAAGTATACCCAATTTCCTTTGCACAGGTCGAGATGGTCATATCTTTTGTGATGCTCGACTACCGTTTTCGAGAATCCATTCGGGCTTTGAATTCTTGGGTCCATATAATAGCTAGCATACAAGTTGTTGAAAGTTGTTAAAATTCGGATTTTGCCAAAGAAGAAGAAACAAAGGGGTTCCATGACAATCGGCTATCTTTTTCAAGGTCGCTCGACTAACGTCTCCGATTCTCCGTTCGGGCTGAAATTTATTGGGCTCTACAATTGTTGTAGTTGCTATATTCCTGCAAAATTTGGATCATTTTTGATGATGAATACTGTTGCTCCTCTTGAGAGTTACTGTTCTGCGTGCAACATCGGCTGTCTTTTTCAATGTCGCTCGACTAACATCTCTATTTATCCGTTCGAGCTGGAATTTCTTGGGCTCAACCATCTTTGGGGATGCTAATATCCTGCAAAATTTGGAGGATTTTGGATGTTGCATGATGCATGTTGTTGAGGGCTGATGGCTGCTGCTGAGGTTTGTTTTTGGCATCTACTTCTCCTTTGTTTTGACAAACTTGTTGCAAGGAACATCTCCTCTTGCTTTTGATCCTGGGATCTTGCTAAATCTGTAGAGCTGCATGTCTGCAAGTTGTTCAAATTATCACAGCTGGAGTGTGTTGTGAATCTGTACTGATAAACAGACAAACACAGATGGCTCAAAAGGTGCAATTTCAAGTTGGTAGGAGTTGTTGAGAGGTGTTCCTGATGAATGCTTTTGTATTGTTGTAACTGCTGTAATCTTGGAAGAGGCTGGAATGTTGTTTCTGTTGTAGTTTGTAACCTGCACAGAAATAGAAACAAAAGGCAAAATCTAGAAATAATTCTGTCACCCCAAAAAGAAGAACTTCCCTTATGGCTCCTCTTGTTGTTACTGATGTAGAAAAATTCCAGGATGTGTAATGTGATGTATCTGCACAGACCAGCAAACAAAAACAAAAACAAGAACTTGAATGTGTCCCATGTGTGTTGCAAGGAAACCAGCCTGGGCTTCCAATCAAGATTCCTATACCTGTTAAGCCAAGAAGGAAGAGAAGACAAAATATAAACTACTCTACTCCTTACCTCTAAAGTTAGACTGGTTATTCTAAGAAAATAAAAAAGATAGTAATAAGGAAGGGAGATTTTCCTTTTGCTAGGAGTTCTAACTGTGAGATCTTCAAGGTATTTATAGCTATGCATAGACAAAACCATGTTGAAGTTTGAGTTAGAACCAAAATGGAATGAGTTAGGGAGGTTTCTTGATTCTCCTGAGTTTCTTTCTTCTGAAAGAAGGCATTTCCAGCTTGTCCATCTCAAGGTATGCCTTAGCTTGTTTGGGAAGATCATGCACAGTGAAATAGAGTTCAGGAGATTTGCATTTGTGGCTGTGTTTGGATAAGACATCAGCTGTGTAGTTTGCTTCTCTAAGGATGTGTTTACAACTGAAAGTTTGGAATTGGTTGATGATGTTGTTTAAATTGTCCAGCAGCTCCTTTATTGACCAAGGGGGTTTTGCTTCTTGTTGTAACTACCTGATTAGGAGTTGAGAATCTACCTCTAACTCTACCTGTAAATAACCAAGATGAATACACCAAGATAGACCAAAGATAGCAGCCCTGATTTCTGCTTGGTTGTTAGTTCCTTCCCCCAATGGAACTGCATAGGCAAACATAAGGTCACTATGAGTATTTCTAAGTATTCCTCCTCTACCAATGTTGCCTGGGTTGTTAAGGGCACTACCATCTGTATTTAGCTTTACCATGTGATCACCTGGTTTGATCCAGCATACAGGGGTAATTTTGGTGTCATGGTAGCATTGTTCCACTGAAATGAGTAGGTCCTTCCAGTTATTTGGCCATTCAAAATAAGGAAAAGCTATGATGAGCAGGTTAGAGATGTCTTTGTAGACAGAAAATTTGACTCTTGAAAGGTTAGATTTCTTCCCACCATATTTGGAAGCACATCTATTCTTCCATAAGTTCCAACAAATGAAGACAGGGATTGCTTGTAACAGGAGTTTATGTGCTTCATTCTTGTATTTAGATGTCCACCATCTCATAAGCATATTTCTAAGAGGTGTGTAATCCTTTTTTATGCCCAAAGAATCAACAAACACCCTCCAAGTATTCTTGGCAAAGGTTCCTGCAACAAAGGTGTGATCAATGGTGTCTTGGCCAGGTCTATCACAATAATGGCACTAAGAGGGGGCTTTGCCAAAGCTGGTTATTTTCTCATTGGTAGGTATTTTCCTTCTAAGAGCTCTCCAAACAAGAAAGGAGCATTTGAAATGTATTAGTTGGTGCCAAGTACATACATTCAGCATAGTATTTGTCCTCTTGTCTCTAATGAGCTCCCAGGCAGAAGAACAACTGAACTCCCCATATGTATTAGGAATCCAGCATGGATGGTCCTGTTTGAGAGGATGGTAGCTGAATTGAGTTGCTAAAATGTTAGGAACAAACTAAGGAGGGGCTTTTTGGATAATGAGATCAACATTCCATTGGCCATTAGTTAGAAAAGCTGAAACTTGGGTGTGGTTAAACCTACAACTGTTAGCAGAAAAGTAAGCTAAAGGGACAACACCTAGCCAATTGTCCCACCAAAAAAGGCAAGAGCCAAACTTAATTTGCCACTGAATGTGAGGCTCAATGTTGTGTTTGTTGTTCATGAGGTGCTTCCAAATTAAGGACTGACTAGTGTCCCACTTTTTTGTAATAATATTATCCCTCTGACAGTATTTGGATTTAAGGAATTCTCCCCACAAGGTGTTCTTGGTTCTAAGGGTCCACCACTGCTTGTATTGAAAAGATTTAACCACATCAGTGATTTGTCTAAAACCTATGCTCCCTTCATCATAAGGATAGCTAAGGTTCTTCCATGAGGACCAGTGGTACTTCCTCTTGTCATTTTTCCATCCCCAGAAGAAGTTAGCAGTGATGCTCTGAATCTGCTTGATGATGGTTGAGGAAGGGATACTGGCTGAAAGCAAATATATTGGCATGGCTTGAATAACATGCTTCACAAGAATAGCTCTACCCCCATAACTCAGGATTTTAGCATGCCAACCAGTGATACTGCTTACAACTTTTGCAATAAGATCAAAGTAGTAAATAACTCTTTGCCTACCAATATAAATAGGACATCCCAAGTATGTTATAGGACTACTCTTTTGGTTGAAACTAGTGATACTCTTAATTCTCAGTACAGTAGACTTGAAAGCATTGGAGGGAACCATGAAATGACTTTTTTGCTTGTTAATCAATTGTCCAGAAACTCTTTCATAGGTAGTTAATGTTTCCATAATGAGAGATAAGGTGTGCCTTCTTCCAGAAGTAAAGATGATGATATCATCTGCAAAACTCAGATGATTGATCTGAGGTCCCTTTTTTGCCATAAAGAAACCATGGAATTGGGGATGCTGATGAAGATTATTCAGTAGTCTGGACAACACTTCAGCACCTTGGACAAATAAAGCAGGGGAGAGAGGATCACCTTGTTTGAGACCCCTTGTGGAGTGAAAGAAACCATGTCTTGAACTATTGACTATAACAGAGTACCAGTTATCAGCCATGATTCTCCAAACCATGTCAATGAAGGTTTCTTTAAACCCCATTCTTCTCATCACAAGACAAGTGTAATTCCAAGAGACCCTATCATAAGCCTTGGTCATGTCAAGTTTTATCACAACATTGCCTCCAACATTTGGTTTTTTGATCTGGTGGATTATTTCCTGGGCAAGCATTATATTTTCAGAGATGTTTCTATTCTTGACAAAGCCAGATTGGTTCAAGGAAATGAGGTTGGGGAGAATAGGAGCAAGTCTTAGGTAGAGGAGTTTGGAAATGATTTTGTTAGTGAAGTTGCTAAGGCTTATGGGTCTGAACTCAGAGATTTTTGTAGGATGGTTTACTTTTGGGAGTAGAACCAAACAAGTATGGGTGAAATATTTAGGCATAGTTTGTCCACAAAAGAAAGATGTGATCATTTTAAGGAGGTCTTCTTTGATGATGTCCCAGCACAACTTAAAGAAAGTTCCATCCATCCCATCAGGGCCAACAGCAGAGTGAGGATTCATAGTAAAAACAGCATTTTTCACTTCTTCCATAGTAGGCATGGCTTGTAAATCTTCATTTTCTTTGTCAGTCACCATTGTAGGGATGCAATGGAGTGTCTGCTATTGGATGTGCTCCTCCTTTCTAGTAAACATTTATTGGAAATATTCACAAGCATCATCATCTATCTCTTTATCACCTTGCACCCAAGAGCCTTCTTTATTTTGGATCCTGTGGATGTAAAGCTTTCTTCTCCTGCCTCTGATGAGAGCATGAAAGTAGCTAGATTTCCTGTCACCTTCTTTGAACCAATGAAGTTGAGACTTTTGTCTGAGGATAAAATCCTCCATCTTCATGTATCTAATGTACTCAGCATTGATAGCATGCAGTTGAGACCCATTTTCATTGGTGTTTATACTGATCAGATTCTCTTCAGCTTGTCTAGCCTTCTCCTCATATTCTTTGACTTTAGCATAGATGTCTCCAAATTGATTTCTTGACCAGCAGCTAAGAGTAGCAGTAAGTCGTTTTATTTTCTGATGAAAACTCCACATTGGATTTCCTTCAGAAGGTCTGCTCCAGCAATTCTTGACAGTATCCATGAAAGAAGGTTGCTCAGGCTAGCAGTTCAGGAATTTGAAATACTTGATGGGGTTGTGTTGTTGGTCAATTATTTCCAAGAGCAAGGGGCAGTGATCAGAACCCACAGAAGAAAGATGAGTAATGCTGGTATGGGGCATGGTCTCTAGCCATTTATCATTAACCATCCCTCTATCAAGTCTCTTCCAAATTCTAAAGTTGATAACCCTCAGGTTGGACCAGGTGTATTTCTGACCTGAGAAACCAAGATCTTGAAGACCTGAAGCCTCAATAATGCTAATGAACTCAAAACTCTTTCTCATATTATAAGGGACACCCCCTAATTTTTCTTCAGGGTCTACAATAACATTAAAGTCTCCTATAGTGCACCATGGATTGGAAGTAGTAGACTACTGTAGAAGGCTATCCCATAAAGGTCTTCTGAGATAATCTTTACATTTAGCATAGACAAAGGTAGTGATGAATTGATTTGGGATCATGGCATGATTGAGCTCACAAGTGATTAGTTGCTCATCATTCTCCAAAATCTTGCAATTCACATCTTTGGTCCAGAAAATCCAAATCTTACCATTGGGATTGTAGATGGCATGGTCCATATTGAGCTGGTTTCTGAAGTATTGTAACTGAGAGTTATCAGAAAAAGGTTCCATTAGAGCTATAAGAGAAATTTGATGGATATTTTTGAGAAGTTTTATTCTATCCATGGCTCCTTGGGTATTAATACCCCTTACATTCCAGCTAAGGGTACTAATCATTGAGAAATTCTTGAAGTATGGGACCTGGTACTTGGTCTGCCTGTGGGGGCAATTTTTGTAGAAATTTTTGCCTTGTTGCTAAATCTGGTCCTATGTATCCCTCTAGGAGATAGACCCTGTGAACTAGCCACCTGTTGGATGTCTTCCTCATATATATTCTCAGAAAAGGGGTTGATGGTTTTGATTAAATGCTAACTTATAATATCATCTTCCTCTTGATCATGCAAGGGCTGATAATTATTATCTTCTTTATTTTCTGAATCACATACAACATACTCATCAATAGGGTCCTGTATTTTGGTGTTGAAGGTGAAGTGATCTGTAGCTACCTTTGGAGTTTGAAAAGGGGTGATATCTATACCCACCTGATCATCATCAAGTACAAATTGTTGACATCCCTGTTCACTTTGCTGCATTGCAACACTGTCAGTTAAAGGAGTTTGGCATTTCTCAGAAAGGTTTGTTTTCTTTTTGATGGCCTCTCTCCTTTTCTTGCTTAACTTGTTCTTTTTAGCATTAAAGTCTTTGCCACTACTGCTTGCAATGGATCCCAAATCCTTGGCCATAGAACCTAAGATGTTTTGCATGGTAGAATCATCAGTAGGGGGATCTCTTCTGATGGATTCAGTATTTGGTATGTCATTTTGAGCCTTGTGTGCAGGGGTAGTAGGGGCTGTAAGGGCACTCCTAAGGTCAGTGATATTCTCATGCAAAACATGAGACAAGATCCCTCCCCTTTTGGGTTCCCCATCTTGCAGATTAGTGGGGTTCTCCATTACTCCTCCAACTCTTCCTCCATCAACTACACAACCAACAGCAGCAAAGATATGATGTGGGGGTGTAAGGGGTATGGGGAGTAATAAGTCAATACCTACATTCCTTGTTACATTATTCCCTTGAGTAGTACCTTATTGTTGAATTATGGTGTTTTCCTGCATTTTTGCTGAATTTTTCAAAGTGGAATTCCTTTGGTTACTTGGTTCTCCTGCATCTTGGTTATTGGTTTGATCCTGGGTAACAAGATCAACATAATTATTGGAAGTATAAATAGGAGTAGAGGGCTTACCTAGACCTGTGATGTTTTGCTGAGGTTTATCAACTCCCCTGTTCTGCTGTGGTTGAATAGAGCTGATCACATTTGTTTGTTGGGGCTTGTTTTGTCCCTTAGACTGTTTCTTCCTCTGAACTTGCCACAACAGTTCTTTTGCATTGTCAAATATTTGTTGTGGCTGAGCAGGAGCATCATTTACAGATGTATTGATATTTGTGTCATCATGATCCTTGGTTAGCATGCCCTCCTTGTTTTTGTTCATTTTTGCTGTTTCTTCTTCTTTTCTTTTTTTTTGTTCTTCATCCCTTCTTTGAATATTACAAACATGTATCAAGTGACCCTGATGTTTGCAATACATGCAGTAATCAGGTACATTTTCATATAAAATAGCTTGCCACCTCCCTAGATTTTTATCAGTTTTGTCATATCCCAGCCAAACATGGGGAGGTCTTTTATTGGTGAGGTTCACTTGAAGTCTCACCTTGGCTATGCTTCCCCTTATTTTTTGTATGGAAGCAGTGTCTAGATAAAGTACCTTCCCTACAGAGGCTAGCAGGGCAGTGGTGAACTCCATGTTATTACAATGCTAAGGTAGTTCTGGTAAGGCTACCCAGATTTGCACTATTGGGGTTTCTTCATCCGGTTTAAAAGTAGGTGTCCATGTCTGAATCCTTATGAGTTGGCCCTCTATTGTCATTCTCTATTTGGTCCAGACAGTATTGTAATCCAACTCATTGTCCAAGTCAATATAGATATGTCTAGCATTGATATGAGCAATTTTTACACCTCCTGAGAGCTGAGTTTGAATGATAAAGCTCCTTCTTATCAACTCTATCTTTGGCATGGTGTGGGTAAATTTGCCAACCAAGGTGTATTTGCATCTTTGAGCTAGTTTGTGCATAAAGTCTTCTTTTTTAAAAAACACAGCAGGTAGGCCCTGTTTGGTTGTGTATTCAGGGGTGGCTAATTCAATAGGAGCCTCATTCTTTGCTTGATTATTTCTGAGTTTGGCAGCAAAGGTCTGAACTACAGTGTAAGGGGAAGGCTGAAGGACCTGGTCCTTTAAGTTGGGAAAAATATTTTTCTGGGGGTTTTGGTTAGTGGAATTTGGTTGAGGTTGGGTATTGACTGATTTAGTTCCAACATGTCTAGGACCAATATTAGCATAGCTGGTGGGCACCTTAGGTTGGCTAGTTTGAACTTGGATGTCAATATTACTAGATACCTTAGGAAAGCTATTGTGGGTGGTGGTAGGCTGTTGAGTGTGTAGCTGGTTGCGAGTTTGAGGAATAGAATTGTTAGGCATTTTGGTAGAAATTTCAGGGCTGCTTTTAGAATTGATTTTGGTATGATCAGTGCCCTACAAGGAGTTACCTACAGCATTACTAGGGATTACATTTGCATTAGGTTGCAAAAGAACTCCACTGGATTTCAAATTGGCAGTCTCAGAGTATATCAAGTTGGAAGGATTGGTCTTACCTTGAAGGTCTATAACATTAGCACTGTTATATTACTGTGAAGTTCCTGAGGCATGTTTATCATTTTTGGAAAAAAGATGCATCGAATTTGCATTATCAATTGTGTGCATATCATCCTTTAGTTGATTGAATTGACCATATTGTTGATATTGGTCTTGAACCAATGTGTGTTCTTCAGCTTGATTATCTGTGAAAATGTGCATATTACCTTGACGAGTGTCTCGACGACTTTTTGAATTTGAATTTGTTGTTGATGATTCGAGACACCTCTTGTGGATGGGAAGTTGCGTATTGCCCTTAGGGACATTTTGGATTTGATCTTGTGACAAATGGTTCGTTGGAGCTCCGACGCCGGTACTCTAATAGTGACCCTATTTATTTGGCAAATTCGAGCTAATTTGAGAGGATTTGATTCCTTCTCTAGTGTTTGTGAGTTGCTGGTGGGGTGTATTTGTATCAATGAAACGCCCCATTTTGCATTGGTTTCCACCTAAAAATGTCGCCTGAGCTCCGACAACCTCGCTGGTACCATCCTCTCCAACGATTTCACCATCCATTTAGGTTGAAATTTTGGTGGTAGGAGCGCCATGAGGTGGGGAACAAACCCCAGGGGGTCCTCCATCTCAAATGTCGCCGGAGCCCCTTCGAATATGAAGGCGCAACTCCAGCGACTCTACGATGTTTCTCTCAGGTATCGCCTGATCAGGGCTCTCTAATGGTGTGGTGGTTTGATCCAATTTTTGGACTGTATGTAGTCCAAAAGATAAGGAATCATCTACCACAGTTCTTGATACTCGAATCAAACCATGTTTCTGAAAATTGATGATCTTGTGTGCAATTCTCAGCTCCTCTTCAAAGACACTGATTGAATCAGTATTTTGTTGACCAATAGATTGTTGTTGATTCAAGCTAGCTTCACTTGAAATTGCAGTATTATTTTTCAGATTCAGAGTGTCATTAGCTGGTTATGTTTGATGATCTATATTCGGTAGCCATGGGAGCTTCACCGGCGGTGGTGAAGCCATTCAGAACTGACCGGAGATAAACAGTGTGAGATAGAGAGGGAGGAGATGACCGTTAGAGATGACCGTTAGAGAGCTGGTGAAATATGCTACTACAGCCTTTTATTTGTTAATGCTAGAGTTGATTCAGGGGTTTATTGATGGATTGATTTTATCGTTCCACCTAGCATAACAACAATTAATAGAAGTGGGGTCTACTTCTCCCTAGGTGGTGAATTATGTGAGGTCTATGGAACATTCATGTATGGAGAGTAACAGAGGTGGATATAGGAGATCTCGCCATTAGCGATGTAGAGTTAGTACCCTGCTCTAAGGTAGGCATCATCCTAGTGAGGGTCAGCTTCAAGCTTAACCTACCAGACTCATGGCAGGAGTACCTCAGGTTCCAGGCAGTCCTGTGATAGGTTATGCTACCAACGGTGGATCGACTTCACAACAGGCTTCTTAGGGTTTGGTATCTAGGAATTCAAGTTCTGGGGCTCATACTACTTCAAATTGTTTATCTCAGTGTGCTGTGTTTGGTGGAAAGTACTTTAAGTGTGGTGAGTTTGGTCATCCAGCTAGGGAGTGTCCTACAGTCACATACCGCAGGCTATAGGCTCGACAGGATTGGATTAGTTAGGCTCAGGGACAGTCAGTTAAAGGTGGTACCCCAAGTGTTATAGTTAATGGAACAGGCGTTTAGTTTGTAGCCAGGCGCATTACATCCCATTCTTTTGCAGGTAAGACAGTGGATGAGGCTCTAAGTATAAATCATATTTTTGTAAATTTATTTCTATGACCTTCCTTGCCTATAGTTCTTGGGTGTTGGGGAATTTGTACCCATTAGAGATTAATTGGGTTGTTAGATTCATCTTACTATTATGCTAATTACCTTACTTGGACTCATGTGATCATGCTTACTTAGCCTGATTAATTGCCTATTGTTTGCTATGACAGCTTTATTTGAAACTATGTGTATTTATTTATCTTCCCTAGGGGATTTATTTTAGTAGTGGATCATGTTGGTTTTACTATGAGGTGGCAGTAGTGGTAGAGTTATACTTTGTGGATGTTGAGCTTATTCATTACTTTGGGGGATTCTTATTTAGCCATCCTAGAGTTTTCTTGAGATACCCCTTTTCCCCTTCCTAGCTTGCCCCTCCTAGTGTGCTTAGCTAGTGTGAGGTTACTTCTAAGAGAAGGGTGTGTGATTAGTTATGTCCCTTGTGGTCTATTGTGGATATGGTTCATTGATTCTTTCTTGTTTTGGTTTCCTATTATTAGTTCTTAAGGTGGCTAAGTTAAGGTTGTCCCTTCAGATTTGGCTGGGTTGTCTCTTCATGGTAAGATTGATGGTTAATTTATTGGGTCAACTAGTTGTGTGATGCGGTGTTTGATGGTTATGCTTGAGTTGGGAAGGTTGGAATTAGAATTGAATTTATTTATTCTAAGTATGCTAATGTTTAAGCTTGAAATGTTATTAAAAATAGATTTTATTAGGATACATGGAAGAGATAGAGTAATACAGTTGTGATCGACCAGCAGTTAGATAAAGAGGGGTGAATGTAGAATGAGAGCGTTCATATTGTTGATCCATGGTTTATTAGAATTGCTTTGGTGCGCCCTTGTGACTTATAGAGTTTAAGTTGGTTAATCACTACGTCTCAAAATTTTCAGTCAAATGCTTTTTTTATTTTACAACTAAGACTACCTTCAATCCCGATGATTTTATGTTATGGCTTGGTTGTAGTGTAATCTACAATAGGTATGTGGATTTTTCAAAGAGTCAGATTGTTTATTTGGGCCTTCTGTTATTGTGTTCTTTGACTAATTTAGACTTTGGCTTCCAGGGGAGAATAGAATTTCTCTTAGAAAGCTCAGCCTCATAATGGAGTCAAAGTAATTCGTGGGATTATCTCTTGTATACTTGTTAAGGGTGCGAGGTTTGTGTGTATCATTGTGGTTAGGTAGCAATGTTTCTTATGGTGTACCTTTCCATGGTTCAATTTTATCTGAGTCGCTTTTGGTAGGTTGATCTACTAACTCTCTACCTGCTATCCTAGCTTTTCTTGTGTTTGAGTTGTCAGCAACCACTTTCTTTACATCCTCAATATGAGTGACACTCTTCATAGACAATCTATTTAGAGCATCGACAACCACATTTTGCTTACCCAGATAGTATATCAAACTCCAATGATAATCCTTCAAGAGTTCAAGCCATCTCCTTTTTCGAAGATTCAAGTCATTTTGAGTAAAAACATATTGCAAACTCTTGTGATCGGTGAAAAATTCTACATGAAAACCATAAAGATAGTGTCTCCGTAATTTTAAAGTAAATACCACCACCGCCAACTCCAAGTCATGAGTTGGGTAATTCTTCACATGCACCTTGAGTTGCCTTGAAGCATAAGCTAACACCTTACCATTTGCATTAGCACACAACCAAGACCAACTAGTGAAGCATCAAAATACACAAAATATCCATCAGAACCTTCCCATAAAGCCAACACCGGGGCGGAGGTAAGTCTATCCTTCAACTCTTGGAAAATTTTCTCACATGCCTGGGACCATTGGAATTTTACCTTCTTTCTAGTCAATGAAGTCAAGGGCGATGAAATGAAAGAAAAATGTTCCATAAATCATGTATAATAACCATCTAGGACCAAGATAATCCAAATATTAGAAGGACTTAACGGTCTAGGCCAACTTTTAAATGCCTCAGTCTTCTTTGGATAAACCATAATTCCATCTCCAGAAATATTGTGACCAAGGAAAGCAACAAGACCTTAGCCAAAAATAAAATTTGCTAAACTTTGCAACACAATCCTCTAATGATTGTAATCTCTTCCTCACTCCGTGAGTAAATCAAAATATCATAAGTAAAGATGATGACAAACATATCCAAATATTACCTAAATACCCTTTTCATCAAATCCATAAAGGCTACAGTGGCATTTTTTAGTCCAAAAAATATAACCAAACATTCAAAAGGACCGTACCAAGTTCTAAAAGCCGTATTTGGAACATCACACTCCCTCACTTGAAGTTGTTGATAACCTGATCGGAGGTCAATCTTTGAAAAGTAACTGGCCCCTTGAAGTTGATCGAAGAAGTCATTGATCCTTGGGATGGGATACTTATTCTTAATTGGGACCTTGTTCAATTTTCAATAATCTATACATATTCAGAGTGACCCATCTTTCTTCCTAACAAATAGCAGGAGAGCATTCCAAGGTGAAATAGGCTGCGTATTAGGTAAGAGATCGATGCCAAAGTCAATTTCTATTTCAGGAGGAACACTTGGGAGATCTTTAAAAAAACTTCTAAAAAATCATTAACAACTGAAATTGACTCAAGAGTGGGAGTCTCGGAATCAACATCTTTAATGCATACTAGATGATAGATGCAAACCTTTGGAAATTATTCTCTAGGCCTTAAGACATGAGATGAATCGATCCTTAACCACTGAATAATTGCCCTTCCATTTAATAATAGGCTCATTAGGAAACAGAAAGTTGACCCTATGGGTTCTACAATCGATGGTGGAATAAGAGGCATATTGCCAATCCATACTAAGAATAATGTCAAAATCGGTCATACAAAGTTCAACAAGATCACAAGGGATAACTTTATGCAAAACTGACATGGGATAATTTCTATAGATTCTTTTAGCCATAAATGACTCACCTACGGGAGTATAAATGGAAAAAGGTTCTATCAATATCTCATGGCTAACATCAAACCTCATATCCATATAAGGAGTAACAAAAGACAAATTTGCACCTGGATCAAGCAAGACATAAAAATCATGGTAAAAGACCCGTAACATACATGTAACAACATCGAGAGTCACACCACCTCTTGCCTACCATGAAGAGAATAAAACCAGTTATTGCATTAACTAACCATAGATTGAGTTTGGACACCTTGTGGAGCTTGTCCACCTTGAGAAACTTGGCATTGAGGAAGACCTTCTCTAACCTTGTTGATAACACAGGGGCATACAAATTTCCTATGTCCCTTTTTGCCACATCCGAAGCAAGCACCCGTTCCCATCAAACATGTTCCTCCATGATTCTTCCCATATTTTGTAAACTTGGTAAATGAAGGGAATGTAGCATTCAAACCACCTCCTTGAGCCTTAGGGTATGTCACCCTATCATTTTCATTAAGTGTACCAAACTTGAGAAAAACCCTTGAGTTGTAAGCCACCATCTCCGCTTTCTCTTCCGACAACACCCCTATAATGCTCACTATCTCATAAACCTCATCAAAGAATTGTGTAGGATCATCATAAACTTGATACATTACACTCTAGAGGGTTCATCATTGAAAAATCCCTTACCCTTGAAGCCTTAGTAATAACATTAGGAGGAGCCGCAACCCCTTGGTTAGTCACCACTTGGGCTAACATAGTAATAGCAGTCCAAAATTTTTCGTTAGTCACTTGGTCAGGTAGGGGACCAGTATCTTTAAAAGCCAGAAATGCTTGGGCTTCATTAGCATTGTTCCCCCTTGGGAAAGGCAGTCTCCTTGGAGGCATTTTCTTAAAATCGCAAAGGAAGATCGTTAAGGAAAGAAAGTCTTAGAACACACTCTATCGCATGACATAGATCATGAAAGAAGTGGTGATTTCTAGATGTAGCATGCTTCAAAACCATGAATTAGACTCTACTTCACGCAGTATGTTAGATACCCTAGTACATCTTAAACTTTGTTCTCTGATACCAAGTTTGTCACGACTCAACCTAGGTCCTTGTCGTAATACTGTGATCGAAACCTCGAAGGAGATCCAACCAATCCTCTTAAAATATCATAAATAATACATAAGGTAAAGTAAGTATGTAATATAACATAAGAAGGAGTCTAAAATATGTATCGTAAAAAGTATGACAATCTGACAACATACACTCTAAACATATGTACAACAAAATACCTCTACTACATTAGAATGGCGGGGACTAAGACATGTCCCTAGCTCACCCTTAACATGAAATAAATATAACAAAGTCTTTGAAATAAAAATAATCGACTCATAACTATTCCCCGGTAGATGAGAACTCCCCCAAACTTTACCGGAATAAGCTCTACTAGCCATGCTAGGAATATGATCCTCAACCTCTATATTATGAGATAATGTACGCAATAATATGCTTAGTAATTTTGAATAAACTCAGTATGAGGGCATGACATGCAATAAAAATCATAAGATGCAATGATCAAATATAGTACATGGTAAAATGATATAAGTAAAATCACGAGAGATTCATAATGATCAAAGCATTTAAAAGGCATAGTTGAAATTATCAAAGTACATAAGAGATAAAACATATTTGGGATAGAACCATAACCGACAATAAAACAATGCGAGTTATAATATGGAATGCTGATGTCTCTCGATACAACGAAAAAAAGGGGAATTTACTTGCCAAGGTAGACTCTACCCTGCTATATGTGAATCCACTAGCTAATCCATGAAGGCAACCTATGGTGGCACATAGTTTAAGAGACTTGAGGTTGCTACTAAGGCTTTTGGTAGGGCCCCAACATCAAAGTTCACTTGGTGCTAATCAAATCCAATGGAATACATAATTTAGTAATCATACTTAGAATATATCATAACTTGTTCATAAACTTCATAATTCATAAAGTAGATCATTTCATAACATATTTGTAATGTGAGAATTGACTTTCACCATTACAAATCGTACATGCATGGTCCATAAAACTAGGTCCTAAGTCACCTCATAGGGACTTAACTCAACTATTTTATAATTTGCATGAAATTAATACCTTGAACATTCTTGTAATTTTATGATCATAATCTGTACTTGAATTTAGAGTAAAACTCATATACGGAGCTGAAAGGAGAAGTTGGGAACAAATGCGAAGAAAATGCATCATCTTTGAGTGTGTCCGCATTGCACACTAAGCTTCAGTGATTTAATTCCAACACATGAAATTTATTTGACATAAAAGGATGGGCGCGCCAGGTCTGTGTCATGGACTTGGTCTGGATAGAACAAATTTCGCCGACAAACATAATGTAAAATTGCACTGTACTGAAATAAGTCCACGTCGCAGAGTTCAGAGTGGTTACTTTAACTTTGAATTTTTAGATACTATAAATAGCACCTTTACATATTTTATTATAGATCTCGATCAGACTGTCGGATTTGGACTGAAAGAGACAAAGGAAAAACTACTTTTTGGTGATATTTCTTCTTTTCTTTTAATTGAATTCAAGTTTTTATGTCATTAATGGTTTATTTAATCATGTTACAAACTATGAGTGGCTAAATCCCCTTGTTTCTAGTTGTAGCCACAAGATGAAGATTTAAATCTTATTTGCTTTGGTTGAAAATGAACTTTTACATGTGATTACTCCTATATTCTTATTTTTATTATTTTAATGCTTTATCACCATTAGAATAAATTGTTGTCTACCCAGAACTTGAAAGACGGATAGGAGATAGAATACTAGAAGATAAGGAGCATGTTTGTTCTAGAATTGTCAAGGATAATTAATGTATAAGATGCCCGTGACACAAACCTATACACCATGTTTGGTTACTAAATAGGATGATAAGTTTAATGCATTTTTGTTAGTTCATGCTAATCCCTACTCAACAATTTAGTTAGGTTGTCAACAAAATAAGGAAATTAGAGATCGGAAGATCATAATTGTAAAATCAACCGTATAAATTAGTAATCAACCCTATAAATAAGTAATCAAAAGAACCATTGGATACCAAAGTGAACAATGTTAGACCTGAAGCCTATTAGTGTTACAACCCTAGAACTCTCCCTTAAATTGATCAAATCTGTCTAATATCTTTAAATAAATGTTACACCCCACACTCTCGAGCTCAGAATATCTCTTAAGTTCCTTAGACATTATCATATGAGCTGGATAAGCAACGACACTATCAAATGAGTCTAAGGAAAGGAGAAGGTGATACCCATAGTAGGGAAGGTTGGAAATAGAGTCATATGAATCTGGAATGAATTAGAGGACAAGTAATGAGTCGTAGAACTCGATGTACCTACATAAGCTACTGACTTAGACGTCTGACATACTTGACCTACTTGAGGACATACCAAGATTATGTAGCACGGAATACATAGGCTCTTAAAATAGGACGAGATTATAAACCCATGAGGAAGAGGAAAAGAGGACATGTGGCAGCCAATGAAGGAGTGACACATGGAAGAAGGTGACCCACCTACTTGGGGTCAATTAGGTGACCCACCTACTTGAGGGTGGGACCCACAAAGGACACATGTTAGCCTAGAAGCCTTGACAGTGATACGTGGCCCAATAAGGGCTTGACACGTGTCACCCTAAGGGGATGACACGTGTCACCTCTTAGGAAGACCGATATATGTATGTTATGTGACTCACAACTTCAGTTTCTATCCAAATTTCAGCCTAGAACAAGAGAGAAAACGTGAGAAAGAAAGAGAGAAAATGCTAGGGGCAAAGAGAGGACCCTACGGGTTGGCGAAGAGAAAAAGGTAAGGAATGATTTATTTCTATAAATTAATTATTTAAGGTATACTATAGTGATATGACGGTGTTTAATAATGAAAAATGTCTATATGGGGCAGCAAAAACGGACAGCAAACAGTCCACGCAGTTTCAGCGCGACTAAAGAAGTTCTGAGGCGCAATTATGTCTAGTTTTGGCCAAGTTCGGGTAAGGTAAGGTTTATCCTTTAACTCTGGACTTTATGGGGTTGTTATGTAGTGTATTATATACCTTTTATACTGCTGTAAGGATAAAATAAGGTCGTGGGAATGCTCAACGATAGAAACAATAAAAATTGAAGTTGTTGTAGTTAAATTGTAGTTAAAATGAGGCGTTATGTGTGTGGAGGCTGCTGCTGGTTGGGTGATGTGTGTTGCAGGGACTAAATGTGTCCTAAAATAGGTGGGGGAGCTTCTATTGTTATCCACATGACCCCCCTTCTTTGTACGGTTAAAGGTTTCGCAAAATAGAAACTAGAAACCCTATTTTGTATATCGTAATTTCGAGCGAGCCGTTCAGAGGTTGTAATGTATAATGTTTCCATGTTTTATGTATATATGAGCTTCTTTTTATGTTATTGGTTGGCTTTAGGTATTAGGTATGTAATTTGGAATTCGGATAGGGCACATTATAGAGGAGGTGCTGCCCGATTTTCGTTAACGCCTTAACTAGCTAAAGAACTAGTTGGAAAGACGAGCGAGGGGTTGAGTTCTATGAATACTAATATGTAACCTAAGATGATGGAAAGCCAAGGGTTATTAATATTTGTGTTTCTTTTATATTACTTAGGTTCAGAGGACGACGAGATGAATGAGATAAAAAGTAAGTCGTAAGAGGTATGTAAAGCTTATTCCTTCTCTTGGCATGTCTTTGGCATAAGTATGTGAAGCTATTCTTCTTTATTTTGGCATGTATTATATATAAGTTATGAATGGTTTGTATATGGAACTTAGGGATAATTCCATTCGTAAAGCTCCGAGTACAGTTCATAATTCTTATCCACTTCGTAATGGTAGAACTCGTATAATAGTTGAGTTATTGCCTTTTTAAGGCTTCTATAGGATAAAAGGTAATATATGTAAAGCCTATTGACTCATGTTCACTTCTAAATGCTAAGGCTATTAAGGTAGCTGAGCTATCACCCTCGAGCCTTCTATATAGGAAATAGTAACCGGATGCATGGGAAGCATGAACTATAACTCTTATTCATTTTTTAATGTCAAAGTTCTTGAAGTAGTTGAACTACTACCCTTGAGTCCCTATATGATATATAATAATTGAATGTATGAGCTCCCGTGCCTAAGAACTCTATAATGACAAGAGTCTCTGATTTCATAATCCATTTGGTATTACCTTAATAAAAGTCTAGGACTCTTGAGACTCTGTCGATATGGCCCCTAATGGCATTTAGAAGATACTTGAGATGATAATCATTTTGATCCTCAAATGATAGTCCATGACGATTATTATACTGAGTCTCAGATGATGAGCTAATTGCATATGGTTCCTCATTACTCAACTCATGCAGGCTGTTAATACTTCACTTACCGCATCCCATGAAGGGCGGGGCAGGATAAACCCACCGCGTCTCATGAAGGTTCGGGCAGGATAAACTCACCGCATCCCATGAAGGGCCGGGCAGGATAAACTCACTGTGTTCCTTGAAGGGCCGGGCATGATAAATTCACAGCGTCCCATGAAGGGATGGGCATGATAGATGATAAAATGCTGATTCACCAAATCCCATGAAGGGCCGGGCATCATTTATGATGAAATAATTATTCACCGCATCCCATAAAGGGCCAAGCATGATACACGATGAAATGATAACTTCACTGAGTCCCTTACTGAAGGGACGGATATAGTCTATAGGTATGCATGTCAAAATATAGTGACCGACTTGTAGAACCAACTCCCACAACGGGCCAAGTATGGTATGTAAGGAAGATATACATGCCCTCATGTCCTCAGATCCAAGTAGAGAAATTCGTTAACTGTTATATTTGTTTCCTGCATCCCTACTTCAGTTGTTAGCTCAGTTATGTGTTGTTATGCTTTATATACTCAGTACATATATCATACTGACCCTCCATTCTTCGGGGGGCTGTATTTCATGCCCACAGGTATAGATGTTCATGTTGGAGATCCACCAACTTAGGGTTTCCACTCAGCGATGTTAGAAGCGCTCCACTATTTTGGAGCCTAACTTTTGATACTAGTCATATAATATGTATGTATTTAATTGTCCAGGGGTACGACGGGGGCCCTGTCCCGCCATATGTTTTTGTTACAATTCTTAGAGGTCTGTAGACATATGTATATGTGGGTTGTTTATAAGTTTGTTTCGACTGTGCCTACATGGCATGTTGTAACTGTTTTTATGTTATGAAAGCCTCATCAGCTCTCGTGCCCTTTCATGATATGATATAAATGAAAGAGGCTACATGTACATGAACAAGTTTTAAACTATTAAGGTTATTATGTATAGTATCACATCACACACAGTTCAACTTAAGTGTAGCTGGTAGATACGCATAAGGGGGTCTAGGTTGGACCCCAGTTGCGGCCTACGGGGTTGGGTCGTGACAGAAGTGGTATCAGAGCGGTTCATCCTTGGAATGTCTACTGACCGTGTCTAGTAGAGTCTTGTTTATCGGTGTGTTGTGTACCACATCTATAGATAGGAGGCTACAGGATATTTAGGATGTTACCTTTCTTTTATATCTAAGATCGTGTGATAGAGCCGAGTTATAGGGAATGAAATTCCTCATACTAACTTGCAATTTCAGCAGAAGGACAATATCGATAGAAGAAAGTAATTGACGATACTAGAAGTTACAAAGCACGCAGGTAAGCAAAGGCACGAAATACAAATGTCAGGTAAGGTATTGAAATGCGATTGACATATAAAGTTGAAGAGTGAAAAGAAAGGTAAACATGAAAGTGTAATAGGTGTAGTTCGAGTGGACATACGAGGTCAGTCCCTTTCCATACTGTTAATTGTCGGTGCCCTGTGTGGCTGCGATATGAGATGATATGACTATATATATATGTATTCCCTGTGAGCCACTGTTGGTATTTTCTACGTGCAGGTGTTTAGATAGTAAGAAATACAGAGGAAACTCTGCCCAAATTTTCTTAGAAATAAGAAGAGAATGAGATACAGGTCTGTAGTATGTCTTGAAAGGTTGTGCTCACAACAATGATGAGATTTGACTAAACGAGTATGGCTAACCTTGATAAATGAGTTAATTGTTGAATTAAGGCCAATAGAAACTAGGAGGTCGATACTGGTACAGTAGAACGAAGGTGGAAAGGACCTATAAGCCAAAGAAGATAACTTAGAGAAGACTGATAGATCTAGATAAAACGATATAGTAAGGCATCACCTGAATTGATACACAGGAATAAACTATAACAAGTTATAGTTGAAAGAAGTAACAATATGGTCAAGATAAGAGTACAAACGGAAGAAAATTGTGATGGATATAAAGTAGTAATAAGATAGCTTGTGAGACATTAAGGATAAGACTAACTAAGAAGGGTAAGTATCCCATAGTAAGAATCGTGAAGAAGGTAAAGCATTATTATTCTATGGGACTAAGTGCAAACAAGGTATCAGGTAAATATAACAAAAACCATTATGAGAATAAGTAAAGCTTAGTAAGGAAATAACTAAAAGGTATGACGTGGTCCGTGTGAATGGAATGTAAAGATAGGTGTGAAATGGAAAAGCAAGCTATGGAACAAATAAGGAAGATTTATCAAGTTCTGTAAGGAAGGTTTCGAATAAAGGTTATGTGATGACGAAAAGGATAGCTAGTGCAAGGAAATAAAGAGTAGTATGGAATTACTTGCGCACAACCAAAAATGGATATGAGCTGGAGGAATAATAGAGAAGTTCTAATAGAGGCACTCAGGATAGCTGTGATTAATTAAGTATGAATATCGAACAAAAAGGGAAATAGACAGTTGTGAACTGAAGGTATAATATGATGAAAAGATGATAAGACAAGGCACTACTACAACGAAGTTGTTATGGTTTTATGTAGGATTAGAAGTGTGCCTTAAGCACACGACAAAGATGAAAGCTCAGGAGGCATAAATAAGTATTGTGTATACGTGACTCCACCTTGATGATTAGTAAGATCCTGCAAGGAGAGAGAATGTCGATTTGCAGAACAACTGCTGCATTATGAGTTTATTAGAAGAATAAGTGGTATCCACTGGAATAAGGTTAGTATAATGATGGAGCTTGAAACATAAATCATCAAAGTATAACTATTTCTGAGTGAAGAATTTGAACCAATTATGAGCACGAGTTAATTATTGATTGGGATGAATGGAATGTGGCTTTAAATGCACTGCTACATTATGGATATTTACTCGAGTATCAACCATCATATGTGATTTTATATGAGATATTACAAATACTAAAGCACCCTATGGTTGTGCTAGGGTTTCCTATAAAGGCAACCTAACGTATGGATGATTTAACAGAAAATGTAGATATAAGTGCAGCACGTTAAATACGCTGGAGTAGAATCATTCGTGTGTGAATAGCTGAAAATAAATGGAGGATGACATTGGTACACCTTAAAAGGGGGGAAGTGGACAAGAGAAGTACAAGCGTAGGAGAAAATCAACTGACGCTACTGTATGTAAATGGGAACACTTAAACTTCAAACGAGACCCCATAAAAGATAGACGCGATCATACCCGCACTAATGCACCGGATTCCGTCAAAACTTCGAAGTTAAACGTGCTTGAGTGAGAGTAGCACTGGGATGGGTGACCCTCTAGGAACTGAAAAAGGAAACAAAACAAGTATGACAAAATAGATTGTAAATGCGTGTTAGTACAATGACACATATAAGACAGAGTAAGTCAAGAGATGAAAAGATTATGACTAAATTGGAACGCACCTCGTGTAAATGGCATAAAAAAATTATGCAACCTACGAGTATTGGCATACTCAGAGTAAGAGCAAGTGGTTACTCGATAAAAAGAAATTAGTACTAGCAATGTGATTGCCATATTTAGAATCTATCAAAGAAAAATGTAAGATGGTTCGAGGCAGAACTATTAAGATATAATCGGTATTAAGGACAAAAGCCATAGCGGAGCCCTGACCTCGACTGAAGGAAGTAAGCCGCTAATATAGCGACGCTAAGGCATTTTCTGTATTGCTCTAAGTACCTACATATGTTTGTGTAAGAATTATAATATAATGTATGATAATAAAACTGGAAAGAGGATTTGAGTAAAACAGCAGGATAGCATACCTAAAGTGTTACAAATTGGATTAAGAGGAGTTGTATAATAGCTTCAACAAAGTGGAGCATCAGAAGCTTGATAGCCTATTATGGGGGATGGGAATCCCGACTCGGAAATGGAAGGCAATTAATGTAGGTTATAGTGCAGGCTGACCCCGCACTCTACGAAAGTATAAGTTCATATGCGTTATGGTAGATAAGCTGACAGAATCAACCCATTTTCTTCCAATTAGGAAGGTATATTCAGCTATGGGTTATGTGAGATGGCATAGCAAGGAAACAATAAGATTTCACAGGATTCCCACATTTATTATGTCATACAGGGAAGCTCAATTTACAGCTAACCACTGGAGACCATTCCGATAGGGATTGGGAACACAGGTGAATCTTAGTATGATACTTCGCCCGTCGATTAATGGATAGGCCCATAAGGGATCCAGCAAATTATTGATGAAGTAAAGCTTATTCAGGGACAAGCTATAGATTAGTAACCTATAGTCAGCAAGAAGGGGATACATTGGTCCTTCTCAGGTCATTTGTGGAAGAGATAAAGTTGCCTATGAGTTGGACCTACCATCCGATTTGAAGCAATACATTTAGTTTTCACAGATCAATGCTCCGCAAGTATATAAGCGACCCTCCCAAAATATTCTTCGTGGGTGAGGTCTACATAAAAGGAAAGTTATCCTACGAGGGGTAACCTATCCCATGTCAAGGTGCTGTGGAAGAATAAGAATCGTGAAGAAATGACCTAGGAAGCTAAAAAGGACATGAAACACAGGTATCCGTACTTATTCTCGATGTCTACAAGTAACCCCCACTCCTGGAATTTGTATATTAATTACTTGGATAAAAATGTATGTTATCGTAATAGAAAGGAATCTCCCTACAGTTTGTATAAAGTCTTAAGGGAAGTTTTATTCAACATTCGCGGACGAATGTTAAAGGGGGGAAGGATGTTGCAAACCACACTCTCGAGCTTGGAATGTCTCTTAAGTTCCTTAGACATTATCATATGAGCCGGATAAGCTACGATACTATCAAACATCTCTAAGGAAGGGAGAAGGTGATACCCCATAGTAGGGAAGGTTGGAAATAAAGTCATACGAATCCGAAAGGAATTGGAGGCCAAGTAATGAGTCGTAAGAATCGATGTACCTATGTAAGCTACTAACTTAGAAGTCTTACATACTTGAGCTACTTGAAGACATACCAAGCTTATGTAGCACGGATTACATAGGCTCTTAAAACAGGACGAGATTACAAACTCACAAGGAAGAGGAAAAGAGGACACGTGGCAGCCAATGAAGGAGTAAAACGTGGCAGAAGGTGACCCACCTGCTTGGGGTCAAGTAGGTGACCCACCTACTTGAGAGTGGGCCCCACCAAGGACACGTGTTAGCGTAGGAGCCTTGACAGGGATATGTGGCCCAATAAGGGCTTGACACATATCACCCTAAGGGTATCGCATGTGTCACCTCTTGGTAAGACCTATATATGAATGTTATGTGACTCACAACTTCAGTTTATATCCAAATTTCAGCCTAGAACAAGAGAGAAATGTGAGAAAGAAAGAGAGAAAATGCTAGGAGCAAAGAGAGGACCCTACGGGTTGGCCAAGAGAAAAAGGTAAGGCACAATTTCGTTTTGTTAATTAATTATTTAAGGTATTATAAGGTGATATGACGGTGTTTAATAACAAAATATTTCTATATGGGGCAGAAAAAATGGACAGCAAACAGTCCACGCAGTTTCAGCGCGACTAAAGAAGTTCCGAGGCATAGTTTTGGCTAGTTTTGGCAATGTTCGGATAAGGTAAGTATTATCCTTTAAATTTGGACTTTATGTGGTTGTTATTTACTGTATTATTTACCTTGCATACTGCTGGAAGTATCAAAAAAGTCATGGGAATGCTCGACGATACAAACAATCGAAATTGAAGTCGTCGAAGTTAAATTGTAGTTGAAATGAGGCGTTGTGTGTTTGGAGAATCCTTCTTTTTGTGTGGTGTGTGTTGTAGGGACTAAATGTTTCCTAAAAGAGGTGTGGGAGCTTTTTATTTTAGACACACAACCCCCCTGCTTCGTACAGTTAAAGGTTTACCCTATTTTAGATATCGTAATTTTGACCGAGTCGTTCGGAGGTTGTAATGTATAATGTTGCCATCTTTTATATATATATGATATTATGGTTATGTTTTTGGTTGTCGGTAGGTATTTGGTACATAATTGAGAATTCGTATAGGGCATATTATAGAGGAGGTCCTGCTCAATTTTCGTTAACGCCTTAACTAGCTAAAGAACTAGTTGGAAAGACGAGCGAGGGGTTGAGTTCTATGAATACTCATATGTAACCTAAGATGATGGAAAGCCAATGGTTATTAATATTCGTGTTGATTTTATATTACTTAGGTACAGAGGATGACTAGATGAACGAGATAAAAAGTAAGCCGTAAGAGGTATGTAAAGCTTATTCCTTCTCTTGGCATGTCTTTGGCATAAGTATGTAAAGCTATTCTTCTTTATTTTGGCATGTCTTAGATATAAGTTATGAATGGTTTGTATATAGAACTTGGGGATAGTTCTATTCGTAAAGCTCCGAGTACAGTTCATAATTCTTATCCACTTCGTAATGGTAGAACTCCTATAATGGTTGAGCTATTGCCTTTTTAAGGCTTCTATAGGATAAAAGGTAATATATGTAGAGCCTATTGACTCATGTTCACTTCTAAATGCTAAGGTTATTAAGGTAGCTGAGCTATCACCCTCGAGCCTTCTATACAGGAAGTAGTAACCAGATGCATGGAAAGCATGAACTATAACTCCTATTCATTTCTTAATATCAAAGTTCTTGAATTAGTTGAACTGCTACCCTCGAGTCCCTATATGATGAATAATAATTGAATGTATGAGCTCCCGTGCCTAAGAACTCTATATTGACAAGTGTCTCTGATTTCATAAGCCATTTGGTAAATTTTGGTGATACAAATGAAGTGCCTATAGATGTCCTTGTGTAAATAGAAGCCAGGATAATATGTGATGTGACAATCCCACTGATAGCGAATATCACCTCCAACATTCAAAAACCATCAGCTGGTGGAAGATTTGAACTAAAATAGAACATTGTACAGCTGTTGCACTCTAATGGGCAGTTAACAGGTTTGCCTCATGAAGATCCCTAAGTCCTTATCTAGAACTTCTTGGAGATCAGCGACACTTATACGCCTAATGGGGTATCTCTTCATTATGTGAGGCTAAAATTATTTCCCTTTTCTTTGTTGGGGTAAGCTACAAGGTGATTGAAGTCGGAACCACCAAACTCAAGTATTACATTGAATGATTTGGCTCGCAAGTTTCTTATCGGGTTCTTTCCCTCGAGGAAGACAGCTAAGTTGACGACTAAAATTTTAAGGTTTTACCAAAAATCTGGAAAATATTTGTACCAATCTTAGAACAGGTTTAAATATTTACTTATTATTTGTCCTCGCCATCATCAAGCTAATGGTATGTTGGTCTACACCTTTATAAAAGGGTTGGAAACCAACACCAAAATTCTTCTAGATTGTGCAGTAGGTTGACATGCACTAGACAAAACATATGATGAGCTCTATACATTGCTTAATTGTATATCTCAGGGAAATCCTGAGTGGAATGGAGGAAACTCTAGACTTGTGGTTTAATAAAAAGCAGGCACGTTGGAAGTTTATGTGGTAACAGGATTGACAGCATAAATTGCAGTAGTGTAGAATATGATGACAACGTATTTCAACACGTTGGTAATAGAACAGCAGCAACCTCCAGGGAATATAATTCAGTAACAACACATTGGGTGCAAGGTGTGTGGCAGTAGTGAGCATATAGTAGAATATTATGGAGCTAAATCTGAGTCGGTGAATTTTATGGGTAATACACCTAGGGGTGGAGGTATTCAGCATTATGGAAATACTTACAACCCAAACTGGAGAAACCATCCAAACTTCTCATGGGTTGGAAGTCAGCAAAACAAACATCAAGGGAATAACCAATTCAAACCACAAGGAGGTGGGCAATAGTACAAAAATCAAGGCCAAGGTCAATATAGACCACAAGAAGGAGGCCAACACTACAATCAGCAAGACCAAATTAACCAACAATTAAGTAGAGCAGGAAACATGGAGTATGGAAGATATGCTTAAAAAACTCATGAATGACTAAGCTAAGCTATCTATAGACATTCTTCAGTATTAAATCACTAATCAAAATTTAGAGAAGCCGGTGGGACAGCTAGCAAGTGCTCAGAATTCTCGCCCATAAAGTTTTTTACTAGGTAACACAGATCTAAACCCCAAGGAAGTAAATGCTATGAGCATGCAAAGTGGATAAGCCGAAGTTGAGCTAGTGCCATAAATCAAATGTAGTGATTCTAAAGGTAAATATGTGGAGGTTGAAGCTCATAAATCTAGCCCATCACAGTTGGAGCAAGATTCAAAAACAAAATCACCTCGTCCATTCCCAAAAAAATTTTAAAAAGAAAAAGGAGGAGGAATGTTCTGAAAAATTTATATATATGCTTAAGCAAGTATAAATTAACTTACCTTTGATTGGTGTGTAGAAGGGCATTCCTAACTATGACAAGTTTGTCAAAGATATTATGGCCAACAAGAGAAAGTTAGCTGAATTTGAAACAGTGGCACTCACTGAAAAAATGTAGTTCGAGAATCTTGAACAAAGTTAAGCTTTCATCTAAACAAAAAGATCCAGGTAGTTTCACAGTATAGGTAACTATTGGTAAGTGTAGTAATGAAAGAGGTTTCTGTGATCTAGGTGCCAGTATAAACTTGATGCCTACATCTATGCTTAAGAAATTAGGTTTGGGATAACTTAAATCAACCACCACTTTGTTACAATTAATTGATTGTTCTATAGCTAGAGTTTCCTTTTATTTCGGGGTGTCCATTCTTAGCAACTGGAGATGCATTTATTGATGTGACTGCAGGTAGATTGACTATGAGAGCATATGAGAAAGTGGAGGTTTTTGATGTATATTAGGCACTAAAATTGTCTACAGTCTATGAAGAGTTGTTTTTTATAACTATCATCGATAAAGAAGTAGTAACTCAATGCATTTTAGCAAAAGATCCTTTAGAAAAAGTATTGATGGTTCAAGATACTACAGACGACATGGAAGCTAAAGAGCTAGCTAGTGTGCTTTACATTCAAAATGTCAGCATGTGGAAAAATAATGTGGAACCTTTGAACAGAGAATTGGGTCCTTCACCCAAGCCATCTCTTGAAGAAGCTCCTAACTTTGAGTTGAAGCAACTTCCAACACATCTCAAGTATACTTTTCTTGGAGTGAATAATACCTTACCTTTCATTCATTCATCAGCTTTGTTTGAGATGTAGATCACATTAGCACTTGTGGTAATAAAAGGGCATGAGAAGGGAATTGGATGGAAAATGGTAGATCTCCATGTTAACATCCCCACTTTATGCATGCATGGGATTTTTATTGAATAAGGACATAAGTCTAATACACAACCACAACACCGATTGAACCCAATCATGAAAGTGATGGTGAAAAAAGAGATAATCAAGTGGCTAGATACAGTCATAATATACCCAAGCTCTGATAGTAAGTGGGTAAGCCCAATTCAGTGTGTACAAAAGAAAGGGGGTATGACCGTGATGAATAATGAGAAGAATGAGCTAATCCCCATAAGAACAGTGACTAGTTAGCGTATATGTATGTACTATAGAAAGTTAAATGATGCCATAAGGAAAGATCACTACCCAGTGCCATTTATTGACCAAATGATTGACAAGTTAGTAGACCAAGAGTACTACTGCTTCTTAGATGGATATTTGGGCTACAACCAGATTACCATTGCACTGGTGGACTAGGAAAAGACAATGTTCACATGCCCATATGGGACATATGCATTTAAGTGTATGCCATTTGATCTCTGTAATGCTCCTGCCACTTTTTAGAGGTGCATGATAACTATATTTTATGATATGGTAGAAGAGTTCATAGAGATCTTGATGGATGACTTTTTTATTATTTGGAGTCTTTTGATCTTTGTTTGCATAATCTAGAGAGCGTATTAGCAAGGTGTGAGGAAACAATTCTCGTCTTAATCTAGGAAAATTATCAATTATTGGTAAAAGAGGGGATTGTGTTGGGGCACACAGTTTAAACATATAGTTTGGAGGTAGACAAATCTAAAATTGAAATAATTGAGAAGCTTCTACCACAGTTTCAATAAAAGGTATCCACAGTTTTCTAGGTCATGTTGGTTTCTATCGGTGATTCATCAATGAATTTTCAAAGATCGCCAGACGCATGTGCATCTTATTAGAAAAGGAGGTAAAATTTATTTTTGATGATAAATGTTTGTAGGCCTTAGAAATCCTAAAGAAGAAGTTGATTGAAGCCCCAATATTGATAGCTTTTGACTGGGAGGTACCTTCTGAGTTGATGTGCAATGCAAGTGACACATATGTGGGAGCATTGTCAGGACAAAGGGAGGAGAAAATATTTTACTCCATCTATTATGTCAGCAAGACTCTTGACTTGACTTAGGCCAACTACATAGTCATAAAGAAGGAGATGCTGGCATTGGTTTATGCGTTTGATAAATTCCTCTCTTACCTGGTAGGTACAAAAGTAATTGTTTATACTAATCATGTAGCCATCAACTACTTGTTCAACAAGAATGATGCAAAATTGAGAGTAATCATATGGATCTTACTTCTCCAAGAATTCGATATTGAAATCAAAGATAGGAGGGGATGCAAAAATCAAATAGTAGACCACTTGTCAATATTAGAGGATTCATCCTATATAGGTGCACAAAAGTCAATAAAGAAAAAGTTTTTGGGTGAGCAGCTATTGGAAATAGAGGTACAAGAACTCCCATGGTATGCAAACATTGTGAACTACATAGTGAGTGGAGTATTTCCCCCGGAGAAAACTCCCAACAAAAGAAGAGGCTAATGTATGAAGCAAAGTTCTATATATGGGATGAACCTTACTTGTTCAAAAGAGGTGTTAATCAGATGATAAGGAGATATGTGCCCAAATATGAGGTTCGACATCTTCTACAAAGTTGCAATTCATCTGTATACGGTGAACATCTTGGAGGATAACAAAAAGCTCACTTGGTATTGCAGTCAAGTTTCTTTAGGCCTAATTATTCAAAGATGCGACAAGTTTTATGAAGAGATATGATCAATTCCAAAGGATGGGCACCATATCAAGAAGGCATGAGATTCCATTGAATAACATCATGGAGGTAGAGATCTTTGATGTGTGGGAAATATACTTCATGGGTTGTATAACCATCCTCAAAATGCTCACAAGTCCCATACGAATGCCTTGCAAATAGGCCACTCACGTAATGCATTATCCTTAATATTTTTGGCAAATTCAAGTCTGTATTATCGATCAGGAGATAAAAACCTGCGAAAAATTGATATTAGTGAATTTTTAGGATCCGTGTATCGAAAGATAAGTTTTTCAAAAAACTGTGCAAAAACGTGAGGTTCACGGCATCTCCATGTTGCGGACTTGCTCCCGTTCAGTGGAGTTTTTTCTCAAGTCAAAATCTGGCCAAAATCTTATTCACTCAAAATTGGCCTATCAGAGACCACCTTCGCATCGCAGACCTGGGCAATGTTTTTTGTCCAAATTCCATTTTTAAGTAAGGGCACTTTGGACTTTTTCCAGATTGTTTGTTAATGAACCTGGACAATTTTAGGGCCTAATTCTACTCTATAAACTACCCTAAACCTCAAATTCTGTTCATTCTTCTTCAACTCACCTACTTAAATATTTTTGTCTCTACAAAAGACTCTCAAGGACTCAATTGAAGACTTCAAAGAAATTAACTCAATCTCTCCATCAAAACTCTCAAATTCTTCCAAATTCGTGGATCTTCTCACTTAAGGTATGTCAGTATTTATTAATGGATTATTTTATCCATGAAGCCCAATCAATTTCTAACATTTTCTATAAAATTAAAGTAAGGTATTTTATGGGTTTTATGATATCTATTCCAATTGCATGAATTATGATTCAAATTATGATTATGAGTCTATTTTAATATAAATTAATTTTTATTGCATTGAATTGAAGAGCTTTTCTATGAATTTTCCTATATTGATCTCTAGGGTTCATGATATGAATTATCGGTATTTTCAATTACAATTCCAAATGATATTATCTTTATTAATTATGTATGGGCTGATCGAAAGTATATGATCATGCATGTTTTCAGGTCAATTTCATGATTTTTAAGTCGATTGATCATGCATCCATATCTTACCCTAATTTCGCGTATAAGTTATGATCATAAATTTTCAAGTTTTATTCTATGAGAGTTTTATTTAATGATTTCAAAGGTGTTATCATGAATCTTATTCAAATTGATTATGCATTTGAGTTTTACTCTAAATTCAAGTATGAATTATGATCAAGAATCATAAATGCGTTCAAGCTATGAATTTCATGTAAGTTATGAGGTAAGGTGACTTAGGGCCCTATGTTGTGATCTAGAACCTAACTAAATGAATTATGCAAATATGATTGTAATGATAAAAGGACAATTCTCATATTACAAGTATGTTATGAAAATAAGCTACTCTATGATTTTAAACCGATAATCATGACTATGATATATGTCATTATGATTTCTATACAATATATGTATTCCGTGGGATTTGACGTAACACTGAGTAGACTTGAGGTTGGTGCCCTATCAAAAGCCATAGAAGCAAGCTCATGTCTCTTAAATTATGTGCAACAGTAAGTTTCCTTCATGGCCTAGTTATTGGATCCACATATGGCGTATGTATGACCCACCTAGTGGGGTAGAGTCTAACTTGACAAGTAGATTTCCCTTTACTTTGTTGTATGGGGAGACAACAGGATTCCATGTTATAGCTCACATGGTCTTATTTTTGATTATGGATCCTATCCCACATATGTACAATATCATATGTATTTTCATGATCACAATTATGCTTTATAAATGCTTTGGTCGTTATGATTTTCTCATGAATTTACTTATCTCATCCTATCATGTATTTTTCTTGATCATTATATCCCATGATTTACGTTGCATATAATGCCCTCATACGTAGTACATTCCAACTTACTAATGCACACTTTTTGCCTACATTGTCTCATAATGTAGGGGTTGAGGTTGAAGATCATATTCATCCATGTGGCTAATTGAGCTTTTCTATCCTGCGGTGTTTGTGGTGAGTCCTAATTTATCGGGGACTAGTCATCGAGTTGGTTATTATTTTCAAACACTTTTGTTATTTTTTGTATTGAGGGTGATCTACAGACATATCTTAGCCCCTGCCCATATTCATGAGTACAGGCATCTAGTTGGATAAATATTTTTTGTCTATGTTTTCATATCGCATTCTTCATTTACTATTCATGGTTTAGACTCTCTTATAATGTTTTACAATTTTACTTTACCTTATGTATATTATGATATGAAAAAGAGTCTTAGTTGGACCCCTTCGGGGTTTTGACCGCTGTGTTATTACTAGTCCCTAGGTTAGGTCATGATAAACTTAGTATCAGTGCACAAGGTTCGAGTGTCCTAGGGTTACCAACATGCCACATCAAGTAGAGTCTTACTTATGGGAGTGAAGCGTGTCACATCTATGAGTAAGAGGTTATGAGGAATTTTAGAAAATATTCACTTCATTCATGATCTATGTCGTGCGATAGAGCGTACTTTAGGTTTTTTTTCCCCTAACAATTGTTTTTTGCGATTTTTGGAAGATGCCTCCAAGAAGAGCTGAAATCCAAAGGAGGATTGATATTAATAATGGTTTTATAAGACCAAATATTTCATCATGGGGTGGTCTCGTGTTGTTGTTAGAAACAAGGATGGGCCACTTCGCATGTGGATAGATTAACGACAATTGAATAATGTCATAATAAAGAATTAGTATCCCAATCCAAGGATTGATGACTTGTTTTATTAATTATAAGGAGCAAGCTACTTTTCTAAGACTGACTTCCATTCCAGTTATCATCAATTGAGGGTAAGGGAGTGTGACATTCCCAAAATGGCTTTTCAGGCAAGGTATGGTCATTTTGAATTTGTGGTAATGTCGTTTGATTTGAATAATGCTCCCGTGATATTCATAGATTTGAGGAAACATATTTTCAAGCCATACTTCGACATGTTTGTAGTGGTGTTCATTGATGACATCTTGATTTATTCTTGAAATGAGGAAGATTATATAGGTCACTTAAGGATTTTGTTGCAAACATTGAGAGATAAGCAAATATTTGCTAAATTTAGTAAGTGCGAGTTTTGGCTGAGGGAAGTTGCATTTCTTGTCCTTGTGGTGTTCAGTGATGGGATTAAAGTTGATCCAAAGAAAATAGAGGCTGTTAAGAATTGTTCTAGACCATTATCTCCTTTAGTCATTAGAAGCTTTTTGGGCTTAATTGAATATTACAAAAGGTTTTTTGAAGGGTTTTTATCTATTCCTTCTCCTTTAACTAAGTTGACACAAAATAAGGAAAAATTTCAATGGTCGAGTGAATGTGAGAAAAAATTTCAACTATTGAAAGATCGTCTCACATCGGCTTCTATTTTTACTTTTACCAAGGGTTTGGATAGGTTTATTGCTTATTATGATGCCTCACGTGTTGGTTTGGATTGTGTCTTGATGTAATATGGTAAGGTTATAGCCTGTCTCTAGGCAACTTAAAGTGCATAAAAGAAACTATCCAACCCATGATCTTGAAATTACTGCAGTTGTGTTTGCTTTTAAAATTTGGCGCCATCATCTTTATGTGATGCATGTTGATATGTTTACTAACCACAAAAGCTTGCAATATATGTTTAGCCAAATGGACTTAAACCTTAGGCAAAAGAGGAGTCTTGAACTCCTAAAAGATAAAAGACATGAGTGTATTGTACCATTCGGGTAAGGCAAATGTTGTAAACGATGCTCTTAGTCAGTTGTCTATGGATAGTTTTGCTCATATGGAAGATGAAAAGAAAGAGTTAGTTAAACATGTTCACTGATTATCCCGTTTGGGAGTAAGATTGAGTTATTCTAATGTATGTGGTGTTTTTGTTTGAAATAGTCCAGAATTATGATTGGTAGTGAATGAGAAATTTAAGGTTGATGAGAAGATCGAGGTTCTCTCACAAGGGGGAGATAGAGCATTTTATTACCAAGGTCGGTTTTATGTCCCAATGTTGATGGCCTAAGAGAAATGATATTGAGTAAAGTTCATAGCTCTCGATGGATGAGTTAGGGAAGATTGGGGTAGAATGGGTGTTTCATATTGTGATAATTGTGGTATGGTTGGCCCATTTAAGATTATACACATGGAGGAAGATCTAGATGAGACCTTGTTATATGCAATAGTTAGGTAAGAGTATATTGGTGTGACCTTTGGTAGGAGTGAATACCAATGAGGATATAGAGATGCTAAGGTACACATGAAAATTATTAAGTGATGTTGTCTTCAAGGGAGCCATGAAGTGGTTATAATGGTAGGCTTGAGTATGTGGTTGTAGATATGTAAGTGATTGCAGTAGGCTGTTGATGACTTATTGTTAAGGGTTTGAAGTGATTGTATTAGAGTTTTTATAGAACTAGGCTTGAATGAAGTGTTGATGGCATATGGGTGAAAGTACAATGTATTTGGTATTTGTTTAGTAGGTCTCGAGGTTTGTTGAATATGGTAGTAAGGGGTAGTACTCTTGGAATAGAATTTCCTATAGAAATAGAGGGCCCTAAGGTGTATTGGTGGAATGGCATGCAGATGGACATAGCGGAGTTCATGTCTAAGTGTCCTAATTGTCAACAAGTGAAAGTTGAGCATCAGAGGTCAGGAGGTCTAGCTCAAAAAATTGAAATACCTACTTGGAAGTGGGAAGATATGAACATGGATTATCATGGGTTTTCCTCGTACTAGAAGACAACATGATTCTATTTGGGTTGTTGAAGACCGAATGACTAAATTAATATTTTTCCTACTGGTCAAGACTTCTTATGGTGCCGAAGACTATACTAAGTTGTACATTCGTGAACTTATGAAACTTCATAGTTTTCCTTTGTCAATTGTATCAAATAGAGATACCCAATTCACTTTAGATTTTTGGAAGTTATTTCAAAAAGGTCTTGGTACTAAAGTCAAGCAAAGTACTATTTTCCATCCTCAAATCGATAGACAAGCCAAAAGAATGATTCAAACTTTGAAGGATATGTTAAGGGCATGTATGACTGATCTTAAAGGAAGTTGGAATGAGCATTTGTCATTGATTCAGTTTGCATATATTAATAGTTATCACTCTAGCATTCAAATGTCTCTATTTGAAGCCTTGTATGGGAGAAGATATAGGTCTCCCATAGGGTGATTTGAAGTGGGTGAGATGGAATTGATTGGTCCAGGTTTGGTAGTTGACGTAATGGAGAAAGTAAGGCTCATAAGAGAGAGATTGAATATGGCCCAAAGTCGTCAAAAGTCCTATTCGGACACTAGGAGGAGAGAGCTTGAATTTGATGTGGATGATTGGGTATATTTAAAGGTGTCACCTATGAAAGGTGTCATGCAATTTGGTAAGAAAGGAAATTGAGTTCTAGATATGTAGGACCCTATAGAATATTGAAGCATATTGGCAAAGTGGCATATGAGTTAGACTTTCCATTAGTGTTGGCTATGGTTCATCCAGTATTTTATGTGTCAATGTTGAGGAAATTTGTGGGTGATCCAAGCTCCATTGTTCCATTAGAAATGGTTAAGATTAAAGAGAATTTGATTTATAAGGAAGTCCTAGTGAACATTTTAGACCGGCAAGTAAAGAGGTTAAGAAATAAAGTCGTTGGGTCCGTCAAAGTGTTATGGAGGAATCAACAAGTATAGAGTACTATGTGGGAAGCAGAATTAGACATTATGAAGTCTTATTCGTATCTCTTTCCTTCCACTCAAGCCTAAAGGTACTAAGTTGTTCATGATTAAGTCGATTAAACTCATCCATTTCGGTTCCATATGTCATTCATATGCATGCATGATTCATGAAAATGATTTTTTCTCAAAGACTATGTCTTATGTTAAGTATGAAGTTTACATGTTCTATACATTGTCAAAGTGTCCTCATGTACATGTTGGTTTGCTAGTCCTTTTTCCATGTCCTTCCTATATTAGTGGAATGTCATTCGAGGATGAATGTTCCCAAGGGGGAGATATTCTAACATTCTTCAAAATACTCACAAGTTCCTTAAAATGTCTGGGTAATAGAATGCTCACGTAATGCATTATCCTTAATCTTTTTGGCAAATTCAAGTTTGAATTATAGATCTGGGGTTTAAAATATGCAGGAAAGTAGTCTCAGTAGATTTTTAGGACTTGTATATTAAAAGATAGATTATTCAAGAAACTACGCAAAATAGTAAGGTGTGCGGCATCTCCGTGTCATGGACTTTATCCTATTCATTGGAGTTTTTCCCCAAGTCAAAATCTGCCAAAATCCCATTCGCTCAAAATTGGGCTATCAGCAAAAAACTCTGCGTCACAAACCTGGGCGATATTTTTTGTCCAAATTTAGTTTTTAAGTATGGGCACTTTAGACTTTCCCTAATTGTTAGTTAATTAGTCTGGACTTTTTAGGTCATAATTCTACTCTATAAGCTACACTAAACCTCAAATTATATTCGTTCTTCTACAATTTACCTACTCAAATATTTCTCTCTCTACAAAAAACTTTTAAGGACTCCATTGAAGGCTTCAAAGAAATTCCCTCAAGCTCTCCATCAAAACACTCAAGTTCTTCCGAATTTGTGGATCTTCCCACTTAAGGTATGTGGGTATTGATTCATGGATTCTTTCATCCATGAAGCCCAATCAATTTCTCAAGTTTTCTATCAAATTAAAGTATGGTATCTTATGAGTTTTATGATCACTATTCCAATTGCATGAATTATGAATAAAATAATTATTATGATTCTATTTTGATATAAATTGATGGTTATTGCATTTAATTAAAGAGCTTTTCCATGAATTCTCCTATATTGATCTCTAGGGTTCATAATGTGAATTATTGGTATTTTCAATTATAATTCCAAATGATATTATCTTTATGTATTATGTATGGGCTGATAGAAAGTATATGATCATGCATGTTTTCATGTCAATTGATCATGCATTCATGTCTTACCCTAATTTCAAGCATAATCTATAATCAAGAATTTTTCAAGTTATATTCTATGAGAGTTTTATTTAATAATTTCAAAGGTATTATCATGAATCTTAGTCAAATCGATTATGCATTTGAGTTTTACTCTAAATTCAAGTATGCATTGTGATCAAGAATTACAAGTACATTCAAGGTATGAATTTCATCCAAGTTATGAAGTAAGGTGACTTCGGGCCCTATCTAGTGACCTAGGACCTAACTATATGAATTATGCAAATATGATTGTAATTATGAAAGGAAAATTCTTACATTACAATTATGTTATGAAAATAAGATATTCTATGATTTCAAACCTATGATCATGACTATGATATATGTCATTATGATTTCTATGCTATGTATGTATTCTGCGGAATTTGACATAGTACCGAGTGGACTTGAGATGGAGGCCCTACCAAAAGCCCCAATAGCAACCACATATCTCTTAAACTAAGTGCTACCTTAGGTTGCCTTCATGGCCTAGCTATTGGATCCACATATAGCGTATGTATGACCCGCCTAGTGGGGTAGAGTCTACCTTTTTCTTGGTTATATGAGGAGACAACGAAATTCCATATTATAGCTTGTATGGTCTTATTTTCGGTTATGGTTCCTATCCCCCATATGTACGATAACATATGCATTTTCATGATCTCAATTATGATTTTCAATTGCTTTGGTCATTTTGATTTTCTCATGACTTTACTTATCTCATCCTATCATGTGTTTTACTTGACCATTGCATTCCATGATTTATGTTGCATGTCATGCTCTCATACTTAGTACATTCCAATGTACTAATGCATACTTCTTGTCTACATTGTCTCATAATATAGGGGTTGAGGTTAAAGATCATATTCATCCATGTGGCTAGTTAAGCTTTCCTATCCAGCGGTATTTGTGGTGAGTCCTTATTTATAGGAGACTAGTCATTGAGTTGGTTATTGTTTTCAAAGAAATTTTTTATGTTTCATATTAAGGGTGACCTAGGGACATGTCTTAGCCCTCGCCCATGTTCATGAGTAGAGGTATCTAGTTGTCATGTGACATTCTTCATTTACTATTCATGGTTTAGACTCTCTTATGATGTTTCTGATGTTACTTTACCTTATGTATGTTTATGATATGAAAAAGAGGATTGGTTGGAGCCCTTCAGGATTTTGACCATTGTATTACGACTAGGCCCTAGATCATATCGGGATAGGTCCTTTCCTATCGTTAGATGGGAATCAGTATATATTAGTGGTAGTTGATAACGTATCTAAATGGTTCGAAGACATCGCTTTGCCAACCAATGACTCTAAAGTGGTAAGTCGCTTCCTAAAAAAGCACATCTTCATAAGGTTTAGCACTTCAAGGGACATCATTAGCGATGGAGGTAAGCATTTCATAAATCAAACGATAAAGAATCCTTCATAAATAGTGATAAAGTTTGGTATCAGGTACAAGGTCACCACAACATATCACTCCTAGACTAGCATACAGGTTGAAGTATCGAATCGTGAAGTGAAACAAATCCTTCAGAAAACTATCAATGCCCAAGGACTGGGTTATCGAGCTAATGAAGCTCTCTGGGCCTATCGGACTGCATAGAAAACACCAATTGGCACTTCACCATACTTTATGGTGTTCGAAAAATCATGTCACCTTCTAGTGGAGCTAGAGTACCAACCATATTGGGCCATCAGAAAGTTAAACCTAGACCCGGAGCTAGCAGATAGAAAGAATATGGATCAGCTCCATGAATTGGAGAAATTCAAACTCTAAGCTTAGGAGAATGCGAAGTTGTATAAAGAGAAGACAAAGTGATGGCATGACAAGAATATAGTCGCTTAAATATTCAAACTAGGTCAAAAGATATTGCTCTTTAACTCGTGTTTACATCTTTCTCCAAGTATAATTCGATCAAAATGGAGTGGACCATTTGAGGTGGTGCAAATATCGACACATGGAATCGTGGAACTATGCAATCGCCAAAAATCGACCACGTTTGTGGTTAATGGACAATGTATTTAGCACTATTTTGGGCAAGGCGTCATTTGTGAGGAAGAAAAACTTGAGCTCGAGAATGAATGAAGCTAGAGTTGAGTCATGCCCCGGCTTTAAATTAGGCGATACGAAGGAGGAAACCGGTGAGGTAGTGTAAAATAATTTTAATTATAGGTTATAATAAAAAAAAATTATTTGCTAAAATTTCATTTTGTTTTAGTGTATAATTAGAATTGTATAATTTGTACACGAGAACAAAATAAAAAAAAATAAAAAAAATAGATGAGTACTAAACATAGTTCGTGATGTCTCGGCGTCGCAAACCTGCTCTATCTCAGTTCATTTTTTTGGCCAGTTATGTCTCGCAAAATTTTTTTTAAAAAACATTTAGTCCAAGAAAAGTGTGTACCATGCGGACCAGGTTTATTTTTATGTAGAGTGATTATTTTTATTTTAATACACTAAGACAAGTCAGCATCGCGGACTTGGGAGTTTTTTTGGGCATTTTCATTAAAAAAGATGGGTTTAACCCATTTTAAATTGTTTTAAGGCGATCCATTCAGTTTTTAAAATTTAAAATTCCCCTTTTTACTCCTTATTTCAATATTCACCGACCTTAACTTTTATACTCTAAAAACTTCCCTCTCTTCTCAAGCAAATCCGTGGTGCACTTGGGCAAATTCATGCAATAATTTTCAATTTTCTTATTCACCCATACAAAGTATGTACTCTTGAACTAGTTTTATGATATGGGTAATTGAAATTTACATTGTTAAGTTCTTGGGCTTTAGGTTTTGACTCAATATAATTGAACTCTAACCCTAATTTTGATATATAGAGGGAATGGATGTTTGTATGTTGAAATCCTGACTAAACTTGAATGCTATGTTGTGTTAATAATGAGTTTACCTTGTGAGTTAAGTATGGGGTGAGTTGCTATTGTTCTAAATGTTTGGGTTGAAATTATGCTTCAATCTAGGGAGTTAACATAGAATGATATTTTTTTGTTGAATCATGTATGTTTCTTCTTGACAAATATACTAGAATACGTAAAGTTTTTGTGAATTCGTATAATGTTGGATTTGCCATGTAGATTTATTGAAGTATGGGTTGATTTATTAGCATGTATGCACTTATTGTTCGAATGAAGGGAAGTCTAAGTACCTTCATATAACTTGCATGCTAATGTAGTGCTTAAGTATGGGGTTGTTGGCCTAAAGTTGCAAATGTACATATGGGTTCTCATATATTGTCTATTTTGTAGATGGCTTACAAGTAAAACATTATCGTCTAGTTGAAGACCCGGTAAGGAACCAGCAGGGCCTAGTAAGCAAAAGAGAGAAAGAGGGGCGCCCTCTATACCACCTGCCCCAGCTATGCCGAGAGGTCAATCTCACCATTTTGATTTGAATGTGGTAAATCAGGCAAGAAAGAACTGGTACAAATGACACAAACAAAACCGCTATCTCTCGAATATGCCTATTGGTGAAGAAAAATTGACCTTAGACTACCCACATATAATGAGAAGATTCGAGGAGCTTAATATGAACTTCTTCTTCTTTGATCCAAAGCCATGCAACTTGCACGTAATGAGGAAATTTTATGCAAATTATCAACCGAATAAGCAAAATCATTACATTATAGTATAAGGGGTTGATGTTCCTTTATCTCCAATGGCCATCAATGAGGTATTGGTAACTCCTGAGTTGCCTACCACAGCCCTGACAGACCTAAATTTCAACCACCTTTTTAGTATGTCCGTCATACTTTGTGTTTGGCCCAAGTCGACAACTAAGTGGGTCCATCATAGGCTATGAGGTTACTATAGCACATTTCCATATTCCCATTTTAACAAAGAAGCCCGTGTGTGGGTGAAAATCCCCATGTACAGCCTTATCCCAAGACTCCACTACACTCAAATAACAAGGGTTTTGTATATGCCCTCATGAAGGGTATAGAGGTAAATATTGATGTTGTTATCAAATCAACCTTCCTTAAGTGCAGAGTCTATCATGGCAGAGGGTATGCATTTAGAGGCCTCATCACAGAGATATGTCGAAGGGTCCCCAATGACCAATATGATAATATGGCCCCCCTTACCTCAGAGTCTTATGATGTAACAAACATTAAGGGGACAGACACTAATTATGGTCCAGTCCTCACTACACAGAAGTGCACAAAGCATGATAATTTGATAATAGCTCGTATGTTTGGCCTGGAGATGCTCCAACACCGCACTGGAGGACGTGTCTCGACTAAAGAAAAAAATTTGTGAGGTAGAACGACAGTTTCCACTAAATAAGCATGTTATGGATGTACTAGGACTTGGGCCTAATTTCTATGAGCCGACTGAATATGATATCCCTACGGATGAGGAGAGAAGGAGGACAGGCTCATATGTGGAGTCATATTTTGAGGCTGCGGAGTTTGACCTTTTTGCGGTTGAGGATCCAACTACTGTAGCACTGATGGAAAAGTACATAGAGAAGTCTAGTACTTTGTTCCCCTAAGGTAAATTCCCAACTTTAAGTGCGGGGTGGAATATCTGTTTTATTTAAACTAATTTTGTTTACTTTTGTCAGTTTGATGTTTTGGTTTATCTAATTTTTTTTTAGCATTGATGATTTATTTTATCTGGATTGGTTTATCTTGACTACTTGATGTCGTTCTAAAATATATTTTATTATTATTATTGACTGACTTTGGATTCTATGGCATTTCTTTTTGGTACTTTGGTCGTGGATAGTCCCTTTGAACTGTATATAAAAATGAGTTTTTGCTAGATATTTGTAATGTATATAAAGTGTTTTACTAAACTACAAGATTGCAAAAGTAGCGAATGAAATGGTGGAAAAGCATGGCATAAATAGAAGTGACCAAATTAATACACCTAAAAATTTGTTGTTTGATTTGAATAATGTTGAATTCACATGATTGTGGTTGAAATTTCAGAAGAATGTCATTCTGAAATTAAACATCTGCAGTATGGGTAAGGTTAATTGTGTAATCTTTTTTTTTCTTGATTGCTAGGACTTGCCTCGTGTGTATGAGTAGTGAAAACAAATGGAGTGTTGAACTTAGGGAAGGGATCTAGACAATTCTTTGGTAACCACAGTTTAAAACCACTTATCATACCCACTTTAATGCAAATCCATAGTTCGCCCTTTTGAGCCTTTGACTTGATTCTTTGGTAGCCTAGTTTGAAGCCTATTCTGATTTTTTTGCTGAGACCATAATGTTGATCCAAAAAAAGGCAAGCTCTTTAGGAAAGAATAAGCAGAGAAATGGGGGGTTACAATCTTGTGTTTCTCATAATAAAACCATTGGTGCAAATAATTCAAATAAAATCTTGTGTTAGGGAAGACAAGCAAGTTGAAAGTGAAAAATAAATCCAACCACATTATAGTTGTACAGAGTAAGGATAAGAAGGCCTCCTCTACACAAATAAATGAATTGAAAGGGTAAGCTACAGAAATAACAAGGTGGTGAGAATAAGGTTATGAAATACTTACATGGAATTAATGAATGTAGTATATTGAAACTCTTTGGGAACCGAGTCACTATACATGTCCAAGATTAATACCTATTCATACCCTAGCCTATATCACAATACGAAAAGGTCCTAAGTGATTCTTTAAGTCTTAGATCGTTAATTTAACTGCATAATACACTAAGCGCAAGCCTATAGTTCATCTTGAGCAACTTGTGACTTCATTTGAGAGAGTGAGCGAATTTTGTTTAAATACCCATTGTTGTTGACATGAAATGTAACTGCGAGAGTATGGGTAATTCTTTCTTGGTGAGGACACATGTTTAATAAATAAATGGTAATTCTAGATGAGTTTTAATTTCATAAGCCATATGAGTTTTCTCCATTACACAGTCAACTCTCAAGTTTATGTGGTATTGAGTTAGTCAGTCACGTGAACAAAATTAGACATGTGTGTGTAATAGACTCTACTTGTGCAATCACTGTGGTTTGGTAGAACTACTTTATATATCTTGTGTTTGGTATTTTAAGAATAAGCCTGGGAGTTTGTTCAAGGATGAACAAAGCTATAAGAGTAGGGTGGTGATCTTGGGTGCATTTATGAGCCCAATAGCAAATAAAACCCATAATTGATAGTCAAGTTGACAGCAAATTCCTAGAGTTTAGTTCATATTTTACCATATTTGTGTATTGTTTTAACCAACCAACATGATTACTTTCAGGGCTAATTGAGAAAGAATAGACATTCAAAAGATGATCGAATTGAAAGTGGAGCTCAAAGGAGAAGTTGGTAACAAATGCGGAGAAAATGCATCATCTTTTACTGTGTCCGCGTCATGCACTGAGCTTCAGTGATTTAATTTCAACACTTGAAATTTATTTGACATAATAGGATAGTGCGCACCAGGTCCACGTTGCGGATTTATATAGAAACAAATTTGAAATAAAGTGTAAGAAGTCCGCATCGCGGACTTCAGTGCGGTTACTTTAACTCCGCATTTGTAGGTTCTATAAATAGAACCTTTACATATTTTGTTATAAATCTAGATTAGACTATCGGATTTGGACTGAAGGAGATAAAGGAAGAACTACTTTTTGGTGATATTTTTTCTTTTCTTTCAATTGAATTCAAGTTTTTATGTCATTAATGGTTTATGTAATTATGTTACAACTATGAGTGGCTATATTCCCTTGTTCTTGGGTTATAGCCACAAGATGAAGGTTTAAATCTTATTTTCTTTGGTTGAAAATGGGTTTTTGTATGTGATTATGCCTGTATTCTTGTTTTTATTGTTTTAATGCTTGATCACCATTAGAAATATTATTGCCTACCAAAAACTCAAAAGACGGAAAGAAGATAGAATACTAGAATATACAGAGCATGTTTGTACTAGAATTGCCTAGTATAATTCCTATATAAGAAGTCTATGACACATACATATACACCATGTTTGGTTACTAAACAAGATGATAATATTAATACATTTTTGTTGACTCATGCTTATCCCTTCTCAACGATGTAGTGAGGCTGTCAACAAAAGTAGGCAATTACAGATAGGAAGATTGTAATTGTAGAATCAACTCTGTAAACTAGTAATCAAAAGACCCATTGGACACCAAAGTGAAGAATGTTAGACCTGAAATCTATAAGTGCTACAACCCTGGAACTCTTCCTTAAATTAATCAAATCTCTGTAATATCTTTATATCATTTCCTAATATCATTTTTGATATAATTGTTTTATATATAAACATACTCAACTCCTTGCAACAAGTATGAATAATTTAATTCATTGAGAATCAATCCAAAGCCTAATTAAGCTTTCTTGTAGGTTCGATATACACTTGTGTGTTCGTTTGGACCCAACACCCCTTTATATACTATAAGTAGAACTCACTAAGTAAGACCCATAATGAATCATGTTGCTCACCACAGCCCGTGGTGGTGTCCGTGATGATTGACTTGGGCTTGGATTTTGGGAGTTGTAGGCAAAAGGTTTCAGAACTTCCTCCATGGGACACTTCATGATCCGTGGAGTGCACCATGTTTCAATGACCATGGGCATGGTACAGGCCCTTCAGGGTAACCTGCAGGAGTGACCACCACGGAGATCACCACATTCCGTGAAGGGTCATACAACCCGTGGTATTCTATCATGGTCCTTGTCTTGGGATTATTATTTTAGGTCTTAGGGGAGGGGTCACCACGGAGGGCTTTAGGAACCGTGGTGTTCACCATAGTCTGTGGTGCCCTTTCGTGGACCTCACCCTGCAGGTCTAAACTTTAGGGTCACCAAAATAGTGGCTCACCATGAGGTGTAGTGCCCACCACAACCAGTAATAGTCTTCCTGGTCATCACCTAGTGCCAAAATTATAGGTTTCTGAATTATCATGTTTTGATCCTCGTTTTCTAACTTCCCAAATTTTGGGGTCGTACAGTTTATTATGTTATGTATTCCGTGGAATTTGACTTAGCATCGAGTGGATATTAGGTGGGGGCTCTACCAAAATCCTTAGTAGCAGACTCAAGTCTCTTAAACTACGTGCCACCATAGGTTGCCTTCATGGCTTAGGTAATGGATCCACATATAGCGTATGTACATGAACCGCCTAGCGGGGTAAATTCTACCTTGGCAAGTATATTCCTCTTTCTTGTATTATATGGGGAGACATTGGGATTCCATGTTATACCTCGCATGGTCTTATTGTTGTTTGTGGTTCGATCCCATATATGTATGACTTTTTATGTAATTTCATTATTTCAACTATGCCCTTTCAAGTGCTTTGATCACTATGCTTTACTTCTGACTTTACTTATCCTCTTCATTATGTACTCATTAGTTTACTGCATTTTATGATTTATATTACATGTTATGCCCTCGTACCTAGTACATTCAAATGTACTAACACATATTATTGCCTACATTATTTCATAATGTAGGGGATGAGGATCACGTTCCCACACGTGGATGCTAGGGCTTATTTTGTGAAGTTTTTGGTGATGTAATAACCTTCAAGGTCATTTTCATGCCTTTACATATTTTTACCATTTTAACCCTTCCTGTAACTTCTTTATAGGTTTTATGTGATGTTGGTATGGGTGGCACACTTCCCAAGATGTTCGGTTGATTTTTGAGGTAGTTTGGATATTTTTAAGGCATAAGGTTTGAAAGAGTTGACTTTAGTCAATATCTAGAGATTCGGGCATCGTATTAGAATTATGATGGCTCTTTCAACTCCGAAAGGTCCTTTTTAGTCTAGAAGGAAGGTTGGTTTGGGTTTTGGAGTCTTCCATTTGAGTTTGTGCGATTTTTCATTCTAACTTTAAAGTTTTAACCAAGTTTGACTTCGGTTAACATTTTGAGCAAATGCATTCGGATGAAACTTCTATCAATGTAGTTAGGTTCGGAATGCCAAGTTTGGTCTAGAACGACCTTTGTTTCGGTTCCCTAGGTGATAAAAATGAGTTTTAGGCCATTTTTGCATTTTGAATGCTTTTTTAGAAATGTGTTAACTTTGGTCAATATTCAAATGAAATGATCTCCGTTGGAAAATTTGTTGATTTCACTGAGTTTGTAATATCAGTTTTGGTTGGGTACCATGGTCCGTTTGTATTTGCATAGTTCCAAATGAATTCTGAACCCCCATCGGAGTGAAATCTCATTCCTCAAATTTCAGCAGCAGTTGAACTGCTGGTGTAGGCCACTTTTCCCTTCGCGTTTGTGACCTAAGGGTCACGATTGTGAAGTACAAGCTCATTGGTCATTGCGATCATGAGGATGAGTGTTTTAATTGCAAAGGGTAATTTGTTCAGTCCTTGAGATCGTGGGATAGAGCCTCGCAATTGCGATGAATAAAATCATTGAGTTCAGTGAATTAAATGCCCATTTTCAGTAGTCTAAGTCCCATTTGTGACGTAGAAAAAGAGTGATTTGGAGAGTAATTCTTCACAATTTATGATCATTTTTTTGGTGTGTTGGAAATTATTGTGTGGACATTCTGTGACCCTTTTCCATCCTAAAAATCTCATAATTTTTGCATAATTTTTGTTGTTTCTTGCATTTTAAAGCTATTCTAGGTATTGAATTTGGTAGGGTTGTTTGAGCTCTTCCACTGCTCGGAATGTGCCTATTCTTAGAGCACAAGTTCATTGAGCTATTTGGGTCCTTGTGATGGAGTTGGTTTTTTGATTTCGTGCATGGGTCCAAATGTCAAATTTTGACCCAATTTTAGTTCATTTTTTACCTATAGAAATATGGGTATCGTTGGCCTTGTTTTGATGTGTTCATCAATAATTTGATAGAGTGCATCGTTTGGATGTGGCCCAAAAAGGAAAGGATCAAGTTTAGTGGTTAGTGTAGGTTATGGCTTACTCTTTCTAGACTTGGTTTGGTTAGAATTGGTATATTTTGATACAAATGCATGATTGGGTTGATGACTTAAGAGTTGATATCCCATTAAGAAATTTGAAGTCGATGATCATCGTTACTAATTAACTTGGGGTTTTAGCCATTGGATACTTAGTCTATGTGATATCTTGACTTGTTTTGCTTTTTTTAGAATCCTTAGAAATCACTTCTAGGCAATTTGGACCTAGGATGTCGTGTTTTAACTTGTTTAGTTTCGATTGCCACTTGGTATGAATTTTGGATTATGCTTGTGTCTTATTTACCTTGATATTGAAATGTTGGGTCCGAGGTCATGCTTTCGGTACACCGGAGTCTTAGGTTAGTGATTCGATGCGCTTAATGAGATTTTTACTTTGCTCGAATGATATATGATTTTGGCATACTACTTGTATTGATTTGCCTCGCCGGTGTTAAAAACCCATTTTAAAGGAGGAATAAAATGATGAGATTTAGGCTTTTGGTTGGTGAATAAGGTTATGGATTTTATTAAGGAAACACCAGTGATATTTTATTATGGCATTTCATATTGGGAAGCTTGAGGTACGAATTTTGGGCAACTTATTAATATATATTTTGGGTTATTATTATTATTGAGAAGCTCGAGGTGTGAATTTTGGGTCGCCCGTAGTTACACATTTCAGGTTATTATTATTATTACCCTTATTGAGAAGCTCGAGGTGTGAATTTTGGGCATCCCATGGTACGTTTAAGGAAATATTTACTAATATCTACTATTTTACATTGATGCATCTCTATGGTATTTTTTGGTTTGAGAATATTAATATGTTAACCTATTTATTTGGTATTTACTTGGTCATGTATGATTCGTTCCATACCTTTTTTTCCCGTAACTATAATTTTATACTTCCTCCTTATTACTAGTTCTATCATCGTGCTGCTTATTATATTTTTATTCTTGCTAACCTTGGTTGGCTTATGTTTCCTAGTGAGTACACCATATTTTGGTACTCATACTGTACTTCTACATCTTTTTGATGTAGCTCCTAGTTTGAGCCACCCCCAGCGCGCGCCTGATCATCCATGGTGGTACCTGATCTGGATTGTGGTGAGCTGTTGACGTTCATAGACTTGTTACATATTCTTTTTTACTTGTATTTTGTACTTTGGACAGTCATTTCTGTGTTGTATATTTATATATATTGTCAGCTTTTGTACTTACTAGAATCTTTATAGATGACACCAGGTCTGGTGTTTGGTCTAGTGTCAATCTGTTATATTTCGCAACTTTCGGGCCTTTCTTTATATTTTATATCGTATTTACATATCCATACCTTGGCTCTATTTGTTTTGTTAGATTTGTATTACTTCTGACTTCTTATGTTATTTATTCTTTAATTAATCTAAAGTTTGACTTCCTCTTACTTTGGATTTGGCTTGCCTACTCGGGGGTTATAGTAGGCGCCATTATGGCGCAGATTCGAGTCGTGACAGGTGATTCCTCATCCATTGAGGACAATTGATGAGTTGTATATCCTAAGACATGTATTTCTTTTATATTGGGGTTGAGCTAGGGGCATGTCTAAGCCCCCGACATTTTCAGGAAGTAGAGGCATTTTGTTGGACATATATTTAGAGTGTATGTTGTCAAATTCTCATACTCTTTATGATTCATGATCTATACTCCTTCTTATGTTATTTTCCGCAGTTACTTCACCTTATATATGTTTTATGATATGTCAAGAGTGTTGGTAGGAGCTCTTCGGGATTTCAATCGCTGTGGTACGACTAGGCCTTAACTCGGGTCATGACACCCTATCTAAGGACCCTAAGCTATCCCGAATCCCTCTTTCTCACACTTAGAGTCAAACATAAAAAAAATCCTCTTAAGCTCTTCCAAGGGTTTCATCTTGCAAATTTATGGTTCCATCTCAAGATCTTCAAGTCATCATTTTTAGAGCTGCATTAGGGCTTTATTCCCCATGGTATGTGGTTCTCATTCATGGGTTGCTCAACCCATGGACCCCAAGTATTTTTCTAACCTAGCAACTCAATTTCAAATGGTTAATTTATGGGTTTTCATATAATTATTCCAAAGGTATAAGTTATTGAATATTTGTGGCTATCTTAGTTTATATTTGCTATTAAATGCATAAAATATTTGACGTAAAGGTCTTTATATGAAGTCAATAAAGCAATTTTAAAGTGTATTGGTGTGTTTTTCTAAAGATGTCTTAATTGATGCATTACATTACTCTCATGCATGCTAGGATCGATTTAAATTATTTGAAAGTTGATTGAACAGAACCCACCTAGTTTCACTCTGTTTTAATAAAGTTTGAATTGAAAACTTTTGAATTCAAATGAATGTGTATGAAAGTAATGTCTATTATCAAAGAGTGCCTTATGAAAGGAAAGAATGATGAAATGATTATGAAATGATGGATTCTACTTGTGAAAGGCCAATTCTTACTTGTGTGAATTGAAGAAAAGTTTTAATGAGATATTATACCTAATGATTCTTTAATGATATAAAGTTATGTAAATGATTATATTCTTATGTTATATTAAACTATTCTGTTAGATTGACTTACCACCGAATAGGGAATTCTGGTGGGATTCGGTAAGGAAATCCTAGTAGCAACCCATTGTCTCATTAACTATATCCTAACATAGGAGCCCTTATAGTCTTAGGCTAGTGGATTCATAAATAGCCCTAAATGTTAAAGAAATGAATAAAGTTGACGATTTCTACCCAGCAAGTAGTCTGTCGTGCCAACGTAGGGATTATATTGGACTCCATATAATAGCTCGCATGGTCCTAAATTTTGGTTATGGTTATCTTCCAACAAAATGAATGTTTTAAATGTTATTAACTTGATTGATTGTGCATGCATTGCACTAGATTCCATACTATTTCAATGTTCTAATGTTTCCCCAATATTAATGCATGCCTACACACTAGTACATTTAAAGTACTAACACATACTTATTTTCCTACATGATATCCCCATGTAGGGAATGGTGTTTCTCCATATTCACCTCCATGTGGATAGTTCATCTCGTTGAAGAATAACATTTTGGGTAACACATCAAACCTATTAGCAAGGAATGAAGTAACAAACAACAAATTGGCACTCGGATCTAATAATGCATACACATTGAAATCAAAAACCTTTAATGTACCGGTCACAACATCGGGTGCTTGCTCAACATCTTGTATCCCATTCAAGGCAAAAAATTAGTTCATGCATTTGACACTCCCTTGAGCTTGTTGACTATAAGAAATTTGTCCTTGAGGCCTACCACCTCTACAATCTCTTGCTTGGTGACCCAATTTACCACACTTGAAGCATGTATTGGAGCCGTCTAAGAATTCCTCTTTTTGAATCTTCCCACACTTCCTTCCCTATAAATCATTTCCCACTTTGACCCTATCCACCGCCACTATATCCAGACATTTTGTGATTGAACCCTCCACCATCATCTTTAGCCTTCTTAAACCCTCTTGACCTCTCCCACAACTTCTCTTCCTAAATTTGTTCCGCATAGGTCATGAGTTAGGAGTTATCCATCTCTTAGACCAACATGGCCATCTTGCATTCCATGGATACCAAACTAGAAAAGCTAGAGATGAATTTGCTCATCATTTCCCTTGGATCGGAGACCATATAAGGTGAATACTTAGAAAATTTAGTGAATTTTCGGGCATATTCCCTTACACTCATTCTCCCTTGGTGATTATTGATGATCTCTTGAATCTTTGCCTCTCTCAACTCTAAAGGAAAGAAGCGATCTTAGAAAGCACCCTTGAACTCCTCCCATTCTATAGATTCTATATCTTCACCCCTCTCAACAACCTATTGCTCATACTAAATCCTTGCCATGCCCTTGAGTTTATAGGCCACAAACTCTTCTTTTTTATTTGGAGGCCCTCCCATGATAGCCAGAATCTTATAAACTTCCTCAATGAAGTTTATAGGGTCCTCATCTACTTTAGAACCATCAAATTTGGGAAGATTCATCTATTTGAAATCCCGAATCATTGAATATGGAGTAGTAACTTGAGGAGGGGGAGGAGGAAGAAGAGGAACAATGCCTTGGTTAGTTTGGTTTGCTATGGCTTGGGCCAAGAAAGTGATGATGTTTCGCAATTCTGCATGTGTAAATCCTTCCTCATGACGTGGAGCTTCGGGAACAGGAGGAGGTTGGTCCTCATCTTCAACCCTTGATCTAGGTTGAGGTACTCTTCTAGGAGGAATAATCTAGAAGACATAAAATGATTTTTTAGTTAGAGGAAATCTTAGGATAACTCTAGGGCACGACATGAATCATGAAAGAAGGGAAAACTTTCCTAAACGTCCCATAGTCTCATATTTATAGTTGTGGCGCACTTCACAACTATGAACAAGACCCTATTCGATGCGGTACGTTAGACTCTGAGTATCATTCAAAACCTTGGACTCTGATATCAAATTTGTCACGATCCAAGTCTAGGGGCCTAGACATGATATGAAGAATGAATAACCCAGAGGTACCTCACCCAAGCCTCTTAGCATTCATTATCCTTGATAAGTAATAACGATAAACAATAAGAAAAAAAATAAAAATAAAATATGGGACAAAGGGAGAATATCATCAATTATGAGTCATTAATAACCTCAAGTTATCATCCATTTGTGTCCAAACATACCTCTACTTATACACTTGACGAAGGCAAAGACATGTCCCTAGCTCACCCTCAATAAAAATGGAAATAAGTACCATCAAATATATCCAAAGTCTTTACATAACATAAGCTAGAAAAGAAAAGTAATATTGTTCCCCAAACATGAGAACTCACCAAAATAGTAGCCTTCAACGAATTCATCTAGCCACATGAAGCTGAATGTGAAGCAACGTCGGTCCCTACATAGTGATATCATGTAGGCAAACGATTATGCGTTAGTACTTTTAATGTACTAAATATGTAGGTATGCAATTCAATGAAAACATTAAATAATTATAAAATAAGGTACATAAGTAGATGCATTCATAAGTAGTCAATATGAGTAACGCTTGAAATATTCATTTGTGGGAATATGACTCTAACCGACATCTAAGACCATTCGAGCTATTACATAGAATCCATTAGAATCCCCTACATTGTCATGGGAAGACTACTTGCTGGATAAAACTCCATCAAACTTCATTCATTTCTTTAACATGTGGGTTATTTGTGGATCCCTTAGCCTAAGCCTGTAAGGGATCCTATGTTGGCACGTAGTTAAAGAAACTAGAGGTTGCTACTAGGATTACCTTACTAAACCCCACCTTAAGACTCATTCGGTGCTAAGTCATATCCCATAGAATAGTTCATAAAACATAAGAATATAAGCATACATATGCTTTGAGCCATCAATTCATCATTCAGTAAAATAGCTCATTAAAACTCGATGATTCAAATGTGATAATTGTCTTTACCACATAGAATCCATTCCTGGGCTAAGAAACCATTTCATCATCATTCAATCATTCTTCAAAGCCCTTCAAATTTGTAGTAAATAAACCTTTGTAAACATTGGGTTAGAACCCTTTTCATCCGATTCAACATTCTTTAAAAGTCATGGTAGAAAATGGTGGGTTCAGCCAATTCAAATTCAAATTATTTACATCAATACTTGCATTCATGAGAGTGATGGAATTCATAAATTTAAAACATACTTGCAAAAACCCACCAATTCACTTTAAAACTCCTTTCATGCCTTCACAAAAGGACCTTCGATAGAAATCATTAATTTCATCCAATTAAGGACCAATCTAAGCTAACATACGTAAATATGCTTCAAATATTCAATAATATATGCACTTAGAAATTATGATATTAAAACCCATAACATTCACAATTTGGAATTTAAGTTGATAGGTTAGAAATATATTTGGTCTCCATGGATAGAAGAACCCAAGAAATCCACATACGTTGGGGAAAAATCCCTAATGTAGGCTTGAAAATTGAGACTTGAAGATCTTTAGGGAAAGAAACACTAGATTGAAAGAGGAAACCCTTGGGAGAAACCTTTAGGGGGAAGGATTTTGTGTAGGGAGTTAATGTGAGGAATTTTCAATTCAAGATTCCCAATCCTGAAACTGGGTATTAAACAAAGGACATAGTGGGTTAGGTAAAATCCAAGAATGGATTGGATCAAAATGACTTTTCTGTTGAAATGAGGGGCTTGGGAAGGCTTAGGTTCTTAAGATAGTTTAGATTCAATCCCAAAAATGATGTCTCTTTAAAGTTAAAACATAGGGAACAACAAAAACACCCCTCTTAAAAACTGGTCGGACTGACCTTATGAGTCGACCCTATGGATAGTAGAAAGTTCAACAAGTCATATAAACTACTCGTTGTTGCAGGATCTGAGAAGACCCATATTAACCAAGACTCTAAATTTTCTTTATGACTCATTTTTATGAGTCATAATACTTCCTACGAGTCTTAAACATGACTTATCCTGTATGTCATAAACCCTGCAAACCCCGAGTATCTGAAGTTTTCCTACAAGTCGTAACTATGACTCATGTTCACTTCTACGAGTCATAACTTTGACTCCTAGACCTATTATCATACTTAGATAGATTTACAACCTCAACCTCCATCCTACAAGTCAGTACTATGACTCATAGGAGTTTCTATGACTTGTACAATGAATCGTAGGAGCTCATTTCATCTATTTTCAAAATTTTGTTCCTTCATTTTGACTCTTCAATGTATAGGTTATTACAAGTACCCTATCCTTGTCAAACATTTTCCCTAGGGATCTTTGTCCTTGTAAAAAATGGAAACTACAACCATTAGTCTTAGTATTTGAGAATCCACCTTCAAAATGAGCCCTCTTGGAGTCTTTCATCCTTATCTCCTTAAGCTTCTCTCCTTCAATTTGTTCAAAACATGTCATGAACTGGGATATGTCTATTTATCTCACAAGTATAATGGTTAAGCATTGCTTAGAAACCACGTCGGACACACCGACATGAATTAGCTCATTCAAAAATGAGGTTTGGCAACCAAAGAAGTAGCATACTTTGATAGCTTAGTGAACTTGAGGGCATACTCTCTCACACTCATGGTTCCTTTCTTGATATTAATGAACTCTCTCATATTTGCTTCCCTTAACTCAAGTAGGAGAAATGATCAAGAAATGCAAGTTTGAAATATTCCCAACCTATGGGACCCTCATCAACCCTCTTATTACACCCCACATCTCTGAACTCAGAAGGTTCCTTAAGTTACTTAGAAGCTAGTATGTGAGCTACTTAAGTTATGACCATATTAAACAACTCTAAGAAGGGAGAATGTGACACCCATGGTAGGGAAGGTTGGAAATAGGGTCAAGAGGAGTCAGAAGGAGTTGGACGCCAAGTAACGGGTCATAGGACTCGACTTATCTACGTAAACTACTAAGTTAGAAGTCTCACATACGTGAGTTACTTGTTTACATACCAAGCTTACGTAGCAAGGGTTTCATAGGCTCTTAAAGTGAGACGAGATTACAAACGAGATTACGAACCCACGAGGAGGAAAAAAAAATCACGGTACAGCCAATGGGAGGGTGACACGTGGAAGCACCTAATCAAGCAGGTGACTCACCTTCTTGGGATCAAGTAGGTGACCCACCTGCTTGGGGGGTGGGCCCCACTGCCACGTGGCATCCCCACATGGAATGCATGGATACGGTGGCCCAATAAGTGCTGGACATGTGTCCCCCTTAGGGTATGAAATGTGTCACCCCTTGGGACCACCTATATAAGTTGATATGTATCCTAATGACTTCAGTTCATTCACAAATTTCCAGCAGCAACGTGAGAAAACAAACCCTAGGGCTAAGGAGAAAATTGCGACGGCTTGGGAGAAAAATAAGGTAAGTCCAGATTTCGTTCCGTAAATTAATTATATAGAATAAACCACGATGATATGGACGTATTATTAGAGTAAAATTAGAGTTTTTTGCAGCCAAAAAACGGACAGCAAGCTGCCATGACGATTCAACACGTTAAAAAAAATCTGAGGCGCGATTTCGGCGAGTTCTAGCCAATTTCGAGAAAGGTAAGTTCTTCCCCTATAATTTGAAGTTTATGAGGTTAAATTAGGGTGTATTACACACCTTAGGATCTTCTGGTAGTTGGGGAAAAGGTTTGAAAAGTCCGGCGCTCGAAATAAACGAATTTGGAATCTCTATAGTTAAGTTGTTGTCGAAATAAGGTGTTGTACGTGTAGGGGCTGCTGCTGGTTATGTTGTGGCGTGTTGAAGGGTCTAAAATTTCTCTAAATGAGGTGGGGTATCTTCTGGTTGTAGCCACATGACCCTCCGCTTTTGCAATTAAAGAATTCGCGAAAGAAAGATTAAAAACTCTAGTTTTGGTATCTTAGTTTCGAGTGAATTGTTGGGGGTTTATATTGAGTAATTTTGTCGTAATATGTATATGTATGGGCTTCTGGTTGCATTGTTGGTTGGATGTAGGTTCTAATAACATGGTTGGGAATTCGGATAGGGAACATTATAGGGGAGGTGCTGCCTGATTTTCGTTAACATCTTAACTAGTTAAGGAACTAGTCGAGAAGGCGAGCGAAGGGGTGAATGTTATGAATACTCGTGGGTAGTCTAAGTTGCTGAAAAGTACAAGGTTGTTAATACTTACATTACTTCCATGTTAAATAGGTTTCGAGGACAACGATGTGGACGTGATTAAGAGAAGTCCATACAAGGTACATGAAGCTTTCTTTTGGCGTGTTTATGAAATAAGTATGTAGAGCTATTCTTCTTTACTTTTGGCATGTCTTAGGTATAAGTTATGAATTCTGTGTATACGAAATGTGGGGATAATTCCACTCATGAAACTCCAAATGTAATTCATAATGGTATTCACTTTGTAATGTTAAGACTCCTGTAATAGTTGAGTTATTGCCTTTCCAGTATACTAGATCATGAATAGTAGTATATGTAGAGCCTGTCTGTTCTTTCTTTTGGAAGGTCTTAAGTATAAATGTAATAGCATATGATATGAGGTGGAGGTAGTTCTAATTATAAGCTCCAGGTATGATTGTGACTTTTGTTTACTACTTGGTATTAGAATTCTTAAAATAGTTAAACTACCCTCGAGTCTCCTATCTGCTGAATAATACTTGAATGTGTCAGCTCCTATTCCTAAAGTCTCTGTGACGACAAATGTCTCTACTTCTATAAGCTGTTTAACCTTGTCTCGATACACGTCTACGATTCCTGAAACTCCAGTTGATATGCTCCGTAACGATGTTTAGAAGATACTTAAGACGATTACTACTCTAATCTTCAGGTGACGATTCACTTGACTATTTCATTGAGTCTCAAAAGATGACTTAGTTGCATATAGTTTCTCACTACTCTATTCGATCACCCAGTAACCCATCTTACTCCGAGTCCCATAAGAGGGTCGGGAATGCGATCGTGCCTAGTTTTACTATTCGTTCACCGAGTCCCGGGCCGGCTACATATATATATAAGAAGTATACGAGGATGAAATATCGTATACGATAAAGTGAAGCATATGATGACGACGTATGTGATGATGCTCGTCACCGCATCTCGGGCCGGATATGTACATATAATGATATAATGGAAAATGTGGATTGAGCCGTATCTTCTTCGGCATTGTTTTAAATTACGGATCGGGCCGAATGTTCCTCGGCATATTTTACTATATGATGATGGTACGCTATAGACGTACACTACTCTTTCACCGAGTCCCTCACTAAAGGGCCAGACACTTTATGTAGGCATGCATATGAAAGTATAGGGATACATTTGTGACCCCGAGCCCCAGAGTGAACCGGATATACGATGATGATATACGAGGTTAGTCGCATACGATGATATGATGCCGTATATGATAACATGATAAAATGATATACATGATGATATGATGAATCATGATTATGATGAAATGATTATGGTACCTAGTTCACTAGAGGGCCAGGTACAAGGTATGATAAGGTATATGACTGCATGTCTTAAGTTTCAGGTATAGTAATCTGTTAACTATTATACATGTCTTCTGTATCCCCATTTCAGTTGTTGTCTCAGTTATGATGTTATGCTTTATATACTCAGTACATATGTCGTACTGACCCCCCTTTCTTCGGGGGGCTGCGTTTCATGCCCGCAGGTACTGATGTTCGTTCTGGAGATCCATCAGCTTAGGATTTCCTCTCAGCTATGTCGGAAGTGCTTCACTGTTCTGGAGCCTAGTTTTTTAAACTAGTTATTTGATGTACATATTCATTTATTCAGAGGTACGGCGGGGGCCCTGTCCCGCCATATGATGCAGTTATTACTCTTAGAGGTCTGTAGACATGTGTATGTAGGTTATTTGCAAGTTCGTTCTAGTTTTGCTCATACGACGTATTGCAAATGTTTTCATGTTATGGTAGCCTCATCGGCTTGCGTGCCCTTTCCTGTTATGGTACAGGTGATAAAGGCTACATGTATATGAAAAAGTTTTCAACCCATTGGGGTCTGTGTATAGTATCACATCACACACGGTTTAACTTAAGTGTAACTAGTAGATACGTACAAGAGGGTTCAGGTCGGACCCCAGTCGCGGCCTACGGGGTTGGGTCGTGACACCTCTCGTACTTCCATTGAGTATACCATACTTGGGCAACCCCTTTGAGTTGGTAAGCCGCCAATTCCTCTTTTTCTTCTAAATTCACTCTTATAATAGCCACCACTTTATACACCTCCTCAATGAACTCTTGAGGATCTTTATCCACCTTTGAACCATGGAATTCGAAAAGGTTCATCCTTGCAAAATTCCTCACTCTAGAAGCCGGGTTAGGGGCATTAGGAGGAAAAACAACCCCTTGGTTGGACACAATCTGAGCTAGCATAGTGATAGAGGTCCAGAACTCCGCATTCGTCACTTAGTTGGGCAAAGTATCATTGTCTTAGGGGACAGAAGGATCTTGGTCTCTATTAGAATTAACCCATCTTTTCATAGGTGCTCTTCTTGGAGGAATTTTCTGAAAAATTGCAAAGAACGATCATTAGGGAGAAGAAGTCTTATAGTACACTCTATGGGACGACATAGATCATGAAAGAAGTTAAGATTTTGTAGAATGTTTTATAGCCTCCTATTCATAGATGTGGTGCATATCACATCTATGTATAAGACTCTACTTGATACAGCATGTTGGAATCACTAGGACACTCTTCAACCTTGTGCTATGATTCCAAGTTTGTCACGACCCAAACTATGGCCTAGATATGACACAACGATTATGATTCCTGAAGAAACCTCAACCAAGCCTCTTATTATATCATAAGCATCTATAAGGTATACAATAATCGGAAACTCATAAAAGTTCAAAGACAAAGCATAGACTCAAAAGAATTTAAGACCACAAAGAATTATACATTAGAGTCCAATAAACCTCTACATAGTCAATATGGGCGGGGGATAAGACATGTCCTTAGCTCACACTCATGTAATATAAATAAAGTCTTTGAGATTAAATAAAGAAACTATAATTCATCCCTTGAAATATAAGGACTCACCAATAGTAGAAGTGGGAACTCAACTCTAACTTGGTGGAGGGTGGATGTGCTCGGCAACCCCTACATTATGATAAAACATAAGTAAAAGTATGCATTTGTATGTTTGAATATGCTATGTATAAATTCATAATATGTAATATCAAACATGAGATGCAACAATTAAAGAACGAATATGTTATATAAGATAAAGAGTATAGTCATGAGAAAACCATAGTTGATCAAAGCATTTGAAAGATATAAGTGAAATCATAAGGAGTAAATAAAGAGAGTATACATATGTTCGATAGAACCGTAATCGACAATAAGACCATGAGAGCTATATCATGGAATACCTATGTCTACCTGCGCATCAGGGAAAAGAGAGCCCTACTTGCCATGGTAGAAATATAACCATCTAGGAGGGTCATGAACATGTGCTATATGTGGATCCACTAGATAGGCCATAAAGCAAACCTATGGTGGCACGTAGTTATTAGAGAAGAGACTTTATATAAGGACCCGGTAGGTCAAGCCCCTACCTGAAGCCTCATTCGGTGATAAGTCAAATCGCACAAAATATATCATAAATCATACTTAAAATATATTCATAAGCTTGTTCATAAGGTTCATAGGTCATAAAATAGCTCAATTTCATACATCATATCATAATAAGAAATATCATTAGGAACATAGGTCATTGTTTAAGAACCCACAATCATCCTTTTCTTTCATAAGCTTGCATGAAAATAGAATTAGGTCCCTAGGTCACTATTTAAATATCCTAAGTTACCTCTTATCATAAACTTGCTTTCATGCTTGAAATTCTTGACCATAGCTTAAGGGAAAACATGAATACATGACAAATTAACTTGAAAATGATGAAATTATATTGAAAACATGCATGATAATATACTTATTATCAACTCATACATAATTCATAAAAATAATATCATTTATATGCATAATTTAATCAATAATCATATAGTACACTATGAATAAGAAAACCCAATACATTATCAGAACATTAGGGTTTTTTAATAAAAGAGTCATAAAGAATTTAGAGAGAGAACTTTGGGACTCCATGGGTGAAAGGTATCCATGGATGAAGTCCCACATACCTTGATGAATTCTAGCCTTGAGATTCAAAAAGGAGACTTTATTTTGATGAAAACGCTAAAATATTCTTGATGAAGAAGAAAACTTATGAGAGGAACCTTGGAAGAGAAGGTTTTATAATTTTGAGAGTTAATGTGAGAATGAGAGGTTAAGGAGTACTTAAGGTTAGTTAATAGGTGAGAACCTAGTCCTACAAATTGTCCACATTCATTAATTGAATATATGCAAAAACCCCAAATAGCCCTCATTAAATTTGGCTGAAAGACCCTACGAGTGGGTCCTTACGAGTCGTAATCCTTTCTATAGGTCATAGGAATGACTCGTAGACCAGTCTCATACTTAGAAAATGTCACGACCCAACCCCGTAGGCCGTGACGGGTGCCCAAACCGGGCACACACGCGTACCCCTGCTACCTATACATAACCTGTCTCCTGTTTATACTCAAAATGCATCAATGTATATAAAAACATACAAGCCGACAAGGCTGTATTACTATATATATGGTCGTTCCATAACACACATATACGCAAGCCGACAAGGCTGCCACAATACAGGGAACGCCCAAAATCACAGGTCATATCAGTACAGCTATACATACATATATATATAACTCAGATCCCACTCATATACAGGCACAACCCACATACGTATCCACAGACCTCTAAGAGTAAGAAAACAGTGACATAAGGCGGGACAGGGCCCCCACCGTACCCATAACCAAACAAATATATACACCACGTTTAGTACCAAAATCAGGCTCCAGCACAATGGAGCACTTCTGGACTGCTGAGTGGGACTCCTATGCTGGCGGATCCCCAAACTGTGTACCTGTACCTGCGGGCATGAACGCAGCCCCCCAGAGAAGGGGGTCAGTACGACATATGTACTGAGTATGTAAAACATAATATGGAATAACTGAACACATATTTGAAACAGCGAAGCAGGGGATAACATATCATATGAAAACTTATACCTGTAACCTGTGAAGTATCAAAATATGCATGTTCAAATTATATCGTATAGCCGGCCCTATCAGGGGTCCGGTGGATACCTCTGTAATATCATCACAGCCCAATGCCATCACCACCTTATTACCACATATCATCATATATATATATATACACGTATCCCGGCCCTCTAGTGAGGGACTCGAGGAATAATGCAGTGAGTTGCGCACGAGAACATATCCTAGCCCGGGACTCAGGGAAAGATGGGTCACAGTATACACGAGTAGATTAATGAGCAACTATATGCAATTTAAATCATTATCGAAGACTCAATTGTAGAAGAAAATTTAGCTATTGTCTGAGAATCAGAATTGTAATGTAATCACCTTAAATGCCCTTTAAATGCCATTAGGGGCTATACTAGTTAGTGTTTCGGGGTCCTTAGTCACGTACTAAGATAATGCTAACTGCTTAAGGACTCCAGAATGCATGTTGTTATATAGTCGTTACAACTAGGAGCCCGTATATTCATTAAATCCTTAGTATAGGTAAGGCTCAAGGAAAGTAGCTTAACTGTTATAAAAGTTCATTACCCAGAAGTGAATAAAAGACACTTAGAACTGGAATTACTTCAGAGATCACATCATTCTTTACTTACCTCTACGACATGCCAAAAGAAGAGAAAGAATAGGCTTTACCTACCTCTTATGGATTTCCCGTAATCGTGTCCACGTCGTTGTCTTCGAAACCTATTTAACATGGAAGTAAGGCAAGTATTAACAACCTTAGACTTTTCAGCAACTTAGACTACCTACGAGTATTCATAGAGCTCGTCCCCTCGCTCGCACCCTCGACTAGTTCCTTAACCAGTTTAAGAAGTTAACAAAAAATCGGGCAGCACTTCCCCTATAACGTGCCCTATCCAAATCCAAAACCATGTCCTTAAAACCTGCAGCTAACCAACAACATAACCAGCAGCCCATACATATACATATTACGACAACATTACACCATATAAATTTCCAACAATTCACTCCACACTAAAATACCAAAACTAGAATTTTTAATCTTTCTTTCGCGAAATTTTTAATTGCAAAGCGGAGGGTCGTGTGGCTGGAATCAGCAGCCACCCACGCCCTTAGCAACACACATTCCAGCACCCTAACAACTCATCACACGACCAGCAGTCACATACCACAAGTACGAGGCATTATTCGATTACAATTAACTATAGCGATTCCAATTTCGCTTATTTCGAACGTCGAACTTTTGAAGCATTTTACCCAACTTCCAGCAGATAATAAGGTGTATAATACACTCCAATTTAACATCATAAACTTCAAATTAAAGGGGAAGGACTTACCTTTCCCGAAATTGGTTAAAACTAGCCGAAATTGTGTCTCGGAACTTCTTCAATTTGCTGAAATTGAGCGGGCTGCTTGTGGTACTTCCTCGCTGCCCCGAATTAAATTTTTAGGTTATAAAACACTAATATACAACTTAGGGACACGTCAAATAATTAATTCACGGAACGAAACCCGGAAGCTTACCTAACAAGGGCCAAATCCGTAACCCTCTCCCTTGCCCCTTTTCACGTTTTCTCTTTTTTTTTCCTTCCAAATTTCAGTTGCAACGCTGGAGTTTCAGTTCCATAAACGTCTTAAAACACATATATACGTATCCACGTACTTAATATACACCGTATATAATTAATTCACGGAAGAAAGTTGAGAAACTTACCTTAAAATTTCAAGAACCAAAGCTGCCTCTTTTTCTCTCTTCTACGTATTTTTTTCTAAGTTCAGCTACTGTTTTAGGATATGTTACAGCTGAAGCATCACATATTAATATATATATAAGGTGACACGTGTCATCCCCTAAGGGTGACACGTGTCAGGCCATCATTGGGCCACCTCAACCATGCGGCCAATGGGGTGCTGCCACATGGCAGCGGGGTCCACCTCCCCCAAGCAGGTGGGTCACCTACTTGACCCCAAGTAGGTGGGTCACCTGCTTGCTTAGGGCTGCCACGTGTCACTCTCCTATTGGCTGCCCCACGAAATTTTTTTTTTTCTTCCTCGTGGGTTCGTAATCTCGTCTTAGTTTAAGAGCCTATGTCATTCATGCTATGGAAGCTTGGGGTGTACTCAAATAGCTTTAGGTAAGTAATCTTCTAAGTTAGAGGCGTACGTAAGCAAATCAAGTCCTACGACTCATCGCTTGGCCTCCAACTTCCTCCGACTTCTCTTGACCTTATCTCCAATCTTCCCTACTATGGGGTGTCACATTTTCCCTTCTTAGAATTGTTTAATAGTGTCGTAACTTAGGCGGATCACATGATAGCTTCTAAGTAGCTTTAGGAACCTTTCGAGTTCAAGAATGTGGGGTGTAACAGAAAATATTCCAGAATTCAGGACCCTCCCTACGAGACCATCTTATGACTCATCAAAATTTTGACGAGTCGTCGGATCCATTCATCCTACCAAATTTGAAAACCCCCGAAATATGAGTTTCTAAACCTCTCTTATGTCTTATTCCAATGACTCTTCAAAGTTTCCACGAGTCATCAATTGACTCGTACACTCACTTCCTAACTTAATTAATTTTCCAACCTCACCATCCACTCTACGAATCACTCCTCCGATTTGTAGTAGCTCCTATGACTGTATGTCCTCTTATAACACTGGAAAATTCACTTTCGTTTTAAAATTTTTCCTTTGTTTGACTTTTCAACTTATAGGTTCTTACAATGTTTAGTCAAAAAGAGTTGAACCTGAGGCAAAGAAGATAGCTTGGGTTGCTCAAGGATTATGATATGAGCATTCTGTTATACCCGGCACTTTTCGTACATGGGAATATTTTTTTCGTTCCCTAACAGTTTCCATGTGATGCATTTTATCCATGACGTTACCAAATGATTTGAAGGAGGGGAGTATGTAATAACCTATATTTTTCATAGACTAGTTCTATGTCAGTAGTGATGGTTGGAAATATGGTTGGAAGGATTTGAAAGGAGTTGGAGGCCAAATAATGAGTCGTGGTTATCGACCTACTTGCTTAAGCAACCGGTTTGGATGTTTTACATAATAAAGCTACTTGAGTACATGCCGAGCTTAAGTAGCAAGGATCACATAGGTTCTTAAGGTGAGACTAGATTATGAACCTATGAAAAAGAGTAAGTAGGTGATGAACCTACTTCAAGTAGGTGATGCACCTACTTGGAATGAGTTGGTGATGCACCTACTGAACTGGACCCCACCAAGACATGTGGCAGTAGCTGGTTGATGGATGGATAAGGTAGACACACATAGGAGTTGGACATGTGCCACCCTTGGGGGATGGACACGTATAGGGGCTGAAAACATGTCACCTTTAGAGGCTGGACACATGTCAACCCCACATGGACAACATATATAGGCCTAGTAATGACTAAGAGCTTGTCCTTAGTTCATTCTTTTTCTTAACTTAGAGAAAAATAGAGAAAGAGAGGGTGAGAGCTTCCACCATGGCTGCAGCAAATAAGTTTCTAAATTGTGATCCCCAAATTAATTCTCTAAGGTAATTTTGAACTATTAGAAGGTGATTAGCAATGTTGGATTCATCGTTAGGGCAGCAAGGAGGTTCAACATAAAGCTGCAATGTTCAGCAATTTTAAGAAGCCCACTTGTTAAGGTAAGGTTTGATCCCCTTTTCACATATTTTAGTGAGGATTTAAACATATTGTGGATGTGTAAATATGGACTAGAAATATGAAATTATACACGTTACAGTTGAAGGGTGTATAAAACCATATAGGGGTTGTTTTAAAGTAAAAAGGATGAATCAATTTTAATTAACATCGATATTGTTGTTGTTATATGAGGATGAAGGAATTAAATGAAATTGAAATGAGAAAACCCCATGAATAAGTATTGGTGTTGAAATAGGCAGAATCAAAATTTGCGTAAATTAAATTGGGTTGATACTTATTTTTCTATTATGGTTATAGATTATGTGTTAAAAGTAAAGGGAATTGTATATGTTAATGTTGACTTTCCATTTGGACCATGTTGGGGGACTGTTTTGGTATGTTATTATTCTTGTTGAGCTCGGAGGATTAATAGTAGCTAAAGTTACATGTTGGCCGAATTATTGTGTTAAAGGCTTATGATCAAATGTTATGTGTGGGTTGATTAGGAATAGCATGCGGTCTGTCTGGCGTGTTTTCGAGTCTTGGCTCAAATAGCCTCTATATGATATAGTAAAAGAACGTGTGGGTATTGATGTTGGCTTAGTTGTTATGAAGTTGATTTGAATATAAGGGAAATGTCGTCTAATTTTCTAGAAAGGAGTTACTAACGTTAGAATACATTTTGGACCTTCACATAACTTAAGCATAGTTCTTGATATCTTAATATAGGTTGAGATGCTTTGGGCAGCGTATACGTGTCGTGTGGAGAATAATCGCTAAGGGTATATAAAGATAAACCTCTTTTCTTTTGGCATGTCTTAGATATAAGTGATCTATGATATGAGCTTTGGGGTAATTCCATTTATAAGATCCGAGTATGACTCATGACTCTTATTCACTTCTTCATGGTAAAACTCTTAAAGTAGTTGAGCTATTGGCCTTAATCCTTCTATATGTTGAATAGTAATTGGATGTATAAGCTCTTATTCCTAAAGACTCTACGATGACAAATGTCTCTGATCCCATAAGTTGTTTAGCATTATCTTGCTATATGTCTATGATTCCTGAGGCTCCATTTGATATGGTTCATAATGACATTCAAATGGTATTTAATGTGATTATCACCTTTAATACTCAAGTGTGAGTTTATTCTACTTATTCTATTGAGTCTCAGATGATGATTTAATTTGCATATGGTTACTCACTACTCTGCTCGTGCATATCGTTAATATATCTTACAGCTAATCCCGGGCTTGGTATGTTATCATGCACAGCTTTATTATATCTTCACTGAGTCCCTTACTACAGGGTCGGGTATGGTATAATATATATATATATAATGATATGATGATACAATGATATGGTTATGGAACCGAGTCCCATAATAGGTCGGGTATGGTATAAGTGTGCACTACTCTATTCATTGAGTCCCTTGATAGAGGGCCAGGTACGGTATATATATATATATATATATATATATATAATAGAATGATATAATAATATAACTGTAACACCGAGTCCCAAAATAAGTCAGGTATGGTATATGATGATAATATGCATGACTTCATTTCATAAGATGCAAGTATTGGGATTTATTAATCATTATACTTATCTCCTGACCCCTTATTTCATATGTAATCTCTTTTTTGGTATTTTATGCTTTATCTACTCAGTATATATTCTATGCTGACCCCCTCTCTTCGGGGTATTGCGTTTTATGCCCACAGGTACAGACACGTATTTCGGGGATCCGCCAGTTTAAGATTTTCCACTTAGCTATTTTGGAGTGCTCCTTTATATCAGAGCTTAGATTTTTGGTATTGATCTTTTTTATGTATATATTCATTTATTCAGGGGTACGGCCGGGGTCCTGTCCCGCCATATGATACTGTTGACACTATTAGAGGTCTGTAGACATATGTAAGTGGGTTCTATGTAATTTTATTCAGCTGCGTCTATAAGATGTGCTGTGAATGTTAATATAAAATGGCAGCCTTGTCGGCTTGCGTTTTCTTTCATGATATGATTAGTGGCGACTCCTCAGAAGACAAATGATAGAAATATATTTATATGAAGACGTTATGACCCATTGGAGTTCTTATGTAAGTTATCATATTATTTGTAGGTATGTATACGGATGTCCAGGTCGGACACCAGCCACAGCCTATTGGGTTGGGTCGTGACAAATTTTGTACCATCTAGGTAAACTATTGTTGTTGTTCATCTTAGTAGGTTATCCGTGGAAAATACTACTCATGTTGAGGAAGAAAAGAAAGAATTGGCTGAAGATGTGCATAAACTTACACATTTGGGAGTTCGTCTTGTGGACTCTGATGAGGGGGGTTTTACTGTTTATAATGGGGCTGAGTATTCACTAGTTGAGGAAGTGTAGTAAAAGTAACTCCAAGAACCTCTTCTACTTTAATTAAATAAAGATGTTCACAAACATAAAGTAATGTCTTTTGCCAAAGGGGACAATGTTATGTTGAGGTATCAAGGCATATTATGTGTTCCGAGATTTGGTGGTTATAGATATAGAATCATGGCAAAGGCTTATAGCTACAAATATTTGATTCACCTGGGCTCCACCAAAATATAGCATGACTTGGGAGAAGTTTATTGATTTAATGGCATGAAAAGAGATATAGCAGATTTTATATCAAAGTGCAGAATGGTCAATAAGTCAAAGTTGAGCATCAAAGACCTTGTGGTGTAGCTTAGAATATAGAGTTTCCAAAGTGGAAATGGAAGATTATCAATATGGATTTTGATTACTTGCTTACCACAATCTTCTGAACAACATGATTCGATTTGGCTGATCGTGGATGGGATGACCAAATGAGCCCACTTCTTGCTTACTAAGGCTACATATTCAGCCTATGATTATGCAATATTATTCATTTGTGAGATAGTTCAACTTTATAGAGTTCCCTTGTCTGTCATATCAGTCATAGGTGCTTAATTTACTGCTTAGGTTTGGAAGTTGAGGACATGTTGAGAGCTTGTGTCATTGAGTAGATGAACAAGCATAACATTCAATTCAGAATGTTGAGGACATGTTGAGAGCTTATGTCATTGATTTCAAAGGTAATTGGGTCGACCACTTGCCTTTTATTGATTTGCTTATAATAACAGTTTTCATAGAAGCATTAAAATGGTTCTGTATGAGGATCTTTATGGAAGGATTTGAAGATTGCTAATAGTTGGTTCAAAGTTTGTGAAGATGAGTTGATAGGGCCAAACTTGGTTCATCTAGTTATGGAGAAGGTGATGATCATTTAAAAGATGTTGAAAACTTCCCAAACTCATCAAAAGTCCTACACTGATGTTAGGAAAAGAGATTTAAAGATCGAGGTGAATGATTGGGTTTATTTAAAATTCTCACCCATGAAAGGTGTTATGAGATTTGGGAAGAAAGAGAAACTAAGTCCCTATTATATTGGTTTTAACCAGATTATTAATAGATTTGGCAATGTCTCATATGAGTTAGAACTACCATCAGAGTTGGTTGTCGTTCATCCAATGTTCCATATTTCAATGCTTAAAAAGTGCTTGAGAGAACCTTCACTCATTGATCCTACAAAGAACATTGGTGTGAAATATAGCATGTCCTATAAGGAGATTCCTATCTAAATTCTCCATCGTCAAATTTGCGAATTGGGGACCAAAGATGTCGCCTTGGTCAATATTTTGTAAAGAAATCAGTTTGTTGATGAGACTAAAGGGGAAGTCGAGGAGGATTGAAAGCCAAGTACCCACATCTATTATTTCTTCCTAGTGTTGATGTTTAAGGTAACATTCTTATTCCTATCTCAGAGTTCAGTTTCTTCTTGAGTTTTGAGTATTTGAGTAGTGATTCTTGAGTTATCGCATTGTATTTGTGCCATGAGTAAATTCTTAGAATGGTCCATCATTCGAGTATGACTGATCCCAAGAGGGAGATATTATAACACCCCATATTATTTTAACTTAGGTTAATCCCAAGGAGCCAAGAGAAAGACTGAGAAAAGAGAACTATCAGAGGTCTACGGCCATACTCTATGACTCGTAGAGTGTTCTACGAGTCGTAGGAGGTGCTTGTAAAACTATTTGACACTTGGCCAAATTCTAGTATTGAAGGACTACTTCTACGATTCCATCTTACGACACATCAATCTTTAGTCTACTCACACTGTCCATCATAGAAAAAAGTCTCATATTCCAATAGCTACTGGAATGTGCGCTAAAACCCTACAACTAGTCCTACGATCAGTAACAAGTTCTACGGACTGTTCTTTAGTAGAGCCTATGATAGGTTATTTAAAACCTGTCTTCAGGTCTGTGACTAGTAGAAGTATGATCTTAGACCCACCAATACTTGAACCAGTGAGCTCCAATTTTGGTATCCAATTTCTACGACTAGCCTTCTACTATCCGTAAAAGAGCCCATAGCGGCATGACATAATTTATAAGTAGGGGTATTTTTGTCTTTTCCCATATTTCCCAAACTAAAATAAAGATGTTTTGAGACTAAAATTAATTCTTTATCGGTACCCAAAGAGGATTTTCTCCCAGTAAAACTTAGAATATTTTGAGAGTGAGGGTTGGAAAGAAGGAGAAGAGTTAGGGTTCAAGAGTTTCAACCAAGATCTTCGAGTTTCGCTTAGATAATCATCATTCAATGTATATAAGTCTAATCACAACATTAGACTTATTTTATCCACGTGCCCTACATCTTCATTTAGTAAGGTTGGGTTTTGAGTTTGAGTTTCAATTCCGATAAATTAAATTCTTTAGTTATCTATGTAATTTCTTATTGAGTTTTTGTACAGATATAAGTATACTTTGATGGTTTTCATGAGTTGAGTTCTTGATATTATTGTTCATTCTTGCATTCACATAAATCCTAGTTAAGTATTTGCATTAATTATATTTATGCATTAATTTAAGGTAAAAGAATGATATTATATTTCATTTTTAATTGTGAAAGATTAAGTTTTGAGAAATCCTTTGTTCACTATTTTGTGCATGATCATTGTCGAGTCTAAATGAGTTTGAGCTATAATACATTTAAATATTTATTTTGAGACTGGGTTGAGGAGTTAAAGTATATTTTATGCATTATTGAGATTGATAAAGTATAATTCTTTTAAAGAGAATAGTTGAGTTGACAAGAATTGAGAAAATTGAGTAAATTCGAGTGAGACTAAATGAGTTAACTGAATACATGCACTCACTTGAGATATGTACATAACAAATATATTTTGGAAGTAGTATTGATGTTACACCCCATAGTTTGGTACCTTGGAACGCTTCTTAAGTTTCTTAAGTTTCTGGGAAGGCTCTTAAGTTTCTTATAAGTCATCATGTGAGTCGGATAATCTATAACGCTATCAAATAATCCTAAGAAAAGGAGAAGGATATACTCCAAAAGAGAGAAGATTGGAAATAGGGTTACAAGAATCCGAAAGAAGTTGGAGGCTAAGTAGTGAGTCGTAGGACTCGACGTACTTATGAAAGCTATTATTTGGGACATTTTGCATACTAAGCTACTTGAGTACATATCGAGCTTAACTAGTAAGGAACACATAGGCTCTTAAAGTGAGACGAGATTATGAAACTACGTAAGAGAGATACGGAGACGATGCACCTACTTGAAGCAAGCAGGTGATGCACCTACTTGAACCAAGTAGGTGACTCACCTACTTGGGGTGGACCCCATGCTTCCACGTGGCAGCTTTGGATTGGCCGCATGATTGAGGTGACGCTCTAGGGGGCTGCCACATGTCACCCCTAGGGGCTGCCACGTGTCACCTCCTAAGAAGGTATATATATGTATTACATGTTGTACATAGTTCATTCTTCAGCATTTAGAATAAAATAAAAGAAGGAAAACCCTAAGAGACTAAGAGAGAAGGGCGACGGCTTTGGACCTAGGTTAAATGAAGTTGTTTAACAACTTAAATTAATTAATTGGGGCAGAAATATAGGGTTGCAAACAGCCACCGAAGATCAGCCGCAACAAGAGCTTCCAAAGCCAATTTTCAGCAAGTTTGGGAAGTTGTTCGTTAAGGTATGGTGTGGTTCTCTTCTCCCACATTTTGGTAAGTGTTTGTGCATGTTATGAGGGTGTTAATAATATAAACTTATGGTTTGTACCAGCACCAAAAAGATACAAACAGTCCACTACTTTTCAGCACTCTAAGGAACTTCAGAGGCTAGGTTTTTGCTAGTTTTGGCCAATTTCGGGGAAGGTAAGGTCTTTCCTTTCAATTTGAAGTTTATGGTGTTATAATAGGGTGCTTTATACATCTTTTATTCTTCTGTAAGTGTAAGAACTTCATATAAGTGCGGGACGTTAAAGACAAATTAAATTAGAGTCGCTATAGTTGAATTGTAGTCAAAGCAAGGTGTTGTGCTTATGGTGTGGTGATGCAGGTTGTGGTGTTGTGTTTCAGGGCCTAAAATTTTACTAAAAGGGGTGTGGTAGCTTCTGATTGTAGCCACCCGACCCCTCGTTTCGTATAGTTAAAGGTTTTGCAAAATGGAAACTAGAAATCATATTTTGGTATCGTGGTTTCGAGCGAGTCATTTGCAGTTGTGTTGTATTATGTTGGTATGAACTGCTTATACATGCGCTGCAGGTTATTGTTTTTGGTTGGCTTTAGTTATTAGGAGTGTAATTGGAAATTCGTATAGGGCATATTATAGGGGAGGTGCTGCCCGATTTCTGTTAACGCCTTAACTAGTTAAGGAACTAGTCGAGAAGGCGAGCGAGGAAATGAATGTTGTGAATACTCGTAGGTAATATAAGATGCTGGAAAAGTCTAAGGTGATTGATATTCGTATTCATTCCATTTTAAATAGGTTTGGAGGACGACGACATGAACGCGATTAATAGAAGTACGTAAAAGGTATGTAAAGCTATTCCTTCTTTTGGCATGTTTTGGTATAAGTATGTAAACCCTATCTGTTCTTTCTTCTGGGTATGTCTTAGATCTAAGTGACAAGTGATATGTGTATGAAGCTTGGGGTAATTCTATTCATGAGCTCTGAACATGATTCATGATTCATAATTCGTGTTCACTGTTGAATGTTGAAACTCTTAAAGTAGTTAAGCTTCCATTCCTCAAGTCTTCTATATGCTGAGAAGTAGTGTATGTAAAGTTATTCTTCCTCTCTTTTGGCATGACTTAGATGTAAGTATTGTGTATATGAAGTTTGAAGTTATTCCACTCTTAAAACTCTGAGGGTGAGTTAAGACTCTTATTCACTTCCTACTGATTAGAACTCCTGTAACAAGTTGAGTCATTACTTTTCAAGTCTTCCATGTGATAGGAAGTGGTGCATGTAAAGCTTGTCTTTTCCTACTTCTAGAAAGACTAGACTAAAGGTTCTATTGGACATGGATTTGGATATAGCCCCATTTATAGATTCTGGATGTAACTCATGACTTGTACCCACTTTTGAATGAAAAGGGACTTGAAGTAGTTGAACTACGACCCTTGAGCCTCCTATAGGTTGAATAGTATTGGGATGTGTAAGCTCCTATACCTAGGAGCTCTTGAACATGCTTTATGATGATATCTAAGGGATGTTTGATATGTTACAGAGTTTTACGTGCACGTATATGCATTATGATATATATATATATAGATCGGGCCAGACGTACCTCGGCACATTTTGCTATGTAAGGATCGGGTCGTATGTTCCACGACAAATTATGCATTATACGGATCGGGCCGTCGTACCTCGGTATTATTATGCATTATACGGATCGGGCCATCATACCTCGGCATTATTATGCATTACATGGATCGGGCCATCGTACCTCGACATCATTATGTAATATATGGATCGGGCCGTCGTACCTCGGCATTATCACGTGATATATGGATCGGGCCGTCGTTCCTCGGCAGGTGCTTGATGTATACATGAATCGGGTTGTACATCCCACAGTGCTAATAATATGCATATTCCTATCATGATAGATGATCTGTTTGTAACACCGAGTCTCCAAGCGGGCCGGATACGGTACGTGATAAGGGTATACATGATTTTATTTTATGAGATGCAGGTACAGTACCCTATTAAATGCTATACTTGGTTTCCTACATCCCTATTTCAATTGTTACCTCGGTTATGTATGCTTATATACTGAGTACATGTATCGTACTGACCCTCCTTTCTCTAAGGGGCTGCATTTCATGCCCATAGGTACAAATGTTCATTTTGGAGATCCGCCAGCTTAGGATTTCCACTCAGCTATGTTGGAAGTGCTCCACTATTTTGGAGCCTTGCTTTTGGGTACTGGTCCTGTGATGTATATATTTGTTTATGTAGGGGTACGGCGGGGGCCCTATCCCGCTATATGTTATCGTTCCTATTCTTAGAGGTCTATAAACATATGTGTATGGGTTGTTTAGGAGTTTATTTCGGTTATGACTATGCGATATATTGTAAAAGCTATTATGTTGTGGCAGCCTTGTCGGCTGGCTTTCCCTTTCATGACAGGATGCAAATGAAAGAGGCTACACGTGTATTAATATTTTGTCACCCGATGGGTTCATGTGTTTGGTTCCTATATCTAAGAGGTTATATGAACATGAAAAAGTTTTAACCCATTGAGGTTTTTGTGAGCAGTATCGCATTACACATAGTCCAATTTGACTATAGTTGATAGATAGGTACACGGGGGTCCAGGTCAGACCCCAGTCGCAACCCGCAGGGTTGGGTCATGATAGAAGTGGTATCAGAGCAGTTCGTCCTTGGAGTGTCTACAGACCGTGTCTAGTAGAGTCTTTTTTATTGGTGTGTTGTGCACCACATCTATAGACAAGAGGCTATGGGACATTTAGGATGTTACCTTTTTTTCATATCTATGATCGTGCGATAGAGCCGAGTCATAGGAAATGAAATTCCTCATACTAACTTGTGATTTCAGCAGAAGCACAACGCCGATAGAAGAAAGTAACTGATAATATTGGATGTTACGAAGCACGCAGGTAAGCAAAGGCACAAAGGACCTATGTCAGGTAAGGTGTTGCAATACGATTGATATATACAGTTGAAAAATGAAAGGGAAAGTATACAAAAAAGTGTAACAGGTGCATTTCTAGTGGACATACGAGGTAAGTCCCTTTCCATACTGTTAATTGTGGGCGCCTTGTGTGGCTGCGATATGAGATGATATAAATATATATGTGTGCCCTGGGTGGCTACAATATAATACGATACGAATATATATATGGGTACCCTGTGAGGCATTATTGGTATTTTCTGCGTTCAGATGTTGATATAGTAAGAAATACAGAGGAAACTCTGCCCAAATTTTCCTAGAAAAAAGAAGAGAATGAGATACAGGGTTGTAGTATGTCTTGAAAGGTTGTGCTCGCAAAAATGATAAGATTTGACTAAACGAGTATGGATGACCTCGAGAAATAAGTTAATTGCTGAGTTAATGGTAATAGAAACTAGGAGGTCGATGTCGGTATAGTAGAACGAAGTTAGAAAGGACCGATAAGCCAAAGAACATGACTCAGAGAGGACTGATAGATCGGGATAAAACGATATAGTAAGGCATCGCTTGAATTGATACATAGGGATAAACTATGACAAGTTATAGTTAAAGGAAGTAACAGTATGATTAAGACAAAAGTACGAGGGATAAAGAATTGTGATAGATATGAAGTGCTAATAAGACAGCTTGTGAAACATTAAGGATAATACTAACTAAGAAGGGTAAGTAGCCCATAGTAAGAATCATAAAGAAAGTCAAGCGGTGTTATACTATGGGACTGAATGCGAACAAGGTACCAGGTGAATATAACAAGAACCGTTATGAGAATAAGTAAAGCTTAGTAAGGAAATAACTAGAAGGTATGACGTGGTCCATGCGAATGGAATGTAAAGATAGGTGTAAAATGGTAAAGCAAGCTACGGAACAAATAAAGAAGATTTTTCAAGTTCTGTAAGGAAAGTTTTGAATAAAGGTTGTGTGATGATGAAAAGGATAGCTAGTGCAAGAAAATAAAGAGTAATATGGAATTCCTTGCGCCCAACCAAAAATGGATATGAGCTGGAGGAATAATAAAGAAGTTCTAATATAGGTGTTCAAGATAGATGTGATTAATTAAGTATGAGTACCGAATAAAAAGGGAAATAGACAGTTACGAATTGAAAGTATAGTACAATGAAAAGGTAATAAGATAAGGCCCCTAGTACAATGAAGTTAATATGGTTATAAGCAGGATTAGAAGTGAACCTTAAGCACCTGACAAAGATGAAAGTTCAGGAGGCATAAAGAAGTATTGTGTATACGTGACTCTACGTTGATGATTAGTGAGATCCTGCAAGGAGAGGGAATGTCGATTTGCAGGACAACTGCTACATTATGGATACTACTCGAGTATCAACTATTAGATGAGATTTTATATGATACATTACGAATATTAAAGCACCCTATAGTTGTGCTAGGGTTTTTTATAAAGGCAACCTAACGTGGGAACGATTTAACAGAAAATGTAGATATAATGTAGCACGTTAAATATGTTGAAGTAGAATCATTCACATCTGAATAGATGGATAAAAATGGAGGGTGACATGGGTACACGCTAAAAGGGGGGAAGTGGACAAGAGAAGTACAAGCGTAAGAGAAAATCAACTGACGCTATCGTATATAAATGGGAACGCTTAAACTTCAAATGAGACCCCATAAGGGATGGACGCGCTTATACCCGCACTAATACACCGGATTCCATCAAAACTCTGAAGTTAAGCGTGCTTGGGTAGAGTAGCGTTGGGATGGGTGACCCCTTGGAAAGTGAAAGAGGAAATGAAACACAAGTATCCGTACCTATTTCCTACATCTACAGGTAATCCTAACCTTTGGAACAATGATATTAATTGCTCGATGAAAGTATATGTTATGGCAACGGGATAGAGGACCTCTCCATTTAATCGGTATAAGGTCTGGAGGAAGGTTTTGGTTCATATTTGAGAACGAATGTTCTAAAGAGGGGAAGGATGTTACACCCCGTAGTTTGGTACCTTGGAACGCTTCTTAAGTTTCTTAAGTTTCTGGGAAGGCTCTTAAGTTTCTTATAAGTCGTCATGTGAGTCGGATAATCTATAACGCTATCAAATAATCCAAAGGAAAGGAGAAGGAGATACTCCATAAGAGAGAAGATTGGAAATAGGGTTACAAGAATCCAAAAGAAGTTGGAGGCTAAGTAGTGAGTCATAGGACTTGATGTACTTGTGAAATCTATTATTTGGGACATTTTGCATACTAAGCTACTTGAGTACATATCGAGCTTAAGTAGCAAGGAACACATAGGCTCTAAAAGTGAGATGAGATTACGAAACTATGGAAGAGAGATAAGGAGATGACGCACCTACTTGAAGCAAGCAGGTGATGCACCTACTTGAAGCAAGTAGGTGACTCACCTACTTAGGGTGGACCCCATGCTTCCACGTGGCAGCTTTGGTTTGGCCACATGATTGAGGTGGCGCCCTAGGAGGATACCACGTGTCACCCCTAGGGGCTGACACATGTCACCTCCTAAGAAGGTATATATATATGTATTACATGCTGTAAATAGTTCATTCTTCAGCATTTAGAACAAAATAAAAGAAGCAAAACCCTAAGAGACTAAGAGAGAAGGGCGACGGCTTTGGCCAAAGTGAAAGGTAAGCTCCGATTCCATTCCATAAGTTAATTATTTAAGGTATCCCTCGGTTAAATGAAGTTATTTAAAAACTTAAATTAATTAATTGGGGCAGCAATATAGGGCTGCAAACAGCCACCGAAGTTCAGCCGCAACAAGAGCTTCCAAAGCCAATTTTCAGCAAGTTTGGAAAAGCCGTTCGTTAAGGTATGGTGTGGTTCTCTTCTCCCACGTTTTGGTAAGTGTTTGTGCATGTTATTAGGGTTTTAATAACATAAATTTATGTTTTGGAGCAGCACCAAAAACATACAAACAGTCCACTACTTTTCAGCACTCTAAGGAACTTCCGAGGCTAGGTTTTGGCTAGTTTTGGCCAATTTCGGGGAAGGTAAGGTCTTTCCTTTCAATTTGAAGTTTATGGTGTTATATTACGGTGTTTTATACATCTTTTATTCTTCTGTAAGTGTAAGAACTTCATATAAGTGCGGGATGTTAAAGACAAATTAAATTAGAGTCGCTATAGTTGAATTGTAGTAGAAGCAAGGTGTTGTGCTTATGGTGTGGTGATGCAGGTTGTGGTGTTGTGTTTCAGGGCCTAAAATTTTACTAAAAGGGGTGTGGGAGCTTCTGTTTGTATCCACCCGACCCCTCGTTTCGTATAGTGAAAGGTTTTGCAAAATGGAAACTAGAAACCATATTTTGGTATCGTGGTTTCGAGCGAGTCATTTGCAGTTGTGTTGTATTATGTTGGTATGAACTGCTTATACATGTGCTGCAGGTTATTGTTTTGGTTGGCTTTAGTTATTAGGAGTGTAATTGGAAATTCGGATAGGGCATATTATAGGGGAGGTGCTGCCCGATTTCCGTTAACGCCTTAACTAGTTAAGGAACTAGTAGAGAAGGCGAGCGAGGAAATGAATGTTGTGAATACTCGTAGGTAATATAAGATGCTGGAAAAGTCTAAGGTGATTGATATTCGTATTCATTCCATTTTAAATAGGTTTGGAGGACGACGACGTGAACGCGATTAATAGAAGTACGTAAAAGGTATGTAAAGTTATTCCTTCTTTTGGCATGTTTTGGTATAAGTATGTAAACCCTATCTGTTCTTTCTTCTGGGTATGTCTTAGATCTAAGTGACAAGTGATATGTGTATGAAGCTTGGGGTAAGTCTATTCATGAGCTCTGAACATGATTCATGATCCATAATTCGTGTTCACTGTTGAATGTTAAAAATCTTAAAGTAGTTAAGCTTCCAGTCCTCAAGTCTTCTATATGCTGAGAAGTAGTGTATGTAAAGTTATTCTTCCTTTCTTTTGGCATGAATTAGATGTAAGTATTGTGTATATGAAGTTTTACGTTATTCCACTCTTAAAACTCTGAGGGTGAGTTAAGACTCTTGTTCACTTCCTACTGATTAGAACTCCTGTAATAAGTTGAGTCATTACTTTTCAAGTCTTTCATGTGATAGGAAGTGGTACATGTAAAGCTTGTCTTTTCCTAGTTCTAGAGAGACTAGACTAAAGGTTCTATTGGACATGGATTTGGATATAGCCCCATTTATAGATTCTAGATGTAACTCATGACTTGTACCCACTTTTGAATGACAAGGGCCTTGAAGTAGTTAAACTACGACCCTTGAGCCTCCTATAGGTTGAATAGTGTTGGGATGTGTAAGCTCCTATACCTAGGAGCTCTTGAACATGCTTTATGATGATATCTAAGGGATGTTTGATATGTTACAGAGTTTTGCGTGAACGTATATGGATTATGATATATATATGATCGGGTCGGACATACCTTGGCACATTTTGCTGTGTAAGGATCGGGCCATATGTTCCACGACAGATTATGCATTATATGGATTGGGCCATCATACCTCGGCATTATTATGCATTATACGGATCGGGCCATCGTACCGCAGCATTATTATGCATTATATGGATAAGGCCGTCGTACCTCAGCATCATCATATAATATATAGATCGGGCCATCGTACCTCGGCATTATCATGTGACATATGGATCAGGCCATCGTTCCTCGGTACATGCTTGCTATATACATGAATTATGTTGTACGTCCCACAGTGCTAATAATATGCATATGCCTATCATGATAGATGATCTGTTTGTAACACCGAGTTCCCAAGCGGGCCGGATACGATACGTGATAAGGGTATACATGACTTTATTTTATGAGATGCAGGTACAGTACCCTATTAAATGCTATACTTGGTTTCCTGTATCCCTGTTTTAGTTGTTACCTCAGTTATGTATGCTTATATACTCAGTACATTTATCGTACTGACCCCCCTTTCTCTAAGGGGCTGCGTTTCATGCCTATAGGTAAAGATGTTCATTTCGGAGATCCGCCAGCTTAGGATTTCCGCTCAGCTATGTTCGAAGTGCTCCACTATTTCGGAGCCTAGCTTTTGGGTTCTAGTCCTGCGATGTATATATTTGTTTATGCAGGGGTACGGCAGGGGCCCTATCCTGCCATATGTTGTCATTCCTATTCTTAGAGGTCTGTAGACATATGTGTGTGGGTTGTTTAGTATTTTATTTCGGTTATGACTATATGATATGTTGTAAAAGCTATTATGTTTTGGCAGCCTTATCGGCTGGCTTTCCCTTTCATGACAGGATGCAAATGAAAGAGGCTACACATGTATAAATATTTTGTCACCCGCTGGGTTCATGTGTTTGGTTCCTATATCTAGGAGGCTATATGAACATAAAAAAGTTTTAACCCATTAAGGTTTTTGTGAGCAGTATCACGTTATACATAGTCCAATTTGACTATAGTTGATAGATAGGTACATGGGGGTCTAGGTCGGACCCCACTCGCAGCCTGCGGGGTTGGGTCGTGATAATTGATATATTATTTGGATAATAATATAGAACAACGCAAAACCCGATAAACTATGTAGACAACATAGGATAGAATCGTGGCGTTCATTTGGGCGATTCTGCACCAGCCTCATTGAGGCTATTATATTGATCCATGAGATGAGTTTATATTCCTTATCTATGTATTGGATGACTGTGGCAACGATAACAGTTCATTGTATCATTATGAAGCTCATTGTGATGGTGGTTGGTTTAAGAAACTCCCCAAGAGTAAAATATGATTTTTATAATAATTTGAAATATTTACCTATGTTTTAAAAGAATTGTCTTATTTATACATATTACATGCTTTATTGATTTGAGTTATTTCAGAGTTAAGTTATTAGAGTATTTATTCTGTTGAGTTGAGTTGAGTATATTTGAGTTAGTTTTATTTCAGCTATTTTATATACCGTACATTTCGTGTACTGATGCCATTTAGCACTGTATATTTTTATTATGCAGACACAGGTGGTAGAGATCCTAAATAGGCACATCATTGAAGATCAGTTTTCAATACCACTTTGGTGAGACCTCTTTGCATTCAGAGGAGATCTTGATTCTTTATTTTATTACTTACTTACTAATATTTTAAGGTAGCCGTGATCCTATCCTGATACCTAATTTCAAATTCAATTTTAAAGGCTTAATAGTGTACAGACAGAGTTTGAGTTCTTTCAGCTTACTTCCAAAGATTATCTCTAAAACGTTTTTTACATAATTATATTATATGTTGAGTATTTTGAGACTTACGTTTGAGGAGTTCAACTTATATTCTTGTGTATTTCCATCTAAGTCATACTTTTTCTAAGTTAAGTCTTCCGCTTAGTCGTTATCCAGGACAAGGTTTCGTTTGGAATCTAGTAATGATTTTTGAGTGTCGATCATGCCTATGGTGTAGACGCAGGGTGTGACAGGTTAAATTGAGAGGTGTCTTTCTTAAGAGAAAATTTCTTGTTTTATTTATAGTTTTAATATTATGTCATACTTCTTGAAAGCGGAACCATCAAATATTTTATTGGCAAAGGTAGGTTGAAAATAATTTGAAAAGGAGGGAAAAGTGAATTTAAGGAAATCTTTCATCATGGCTCATATATTTTTCATTTGGCTTTGTGATTTACATATGGGTGTTGATCTATCCAATTATAGTTTGTCAAAATTCATTCGGATCAATTAGTTTCAAGACAAGCATAAGACCTTGTTGAGTTGTGATGCCTTATATGGTGAGTTTTTAATAGTTTTGTGTATGCATATTGTCAAGAACTTGCCCCAAAATTTGCTTCAAGGAAAAATTCTCATCTTTTTTCATAAATTCAAGTATTTATTACTATGGATTTTATGATCTCTATTTTAATTGTATGAATTATGATTTTAAATTATGATTATGATCTAATTTCAATATGAATTAATGATTATTGCATGAAATTGAAGAGTGTTCTGTGAATTTTTTTAGGATTCATAATATGGATTATGTATATGTTCAATTATACATCCAATTGATATTATTTTTATGAATTATGTATGAGTTGATATAAAGTATATGATCATGCATGTTTTCAATCCAATTACATGATTTTTAATTCAATTGATCACATATTCTTGTTTTCATCTTATTTTCTAATATAAGTCTTGATTATGAATTTCAAGAGATTTTCAATGAATGTTTATGAATGACTCGTGTAATGTTTTGAATGATGTTCCAAGAAAGTTTATGAAAAAGGGTGACTTAAGACCCTAATAATGTTTTATGAAAAAGGATTCGTAATGATGGAAGGCTTACACCCACATTACATGAATCACATGATAAGAAGCTTTTCCTATGAACAAGTTTTATGAACTATGATTTATGACAAGCTTATGATATACTCTGTATGATATTTTGACAAGAGTGGACTGAGGGATAGAGTCTCACTTGTTAGTAGTGGCATGAAAACATTAGTAGAATCCCATATTCCTATAACTACATGCCACTATAGGAAGAAGGATCACCCATTATTAGAGGCTTGATTCCTTAAAATGGATCACCTTTTAGTTAATGCTTGATTCCTTAAGTAGCATAATAGATCCACTTAGGAATCACGGTTCGCACCTTGGCAAGTATGGACCCACTCTTTTTGGTGTGTGAGGGAAACGGCTGACTCCATGATTTAGCTCACATAGTTCATATCATTTAATGGTATCTCTCACAATGACTTATGGATCTCACAATGACATTTACTATTCCACATATGTATGGTCCGTAATGATGTTTTAAATGACTAATCCTCTTTTTACTTTTACAAGATACTCTTATGGTTATTGTGTATTGATACTTCTTATGACTACTTATAATTTAATTATGAGCTTTCAATTGACCATGTCTTATGTCTTATGATGCTTTAAAGGACTTTAACTATGTTTTAAAGATTGGTCATTACACTGCCATGTTTTATGTGTTGCATTGCATACTTCTCTCAGACATAGTACACTCAAACATACTAACGCATATTTCTGCCTATATTATATCATAATATAGGATCGGATGATCACGCACATTCCACTTGTGGATAGAGACTTAATACTACTTCTAATGTGGTGATAACTAATGTTTCGAGGACAAAAAATATGGCGTTTCATTGTTCCTTATGATTTTTACTTTTCTTGAGGGTGAGATAGAGAGATGTACTAGTCCCCGCCTATGTTAGTTTATGTAGAGACATGTTGGATATATTTGTATGGAGTCTATGTCGTCCAACTTCTTTCTAGTTATGCTTTATTCTTGGACATATTTGAGTTTCTGCTTATTTGTTACCTTATATTTGCTTATGTTATGCTAAGAGGCTTGGTTGAGGTATTTTTGGGATTCCTAATCATCGTGTCACATCTAGGCGCTAGTTTGGCTCGTGACTAACTTTGTATTAGAGTACATAATTTTGAAGTATCCTAGAGAGTCCAACATGCCACGTCAATGTAATACCCCATAAGTCAAAAAGTCAAACTGAAGGAAAAACTTCAGAAAAGTGCACTACCTAAAAATTTATGAGTCCACGTACGAGTCATAGGTGCTTCTACAAGTCATAGGAATGACTCATAGAGAAGGCCCCGATGAAGGGAAATGGACTAAGGGTTAGGGAGACCCTTCAACTCAAGTTGATGACTTATTTCTCCTTCGATGACTCAAGAAACCAACCCATAGAAAAAGTTCAGAGACTTAGTTCCTAGGGTGTCTCATACCCTGCAGAATGAGTCCCTTCTATAAGTCACAGAAATATTTAGGACTCGTAGAAACGAGTCATAGAGAGAATTCAGGGTATTGCTATTATGGAATTTCATTTCATTTGATTGAGGGTGAGCTATGACTTATCTTATACCCCCATTAAGTCTAAAACCCAGAGGTATTATTGGCCATTTATAAGTTGAAGTTTGACTATTAAGATTCTTATAATGATGTTTCTCCCTTAGTCCATTTTCCCTTTTTTATTCAGCTTGTTATTGATTTTCATTACCGATGAAAGGATAAATAAACTCTAAGAGGCGTGAGTGATGTACCTCCAAGTTTCTCATTCTCCGTATCAAGTCTTGGTCCTAGGCTTAGGTCATGACAAACTTAGTATCATAACTCGAGATTTTGAATGTTCCTCAAAGTCTAGCATACCATGTCGAATACATTCTTATTCATGGTTGTAAAGTATGCCACAATTATAAATAGGAGATGATAAGGTGTTTAGGAAAGTTTCCATTTCTTTCATTATTCATGTCTTCCCCTAGATTTATCCTTAGACTTTCTCTAACTAATGAATTGTTTTATGTTCTCTATATCATGCTTCTAAGAAGGATACCTCTACTTATAGCAAGGGATTAAGATGAGGACCAAGCTCTTTCGGTAATTGAGGCTCCACATCATGAATAAAAAGTTACAGATGCAGAGTACTGAAACATCATCACCTTCTTGGCCCAAGCCATAGCCAACCAAGCTAATCAACGCGTTCCTCATCCTTCTCCTTAAGTGCCTACTCCAGTTTGTTAGATTTAGGACTTTAAGAGAATGAATCCACCTAAATTTGATTGTTCCAAGGTAGATGAGGACCCTATGAAGTTTTTTGACGAAATTTATCAGATTCTGGTTATCATAGGAGTGCCCCCAAATGAAAAGGTTGAGCTAGTAGCTTATCAACTTAAGGGTGTAGCAAGATTTTGGTATGAGAAATGGATTTTTGAGAGGGGTGAAAAGATGGGACTCATAGAATAGGAAGAGTTCAAGGATGAGTGTGAGGGAATATGCCCTCAATTTAAATAAATTGTCTAAGTATGCTCCTTTCATGGTCTCCGATCCAAGGGCAAGGATGACCAAATTCATCTTCAGTGTTTCTAGTTTTGTGTCCAATGAATGCAAGACGTTTATGTTGGTCAAAGAGATGGGTATCTCCTGACTCATGATAAATGCGAAACAAATTGAGGAAGAGAAGTTGAGGGAGAGGTCAAGAGGGTTAAAGAAGGCTAGAGTTGATTGAGGAGGGTTCAATTACCAAAATTCTAGTTATAGTGAGGGTGGAAAGGGCCAGAGTGGTCAATAATTCGTAGGGCAAGGTCCCATAAATACTCCTCTTCAAAGGTTCAATAAGAACAAGGGTGCTAATTCGATGGTTCCAAGGGATAATATGGGTGCTCAAGATTTCCCTGCTTGCAAGAATTGTTGGAAAACTCAAAAAGAAGAATGTTTAGTTGGATCCAATGCATGCTTTAAGTATGGAAAACCGGGTCACCAAGCTACAGATTGTAAAATAGATGGTGGTAGGCCTCAAGGACAAATTGCTCATAGTCAACAAACTCATGGGAGTGTCCAATGCACCAATTGATTTTATGCCTTACATGAGAGACTAAATGTTGTGGAAGCGCCCGATGTTGTTATGGTATGTTAAAGGTCTTTTGTTTTGATGTGTATGCATTATTAGATTTGGGTGCTAATTTTTCATTTGTTACTCCATTCCTTGCTAATGGGTTTGATGTGTTACCCAAAAAGTTATTAGAATCATATGTGGTTTCTACCCCCATTTGTGAGTAGGTTATTTCTGGGAAGGTCTATAAGTGTTATCCCATGTCTATCTTGCACAAAGTATTTCCTTGTGATCTCATTAAGCTTGACATGGTATATTTTGATGTTATTCTTGGGATAGATTGGTTGCATGCGTCTTATGCCTCTATAGATTATAGAACCCACAGAGTCAAGTTCCAATTTCCAAGTAAGCCTATTCTTTAATGGAAGGATCGTGATTCGAAAGTTAAGGGTAGGTTTATTTCTTGTCTTAAGGCATAAAATTTGATTGCAAAGGGTTTCATCTACAACCTTGTGAAGGTCTGGGATGTCAACTCCAAAAGTCTTTCTCTTGAGTCGGTCCCCATCTTAATGAGTTTCTCAATGTCTTTCCTGATAACCTCCTTGGTGTCCCTCCTGAAAGAGAAGTTCATTTCGATATCAATCCTTTCCCCAATACCCAACCTATCTCTATTCCTCCTTACCAAATGTCCCCGCCAGAATTAAAGGAGTTAAAGGAAGAATTAAGGGACTTGTTGGAAAAAGGATTCATAAGGCCAAGTAATTTTCTATGGTGTGCTCCCATGTTGTTTTTGAGGATGAAAGATGGGTCACTTCGGATGTGCATAGACTACCTTTAATTGAACAAGGTGACCATTAAGAACAAATATCTGATTTATAGGATAGATGATCTATTTGACCAATTACAAGGGAAAAGTCATTTCATAATGATTGATCTCTGATTTGTCTATCATCAATTAATAGTGAGAGAGTGTGACATTCCCAAGATGGAATTTCAAACAAGGTATGGTCACTTTGAGTTCTAGTGATGTCGTTTGGATTAATTAATGCACCGGCGGTGTGTATGGATCTAATGAATAGGGTCTTCAAACCCTACCTTGAGACTTTTGTGGTGGTCTTCATTCAAGATATTTTGATTTACTCTTGGGGTGAGAAAGAACATAAGAGTCACTTGAGAGTTGTACTTCAAACCTCGAGGGATAAGCAATTGTTTGCCAAGTTTAGAAATTGTTAATTTTGGTCGAAAGTGTTGTTCCTTGGTCATATATCCAGTGAAGGGGTCAAGGTGGATCCTAAGAAAACATAGGCAGTGAGGAATTGTCCTAGACCATTGTCTCCTTCGGACATTAGGAGATCTTTAGGTCTAGCTGGGTACTATAGAAGGTTCATTGAAGGATACTCTTCTATCTCATCTCCTATGATAAAATTGACCCAAAATAAGGCAAAGTTCCTATGGACGGATGAGTGTGAGAGGAGTTTCAAAACTTTGAAAGACTTAGTTACTTCTGCTCCTATTTTGAATCTACCCGAAGGATTAAAAGGGTTCATGGTGTATTGTGATGCTTCAAAAGTGGGTTTGGGTTGTGTCTTAATGCAAAATGACAAGGTTATAGCCTGAAGGTGAAAAGTGTAACTACCCTACCCATGATCTTGAATTAGCAGCTGTTAAGTTTTCTCTGAAGGTTTGGTGGCATTAAATCTATGGGGTACATATGGATGTGTTTACCAATCACAAAAGTCTCCAATATGTGTTCATCTAAAAGTACCTCAATCTAAAGAAAAGGAGGTGGCTTGAAATCCTCAAGGATTATGATATGAGTGTGCATTAACATACGGGTAAAGCCAATATTATTGTCGATGCATTTAGTAGGGTGTCTATGGAGAGTGTGGCTCATGTTGATGAAAGGAAGAGAAAGTTGGTAAGGGACGTTCATCGATTAGCTAGATTGGGGGTGAAGTTGAGTGGTTTCAAGGATGGTGGTGTATTAGTGCAAAATAAGTCTGAATCATTTTTGATAGTAGATGTTAAGTTAAAATAGTACCTTGACCCGACATTGGTGGAGTTAAAGAAATTGGTGGAAGAAAAGAAAGTAGAAGTCTTTTCACAAGGGGGAGATGGGGAGCTTCACTACCAAGGTCGGTTATGTGTTCTGGATGAGGATGGCCTATTGGGTTTAATCTTAAGGGAGGCTCATAATTCTTCATATTCTATTCACCAAAGTTCGACTAAAATGTATTGAGACTTAAGGGAGATTTATTGGTGGGGTAACATAAAAAAGGACATAGCAAGGTTTGTGGCCAAATGCCCGAATTGCCAATAAGTTAAGGCCAAACATAAAAGGACACAAGACATTGAAATCCTCACTTGAAAGTGAGAAGATGTGAACATGGACTTTATAGTGGGTTTGACTCGTACTCGGAAGTATGATGTTTGGTAGAATGATGAGGTCGGCTCTCTTTCTACCAGTTGAGACATCTTATAGAGCTGAGGATTATGCTAAGTTGTATATTCAGGAATTGGTATGGTTGCATGGTGTGCCTTTGTCGATGATTTTGGATCATGATGCCCAATTCATATATTATTTTTGGAAATCGTTTCAAATGGGAATTAGTACTAAGGTGAAGAGAAGTACCTTATTCTATTCTCAAACCAACAGGCAAACCAAGCAGATGATTCAACACTAGAAGATATGTTTACGACTTGTATGTTGGAGTTCAAAAGGAGTTGGGATGACTACTTATAGATTAGGGAGGTCACTTATAATAAGAGCTACCACTCAAGTATGGAGACGGCGTCGTTTGAGGCTTTGTATGGGAGATGATGGAGTTCTCTTATTGGTTCGTTCGAAATAGGGGAGATGACCTTATTGGGTCCCAATTTGGTGCTTGATACCTTGGAAAAAGTGAGAGTCATTATAGAAAGGTTGAAGATGGCTCAAAGTCTCCAAAAGTCCTATTCTGATTCTAGGAGAAGGGATCTTGACTTTAGTGTGGATGATTGGGTATACTCGAAGGTTTCACCAACGAAGGGTGCAATTCAATTTGGCAGAAAGGGGAAGTTAAGCCCTAGGTATGTAGGGCCTTATAGAATCTTGAGACATGTTGGCAAGGTTGCTTGTGAGTTGGAGTTGCTATTGGAAATGGATATGGTTCATCCAGTATTCCATATATCATGTGGAAGAAATGTGTAGGTGATCCAAGTTCCATTGTACCTTTGGAGATTATGAATGTTGAAGAAAACTTTACATGAAGAGGTACCAGTTGAAATTTTGGACTAACAAGTCAAGAAATTGAGAAACAAGGAGGCTACATCTGTCAAAGTCCTTTGGAGAAATCAACAAGTTGAAAGCGCTACATGGGAAGAAAAAACAGAGATAATGAAGCGATACCCTCACCTCTTTCACTCTACTCAAGTCTAAGGTACTAAGTTATTCACTCTCAATTGTTCAAAACTCCTACGTTTCAGTTTTCCTAACTCTTTCATATGCATGCATGTTAATGAATTTTATTCTAATGTCATGATTTAAGCAAAGTTTTAAAAATCTCATGGTTCATGAATTTTTTATTTCATTGCATTCATGTTGGGTTACTAGTCCTCATTCTGTGTCCTTTCTACAATAGTTGAATCTCATTCGCGGATGAATATTCCCAAGAGGAAGATATTGTAAGGCCAACACATGTCAAAAAGTCGAAATGAAAGAATAACTTAAGAAAAGTGGACTGCCCTCAAGTTTACGAGTCCACCTATGAGTCGTAGGCACTTCTACGAACCGTAGGAGTGACTCGAAGAGAGGGCCTTGAAGAAGGGAAATTGACTAAGGGTCAGGGAGACTCTACGAGTCAAGTTGATGACTAGTTTCTCCTTCGATGACTCATGAAACTAACCCATAGAGAAAGATCAGAGACTCAGTTCTTAGGGTGTCGCTGACCCTACAGAATGAGTACCTTCTACGAGTCGTAGAAGTGTTTTTGACTAGCAGAGATGAGTTGTAGAGATACTTCAGAGACTCAGTCCTCAGGGTTTTCTCATAACATATAGGACGAGTCTTTTTTATGAGTCGTAGGGAAGTCTACGATTTATAAGCACACATTCATAGGGTCTGTCCGGCAAGATTTTTAGAAGTGCATTCTATGTCCTTTCCTACATTTTATCAGGAAAGTGATGTCATTTTAAGGACCAAATCTATCCTATATAATGACCCTAAGCTATCCCAAACCCCTAATTCTCACACTAAGTGTCAAATTCACAAAACCCTTCCTTCCCAAAGCTTCTCTCAAGGTCTTATTCATCTCAAGCTAATTCTAGTGTTTCCTAAAGACCAAGACTCCTCCTCCACTTTCTAGGTCAAAATTTATCAAGGTATTTGGGTCTTTATCCATGGGTTCTTTTACTCATGGGGCCAAAAAACCTTTTCTAACTAAGTCTTTGATTTTAAGTAAAAATCTCTTATGGGTTGCCCTAATTTCGGTTTTATAGAATGAATCATGATTCAGTTAATATTCATTAGTCTATTTTGACATAATATGATGTCAAATGCAGTATTGAAGGTTTGCGAGTTTTTTCTTTACTTAGTACCTTAAAGATTCTTGTAATTCCTTGTGGTTTGTTTAAAGTATTATCTAAATTAATGGATTCCATGGTGTTTACACATGATTTCAAGGGTATATAAATTAGAAGTTGCTTTGACATGAACCCACCCAGTTTTACCTTATTTTCATTAAAACATGATTTGAAGTTATGGACTCCAATTAAATATTTATGAAAGATAATAACAATGATTCTGGAAGTCTTTGAATGAAAGAATCAATGTTGGTGTGAGGCTTTCCCACCCAAAGTAATGGATTCTTTATGCCAAAGGACAATTTTTGCATACTTGAATCACTAAAAGTTTTAAGGAGTTATTCTACTGAATGATGATTTGATGTCTCAGAGTATATGTATGTTTATGTTACTATGATACACTATTCCGTGGGATTTGACTTAGCACCGAATGGGGCTTGAGGTGGGGTCCGATAAGGGAATCCTAGTAGCAACCTCTTGTTTCATTAACTATCTGTCAACATAGAAGCTCTTGTGGGCAAGGCTAGTCAATCCATAAATAGCCATTGAATGTTAAAGAAATGAATTTTGATGGAGTTCTACTTGGTAACTAGTCTCCCCTTCAAATGTAGGTGGTTAACTTGGATTCCATGTTATAGCTCACATGGTCTTAATGTCTATTAGAGTTAGCTTCCCATAAATGAATGTTTTAAATGCTATTTACTTGAATATTCTTGCATCCACTTACTCATGTACTTTACTTAGAATGTCTTAATATTTTTCATTGAATTCCATGCCTACATACTTAGTACATTTAAAGTACTAACACATGCTCTTTTTTGTACATGATATCACCATGTAGGAATCGACGTTCCTCCTCGTTCCCCTTCATGTGGCTAGTTGAGATTTTACTTAAAAGGTACTTTTGGTGAGTTCCAATATTTCGGGAACAATACTCCTTTATCTTTTTAGCTTATGATATGATGAGACCTTTACACATTTAATATGGCATTTCATTATATTTGATTAAGGGTGAGCTAGGGACTTGTTTTAGCCCCCTCCAATTCTAAAAGCTAGAAGTATTGTTGGACACATGTAAATGGAAGTTTGACTATTATGGTTCTTATCATGTTGTTTCTCACTTAGTCCCTCTTTTCCCTTTATCTCTCACTTGTTATTGATTTTCGTTACCGATGAAATGCTAAATGAATACTAAGAGGCTTGGGTGAGGCACCTTAGAGTTTTTCATTGGTTGTGTCAAGTCTAGGCCCTAGGCTTGGGTTGTGACAATGAAGTAGAGTATTATTCATGGGTGTGAAGTACACCATATATATGAGGAGGAAGCTATGAGGCATTTTAAGAAATCTCCACTTCTTACATGATCCATGTCGTATGATAGAGTGTACTTTAAGTCTCTTCCCCCTTACAATTGTTCTTTGTCATTTTCAAAAGATGCCTCCAAGAAGAGATCCAATCTAAAGAGGGTTTAATGCTAATAAGGAACAAGCCCCTCAAGATCTTATAGATCCTTTAGTCAATCGAGTTACCCATGATGAATACTGAACCACCCTCTCTATGTTATCCCAAGCCAAAGATACTCAATTTAACCAAGGGGTCGCAGCTTCTCTATATGTTGTTACAAATACTTCAAGGGTTAGGGACTTTACTAGTGTGAATCCTCTTGAGTTTCATTGGTCCAAGGTTGATGAGGATCCTCAAGATTTTGTTAATGAGGTGCATAAGATTTTTTCTATTATGGAGATGTCTTCAGAGGATAAGGCAGGGTTTGCAGCCTGCCAACTCAAGGGTGTTGCTCAGTGTGGCTTAATCAATGGAAGTCTGAAAGGACTGAAGAAGGTCCTATAGGTTGGGAGAATTTCAAGGTTGCATTTCTTGACTGCCTCTTTTCGCTTGAATTGACTGAGGGAAAAGTGTTGGAGTTTATCAACCTTATGAAAGGTAAAATAAATGTGAGGGATTATTCCCTCAAGTTCACAAATATTTCAAAGTTTGCTCATTCTTTGTTAGCCGACTCCTGTACTAGAATAAGTAATTTTATTTTGGGAATATCGTACTTGGTGATGAAAGAGTGTCAAGCCGCTATAATCATTAAATAGATGGACATTTCTAAGCTCATGACATATACCAAGCAAATAGAGGAAGAGAAATTGAAAGAAAGGTCTATAAGGGAAGATTAGAGGGCTCAAACTGTTAGTGGTTTATCCTTTGTTGGTAATACGGTGCCAAATTTCAAGAAGGAAAGAATTTCTTTTCCCACCTATCAGAAATGTACCAAGAAACACCTACGAGAGTACATGGCCCACAAAGATGGTTTCTATGAGTGTGGAGAAGTTGGACATAAGAAGAGGGATTGTCCTGTGGCTTCTAACAGAAGAAGAGAGATTTGTCAACAAAATCAGTATGGTACTTCATCTAGTATGTTATGAGTTCTTTGGTTTTGATGTTAACCTTAGTATACATAGAATTCATGATTTGATATACCATGGTTAACCTTAGAACCTGAGTGGTTGAGTTCCACATTAGTGGAAGAGTTGGATCCTCCCGTCTATTCTTACGAATTCTTATTTTGTAGTCCTCCTCATATTTTCATATTCATGCATGTTCATGAAATCAATTTTAAACTATGTTTTATGATTGTGTAGAAAATTTCATGGTTATGCATTTTAAAAGGTTTCAGTGCATTCATGTTCAGTTGATATTCTCTTTCCATGCTCTATTCATTCTAGCTTGAATCTCATTTGAGGACGAATGTTCCAAAGTGGGGGATAGTGTAATACCTCGAGTTTTTGAAGGTTGGAATATGTTATTATTAGGTTAAACATTTAAAAAATGGCCTCAGAGGATTTTTAGGTAAAGTATTTCAGAAGATAAAACTTTCCAAAAAAATTGCATTTCCAGAAGGATGTGCGAAAGGTCTGCGACTTTCCCCCAAGTAAAATCTGCCCTAATTCTCATTAGCTTAAAATTTGCCTATCAGGGAACAATTCCTCGTCACAGACTTGGGTTATGTTTTCCAACCAAATACAATATTTAAGTGGGGACACTTTGGACATTTCCCTAACTATTAGTTAATGAACCCGAATATTTTTAGGACCTAATTCGACTCTATAAACTAACGTAAACCCCTACTAACATTTATTCTTTCACAATTCACCTATTAAAATAATTCTCTCTCTACAAAGGCACTCAAAATTTCGATTGAAGACTTTGAAGAATTCTCTCAAGATCTCTGTCAAAAGTCAAAATTTTCTTCAAGTTTCTTTGATCTTCTCATTCAATATATGTGGATATTTCATCCATGGGTACTTTAACCCAAGAAGCCCAACAAATTCTCGTGTCTTTTTTGATAAATTCAAGTATGTATTATGGTTTTATGATCTCTATTTTAATTACATGAATTGTGATTTTAAGTTGTTATTATGATCCAGAATCAATATCAATTAATGATTATTGCATGATATTAAAAAGTTTTCTATGAATTCTCCTAAATTGATATTTAGGGTTCATGATATGGATTGTGGGTATTTTTAATTATACATCCAATTGATATTATTTTTAAAAATTATGTATGGGTTGATATAAAGTATATAAACATGCATGTTTTCAATCCAATTTCATGACTTTCAAGTCAATTGATCATATATTCATATTTTTATGTTATTTTCTAGTATAAGTCTTCATCATAAATTTAAAGGAATTTTCAATGAATGTTTTTGAATGACTCATGTAAGGTTTTGAATAATGTTTTAATGATGTTTCAAGCAAGTTTATGAGAGCGGATAACTTAAGACTCTAATGATGTTTTATGAAAAAGCTTTCATAATGATGGAAGACCTACACCCACATTACATGAATCACATGATAAGGAGATATTACTATAAAAAAGGTATTATTAATTATGACAAGCTTATGATATACAATGTATGGTATTCCATTGAGAGTTGACCTAGCACCGGATGAACTATGGGATAGAAGCTCAACTGTTAGTAGAGGCATGAGACTATTAGTAGAAATCTCATTGACCCATAACTATGTGCCACCATAGGAATAAGGATTGCTTGTTAGTAGATGCTTGATATCTTAAAATAGGTCACCTATTAGTTGAGGCTTGATTCCTTAAGTAGCTTAGTGGATCCACTCAGCACAGTTCGTACCTTGGCAAGTATGGACCCTCTCTTTTTTGTGTGTGAGGGAAACACTGGAATCCATGATGTAGCTCACATGGTTTATGTCGGCTAGCAGTATCTCTCACAAAGACTTATGACTCTCAAAATGACTTTCACTATCCCACATAGGCATGGTCCGTTATGATATTTTAAACGACTAATCCTCTCTTTACTTTTATAGGATACTTTTATGGTTTATTGTGCATTGATACATCTTATGGCTACTTATGATTTACTTATGAGTTTTGCATTAACCATGTCTTATCCCTTATGATACTTTAATGGATGTTTACTATGTTTTAAAACTTGGTCATTGCACTACCATGGTTTATTTCATTCATTGTATACTAATCATATACATAGTACATTCAGACATACTAATGCATACTTTTGCGTATATAGTATTTTAATGTAGGATGGAATAATCACACACATTTCAATCGTGGATAGAGACTTAGTACTACTTTTATTTTATGAGTCCTCATGTTCCGAGGAATAGAAACTTGTCTTTTTATTATTTCTTATTATTTTTAATTTTCTTGAGGGTGAGTTAAGGACATGTTCTAGTCTCCGCTTATGTTAGTTCATGTAGAGGCATGTTGGATATATATGTATGGAGTCTATGTTGTCTTGGTTCACTCTAGTTATGCTATGTATTCTTGGACTTTTATGAGTTTCCACTTATTTGGTACCTTATTAATGTTAATGAGGCACTAAGAGGCTTGGTTGGGGTTTTTTTGGGAATCCTAATCGCCATGTCACATCTAGGCTCTAGTTTGGATTGTGACACTGAGTGTCAATCCTATGCTAATTAGTTGAAAGAGCTACTTCTTTGAGTTAAGTGTGGTTATGCCCTTCCTTATCTTAATAAGAGAGAGCCAAAGACAATAGCCATACTCTTATTTAAACCTTTCCAATCTACCTTATCTCCCGACAAAATTCCAATTCTAATTCCTATTCACTGGAAATGCTTCTTTTACTAGAGCAGGTAATGAAAATGCAGAAGTTTGTTCTTGTGTTTTCTTAGTGAATGCTTTGCTTGAGAGAAAGCAATAGTTTAAGTTTGAGGGTTTGATGAGTTGGTATTTTACCAATATATTGAACTCATATTTATGAATTATTATTATATTTTCATGCTAATTGATGGAATTTTAGGCTCTAATTCTCTTGTGTGCAGATATTTCTTGGAAAATTAAAGTTTGAAGAATTTGGAGCTTAAATGAATTGAAATATACCAGTGAAGAAATTGTTGTTTTGCACGATCCAATCGGTGTCTGGCTGGTCAAACACCAGCTAGACTTAAAGGAAACTTTTTTAAGCATCAACGGTTAACTAGAACTGAACAATTCTAAATTGGTGTTCCACTGATCTGAGTAGAGTTGGGAATGAAGAAAGACAAGTTAAAGCGGCACCATAACCAATGCTAAATAATGGTGAATCGGTGTTCCGCCAGTTTTGTGGAAGTTAAAGAATGAAGCTCAAGAGCAAAAGTGTATTTGATGATTGTAGTGACCTCCAAAGTCATTTCCATTCTTTTGCATGGTTTTACCTTTTTTCCTTCCCATAGCTTCTTTATAGCCCTTGTGTGATGCTAGGATGGGTTGCGTGGTCCTCAAGGTAGTTGGGTGATCTTGGTGCGGATTTTTTCCCCTTTTAGAGCTTCAAAGTGAAAAGAGTTGATTTTAGTCAACATCTGGAGATTCGGTTGTCATATGAGAATTTTGACAGTTTCCAAAAGGTCCTTTTTGGTTTAGAAAAAAGGTTGGTTCAGGTTTTGGAGGCGGCCCAAAATAGAAAAGCTCCAATTTAGCAGTTCGTGTACAGTTTTGACCTGGAGGTAGGCTATGTTTTCTTCTCTTTAGACTTGTCTTAGTTAGAATTTGTATATTTTGAGTAGTATAGCATGATTAGGTTGAGTTCTAGGTATTGGTAGCATCTTGAGAAAATTAGGAGTTGATGTCCATCGTTAGTAGTTAGTTTAGATTTTAGTCACTGGTGCCTTAGTTTAGGTTCCTTCTTGTCTTGACTGCACCGCTTACCATCCTTAGAAAGTGCTACTAGGTGACTTTAATGTAGGATACCGCTTGGTGGACATGGTTGGTTACGCTTTCCCTTTTTTATGTGCTTCTGGTTATATTGTGTTTTCTTGTTTATTTTATTGAAATGTTGGGCCCGAGACTGTACTTTTGGTGCATTTGAGCTCCAGGTTAGTAATTTGATACCTTGGTGGTAATTTCTCCCGAATTTATGTAGTACATTACTATGTGGCATATGTTTTGCCTTGTTTCCTCACCCATGACTAAAACTAGAAATTTTCCCTAAAATAGATTAATTAATTAAAAGACTAGGATTTTTGGTAAATGAATAAGTATAAGATTTGAAACCTAGGGTCTTTCAGAAATAGTCGCCCTATCTTTCAAGGTGGGGGTTAGTTCTATGTACACTCTACCCTCCCCAAACCCCACATGATGGGATTATACTGGGTTTTTTGTTGTTGTTGTTTAATAAGTAAAAGATTTGGAAATTTTGGTAATCTTATTTCTTATGGCATTTCATGGTTTTGGTTAGCTTGAGTTGTGATTCCGTGCGGCCCAGTTATTGACCTTGGTCTACACTATTATAGTCAATGTCAACAAGCTAGAGGTGTGAATTCCGGGTGGCCTGTCGATATATTTCTGGGTTAGTTCCTCGATATTGATAAGCTCAAAATCTATATCGGGCGGCCCATGACATCTTCTGGTTACTTACTTTATCATTGTTGAACTCTATTGGTGTTTAGTCCTATATATTGTGATTGTGTTGATTATTTTGACTACTTACTTGCTTTTGAGTTGTCTGAGCTTTTGTATAATCTCCCCGTACCCCGATGCATCCGTAGCCTTAGTTTATGATTCATTTATGTCCTTAGTAGTAACATCGTGCTGCTTATTATATATTTATTCTTTATGAGCTCGGTCGGCCTATGATGCCTACTGGGTACGCCATGTTTTTGTACTCATACTACATTTTTGCATCTTTTGATGAAGCTCTTAGTTCGAGCCACACCATCGCGCGCCTGATCATCCATAGTTATGCAAGACTCGGATAGTGGCGAGCTCTCGACAATCAGAGACTTGCTGCTTTCCCCTTTTGTACTGACTTAGAGTTGTATTTTTTGACAGTTAGCTCGGTATTGTATATATATTATCAGTTTTTATATCTAGAAGCTCCTATATAGGTTAAACCAGGTCTAGGGATTGGTCTAGTGTCAATTCGTCATATTTGGTCATTTTCAAGCCTTTTTGTATATTTTTTATCATATTTGCATATCTATACCTTGACTGATCTCTTTTTTTATATTATTCTTGTTGTATCCTTCTTATGTTATTACTTATTTATTTAAATTGATGATCGACTTTTGGTTATGAATTTGGTTCCTCTTGCCTACTCAGGGGTTATAGTAAGCACCATCATGGCCCGGATTTAGGTCATGACAGAATGGTGTCAGATCTTAGGTTCACCGATGTCATGACCTAAGCTAGACCCTAGGTTCAACACGGCTATTAGAATCCCAGGGGACCCTAACCAAGACTTTTAGCATATCATTAATGAGCATACATAAGGTAAATAATTCTAAATCGAAGACACAGAATCAAGATGATATAGACACTCAACATCTAACATGGCTCTACTAACTAAATGGGGGCATAAGACTCCTAGATCACCCATGAGAACATAATAGTACTGAAGTAATCAACTGGAAAAAAAAATAAGTTTCATGCCCTCGAACTATGAGAACACACCAACAGTACAAACGTAATAGCTCTAGCCACGAATAGGAGGATGAGTGTTATCATAGGATCCTACATTCTGATAAAATATAGGCAAAAAGTATGTGTTAGTACATGGAGTGCTCTAACTATGTGAAAAGTATACATGAACAATAAAAATAGTACATAGTCAATATGAATCATGCGATGCAATACCAATATCATAAACACAAGTAAAATCATGAAAGCATTAAAACATCATAACTCATTGGTTAATGCATCAAAGCATCATTATCCTGATACATTATAACTTTAACTTGTGTGGTATAGGACCTCTAACTGACATATAAGACCGTTTGAGCTATTACATAAAATCAGACGAACCCCACATCAAACGGGGAAGGCAACCTTGCTAGGGTAGACTTCCTGATAGCACTCTCCCTTTAATTGTGTTATATGTGGATCCACTAGATTTGCCCTATTGGTTTCTTTAAACCTATGCGGGCAATGTAGTTTGGGACTATAGGTTGCTACTAGGATTCTCTTAGGTAGCTACAATTGCATACTGGACCGAACTCCACCTTAAATTCCTCTCGATTCGTAGTCATTATCCCAATAAAACTTTCATGAAAACATAATCATTAACATCATTAGAAAATATAATAATAGATATCAATCCTTCTTTATAAAATAACATAAGAATAGCTCCTCTATCAACTTTATCATAAATGTTTGTGGAAATACTATCAAAACCTTTAATTTCTTTAACATGATTTTGTAAGAATTGTCCTTATTACGCCATAAGTTATTTTTTTATAGCATCATTGAAACATCATTCATAACTTCTTTTAAAGCATCTTTGAACATCATTCATAAAACTTTGACTGAAATAACTTGAAAATCATCATCATAACTCATAAATCATACTTGAAACTAGCATATAGCGTAGGTCTTTGAAAATCATCCTGAAATTATGTAATTTAATGTGAATTATTAATAATTAGGCTAATAGCATTGGAATATATAAAAATTAAGAATATCCAATGCAAATAATGAAATTAGGGCTTGTAGAACAAGAATTCATAAGAGATATGAGAGGAAATCTTTGGAATTCCATGGATGAAAGGGATCGAGGATGAATTCCCACATACCATGACCTTTAGAAGTCCTAAATTGAAGAGAATTAAAGCTTGATCTTTAAGAAATCCTTAGAATTTGCTTGAGGAAGAAGGAGACTCGTTGACCACACTTTTAGAGATAAGATTTTGATTTAGAGTGTCAGGGAGAGAATGAGATAGTTATGAGGATTTAGGATAGTTAATAGATTAGGATGTAGTCCCAAAAAACTATCCTAATGAAAACATAGGGAATGACCAAACTACCCCCAAATAAAATTGGATTTGGGCACATGGATGGACCCCCACCATGACCAATAAAAGCAAATATGGGTCGTATTCAAGGTTGTGGTAATGCACTTTGATTTTGTCAAGGGTATTTTCAAGGGTTACCCTCCACGAGACCACCATAGTTTATTATGGTCACTACGGCTCGTAGTTGTCGTGCGTGGTGAAGAGATTGTCTAGGGTTCTTAGGAGAGTGTCCCCCACGGGGGGCATCACGGCTCATGATGCTCACCATGGATCGTGGTCCCTGTCATGATCCCCTCCCCTACATGTCTGAGTTTCAATACTTTAACCACGATGTCCTATATTGCCAATACTGGAGTCCACGACTTTTGTTCAAAGCCCATGGTAGCTACCTTGAGAAAAAGTTGAGTTTTTTGTGAAACTTCATTTGAACCTTTCTTTTTGACTTTTTGTCTTCTGGGTCTTACAATATCTCCCTCTTGGGAACATTCATTTGAATAGGACTCAAGCTAGAAATAATGGAATAGGAAAGAAATATAGCAACCCAACATGAATGCATAACACCTCAAAAGTGCATAAATCATGAAATACTGAATCTCAAGCTAAAATATGACTTTAAAACTCTTTTTAATAACATGAATGCTTATGAAAACATGAGAATGACTGAAACACTTAGTTTGGCTGATATGAATCATGAAAGAACTAATACCTCAACTAGGAATGAATGGAAAGAGATGAGAATATTGTGATATCATATCAGCTTCGATTTCTCGTGTAGCACCCTCGACCTTTTGGTTCCTCCATAACACTTTAACTGAAGAAATTTTGTTGTTTCTAAACATCCTAACTTGTCGTTATAAGATCTCAACTAGAACCTCCTCATATGAAAGACTATCCTTCGAATCAATGTTTTTCAATGGGATAATAGAGCTAGGATCACAAACAAACTTGCTCAACAAATACACATGACACATCGGATGCACAATGCCAAATTAGAAGGAAAATCAAACTCATATGTCACCTTGCCAATCCCCCTCAAAATATGATATGGGCCAAAAAAGTAGGAACAATGCATAACACCTATCATGGTTGAAATTTTCATGTAAACCCAATCATTAACCTCAAACCAACCGATAGAAGACCTACACCTTCTACCGTATAAGGCCTCAAATGGAGCCACCTGAATGATGGAATGATAACTATTGTTGTAGAAACAATCTATCAATGGAAAATGAATATCCCAACTTCCATTGTAATCAATAACACATGCTCTTACTATGTCCTCTACCATTTGAATGGTACGTTCGGCCTAACCATTGATCTAGGGTAAGAAGTTGTACTAAGCTTATTACCCAGAATTTTTTAGAAAGAACTCAAAAATTGAGATGTAAACTGAGTACCTCGATCCAAAATGATAGACAATGGAACACCAAGAAGCTTAACCAACTCTCGAATATACAATATACCATAGTCCTCAGCTGAATATGAACTCTTAACAAGTAGAAAATTAGCCGACTTTGTCATTCGATCTACAATAACCCAAATCGAATCATGTCATCTATGAGTATGAGGAAAACCTGTAATAAATTCCATATTCAAGGCTTCCCACTTCCATGTAGGAATCTCAATTTCTTGAGCCAAATCGATTTTGGTGTTCAATCTTCACTTGTTGACAGTTTGGACACTTAGCCATAAATTGCAAAATATTCCTTTTCATGTCATTCCACCAATATACTTCCCTCAAATCTCAATACATCTTTGTGAAACCCGGATAAAGAGAATACCACAAACTATGAGCCTCGAACAATATCATCTCTCTCCAGCCATCGACATTGGGAATATATAATGTCACAACCCGACCTAAGTCCTAGTCATAACACGGCGATCAAAACCCCGAAGGGCTCCAACCAAGCCTCTTGTACATATCATAAGCATACATAAGGTAAAGTAAAAGCAAAAATATCATAAGAGAGTCTAAACTATAAATAGAAATTGAGGAATGTCACATGACAACATAGACTCGAAATATTTATCCAATTAGATGCCTCTACTCATGAATATGGGCGGAGGATAAGATATGTCCTTATCTCACCCTTAATATGAAATATAACAAAAGTCTTTAAAAATAGTAAACAACTTGATGACTAGTCTCCGATGAATGAGGACTCACCACAAACACCTCCAGATAGAAAAGCTTACTAGCTACATGGACGAATATGATCTTCAACCTCAACCCCTACATTATAAGACAATGTAGGCAAAAAGTATGCATTAGTACATTGGAATGTACTAAGTATGTAGGCAATGCATAGAAAACCATGTTTGTACAAATGGCCATTTTAAATAACATGATAGGAGAAGTAGTAAAAATCGTAAATAGTCTTTAAGAAGGATCAATGCATAATAAAATATAGGAGTATCATATAAAGTAAAAGATAGGATTAGTCATTTAGAACATGAAAAGGACCATACATATGTGGGATAGGAACCATAACCGACAATAAGACCATGCGAGCTATAACATGAAATCTCAATGCTACCCCTACATCAGAGGAAAGGGGGAGACTACTTGCTTAGGTAGACTCCTACATGCCTAAGTGGATTTACTAAGCGGTTATGTGAACCAGGTACTCACCCCTAGTTCTTAGACTCAGGTACTCACCTCTAAGCCTTGATATTTTGCGTACTCACCTTGTAGAGATTTGGGTATTCGCCTCCAATCCCTTTTATACCTATGGTGGCACGTAGTTATTTAATGAGAGACTTTATATAAGGACCCCATATTTTTAGTCCCCACCTCAAGTCCACATTCGGTGCTAAGTCAAATCCTACGAAATACATACATAGCATAGAAATCATAATTTCATATATCATAGTCATTAGCGTATGTTTGAAATCATGGAGTAGCTTATTTTTATAACATACTTGTAATGTGAGAATTGTCCCTTCATCATTACAATCATACATACATAGACATGATTCATACTTAGAATTTCATGATCATAGCTTATACTTGAAATTAGGGTAAGACATGAATGCATGATCAATTGACATGAAATTCATGAAATTGACTTGAAAACATGCATGATCATAAACTTTCTTTTAGCCCATACATAATTCATATAGATAATATCATTATGAAGTACAATTAAAAATATTCATAATTTACATCATGAACCCTAGAAATCAAAATAGGAGTATTCATGGAAAGTCTCTTCAACTTAATGCAATAACCATCAATTTATATCAAAATAGACACATAATCATAATTTGAATTAAAATTCATGCAATAGGAATAGAGATCATAGAACCCATAAAATACCATACTTTAATTTGATAGAAAACCTTGAAAAATTGATTGGACTTCATGGATGAAAGAATCCATGAATCAATACCTACATACCTTAAGTGAGAACACTAAATAATTTGAAAGAACTTGAGAGTTTTGATGGAGAGCTTGAGTGAATTTACTTGAAGTCTTTAATGGAGTTATTGAAAGTCTTTTGTAGAGAGAAAAATATTTGAGTAGGTGAATTATAGAAGAATGAATAGGATTAGAGGTTTAGGTTAATTTATAGAGTTGAATTAGGTCCTAAAAACATCTAGGTTCATTAGCTAATAATTTGGGAAAAGTCTAAAATGTCCATACTAAAAATCCAACTCAGCCAGAAAATCCTTGCCAGGTCCGCGACGCAGAGGCGAGCAAGTCCGCGATGCGGACTTGTCGCGCACCTTACTGTTTTGCAAAATTCCTTCAAAAATCTATCTTTCGATATACGGGTCCTAAATATCCGCCGAAACTATTTTCCCACAAGTTTTGATCTCCTAATCGATATTCCAAACTCGGATTTTCCAAAAAGATTAAGGATGATGCATTACTTGAGCAGCCTATTCCCAAGGCATTGTTAAGGCACTTATGAGCATTTTGAGGGATGTTACACATAATATGTCTTAATATCTTAAAACACCATCTCTCCCTTGGGAGAAGCCTTAATGGATTTTTCGGCAATCGCTTTCTTCAATTCAACCAAAAAAGGATCACAGTCTTGTTTTGCCTTGACATCTGCCATAAGAGATGATTCAGAACCATTTTGCACAATCATACCACCATCCTCGAAATCAACCAATAGAATACCCAAACAAGCAAATCTATGAACATACCAAACTATATCTTTCTTATCATCCTCAATATGGGCAATACTATTTATGGACATTCTACTAAGAGCGTCGGCAATAATACTTTCCTTTCCCAGATGGTATAGCAAACTCATGTCATAATCCTTCAATAATTCAAGCCATATTCTTTGTCGGTGATTCAAATCCGTTTGAGTGAACACATATTGCAAACTCTTGTGATCAGAAAATTCATCAATATGGACACCAAACAAATAGTGTCTCCACCACTCTAAGGCAAATCCATGGCTGCTAACTCCAAGTCGTGGGTTGGGTAATTCTTTACGTGAACCTTGAGTTGCCGTGAAGAATCGATTATCACTTTACCATTTATCATTAGAACACAACCAAGACCAACTCGTGGAACATCACAATATAGAATGAACCCATCGGAACCTTCCGGGAAAGTCAGCACTGGAGCAGAGGTAAGACTATTATTCCACTCTTGAAAACTTTTCTCACATGCCTCAAACCATTGGATTTTCACATTCTTTTAAGTTAGAGTAGTCAAGGTCAATGCAATGGAAGAGAAACCTTCTATAAAATGTCTATAAAAACCATCTAAGCCCAAGAAAATCCAAATATCAGAAAGAGACAATGGTCTAGTCCAATTCTTAACTGCATCAATCTTCTTGGGATCAATAATAATTCATTTATCGGAGACGATATAGCCAAGGAAGGAAAATGACCTTAACCAAAATTCACACTTATGAAATTTTGCAAACAATTGAAGGTCCTTGAGAATTTATAATAAATTCCTCAAATGATCAACATACTCTTCTTCACTCTGAGAATAGATTAAAATATCATCAATGAATATAATTATGAACATATCCAAGTATTTCTTGAAAACCCTGTTCATCAAATCTATATGAGTTGCAGATGTGTTTATTAGCCCAAACGACATAGCCAAGAATTCAAAGTGACCATATCGAGTACTAAAATCCATCTTCAAAATGTCATATTCCCTTATTCGGAGTTGATGATAACCCAATCTAATATGAATCTTTGAAAAATAGCTTGCTCCTTGATGTTGGTCGAATAAGTCAATAATCCTTGGAATAGAGTACTTATTCTTAATTATGACCTAATTTAATTACCGATAATTAATACAAATATGGAGAGAACCATCCGTCCTTCTAACTATGAGAATTGGTGTAAGATCTTGAAAGTTGAAAAGACAAAACAAAAGAGAATTTCAAGAAAAAGGATTGTCCCAGAGTTTACAACTTGGCCTATAAGTCGTAGGGACTCCTACCAGTCTCAGGAGTGGCTCTAGGAATGATATTAAGGTTGGAAAATAGACAAAGTTTGGAACTGAGTTTAAAAGTCAAGTTGAAGACTCGTAGGAATGGTGATGACTCGTAGAGTGAGTCATTAGTTGATCAATGATTTTTTGAAACTGACAAGCCTCAGTACTTTCAAAATAACTCAATAGGATAAGTCGTAGGATGAGTTACGAGTGGTATAACAAACTCATCAGATTGGGTCCTGAATTTTGTTTTTTACTAACTGAAGGGGAAATTGACGAGTCTCTTGTACGAATCGTAAAGATGGGTCGTTGGACCAAGTTTCATTCAAGTAACCTATGATTTTGGAGCACTATTTTGATGACTCATATTAATGAGGCATAGACTAAATATCGAGACAAAGAAGCCATCTGTAGTGTCATACAAAGTTATTCGTAGGGTATCCGATCAGATTTTTTGAGGGGTTGTTTGGTCTTTTTCCTACATGTTCCTTAATACATATAAATGTTTTTGGGACTAGATTCTCAAGTATTGACTACCCTAAGTATTCCTAAACTCTTATTCTATTATTAACTCTCAAAAATCACAAGTTTTCTCTCCCAAGGACTCCTTCCAAAGGTCTTCTTCACTATCAAGAAATTTGCTAGGGTTTCTTCAAGATCAAGTCCCCTTTTTCTTCAAGTTCAAGGATAGAATTCATCAAGGTATGTGTGAATTAATTGATGTGTTCACCCATGGAGTCCCAAGATGTTCCTTAGTATCTCCTTAGATTTCATTAGTTTCTAACCCTAGTTTTAATGAATTACATAGGGTTATTTCAATTTCATTTTTAATTGTTATTAATGATCATTATAAGTATGATTCTACATTTATTACATGATTTCAAGTTGGATTATGAATGCCCATGCATAATGCTATTTTCAAATGGTGATTTTCATGGATTATGATTCATTTCAAAGGGTTTTCAATGAAAGATTTATTAATGATATTTGAGATTTATGGAATATTGGTGAAGATTATAAATGATGATTTTAATGATTTTCTATCAGTTCCCTACATGGATATTAAAGGTTATGATATGGATTATTTGTACATCCAATTATATTTCAAATTGATGTCATCTTCATAAAATATGTATGAATTGATATGAAGTACATGGTCATGCATGTTTCTACTCAAACTCCATGATTTTCAAGTCAATTGATCATGTATGTATGTTTTACCCAAATTTACAAGAATAAGTCGTGATATGGAACTTCATGTTATATCCAACAAAAGCTTTATAAATGTGTGACAAGATTTATGAATTAGTTCAAAGATGCTTTATGTAAGGGAGGTTATGAATAATGTTTTTATGATGCTTCAAGCAAGTTAAGGATAGGGTGATTTAAGGTCCTAAAAATGTTTTACAAATAAAGCTATGTAATGATGGAAGTTCTATACTCATATTACTTGAGATAAATTTAAGGAGCTATTCTATGATTATATTCTTATGAAGAGTGGACGGCTCATAGATATGGACCTTCCCACATGATGTTGACTTTATTTCTTATGGTTCATCTATTCCATTGAGAGTTTACCTAGAACCGACTGGACCTTAGGATAGACATTCTCTCCCATAGTAAAGGAAATTAACCCGTAGAAAGATCCCATTATCCCATAACTATGTGTCACCATAGGATAAAGGATCACTTGTAGAAGAGGCTTGGTTCCTTTGAAGGTCACCCGTATTTGAGGCTTGATCCTTAGTGTGCCTTAGTGGATCCACTTAGACATGATGGAGTCTACCATGGCAAGTAGCCTCCCTCTTTCTTCCAATGTAGGGTAACATTAGGACTCTATGTTTTAACTCACATGGTTTATGTCGGTTAATTGTCTCTCAAAAAAATGTGCAAGGTCCCTTTCTTAATGTTTAAGGTATTTCTTACTATAGCTAATATGGTTTCAGGAGGTCCTGTGACAGGCTACGATACCAGTGGTAGACAGAGTTCATGACAAATATCTTAAGGTTTGTTATCTGAGCATTTAGGTTTTAGGGCTCATACTAATTCAGCTTGTTCATCTCAGTGGTCTATGATTGATGGGAATTTCTATAAGTGTAATGAGTATGGACATCCATCTAGGGAGTGTCCTATAGTCACACATCATAAGTAACTCAACAGAAGTAGGTTTATAGGGCTCAAGGATAGTCATTTAGGGGTGGTTCCCCGAGTGTTGAAGTTAGTGGTATGGATGTTCAGTTCGAGGCTTCTATCCCATGCTTTTGTAGGTCAGATAGAGGAAGAGACTCTAGGTATCAATCAGATTTGCATAAATTTTGTTTCTAGGACCTTTCCTGCTTGTAGTACTTGGGTGTTGGGGTCTTCATACTTATCGGTGATTACTTGACTTGTTAGATTCATCTTTTGATTCTGGTAATTTATTTACTTGGACTTAGGTAGGCGTGCTTACTTGACTTGATTACTTTCCTACTGTTTGCTATGACAATTTACTTAAAACTATGTATATGTGTTTATCTTCCCTAGATGATTTATTTTAATAGTGCATCATATTGGTTTTACTGTAATATGGCTGTAGCGGTAGTGTTATACCTTGTGGATGTTCAGCTTAGTTGATTACTCAGGTGTATTTTCATTTGGCCCTCTTTGAGTTTTCTTGGGTTGATCATTTCCCCTTTCTAGCTTGCCCCTACTCCCCTCTCCCCTTAGCGTGTTTAGCTGATGTGAGGTTGCTACCAAGAGAAGGGTGTATCAGTATTGTGGCCCTTGTGGTCTACTATAGATCTCATTCTTGATTTTTCCCTTGTTAGACTCATGTTCTAAGTTCCTAAGGTGGAGACGTTAATGTTTGCCCTTTAGATTTGGCTGGGTTGTCTTTTAATGGTAAGTTGATGATTAATGATTGGTTCAGCTAGTTGTGTGATGTTTTGTCAAATGGCTATGTGTAAGTCGAGAAGGATCGAATGAGAATTACCTTTATTTATTATAATTATGGCAATGTTTTAACTTGAAGTGTAGTTTAAAAAGGGTTTATTTGGATTCATGGAAGAGATAGAGTAATACAGTTATGATCAACCAGCGTCTAGCTAAAAAGGGATGAATGTAGAGCGAGAGTGTTCATATTGATAAGTCATGGTTTATCCGAATTGCCTTGGGGTACCCTTGTGACTATTGGACTTTTAGGTGGTTAATCACTACGTCTCAAAAATTTCATTCATAGGCTTGTTTTACCGTACCACTAGGACTACCTTCAATGTTGATGACTCTGTGTTGTGCCTTGTCCTACCGATAAACTTTGGTGGGTGCATTGATGGTTCAAGAGAGTCAAATTATTGAATTGGGTCTTCTATGGTGGTGTGCTTTGACTAATTCAGGCTTTGGCTTCCATGGGCGAATGGAATTTTTATTAGAAAGCTCAACCTTAGGATAGAGTCAAAGTAATTCATGAGATCATCTCTTGTTTTTGTTCATAGTGCGAGATTTTGTATGTGTCAATATGGATTAGCTGGCAACATTCTTGTGGCGTACCTTGCTATGGTTCAGCTTGATTTGAGTCACTTTTGGTAGGCTGATCTACTTACTCACTACCTGTCGGCATAGCATTTCTTATTTTGAATGGTTAGCTCAAACTTGCACTGGCGGATAGATTTTGCCCCTAGATTGGTGGGTTACTTAGATTTGTACTCATGGAATGGTGTATGGACTCATGGACTTAGTTTAATTTCTTTTGGGGTTAGTTTCGCCTATTGGTTCAGTCATCTAGAAGTTTCGTTGGTAGCAAAATGACACTAGAGTTGGTCTCATTGCAACAATTCTACCCGTGGATTTGGTTGTCCCTTGGAGTAACCCTTTCAATTTTGAAAGATAGATTTCAGACTCAAGTTATTGGTTTTGGGTGTTATCGGATTAGAACTTTGGGCTTATGCCCTAGGCTGAGTTGCTTAGTTAGTCTTGCCACTCTTCAATGATCAGATGGTGCTTGCAATTCCTTCGTGGTTATTTGGACAGTGTTCAGGTGGTGCTTGCATGTCATTCGTAGTTATTTGGTCAATGTTCAGATGGTATTGGGAGTTTTTACTATAATTTAGGATAGGTATGATACCCATGATGACTAAAGAGTCTTGAGTTGGGAGTATAAAGAAAGGGATTAGATTTAGGAGTTATTTAGCATCTTCTCTTGTTTGTTGGTAGCCAAATTCTGAGAAATCTGTGTGGTTTTGGTTTATCTTGGGTTAGTTTGTTGCGCTCAGTTGAGTTTGTTCTCGTTGAGTGGAAGTCAATATTAAAAGAGAGAAATTGAAAGTTGGGTTGAGTTATGAAGAAGAAAAGTAAAATTGAGAGTTTTCCCATGGTTTGAGTTTTGGATTGGCATTTTCCGTCCCGAGGAGGGTCCTGTGGGTATGGAAGAGCTTACAGGCCTAGCTTTCTAATCTTTTCGTGTCCTTGGGTTCTTTTCTATCCTTTGACTTTTAAGGACGAAAGTTCTTTTAGTAGTGGATATTGTAATGACCCTCCTGGTCATTTTCATCCTTTTCCGATCTTTTCAGCATTTAGAGCTTTTTGTAGCGACCCTAAGACGTTTATGACTTGCTTGCGCTAACAGTTCGGTCTCCTAGTCATTCGTTTGAGTTTTATGCCCGATTCTCTATTTTGGAGCTCTTAGAGTTTGAATGATTGACTTTGGTCAAAACTCTTGGAAAATGATCTCATAATGGAATTATTATAGTTCCATTAGCTCCAGAATTGAAAAATTAGGCATGGTCATCACGAGTATCAAGAAAATAAGTGTGAGTTTGAGGCCATTTAGTGCTTTAATATTTGAAATTTGGCCTAAGGTTGACCTTGGTCAACATTCTTGATAAACACAATCAAATTGAAATTCCATCAGCGCAGTTACCTCTATAATGTTGATTTTAGTCTAGAACGATCATTCGTTCGTGTCCCGAGGTTTTCAGTCTCATTTCTAGCCTCTTTGTAGAATTGGCAAAAAATTATGCTTAGGTGTGGGACCCATATTTTGTCCAGACAATGTCGGATGGAAATTTCGACTGCACCATTGAGTTCAAAACATCAAATTCAGAGAGGCAGTATAGTTCGTTTGTGTGCATGGGATTCTGAATGAATCCCAATCACCCCATCAGAGGCTTGGTCCTTTTCCAAAAATCAACTGGTATGGCTGTCTGGTGCCATCACTAAAGCGGCCCTTGGTCGCTAAAACGACTAGTGCATTGCTAAAGCAATGGCCGACCCTAGGCGGTTGTCGCTTAAGTGACATGGCCTTTGCTAAAGTGACATGTCAATTTAGCGACATATCAACAAGGATCTCACTTTAGAAAAGCCCGCCTTTTGGTGAGGCTCGCTTAAGCGACCTTCTAGTTCGCTTTTGCGACAATAGAGAGCAATTTTAAGACTCGTTTTCAGCCTTGTTCCTCAAACTTCAAAACACGATTTTGGGAGCTTGGAAACTCTAATTTGGGCGATTCTAAGTGCATTGAATTTGTGGGAGTCATGGCTACATGTTGGTAGGTTTGGTAAAGCATTCAAGGCATCAGTTTGAGGTAATTTATACCCCAAAGGGGCTACCCTAGCTTAGTTTAAGCTTTAATGGTGTTTTTAAACATTGGGATGATTTAGGACTTTTTGAGCATCGATTTATGTCCCATTTTTGGATAAAATCTCAATAATGTGTTTAAAACCTTTTCGCGAAGTCATTTTTAGAATTCCCATCGCGGGTCCCACAATCCCCTTTTTGACCCTATTTTGGGTCCTTCTCCAAAAAATATAATTTTAGAGTCAAAACATTTGTATTGACCAAATGATCACCTTGGTTCAAGTCCAAGGTACTTACTAGCTTTGGTTTGAGTCCTTAGCTAATATTACCTTGGTTCAAGTCCTTGGTCTTCCTTGCACATGGTTCAATTCCATTGCTGCTTACTAGCCTTAGTTCGAGTCCATAGCTATTATTACCTTGGTTCAAGTCCTTTGTCTCTTTTGCATGTGATTCAAGTCCACGATTATCCTAACCTGGGTTCAAGTCCTTAGTTACATTCAATTATCGATTCAAGTCCCTGATCCTCTTATGATTCTTTAGTTCAAGTCCTTAACTATGTTCAGCTTTGGTTAAAGCTTTGAGTTTATAAAATGGTTTGGTTCAAGTCTACGGAGAGTTGTGGCATTGTTGGAACTTCATCGGATTCTCTCATTTTACTTCAACTATCTTTGCTCTTATTGAGTTTATAGGAGTTCATTCAGGTTGTTACTTTTAGACTTGTGCGCGAGTGTACCCGTTGGGCTTATGGAAGCCCGGTGGATTTAGCTAGTTTTTCTCCTTCTCCTTATATGTTGATTACACTCGTGTACATACCTATCTTGATTTCTTGATTCTATCTTTGGTTGTTGTTAGTTTCTAACATTTTAGTTTGCTTTTGCTTATCTTTCTCAGTTGGTGATGCCAACTGGATACTTGTTGTTTTGGTATTCATACTACACTCTGCATCTATTTTAATGATGCAGGTCTGAGTAGTAATTATCAGCATTAATTTTGAGCCAGCTATTGTTGTGACCGGAGATGAGGGTGAGCACACAGCATTCTAGATTTACCCGTATCCCCATATATATATAGTCTTTCTTTTGCTCTTTGAGACAGTCTTGTTTTTGTGGTCCACTTTTGGGACTTGTACTTCTTTTTATAGTAGCTTTGTACTTGTGATTTCAAGCTTTTGGGAAGGATATTTCGGTTTGTATATATTTTGTGCGTCCGTTGTTTATTTATGGTCCTGTTATTTCATTATTGTATTTAGTTTGAATTGTTGGTCTTTTACCATGACATCCCATTACTCATAGTTCCAGAATATGGTTCAACTTGCCTACTAGTAGATCATGGTAAGAGCCATCATGACCTGAGAATTATGTCATGACAAGTTCGTATCAAAGCCCCAGGTTCACCTCTCTCACTTGTACAGCGCTAATGCCTAGTAGATTCCATATGATCAGTGCAAATACATCCATGACTTATCTTCGGGAGGCTAAAGGATGTCTTTAAGAACATGTCTCTTTAGTATCATTGTCATGCAGTGTGTGTCTTATCGGTTTCTTGAAATCTCACTTATTCCACTCTTTTACAAGATGGCTCGCACACTTGCTAGGGGTAGGGTTAAACCCCGAGGTCGGGTCAGGGCTACTCTCTAGTCTGAGATAGAGAGCAGATTCCAAATCCAAAGATATAGCCACCAGTAGTGTTACAACCCGACCTAGGGCCTAGTCATAACACGGCGATCGAAACCCCGAAGGACTTCAATCAAGCCTCTTGTACATATCATAAGCATACAGAAGGTAAAATATAAAAGTGGAAACATCATAAGAGAGTCTAATCCATGTATAGAAATCTAAAAAAAATATTTTATGACAACATAGACTCGAACATATATCCAACTAGATGCCTCGAAACATGAGTATGGGCGGGGGCTAAGACATGTCCCTAGCTCAGCCTCAATATACATCATAAGCAAACGTCTTTTGAAAAGAAAGTAGTAAGTAACTTGAAACTAGTCCCCGGTCAATGAGGATTCACCACAACGCCTTCGATTAGAGGATGCCTACTAGTTGCGTGAATGATAAGGATCTTCAACCTCAACCCCTACATTATGAGACAATGTAGGCAAAAAGTATGCATTAGTATGTTGGAATATACTAAGTATGAGGGCATGACATGCAAAGTAAATCATGGAAATGCAAGGTTCAAGTAAATCACATAATAAGATAGAATACATAAAGTCATGAGAAATTTATATTGACCAAAGCATTTAAAACATAAGTTCAAGTCATAACGTACTTAAGAAATCATATATATGTGGGATAGAAACCATAACCAACAATAAAACCATGCGAGCTAAAACATGGAATCCGATGATACCAACATCTAGAAGGAGGAGGCTACTTTGCCAAGGTAGACTCCTAATCATGAACATGTGCTATTTGTGGATCAACTAGCTAGGCCATCAAGGCAACTTATGGTGGCACATAGTTTATGGGATATGAGGCTGCTACTAAGGTATTTGGTAGGGCCCCCACCTCAAGTCCACTCGGTGCTAATTCAAATCCCACGGAATACATACATAACATAAGATCATAATATCATATATCAAAGTCATGTTCATAGTCATAGAGTAGCTCATTTTCATAACATACTTGTAATGTGAGAATTGTCCTTTTATCATTACAATCATTTTTGCATAATTCATATCAATAGGCCTTAGGTCACCACATTGGATCCTAAGTCACCGTACTTCATAACTTGCATAAAATTCATACCTTGAAACATACTTAGAATTCATGATCATCATGGGAACACGTAGTCATAATTCATACTTTGAAAATTCATGACCATAGCTTGAACTTGAAATTAGGGCATGACATGAATGCATGAACAATTGACTTAAAAATAATGAAATTACTTGAAGATATGCATGATAATAAACTTTATATCAGCCCATACATAATTCCTATAGATTATTCATTTGGAAGTATAATTGAAAATACTCATATTTTACATCATGAACCCTAGAAATCAAAATAGGAGAATTCATGAAAAATCTCTTCAATTTAATTCAACAGCCATCAATTTATATCAAAATAGACTAATGATCATACTTTAAATCAACATTCATGCAATTGGAATAGAGATCACAAAACTCATAAAATATCATACTTTAATTTGATAAAAAACTTGAGAAATTGATTGGACTTCATGGAAGAAAGGATCCATGAATCAATATCCATATACCTTGAGTGAGAACACAAATTAATTGGGTAGAACTTGAGAGTTTTGATGGAGAAATTGAGTGAATTTTCTTGAAGTCTTCAATGGAAACCCTTGAGATTCTTTTTGTAGAGAGAGAAATATTTAATAGATGAATTGTAGAAGAATAAATTAAATTAGAGGTTTAGGTAGATTTATAGAGATGAATTAGGTCCTAAAAATGTTTAGGTTCATTAACTATTAATTTGGAAAAAGTCTAAAACACCCTTAAAAAACTTAAATTCGGTCAGGAAACCTTCCCAGGTCCGCGTCGCGGACCTGCCGTGGTCTACTTGGCTGATAAACTGTCCAAGGTCTGCGATGCATTTCTGTCGCAGACTACTCTGTCTTATGTGGCTTCCCAGGTCTGAGAAGCAGTCTTGTCGCGCACCAAACTATTTTGTTGTTTCTTCAAAGATCTTTTTTCCATTCTACGGGTTGTAAAGTTCCACCGAGCCTTTTTCTACCTCCAGAGATGAGACAAGCTAGAGTAGATAGATTCTTACATTTGAGGCAGAATGGAAGAAGTGTTAGAGATTATAGCCTTGAGTTTTATTCGTTGGCGAGACATGTGCCCACTATTATAGCTAATATGGCTAATAGAGTGCATCGTTATGTGATGGGGCTGGACCATTATTTGATTGATAATTGTATAGTAATGGCTTCTCATCTAGGTATGGATATTGCTCGGATACAGGCATATGCATGGGGGTAGAGGATCGACACAGAGGGCGTCAGCCCGATAGAGATCATGAATAAGGCCAGCGTAAGAGAGCTAGATGTTATACCCCACACCTTTGTATGTTGGAGCATATTTTATTTTCTAAAAGATTGCCATGTGATGCATGTCATCTATGAAGTTCTACGTGAGTAGTGACGGTTGGAAATAGGTCTAGAAGGCTTTGGATGAAGTTGGAGGCCAAATAAGGAGTCGTGGTACTCAACCTACTTGTGTAAGCTACAAACTTGGATGTCCTACATAATTAAGCTACTTGAGAACACGTTGAGCTTAAGTAGCAAAGATTATATAGATTCTTAAAGTAAGACGAGATTACGAACCTATAAAAAGGTATAAAAACTAGGTTCCGAACTTACGAAAAGAAGAAAGTAGGTAAAAATTAGGTGATGCACCTACTTGGGGTAAGTAGGTGACACACCTACTTGATGTGGTCCCCACCATGCCACATGGCAGCATGTAGGTGGATCCATGAGGTGAGGTGGCACCCTAGGGGCAGGACACGTGTCACCCCTAGGGGATGCCATGTGTCACCTTCTAAGGAGGGATATATAAATATGCATAATATGCCTTCATTCTTTCATTTTTATACTTGTAAAAGTTGAGAGAAAACTTGGGAGAAAGAAAAGAAAGCCATGGCCAAGAGATGAAAAGGTAAGCCTGTTACACCCCGTACTTTGGTACCTTAGAATGCTTCTTAAGCTTCTCAAGTTTCAGGGAAGGCTCTTAAGTTTCTTAAAAGTCGTTATGTGAGTTGGATAGTTTATAATGCTATCAAATAACTCCAAGGAAAGGAGAACAAAATGCTTCATAATAAGGAAGATTGGAAATAAGGTTATAAAAATTTGAAAGGAGCTGGAGGCCGAGAAATGAGTCGTAGGAGTCGATTGACTCGCATAAACTACCAACTTGGAGGTATTACGTACTAAGCTACTTGAGTATATGTCGAGCTTAAGTAGCAAGGAATACATAGACTCTTGAAGTAAGACGATATTACGAGCTCACGAAAGAGAAATAAGGAAACGACGCACCTACTCGAAGCAAGCAGGTGATGCACCTACTTGGACAAGCAGGTGATGCACCTACTTAGGGTCAAGTAGGTGATGCAACAGCTTGGGGTGGACCCCACTGCCACATGGCAGCATGTGATTGGCCGAATAAGTTGAGGTGGCACCCTAGGAGGCTGCCACGTGTCGCCCCTAGGGGGATGCCACGTGGCAGATTCTAAAGAGATATATATACATGTGTAATATGACTTATACTTCAGTTCTTTATCCAAACTTCAGCCAAGAGCAAGGAGAGAAACGTAGAGAGAAAAGAGAGGCAGCCACGGGTTGCTCCAATTTAAGGTAAGCCCTCCGATTTCGTTCTGTGAATTAATTATTTAAGGTATCCCATGGCTACAAGACGGGGTTTAATAGCATAAAATTACTGTTTGGGGCAGCAAAGAAGGGACACGAACAGTCCGCAACTTTCAGCATTATAAGGAGTTTCTGAAGTTAATTTTCAGCAAGTTTGGGAAGCCGTTTGTTAAGGTACGGCTTGGTGCTCTTCTCCCACATTTTGTTAAGGTTTGTACATGATATGAAGGTGTTACTAATGTAAAATTATGGCTTGTAGCAGCACCAAACAGATAACAAGCAGTCCGCACAATTTCAGCAAGTTTGAAGAAGTTCCGAGGTACAATTTGGTGAATTTTGACCAATTTCGGGTGAGGTAAGGTATTCCCTTCTAATTTGAAGTTTATGGTGTTGTTATAAGGTGTATTAAACACCTTTTAGTCTGCTGTAAGTTTAATAAAATCGTGTAAATGCTCGACGATAGACACAATCGAAATTGAAGTCGTCGTAGTCAAATTATAGTCGAAATGAGGCGTTGTGTGTGTTGAGGTTGCTTCTCGTTGTGTGGTGTGTGTTGCAGGGATTAAATGTTTCCTAAAATGTGTGGTGGATCTGCTGGTTGTACACACATGACACCCCCCGCTTCGTACGGTAAAATGTTTTGCAAAACGGAAACTAGAAACCCTATTTTGGTATCGTGGTTTCGAGCGAGTCATTTGCAGGTTGTGTTGTATTATGTTGGTGTGAAATGCTTATACATGTGATGAAGGTTGTTGTTGTTGGTTGGATGTAGTCATTAGGAGTGTGATTGGAAATTCGGATAGGACATATTATAGGGGAGATGCTGCCCGATTATCGTTAACTCGTTAACTAGTTAAGGAACTAGTCGAGAAGACGAGCGAGGAAATGGATTATGTGAACACTCGTGTATAACTTAAGGTGCTGAACAGTTAAGGGTTATTGATACTTGCATTACTTCCATGTTAAATAGGTTTGGAGGACGACGACGTGAGCGTGACAAAGAGTAACCCATAAGAAGGTATGTAAAGCTATTCCTTCTTTTGGCATGTTTTGGTATAAGTATGTAAAGACTATCTGTTCTTTCTTTTGGGCATGTCTTAGATCTAAGTGACAAGTGATATATGTATGAAGCTTGGAGTATATCTATTCATGAGCTCTGAACATGATTCGTGATTCATAATTCATGTTCACTGTTGAATGTTAAGACTCTTAAAGTAGTTAAGCTTCCATTCCTCAAGTTTTCTATATGCTGAGAGCTAGTGTATGTAAAGTTATTCTTCCTCTCTTATGGCATGACTGAGATGTAAGTATTGTGTATATGAAGTTTGAAGTTATTCCACTCTTAAAACTCTGAGGGTGAGTTAATACTCTTGTTCACTTCGTACTGATTAGAACTCTTGTAACAAGTTGAGTCATTACTTTTTCAAAGTCTTCCATGTGATAGGAAATGGTACAAGTAGAGCTTGTCTTTTCCTACTTCTAGAAAGACTGGACGATAGGTACTATAGAACATGGATTTGGAGATAGCTCCATTTACAGATTCTGGACGTAACTCATAACTTGTACCCACTTCTGAATGATAAGGGCCTTGAAGTAGTTGAACTACGACCCTTGAGCCTCCTATAGGTTGAATAGTGTTGGGATGTGTAATCTCCTATACCTAGGGGCTCTTGAACATGCTTTATGATGGTATCTAAGGGATGTTTGATATGTTACAGAGTTTTGTGTGCACGTATATGCATTATTATGAATTATATGGATCGGGCCGAATGTACCTCGGCACATTTTGGTATGTAAGGATCGGGCCGTCGTACCTCAGCATTATTATGCAATATACGGATCAGGCCATCGTACCTCGGCATTGTTATACGATATACGGATCGGGCCATCGTTCCTCGGTATTATTATATGATACATGGATCAGGCCGTCATTCCTCGGCATGTACGTTCTATATACAGGGATCGAGTTGTACGTCCCATAGCGTTAATGGTGTATATACACCTATCATGATAGATGATGTGTTTGTAACACCAGTCCCTGAGCGGGATGGATATGGTATGTGATAGTGGTATACATGACTATATTTTGTAAGGTGCAGGTACAGTACCCTATTAAATGTTATACTTGGTTTCCTGCATCCTTGGTTCAGTTGTTATCTCAGTTATGTTATGCTTATATACTCAGTACATATATCGTACTGACCCCCCTTTCTTCGGGGGGATACGTTTCATGCCCGCAGGTACAGATGTTCATTTCGTAGATTCGCCAGTATAGGATTTCCGCTCAGCTATGTTGGAAGTGTTCCACTATTTCGGGGCCTAGCTTTTGGGTACTGGTCCTGCGATGTATATATTTGTTTATGCAGGGGTAAGGCGGGGGCCCTGTCCCGCTATATGATGTCATTATTATTCTTAGAGGTCTGTAGACATATATATGTGGGTTGTTTAGGAGTTTATTTCGGTTATGCCTATGCGATATTTTGTAAAAGTTGTTATGTTGTGGCAGCCTTATCGGCTAGCTTTCCCTTTCATGGCATGATGCAAATGAAAGAGGACACATGTGTATGAATATTTTATCACCCACTGGGTTCATGTGTTTGGTTCCTATATCTAGGAGGCTATACTAACATGAAAAAAGTTTTAACCCATTGAGGTTTTTGTGAGCAGTATTACGTTATACATAGTCCAATTTGACTGTAGTCGACAGTTATGTAAATGGGGTCCAGGTTGGACCCCAATCGCGGCCCACAGGGTTGGGTCGTGACAAAAGTGGTATCAGAGCAGTTCGTCCTTAGAGTGTCTACAGACCGTGTCTAGTAGAGTCTTGTTTATCGGTGTGTTGTGCACCACATCTATAAACAAGAGGCTACAGGGCATTTAGGATGTTACCTTTCTTTCATATCCACGATCGTGCGATAGAGCCGAGTCATAGAGAATAAAATTCCTTATACTAACTTGTGATTTCAGCAGAAGGACAACATAAATATAAGAAGGTTACTGACGATATTGGAAGTTACACAGCACGCAAGTAAGCAAGGCATGAATGATAGGTGCCAGGTAAGGTATTGAATTCCGGTTGACATGTAAAGTTGAAAATTGAAAAGAAAAGTAGACGGAAAGTCTAAACAGGTGCAGTTTGAGTGGACATACGGGGTAAGTCCCTTTCCATACTGTTAATTGTGGGTGCCCTGTGTGGATGTGATATGATACGATACGAATATATATATGTGTACCCTGTGAGGCATTATTGGCATTTTCTACGTGCAGGTATTGAGATAGTAAGATATACAGAGGAAACTCTGCCCAAATTTTTCCTTGAAATAAAAGGAAAATGATTTAGAAAAGACTGGTAGTTCTGGATAGAACGATATATTCAGGATAAGACTAACTAAGAAGGGTAAGTAACCCACAGTAAGAATCATGAAAAAGGTTAAGAAGTGTTATACTATGGGGTAGAATGCGAATAGGATATGATGTGATTATAATGAGGATAGTTATGAAAGTAAAGCCTTGTGAGGAAGTGGCTAAAGATAGGATGTGGTCCGTGTAATAAGAATATAAGGGCAACTTGGGCGATGCAGCTTGGCCTACTTGATCAGCTGTTGGGTCATTGTCTTCTTCGATAGATATGCACCCCACTGGGGAGGGTGCGATCATACCAGCACTAACGTACCGGATCCCATCAGAACTCCGAAGTTAAGCGTACTTGGGCAAGAGTAATATTGGGATGGGTGACCCCTGGGAAGCACTGTGTAGCTGTGATATGAGATGATATGCATGTATATATACACGTTGGCCGTGCATGGCATTGTCGATATAAAGAAGTATTGTGGATACGTAACTCCACCGTGAAAAATGATAAGACCCTTTGAGATAGGGGATGTAGCTTTGCAAAACAACTAGCGCATTGTGAATTCATTAAAGGGGGCAAGTGATACCCACTGGGATAAGGCTAGGACTATGACAAAGCTTGGGACACCGAGCGTCGGAAGATAAGTACTGCCTATTTGAGAATTGGAAATGACTATAAGCCCTAGCTAGTAGTTGATCAAAATAAATGGAAAGTGGCTTCGAATAAATTGCTACGTGACTCGAGTACCCATAATTAGACTGGATTAGCACTTCATTATTGTGTTACGTTGTCGTACCTAGGCAACCAAAGGTATGGAACATATTAAGGAAGGCATAGATATGGTGCAGTATACCAAATGTGTTGGAAAAGAATCATTCGTATCGGAAAATTGGAAACAAGGGCATAAGGTAGAACACAACAGATAGTGACATGGGTACACCCTAAAGGGAGGAAGTGGCTTCAAGTGAGATCCCATACTGGTACAAGTTAATAAGATCTAAAGGCCAGCAATAAACAGATAGAAGCCATGATACCGGAGACAGTGCGGAGAATTAATAGTAAGGACTTGAATGGTATGACATTAAAGAATAGGTGCATATAAAGGGGATGAATACAATAAGAGAATTACAATGAGAACTTAACATACTGTAAGGAATAGCCAGGCTATACTCGACTGAAGGTAAGATGTTGGTAATAAAGTTACTGACTACTAATATTGTGGTGTACAAGCAGCAAAATAAGGAAAGGATGAGAGATCTCTCCTATACTGGAATATGAGGAAACTCAAAGGTAAGTAGAGGAAGGAAGTAAGAAACGATACGGGTTACGTACAGACTAGTATGGTGATACTAAAGCATCTTTTGGGCTATTTTAAGCTCCTACACATGTTCGAGTAAAGGGTGCAATATGATGTGTGGTAAAGAAACTGGAAAGAAGTAATGGAAAGGAAATATCACCTGTTCCCTATGCCTATAGGTAATCTACCTTCTTAAAAAGAAATATGAGTTGATACAAGGCCTATGAACGGCAGCCAGTACAGAAAAATCCTAAAGCACTCGTAAGACCTTATGAGGCTAGTTAACATTCGGGGACGAATGTTCTAAAGGGGGGAAGGATGTTACACCCCATACTTTGGTACCTTAGAATGCTTCTTAAGTTTCTCAAGTTTCTGGGAAGGCTCTTAAGTTTCTTAAAAGTCGTTATGTGAGTTGGATATTTTATAATGCTATCAAATAACTCCAAGGAAAGGAGAACGAAATGCTTCATAATAAGGAAGATTGGAAATAAGGTTATAAAAATTCGAAAGGAGTTGGAGGCCGAGAAATAAGTCGTAGGACTTGATTGAATCGCGTAAACTACCAACTTGGAGGTATTACATACTAAGATACTTGAGTATACGTCGAGCTTAAGTAGCAAGGAATACATAGGCTCTTGAAGTAAGACGAGATTACGAGCTCACGAAAGAGAAATAAGGAAACGACGCACCTACTTGAAGAAAGCAGGTGATGCACCTACTTGCAAAAGCAGGTGATGCACCTACTTAGGGTCAAGTAGGTGATGCAGCAGCTTGGGGTGGACCCCACTGCCACATGGCAGCATGTGATTGGCCGAATAAGTTGAGGTGGCACCCTAGGAGGCTGCCACGTGTCGCCCCTAGGGGGATGCCACGTGGCAGCTTCTAAAGAGATATATATACATGTGTAATATGACTTATACTTCAGTTCTTTATCCAAACTTCAGCCAAGAGCAAGGAGAGAAACGTAGAGAGAAAAGAGAGGCAGCCACGGGTTGCTCCAATTTAAGGTAAGCCCTCCAATTTCGTTCTGTGAATTATTTATTTAAGATATCCCACGGCTACAAGACGGGTTTTAATAGCATAAAATTACTGTTTGTGGAAGCAAAGAAGGGACACGAATGGTCCGCAACTTTCATCATGATAAGGAGTTTCTTAAGTTAATTTTCAGCAAGTTTGGGAAGCCGTTTGTTAAGGTACGGCTTGGTGCTCTTCTCCCACGTTTTGGTAAGGTTTTTACATGATATGAAGGTGTTAATAATGTAAAATCATGGCTTGTAGCAGCACAAAACAGATAACAAGCAGTCCGCACAATTTCAGCAAGTTTGAAGAAGTTCCGAGGTGCAATTTGGTGAATTTTGACCAATTTCGGGTGAGGTAAGGTCTTCCCTTCTAATTTGAAGTTTATAGTGTTGTTATAAGGTGTATTAAACACCTTTTAGTCTTATGGAAGTTTAATAAAATCGTGGAAATGCTCGATGATAGACACAATCGAAATTGAAGTCGTCATAGTCAAATTATAGTCGAAATGAGGAAATGGATTATGTGAACACTCGTGTATAACTTAAGGTGATGAACAGTTAAGGGTTATTGATACTTGCATTACTTCCATGTTAAATAGGTTTGGAGGACGACGACGTGAGCGTGACAAAGAGTAACCCATAAGAAGGTATGTAAAGCTATTCCTTGTTTTGGCATATTTTGGTATAAGTATGTAAAGCCTATCTGTTCTTTCTTTTGGGCATGTCTTAGATCTAAGTGAAAAGTGATATGTTTATGAAGCTTGGAGTATATCTATTCATGAGCTCTGAACATGATTCATGATTCATAATTCGTGTTCACTGTTGAATGTTAAGACTCTTAAAGTAGTTAAGCTTCCATTCCTCAAGTTTTCTATATGCTGAGAGCTAGTGTATGTAAAGTTATTCTTCCTCTCTGATGGCATGACTGAGATGTAAGTATTGTGTATATGAAGTTTGAAGTTATTCTACTCTTAAAACTCTGAGGGTTAGTTAAGACTCTTGTTCACTTCCTACTGATTAGAACTCCTGTAACAAGTTGAGTCATTACTCTTTCAAAGTCTTCCATGTGATAGGAAATGGTACATGTAGAGCTTGTCTTTTCCTACTTCTAGAAAGACTGGACGATAGGTACTATAGAACATGGATTTGGAGATAGCTCCATTTATAGATTCTGGACGTAACTCATAACTTGTACCCATTTCTGAATGATAAGGGCCTTGAAGTAGTTGAACTACGACCCTTGAACCTCCTATAGGTTGAATAGTGTTGGGATGTGTAAGCTCCTATACCTAGGGGCTCTTGAACATGCTTTATGATGGTATCTAAGGGATGTTTGATATGTTACAGAGTTTTGTGTGCACGTATATGCATTATTATGCATTATATGGATCAGGCCGAACGTACCTCAGCACATTTTGCTATGTAAGGATCGGGTCGTACGTTCCACGACGGATTATGCATTATACAGATTGGGCCGTCGTACCTCGGTATTATTATGCATTATACGGATCGGGCCGTCGTACCTTGGCATTGTTTTAAGATATACGGATCAGGCCATCGTTTCTCAGCATTATTATATGATACATGGATCAGGCTGTCATTCCTCGGCATGTACGTTCTATATACAGGGATCGGGTTGTATGTCCTACAGCGTTAATGGCGTATATACACCTATCATGATAGATGATGTGTTTGTAACACCGAGTCCCCGAGCAGGCCGGATACGGTATGTGATAGTGGTATACATGACTTTATTTTGTAAGGTGCAGGTACAGTACCCTATTAAATATTATACTTGGTTTCCTGCATCCTTGGTTCAGTTGTTAGCTCAGTTATGTTATGCTTATATACTCAGTACATATATCGTACTGAACCCCCTTTCTATGGAGGGCTGCGTTTCATGCCCGCAGGTACAGATGTTCATTTTGGAGATTTGCCAGTATAGGATTTCTGCTCAGCTATGTTGGAAGTGCTCCACTATTTCGGGGCCTAGCTTTTGGGTACTGGTCCTGCGATGTATATATTTGCTTATGCAGGGCTAAGGCGGGGGCCCTGTCCTGCCATATGATGTCATTCCTATTCTTAGAGGTCTGTAGACATATGTATGTGGGTTGTTTAGGAGTTTATTTCGGTTATGCCTATGCGATATTTTGTAAAAGCTGTTATGTTGTGGCAGCCTTATCGGCTAGCTTTCCCTTTCATGGCATGATGCAAATGAAAGAGGCCACATGTGTATGAATATTTTATCACCCACTGGGTTCATGTGTTTGGTTCCTATATCTAGGAGGCTATACGAACATGAAAACGTTTTAACCCATTGAGGTTTTTGTGAGCAGTATTATATTATACATAGTCCAATTTGACTATAGTCGACAGTTATGTAAATGGGGGTCCAGGTCGGACCTAGTCGCGGCCCACGGGGTTGGGTCGTGACAAAGCCCTCCGATTTTGCTCCATGAATTAATCATATAAGGTGTCCCTCAATTGAATGAAGGTGTTTAAAACTATAAATTAATTGGTTAGAGCAGCAAGATAGGGCATCGAGCAGTCACCAAAGCTCAGCCGCGTCAAGGAGCTCCGAAGTCGATTTTCGGCAAGTTTTGGAAGTTGTTTGCTAAGGTATGGTTTGATTCCCTTTTTACATGTTTGAGTAAGGGTTTAGACATGTTATAGGGATATAAATATGGATGGTGAAAATGAAAGTATGCAGGTTACTAATGCAGCGTATAAGGGCTGTTTTAAAGCGGTTCTAGTCGGCCTAAAGTTTGGCTAGTGTCGTTGTTATTGTGGTGTTGTATTTGGAAGTTGTTTGTATATGTTGCAGGGATGGAAATATTTTGAAATAGGGGTATAAGTGCTTCTGGTTGCAGCCACGTTATGCTCTATTCTGTGTGGTTATGATATTACGAAATAAAGGTTGAAAACCATAGTTTGGAGTCGTTCTAGTCGAATCGAAATTGCGTAGTGTTTTTATGATTGTGGTGTTATCTTTGGAGATGGTTTAATTGCGTGTTGCAGGGATGGAACGTGGGTAAAAAGAGGTGTGGGTTCTGCTGATTGCAGCCACATAACCCTCCGTTCCGTGTGGTTAAAGATTTTATGAATTAACGACTGAAAACCTTATTTTGGTATCGTGAGTTTGGGCAAATTATTTGGAGTTTGTATTATTTAATATGGAAGTGGTTTATATATATATATATATATATATTATTTTTTTAAAAAAATGAGAGATGTTACAATATCTCCCTCTTGGGAACATTCGTTCTCGAATGAGATTCAACTAATATAGGAAAGACATGGAAAAAGGATTTAGAAACTCGACATGGATATGAGGACACTTTGAAAAATGCATATAACGTGTAAACTTCATACTTTAAATAAAACATAGTCCTTGAGAGAAATCATTTTCATGAATCATGCATGCATATGAATGACATATGGAACTGAAGTATAGAGGTTAAATTGATTTGATCATCAGCAACTTGGTACCTTTAGGCGTGAGTGAAAGGAAAGAGATAAAGATATCACTTCATCAAATCCGATTCTGCTTCCCACATTACACTCTCTACTTGTTTGTTCCTCCATAATACTTTGACAGATGGAACGTCTTTATTTCTCAGCCTCTTCACTTGCCGGTCTAAAATCTCAATCGGGACCTCCTCATAAGTCAAATTATCTTCAATACTCACATTTTCCCTTGGTACAATCGAATTTAGATCACCCACAAACTTTCTAAACATTGACACATGAAATACCGGATGAACCATAGCCAACTCAAGTGGCAAGTCTAACTCATATGCTACTTTGCCAATGCGCTTCAATTTCCTATACGGTCCTATATATCTAGGGATCAACTTCCCTTTCTTTCCAAACCGCATTACCCCTTTCATAGGTGAAATCTTTAAATACACCATATCGTCCACATCAAATTCAAGTTCTCTCCTCCTAGTGTCCGAATAGGACTTTTGACGACTTTGAGCCATTTTTAATCATTCTCTTATGAGCCTTACTTTCTCCATTGCATCAATTACCAAATCTGGACAAATTAGCGCCATCTCACCAACTTCAAACCACCCCACCGGAGACCTACATCTTCTCCCGTACAAGGCTTCAAAAGGAGCCATGTGGATGCTAGAGTGATAACTATTATTGTAAGTAAACTCAATCAATGGTAAATGATCATCCCAACTTCCTCTAAGGTCAATCACACATGCCCTTAACATATCCTCCAAGGTTTGAATTGTTCTCTCGGCTTGCCCATCGATTTGAGGATAAAAAGCGGTACTTAACATAACTTTAGTGACAAGACATTTTTGAAATGACTTCCAAAAATGTGAACTAAATTGAGTACCTCTATCCGATATAATCGACAAAGCAAAACCATAAAGTTTCACAAATTTATGAATGTACAACTTAGCATAGCCTTCGGCACCATAAGAAGTTTTTATCGATAGAAAATGTGTCGATTTGATCATTCGGTCCACAATGACCCAAATAGAATCATGTTGTCTTCTAGTATGAGAAAAACCCATGATAAAGTCCATGTTCACATCGTCCCACTTCCATGTAGGAATTTCAATTTCTTGAGCTAAACCTCCCAGCCTTTGATGTTCAACTTTCACTTGTTGGCAATTAGGATACTTAGCCATGAACTCTGCTATGTCTTTATTCATGCCATTCCACCAATACACTTCCCTCAAGTCACGATACATCTTGGTGGATCCCAGATGAATTAAATACCGAGAACTATGGGCCTCATTCAATATCAACTCTCTTATTCCATCAACATTTGGAACACACAACCGACCTTAGTAACGTAATACCCCATATTGTCCTAGGGAGAAAGTGTCAATGAACTTTTCAGCAACCAACTACTTCAATTCGACCAAAATTGGATCATGGTTTTATTTGTCCTTGACGTCTGCCGCAAGAGACGATTCTGAACCATTATGTATAAGAATGCCTGCATCATTGGAATCAACCAAATACATACCTAAACATGCCAATCTATGGACTTCTTTGACTAATTCCCTTTTACCTTCTTCAACATGTGCAACACTACCCATAGACAATCAACTAAGAGCATCGGCTATAACATTTGCCTTACCAAGATGGTAGAATACGCTCATGTCATAGTCTTTCTGGAGTTTAAGTCACCTCCTTTACTTAAGATTTAAGTACTTTTGACTAAACACATATTGCAAGCTTAAGTGGTCGGTAAACATATCAACATACACCCCATAAAGATAGTGGTGCCAAATTTTTAATGCAAACACAACCGCTGCAAGTTCAAGATCGTGGGTTGGGTAGTTTCTTTCATGTACTTTAAGTTGCCTAGAGGTATAGGCTATAACCTTACCATGTTGCATCAAGACACAACCCAAACCAAGACGTGAAGCATCAAAATAAACAACAAACCCATATGAACCTTCGGCCAATGTTAAAATAGGAGCCGACGTGAGACGATCTTTCAATATTTGGAAGCTTTCTCAATTCTTCCGACCATTGAAATTTTGCCTTCTTTTGTGTCAACTTAGTTAAAGGCGAAGCAATAGATGAGAACCCTTCAACAAACCTTTTGTAGTATCCGGCTAAGCCCAAAAAGCTCTTAATGTCTGAAAGAGATAATGGTCTAGGCCAATTTTTAACTGCCTCTGTTATCTTTGAATCTACTTTAATCCCATCAACGGACACCACATGGCCAAGAAATGCAATCTCTCTTAGCCAAAATTTGCATTTACTAAATTTAGCGAATAGCTTCTTTTTGTAGTAGCTTTGTACTAGTGACTTCCAGCTTTTGGGAGGAATTTTTTGATTTGTATATATTTCGTGCTTCTGATATCCTGTTACTCATAGTTCCAGAATACGATTTCATTATTATATTTAGTTTAAATTATTGGTCTTTTACGATGATATCCTGTTACTCATAGTTCCAGAATACGATTTGACTTGCCTACTGGTGGATCATAGTAAGAGCCATCATGACCTAAAAAATTGCATCATGACAAGTTGTTATCAAAGCCCCAGGTTCACCGCTTTCACTTGTACAGAGCTAACGCCTAGTAGAGTCCTGATGATCAGTGCAAATACATCCATGACTTATCTTCGGAAGGCTAAAGGATGTCTTTAAGAACATGTCTCTTTAGTATCATTGTCATGCAGTGTGTGTCTTATCGGTTTCTTGAAATCTCACTTATTCCACTCTTTTACAAGATGGCTCGCACACTTGCTAGGGGTAGGGTTAAACCCCGAGGTCGGGTCAGGGCTACTCTCTAGTCTGAGATAGAGAGCAGATTCCAAATCCAAAGATATAGCCACCAGTAGTGTTACAACCCGACCTAGGGCCTAGTCATAACACGGCGATCGAAACCCCGAAGGACTTCAATCAAGCCTCTTGTACATATCATAAGCATACAGAAGGTAAAATATAAAAGTGGAAACATCATAAGAGAGTCTAATCCATGTATAGAAATCTAAAAAAAATATTTTATGACAACATAGACTCGAACATATATCCAACTAGATGCCTCGAAACATGAGTATGGGCGGGGGCTAAGACATGTCCCTAGCTCAGCCTCAATATACATCATAAGCAAACGTCTTTTGAAAAGAAAGTAGTAAGTAACTTGAAACTAGTCCCCGGTCAATGAGGATTCACCACAACGCCTTCGATTAGAGGATGCCTACTAGTTGCGTGAATGATAAGGATCTTCAACCTCAACCCCTACATTATGAGACAATGTAGGCAAAAAGTATGCATTAGTATGTTGGAATATACTAAGTATGAGGGCATGACATGCAAAGTAAATCATGGAAATGCAAGGTTCAAGTAAATCACATAATAAGATAGAATACATAAAGTCATGAGAAATTTATATTGACCAAAGCATTTAAAACATAAGTTCAAGTCATAACGTACTTAAGAAATCATATATATGTGGGATAGGAACCATAACCAACAATAAAACCATGCGAGCTAAAACATGGAATCCGATGATACCAACATCTAGAAGGAGGAGGCTACTTTGCCAAGGTAGACTCCTAATCATGAACATGTCCTATTTGTGGATCAACTAGCTAGGCCATCAAGGCAACCTACGGTGGCACGTAGTTTATGGGATATGAGGCTGCTACTAAGGCTTTTGGTAGGGCCCCCACCTCAAGTCCACTTTGTGCTAAGTCAAATCCCACGGAATACATACATAATATAAGATCATAATATCATATATCATAGTCATGTTCATAGTCATAGAGTAGCTCATTTTCAAAACATACTTGTAATGTGAGAATTGTCCTTTCATCAGTACAATCATTTATGCATAATTCATATAAATAGGCCTTAGGTCACCACATAGAATCCTAAGTAACCTTACTTCATAACTTGCATAAAATTCATACATTGAAACATACTTAGAATACATGATCATCATGGGAACACATAGTCATAATTCATACTTTGAAAATTCATGACCATAGCTTGAACTTGAAATTAGGGCATGACATGAATGCATGACCAATTGACTTAAAAATCATGAAATTAGCTTGAAGATATGCATGATTATAAACTTTATATCAGCCCATACATAATTTTAATAGATAATATTATTTGGAAGTATAATTGAAAATACTCATATTTTACATCATGAACCCTAGAAATCAAAATAGGAGAATTCATGAAAAACCTCTTCAATTTAATTCAATAGCCATAAATTTATATCAAAATAGACTAATGATCATACTTTAAATCAACATTCATACAATTGGAATAGAGATCATAAAACTCAAAAAATATCATACTTTAATTTGATAGAAAACTTGAGAAATTGATTGGGCTTCATGGAAGAAAAGATCCATGAAACAATAACCATACACCTTTAGTGAGAACACAAGTTAATTGGGTAGAACTTGAGAGTTTTGATGGAGAAATTGAGTGAATTTTCTTGAAGTCTTCAATGGAAACCCTTGAGATCCTTTTTATAGAGAGAGAAATATTTAATAGATGAATTGTAGAAGAATAAATTAAATTAGAGGTTTAGGTAGATTTATAGAGATGAATTAGGTCCTAAAAATGTTTAGGTTCATTAACTATTAATTTGGGAAAAGTCTAAAACGCCCTTAAAAAAACTTAATTTTGGCCAGGAAACCTTCCCAGGTCCGCAACGTGGACCTGCCGTGGTCTACTTGGCCGATAAATTGTCCAAGGTCCACGACGCGGTCCTGTCGTAGACTACTCTGTCTTGTGCGGCTTCCCAGGTCCATGACATGGTCCTGTCGCGGACCAAACTGTTTTCCCGCAGGTTTTGACCCCATGATCAAAATTTCGAACTCGGATTTTCCAAAACGATTAAGGATATTACGTTACATGAGAGTCCTATTTCCAAAGAATTCTTAAGGTGTGTATATATATATATATATATATATATATATATATATATATATATATATATATTTTATTATTATTTTATTTTAAAAAAAAATCTGAAGGATGTTACAATATCTCCCCCTTGGGAACATTCGTCCTCAAATGAGATTCAACTAATATTGGAAAGACATGGAAAAAGGATTTAGAAACCCAACATGGACATGAGGACACTTTGAAAAATGCATATAACGTGTAAACTTCATACTTTAAATAAAACATAGTCCTTGAGAGAAATCATTTTCATGAATCATGCATGCATATGAATGACATATGGAACTGAAGTATAGAAGCTTAATTGATTTGATCATGAGCAACTTAGTACCTTTAGGCTTGAGTGAAAGGAAAGAGATAAAGATATCATTTCATCAAGTCCGATTCTGCTTCCCACATTACACTCTCTACTTGTTTGTTCCTCTATAATACTTTGACAGATGGAACGTCTTTATTTCTCAGCCTCTTCACTTGCCGGTCTAAAATCTCAATCGGGACCTCCTCATAAGTCAAATTATCTTCAATACTCACATTTTCCCTTAGTACAATCGAATTTGGATCACCTACAAACTTTCTAAACATTGACACATGAAATACCGGATGAACCATAGCCAACTCAAGTGGCAAGTCTAACTCATATGCTACTTTGCCAATGCGCTTCAATTTCCTATACGGTCCTATATATCTAGGGATCAACTTCCCTTTCTTTCCAAACCGCATTACCCCTTTCATAGGTGAAATCTTTAAATACACCATATCGTCCACATCAAATTCAAGTTCTCTCCTCCTAGTGTCCGAATAGGACTTTTGACGACTTTGAGCCATTTTTAATCATTCTCTTATGAGCCTTACTTTCTCCATTGCATCAATTACCAAATCTGGACAAATTAGCGCCATCTCACCAACTTCAAACCACCCCACCGGAGACCTACATCTTCTCCCGTACAAGGCTTCAAAAGGAGCCATGTGGATGCTAGAGTGATAACTATTATTGTAAGCAAACTCAATCAATGGTAAATGATCATCCCAACTTCCTCTAAGGTCAATCACACATGCCATTAACATATCCTCCAAAGTTTGAATTATTCTCTCATCTTGCCCATCTATTTGAGGATGAAAAGCGGTACTTAACTTGACTTTAGCGCCAAGACCTTTTTGAAATGACTTCCAAAAATGTGAAATAAATTGAGTACCTCTATCCCATATAATCGAAAAAGGAACACCATGAAGTATCACAAGTTCACGAATGTAAAACTTAGTATAGTCTACGGCACCATAAGAAGTTTTGACCAGTAGTAAATGTGCCAATTTGGTCATTCGATCCACAAGACCCAAATAGAATCATGTTGTGTTCTAGTACGAGGCAAACCCGTGATAAAGTCCATGTTCACATCTTCCCACTTCCAAGTAGGAATTTTGATTTCTTGAGCTAAACCTCTCGGCCTTTGACGTTCAACTTTCACTTCTCGGCAATTAGGACAGTTAGCCACGAACTCCGCTATGTCTTTCTTCGTGCCATTCCACCAATACACTTCCCTCAAGTCACGATACATCTTGGTGGATCCCAGATGAATAGAATGCCAAGAACTATGGGCCTCATTCAATATCAACTCTCTTATTTCATCAACATTTGGAACACACAACCAACCTTGGTAACGTAATAACCCATATTCTCCTAGGGAGAAAACCTCAACAGACCTTTTGGAAACCGACTTCTTCAATTCAACCAAAATTGGATCATGGTCTTGTTTGTCCTTGACGTCTGCTGCAATAGACAATTCTGAACCATTATGTATAAAAATTCCTGCACCATTGGAATAAACCAAACGCATACCTAAACGTGCCAATCTATGGACTTTTTTGACCAATCCCCTTTTACCTTCTTCAACATGTGCAACACTACCCATAGACAATCGACTAAGAGCATCGGCTATAACATTTACCTTACCCTAATGGTAGAATACGCTCATGTCATAGTCTTTTAGGAGTTTAAGCCACCTCATTTGCCTAAGGTTTAAGTCTTTTTAACTAAACACATATTGCAAGCTTCTGTGGTTAGTAAACACATCAACATGCACCCCATAAAGATAGTGGCGCCAAATTTTTAATGCAAACACAACTGCCGCAAGTTCAAGATCGTGGGTTGGGTAGTTTCTTTCATGTACTTTAAGTTTCCTAGAGGCATAGGCTATAACCTTACCATGTTGCATCAACACACAACCCAAACCAACATGTGAAGCATCACAATAAACAACAAACTCATATGAACCTTCGGGCAACGTTAAAATAGGAGCCGACGTGAGATGATCTTTCAATGTTTGGAAGCTTTCTCACATTCTTCCGACCATTGAAATTTTGCCTTCTTTTGTGTCAACTTGGTTAAAGGCGAAGCAATAGATGAGAACCCTTCAACAAACCTTCTGTAGTATCTGGCTAAGCCCAAAAAGCTCTTAATGTTTGAAGGAGATAATGGTCCAAGCCAATTTTTAACTGCCTCTATTTTCTTTAGATCTACTTTAATCCTATCACTGGACACCACATGGCCAAGAAATGCAACCTCTCTTAGCCAAAATTTGCATTTACTAAATTTAGCAAATAGTTCCTTTTCCTTCAACGTTTGCAACACAATCCTTAAGTGACCCATATGATCTTCCTCATTTCGAGAGTAAATCAAGATATCATCAATAAACACCACTACAAACATATCCAAATATGGCTTTAAAATGTGATTCATAAAATCCATGAATATAGCGGGAGCATTTTTCAACCCAAATGACATTAATACAAATTCAAAATGACCATACCTTTTCCAAAATACCATCTTGAGAATATCACTCCCTTACCCTCAATTGATGATAACCGGAATAGAGGTCAATCTTAGAAAAATAGCTTGCCCCTTGTAATTGATCAAATAAGTCATCTATCCTTGGTATTATATATTTGTTCTTTATGGTGACCTTATTCAATTGCTGGTAGTCTATACACATTCAGAGTGACCCATCTTTCTTCCTAACAAATAGCACGGGAGCACCCCATGGTGAAATACTTAGTCTTATAAAACCCTTATCCAACAAATCCTTCAATTGTTCATTCAACTCCTTAAGTTCCACCAGAGCCATACGGTAAGGAGGAATAGAGATAGGTTGGATATCGGGAAGGAGATCTATGCCAAAGTCAATCTCCCTTCTGGGAGGAACACTGGGTAAATCATCGAGAAATATGTCGGAGAACTTATTAATTATAAGGACCGACTCAAGAGTAGGAGTTTTGGAATCAATGTCCCTAACTCGCACAATATGATAAATGTACCCTTTGGAAATTATTTTTCGAGCCTTAATACATAAGATGAATCGACCCTTAACCACCGAATCATTACCCTTCCATTCAAGGATAGGCTCATTAAGGGAGTGAAACTTAACTATGCGAGTTCTACAATAGATAGATGCATAAGTGGCATGTAACCAATCCATACCAAGAATGATGTCGAAATCATTCATATCAAGTTCAACAAGGTCAGATGGAATAACTTTGTGCAAGACCCATACAGGATAATTTCTATAAGCTCTCTTGGCTAATATCGAACTACCAACGGGAGTATAAACCGAGAAAGGTTCTATTAACCCTTCGGGCACACATCAAACCTCATAACAATGTAAGGAGTAACAAAAGACAAGTTGGCACCCGAATCAAGCAATGTATATACATCAAATTTAAAGACTTGTAACATACCCGTGACCACATCAGGAGACTCATCAACCTCTTGCCTAGCATGAAAAGCATAGAATCAGTTGTTACGTTGGCCACCCTTAGGTCGAGCTTGGGCGACTTGTTGCACTTGGACTCCCATTGAACGACCATATCCACCCTTGTTGTCTACAAAAGGGCACTCAGATCGTTTATGGCCCATCTTTCCACATCCATAGCAAGCACTCATTCTGATCAAACACTTTCCTCCATGATTCCTTCCACACTTTGCACATTTTGGAGGAGAAGGGTTACTAGAATTTACACCTCCTTCACCTTGAGCTTCAGGGTATGGCACCCTATCTTTAGCAAACTTTTCCCCGAGCTTTAGCCTTGATAAGAGAATCCACTGCTACCAACGGTCCTACCATTAGAGAACCCACCTTCATACCGGGCTCTTTTAGAATCCCACGTCCTCATTTGTTTAAGCTTTTCCCCTTCAATTTGTTTGGAAAAATTCATGAGCCGAGATATGTCCATCTTCTTAACAAGCATAGCGGTGCGACATTCCTTAGAAACCAAGTCGGACATCCTCGATATGAATTTACTCATTCGGGCATGTGGATCGGCGACCATTGAAAGAGCATACTTGGATAGCTTAGTGAACTTGAGGGCATAGTCCCTCATCCCCATGTTACCTTGTCAAAGATTTATAAACTCCAACACTTTAGCCTCCCTTAACTCAAGAGGGAAAAAGTGATCAAGGAAAGCAAGTTTGAAAGCTTCCCATTCGACAGGACCTTCATCCACCCTCTCAAATTTCCATTGAGTGTACCATAGTTGAGCAACACCTTTAAGTTGGTAAGCCGCCAACTCTGCTTTTTCTTCCGAAGTCACCCCCATAATACTCACTATTTTGTAGACCTCATCAATGAACTTTTGAGGATCCTCATCGACCTTTGAGCCATGGAATTTCAGAGGATTCATTCGTGCAAAGTCCCTAACTCTTGAGGCTGGAGTAGGAACGTTAGGAGGAGCCATGACATCTTGGTTAGTCACTGCTCTGGCTAGCATAGTGATACCGTTTCGAAACTCCGCATTAATCACTTATTCCAGTATAGGAGAATTGTCTTGAGGAGCCGGGGGAGCTTCGGCTTCGTTCACATTCCCTCCCCTTAGAAATAGGGGTCTTCTTGGAGCCATTTTTCTAAAAATTGCAAAGAAAGACTATTAGGGAGAAGAATTCTTAATGTAAACTTTATAGAACGACATAGATCATGAAAAAAGTGAGAATTCCTAAAACGCCTCATAGCCTCCTACTCATAAGTGTGGCACGCTTCACACCCAGGAATAAGGCTCTACTTGACGCGGCATGTTGAACACCCTAGGACAGTTAGAAAACCTTGTGCTTTGATACCAAATTTGTCACAAACCGACCTAGGGCCTACTCGTAATATAGCGATAGAAACACTAGAGGGCTCCAACCAAGCGTCTTCTACATATCATAAGTATACATAAGGTAAAATATAAAAGCGAAAACATCATAAAAAAGTCTAAGCCATGTATAGAAATCTAAAAAAAATATTTTATAACAACATAGACTTGAACATATATCCAACTAGATGCCTCAAAACATAAGTATGGGAGGGGGCTAAGATATGTCCCTAGCTCACCCTCAATATAGAATATAAGCAAACATCTTTTGAAAATAAAGTAGTAAGTAACTTGAAACTAGTTCCCAGTCAATGAGGACTCACCACAACGCCTTAGATTAGAGGATGCCTACTAGTTACGTAAACGATAAGGATCTTCTACCTCAACACCTACATTATGAAAGAATGTAGGCCAAATGTATGTATTAGTACGTTGGAATGTACTAAGTATAACGGCGTGATATGCAAAGTAAATCACATGATAAGATGGAATACATTAAGTCATGAGAAAATCATATTGACCAAAGCATTTAAAACATAAGTTCAAGTCATAACGTACTTAAGAAATCATACATATGTGGGATAGGAACCATAACCGATAATAAGACCATGCGAGCTATAACCGATGATACCCACATCGAGAAGGAGGAGGCTATTTTGCAAAGGTAGACTCCTAATCATGAACATGTGCTATTTGTGGATCCACTAGCTATGACATCAAGACAACCTACGGTGGCACGTAGTTTATGGGATATGAGGCTGCTACTAAGGCTTTTGGTAGGGCCCCCACTTCAAGTCCACTCGGTGCTAAGTCCAATCCCACGGAATACATACATAACATAAGATTAAAACATTATATATCATAGTCATGTTCACAGTCATAGAGTAGCTCATTTTCAAAACATACTTGTAATGTGAGAATTGTCTTTTCATTATTACAATCATTTTTGCATAATTCATATCAATAGGCCTTAGGTCACCACATAGGATCCTAAATCACCTTACTTCATAACTTGCATAAAATTAATACCTTGAAACATACTTAGAATTCATGATCATCATGGAAACACATAGTCATAATTCATACTTTGAAAATTCATGACCATAGCTTGAACTTGAAATTAGGGCATGACATGAATGCATGACCAATTGACTTAAAAATCATGAAATTAGCTTGAAGATATGATCATAAACTTTATATCAACCCACACATAATTTCCATAGATAATATCTTTTGGAAGTATAATTAAAAATACTCATATTTTATATCATGAACCCTAGAAATCAAAATAGGAGAATTCATGAAAAAACTCTTCAATTTAATTTAAAAGCCATCAATTTATATCAAAATAGACTAATGATCATACTTTAAATCAACATTCATGCTATTGGAATAGAGATCACAAAACTCATAAAATATCATACTTTAATTTGATAGAAAACTTGAGAAATTGATTGGGCTTCATGAAAGAAAGGATCCATAAATTAATACTCACACACCTTGAGTGAGAACACAAATTAATTGGGAAGAATTTGAGAGTTTTGATGGAGAAATTGAGTGAATTTGCTTGAAGTCTTCAATGGAAACCCTTGAGATTCTTTTTGTAGAGAGAGAAATATTTGATAGATGAATTGTAGAAAAATGAATTAAATTAGAGGTTTAGGTAGATTTATAGAGTTGAATTAGGTCCTAAAATCGTCTAGGTTCATTAACTATTAATTTGGAAAAGGTCTAAAACGCCCTTAAAAAAACTTAATTTCGGCCTGAAAACCTTCCCAGGTCCGCGATGCGGACCTGCCATGGTCTACTTGGCCGATAAATTGTCCCAGGTCCGCGATGCGGTCCTATCGTGGACTACTCTGTCTTGTGCGGCTTCCCAGGTCCGCGACACGATCCTGTCGCGAACAACAGTGTTTTGTGGTTTCTTCAAAAATCTTTCTTTCATTCTACGAGTCCTAAAAATTCACTGAGACCATTTTCCTGCAGGTTTTGACCCCTGATCAATATTCCGAACTCGGATTTTCCAAAAAGATTAAAGATAATACGTTACATGAGCGGCCTATTTCCAAGGCATTCTTAAGGTATATATATATATATATTATTATTATTTTTTAAAAAATTTTGAGGGATGTTACAAGTATCTCCAGTACTTCATCAGTCGATAGGGTCGGGACCATCCCATCCATCGCTCGAGCTAGTTGCAGCTTTGGACCTACAAGCAATGTTTACCCAGACATTAGTTGCAATTGGAGGTATGCATCAGGCACCATCTCGAGCTGCTCCAGCACCACAGGGCCTGTTTGCTCCAAAGGCACTAGTTGTTTAGTAGCCACCAGCACCTGCCGCTCAGCCTGATGATTTGGAGGACGTCGTGCCACTTTAGGAGCAAAAGATGCTTGGGGTGTTCCTTAGACTATCACCGCTGAGTTTTCTTAGGGATATGGGTGAGGATGCCCATGAGATTCTACTTACATGCCATGAGTAGCTGCAGACTTTGGGTCTAGTGGAGTTGAGAGGAGTCGACTTCACTGCTTATCAGCTAGACGGTCCTACAGGCAGTGGTGGCATTCATATTTAGAAACAGGCCAGCTGGGTCTCTATCAGTGTCGTGGACTATGTTTTCAGAGGTGTCCTTGGCCTAGTTTATCCCTAGGAGCATCAGAGATTAGCTCAAAGATTAGTTTTCACAATTAAAGCAAGGCTCCATGACCGTATCAGAGTATGAGACCAATTCCATAAGCTCTCCATGCATGCTACTATGATCTTACCTACTAAGGAGGAGAGAGTTCGGTGCTTTGTTAGAAGGTTGAGACTCCAGTTATGGATTAAGACTCAGTCTTTAGTCTCAGTAGGCCACTAATTTCTGGATGTGGTGGACCATGCCCGCACGCTTGAGCAGCACTATCGCGAGGCCCAAGGGGGTAGCGATAAGAGATCTAGGCAGGAGGATAGCTAGGGTGGGTACTAATTTAGACCTAGGGAGTCATATAACCGATCTCACTAGAGATTTCAGCAGGGCCAATCCAATCGCCCATTCCAAGACTAACTTCATACTTTGAAGGGTGACCCACATCGTCAGGGTGGTTCTAGCGCCAGTCCGAGTTAGGTCCTTAGCATGAGTTACCCCTTCCTCATGATGTGGGATATCTGGAACCAATGGAGCTTGGTCCTCATCGTCAACCCATGCTCTTAGAGGTTCTCTTCCATGAGGCATTATCAAAAGAACATAAAATCGGTTGTTAGTTAGAGGAAAACTTAGGACACTCAAGGGAACGACATAAATTGAAAGAAGTGAAGACCTTCCTAAACGTCCCATAGTTTCCTATACAAAGTAGTGGTGCACTTCACCACCATAAAAAAGTCCCTATTTTGACGCGGTATGTTGGAATTCGAGGACTATTTCAAAACCTTGTGCTTTGATATCAAGTATTTCATGATCCAAGCCTAGGTCCTAGACGTGACATGGCGAATGAAACACCCGGAGGTACCTCACCCAAGACTCTTAGCATTAATTATGCATTTCATACGTAAGGGTAAACAACTCAAGCAAAAAACATAAGGGATATAGGAAATAAGGGACTTCACATTAATAAGAGTCAAGGATAGCATAACATCCATTACTATGTCCAACAATACCATCTACATTAAGACTTGACGGGGGCTAAGACATGTCTCTAGCTCACCCTTAAGATTAAGTTAAAACACCAACCTTAATTTAAACGTCTAAACATAACATAAGCTAGGTAAGATAGGAGTGTCATTCCCGGAACATGGAAACTCACCAAAGTGGTTGCTTCAACGCTCAACTTAGCCATGAGGAGGAGAGTGTGGAGCGACGCCGGTCCCTACATGGTAATATCATGTAGGCAAAAGAATGTGTTAGTACTTTGAATGTACTAAGTATGTGAGTGTGATATGAAATGAAAAACATAAGAGAGAGACATGTATAGGCAATATGCATAAGTGGATGCATGAGAAATCATCATATGAATCCTTAAAACATTCATTTTTTGGGAAAGCAACATTAACCGACATTTAAGACTATACGAGCTATTAAATGGAATCCAACATAACCCCCTACGTTGGCATGGGGAGACTAATTTCTCGGTAGAACTCCGTCAACTTTACAATCATTCTTTAACTTTGACTTTAAGGGATAATTGTGGATCCACTAGTCTAAAATAGCCAATAAGGGCCCCTATGGTGGCACATAGTTAATGCAACATGAGACTTTACTTAAGGATCCCTTCGGTCGAGCCCCCATCTACATGCTACATTCGGTGCAAGGTCAAATCCCACGGAATAACATTTAAACATTATATAACTTTAACATTAAAACATCAATCGGTGGAATAGCTCTTTAAAACCTTTCGTTTTATTCAATGCGAGAATTGTACTTTCGTATTGAAACCTTATTTGGATAAGAAGCCCTTCATCAATCAATTATTTCATGACGACTCCCATTCATAACATTCATTCGGAGTCAAACTTCATTTCAACATAAGAAGGCTAGGTGGGTTTATTTCGTATAACTTTGAAATACATTTAATGCATTAAAGAGATGGAAATGCATCATATGAAACATCTTAAAAGAACCCACCATATGCAATTTAAATCTACCTTTCAAGCCTTCATATAAGAACCCTAGCAATATCATTCATATCATTCTTGCCTTGGAAGTTTTGAAAGAATGAATTGAATAGGAGGGTCTCTTGAAGAGAAGGGTGTCTACAGACTTTGAACTTGGCCATAAAAGTGTCTAGGTTCATTGAACCAAACTTTGGAAAAGACACAATTGCCTTTTATTAAATCTAGAAAATTGGGCCTTATGGGGTCCTTCTAGTCTCATCATCTTAACAATGAATCGTGCAAACGACCCGTCTTGTAGGCTTGAGAAAAGAGCCTAAAACATAGTCTCTGAAGTTTAGGAATGACTCGTGTATACGACCCGTCCTCAAGAAAATGACCCATTTGGGCTCATCCTGCAGGTCTCCAAAACCTGAAAAATTCAAGTCTCTAAAGTTTATGAATGACCATTGTATACGACCCGTCCTTTTAGGAATGGTTTGTTCTTAAGGCTCGTTCTGCAGGTCTAAAAACCTGCAAAATTCAAGTCTCTGAAGTTTATGAACGACCATTGTATACGACTCGTCCTCTTAGGAATGGTCCATTCTCAAGGCTCATTCTGCAAGTCTGAAAACCTGGAAAATTCAATTCTTTGAAGTTAGCTGACGAGAGGTTTCTACAACCCGTCTTCTCAAGGACGACTCATCTTGGAAGGTCGTAGAACCTCTTCTTAGGGGAACTCCAATTTTCTTCTTGAAGGTCGCTCTACGACCTAACATTACGAGTTGTACAATGCCCTACGAGCCGTAGAGGGGCTCGTTCATATGGATGAGTTCGAAATTTGAGACTTTTCTCCTTGGTTCTAACTTTCCGACTTACGAGGTCTTATACTTATTTTCATCTCTCTCTTCAGTAATTATTTCACTACTAATTTAATCTCATCAAGATGCTTCAATCATAATTTTTTTTCAAGAAATTATTTTTTCTCTTATTTTTCATGTCACATTCTTTCAAGGGGGCTTTTTCATCACTTTATAGCTATCATTGATTACCTTTTGCACACAATCATTCTTTTTTCAAATTTAATGTTTATAATAAGTCTATGCTAGTATGCTCAAGCAATGAGAAAAAATTAGGGATTCAACAAAATAGTCAAGAAAAAATATGGCTACCAACAAATGGCTACAGGCTCAAAGGCGCTAACTAGTGATATAATATTTGAAAAAGGCTAAAATTTACAAGCCAAATCAAAAAACGCTTATTATCATCTTCTAAACAGAGCAACACATTTTATTTCACTACAATAACATACAAGGCAAGTTCTAGACTAAATGCAAAACATGGAATATATGCAAATTCTCACCACACATGGACAAGTCTCAATCAAGATGAATCAACTTTGCTTCTAAGATAGACAGGGTCATAACAAACTACAAATTACAATAAGCTAGATAAAGAATCACAACAAGGAGCCTAGGTGTCAAAAATTCTATTATTTAATGCGCAATCAAACATTTGCAGAAAAATACCACTCAAGATTAGGTCTAAATAGCAAGTAACAAGTCAAAAGGTTTTTTCTTTCTTTTCTCTCCAAAAAAAATAAAAATAAAAATAAAAATAAAATATACTCCTAAAAAATAAAAGATAATCGGTTCAAAGGAACTCCCCTCGAAAAAGAACTGAAAAGAAAAATCAAGGGGTGAGGTAAGTGTGCATGTACTACAGAATAAAAACTACAAAATAAATGAAATATTAACAAAAACTGCAGTAAATGTGCATATCCTGATTAACATTTCAAAAGGACCATCTACTAGTGGCATAGCTTCTGAATCCCAAAAACGTCTAAAGTATGGTAGACCATTGAGTTCAAAGGATAAAAATCTTAGAAAAAAAAGAATGAAAATGATAAAAATGACACTATAAAATAATTTCATGAAGAAGTTCAAAATCTGATTAATCTTGATATTCTTGAATTCAGTGAATCCGAAACTCAAGTGAATGAAGTACTTTCAATGAGTTCTACTGGTAATGGGATAAATTTAGTCGATCGAAAATTATTGTGGATAATTTTTTTGTATATAATGTTGCAATTAATCTTATGCAAGATAATGAGGAGCTTGATCTTAAATCTGTCGAAGAATATCAACGAAGATGTGATTGGCCAAATTAGCAAGAGGCAATTCAATCAGATTAGACTCACTTAATAAACATGAGGTTTTTGGACCTGTAGTCCTATCCCCTGATGATATAAAATTAATTGGCTATAAATTGGTTTTTGTTCAAAAATAATGTTATGTCAAAAAATGGACAAAGTGCAAAATTAATTTCATCTTTATAAGAAAAAATCAATTTTAGTAAAAAAAGAGTCGCCACTTAATTTTTTAAAGAAATTAAGAAAACTTAATTTAAAAGACTCTAACAGATTTAAGTCTTAAAAATTTAGAGAAAAAGGGTACGAGGTTCATATTACTATTTTAAGAAGGTTTTAGCACTTAAAATAGCCGCTAACATGCGGTTATCCAACGATTTGAAATTTATTTGACTAACTTTGGGAAATATTAATTTAAAAGAAAACGAAGACTTTGAAATTATTTTTTAGAAAAAAAATAAAAAAAATAAATAACAAAATTGATAAAACTTAAACATTTGATTATAATATACATGTATATATATATATATATATATATATATATATATAAAGAAGTAAAAGTTTATCAATGACTAAGTAAATATAGAAAATTATTTTAAGAATAAATTAACATGAATTGGTTTATGTTTAGGGGAATCTAATTAGGTTAAAAAAAATTAAAATTAATAGCTAAGAAAATCATGAACGACATAAATAAATTAATTATTACAAACCGAATCAATAAAATAATAAATAAAAATAAGTAATGAACATATAAAAATATGGCCCGACACTTAGTTTCTGTACGCCTGGACTAAGCTGTTGAGCCACCTGCGTTTTGGGCTTTTGGGCCAATTCTGATGTATATCACAACTGTATATACACTGTATATTAGTGCATACAACCAACAGTTTTCTTGTATATCAGATATACATAAAATTGCATATCAGTCAATTTTGCTCCAGCGCCTGTAGAAATACTTAGTAAACATGTTAATAATAAATAATATGAATAGTAATAATAAAAATAAAAATAATAACAATAATAATAATAATACTAATACAAAAAAAAACGTCTTATGAACATGGGAGGCCTTGGAAAGCAACGGTAATTTTTTCATCGGCCAATTTCAACTTGTAATATATAATATATAATGTAAACTTAAATTAAAATTTTCGTCTTTAAAATGGAGAGGCCTCAAAACACGACGGAGATATTTTTTCATTGGCCAAAATAAAGTCTGTTACATAAGTAGTAGACATGTAATCATCCCTCCAAATAATAAAAAAAACTATTTAAAACTTATTTTAAAGAAGTGGGTACTAACTTTATTTAAAATAGTAGGGTAACAACTTTATTTAAAGTAGTGGTGAAATAACTTTATTTAAAATAGTAGGGTAACAACTTTATTTAAAGTAGTAGGGTAACAACTTTATTTAAAGTTGTGATAAAATAACTTTATTTAAAGTAGTAGGGTAATAACTTTATTTCAAATTTAATAAAGGGAGACAAGATTAATTGTGATAAATGCCAAAATAATTACTACATGCTAGCAAATTTTGTAAAAAAAATACTATAATTATTTCCTAACAGTCAAATATTTCAATCAACAAATTATGCCTGATTAGCAAAATATTAAACATTTCCCAAATCTAAATCAAGAAAATAAAATATCGGTTATCAATTAGCTAATCAAATAGATACCCAAATTAAAAAATATGCATTTAGACAATAGCAAATAATAACAATCTCACCGTAAAAAATTTAATTAAATACAAGAATATAAATATGAACATAATTAAAATGTAAGAACATGAATATGAACACGAAACCTTAATTAAATACAACAATATAAACATGAACATAATTAAAATGTAAGAACATGAAACCTTAATTAAATTCAAGAATATAAACATGAACATAATTAAAGTGTAAGAACATAAATATGAACATGAACATAAACATAAACATGAACATAAATATGAACATGAACATGAACATGAACATGAACATGAACATGAACATGAACATGAACATGAACATGAAAATGAACATGAACATGAACATGAACATGAACATAAACAACAACAACAACAAAAAAAAATAACATAAATATGCTTTGCAATCTTAATCAATTATGAATGAACAAAAAATCTTTGAATCTCGAGTTTATCAAATTATTTGGAGCAAAAAATAAAGAACTAAAGTGATGTAGTAACATGTGAACAATATGAATCTTATAAGCAAGAAAATAACAATAATGGTTAGAGTAATTGATCAGCCCAACATTTGTTATGAAAACAAAATCAGTAAAAGGAGTCTAACATGAAAAAGATCTAAATCTTCTAAGCAAAAAAACTTATCAAGAACACCAAACACAAGATGTAATCAACCCAACATATACACAATAATAAAAAAATAAATGAACTTTTAGATCTAAAAGAACACAACATATATAGTAAAATAAAGTTAAACGAAACCATACCAAGACGGATTTGTAAAAAATTCGTCTTAGACCTCTCGTCTTGTTAGTCTAGCGGCGGCTTGGTGGCTTTTCCTGCGTGGTTCGTCGGAGCTCTCGCCGAAAACGAGTGGAAGAGAAGTATTCGGTGGTGTGTAAGAGGAGAGAGATTGAGAGATGAGGGGAGAGAATCGTGAGGTTGGTAACTTGTCTTGTTTTCTCTTTTTGAGAAGATGAAGAGAGTGTAGAGAGAGAGAGATAGTGAAGAAGAGAGTTTAGAGAGAGAGATAGTGAAGAAGAGAGTTTAGAGAGAGAGAGAGATAGTGAAGAAGAGAGTTTAGAGAGAGGGATAGTTGTTTGATAATGGAAAGAGAAAAAAAAAGATATTTTTTATTTATTTATTTTTATTTTTAGAAAAAACTAAAAATTTCAAAAATACAAACCATAATTAAACTAACCTAACTAAAATTTATTTAGTAAAACAAAATAAAATTTTTTGAGATAATTTTCGAATAATCACATAAATAGTAATCAAAGATATAGTTATATAGAAATATGTATGTTATACTAAAATTTATATAAAGATAAAAATAGTTAAGAAGAATATGAAAATATATATATATATATACATATATTATTTTTTTTAATTTTTTTTATAAAAGCTAATTATTTCAAAATGTTCGAATTCAAAGAAACTCGATAGCTAATTTGCGTTGTGGATGGTCAAAATTGGGTGTCAACAAATAAAATGAGAGAAATGAAATTGTAAGATACAAAGCACGAATTGTTGCACAAGGATTCTCTCAAAGACCCGGCGTCGACTATGAAAAAATATATTCACATGTTATGGATGCAATAGGCTTTCGATATCTTATCGATTTAGCTGTACATGAAAATCTTCAAATACATCTAATGGTTGTTCGATCACTTGATATGAATGAAGATTTGTTTCGGCCTCCAGAAAAGAATGAAGAACTTCTTGATCCTAAAGTGACATATCTCAGTGCTATTGGTGCCCTTATGTATTTTGATAATGCAACCAGACCTAATATAGCATTTTTTGTTAATTTGCTAGCAAGGTATAGTTCTTCCCTGATGCAAATACATAGGAAGGGTGTCAAATATATTCTGTGATATCTAAAGGAAACTATTGATATGGGTCTATTTTATACTAACAAAGATTGTGTAAACCTTGTTGGCTATGCAGATGCAAGTTATTTATCGGACCAACATAAAACTCAATCTCAAATAAGCTATCTGTTCAAATATGGAGAAACTATTATATCATGGCGATCTACGAAGCAGTCCATTATTGCTACTTTTTCAAATCTGTCACAACTCAAGCCTAGGGACTAGACGTGACATGGCGAATGAGGAACCCGAAAGTACCTAAAATAAGCCTCTTAGCATTCTTTTAGACTTTCATAGGTAATGATGATAAATAAACAAGCGGAAATCATAATAGTAAATCTTCAACTTATATATGTCCAATAATACCTCTAACTATTAGATTTAACGGGGCTAAGACAAGTCCCTAACTCACCCTCAATCATAATAGAAAGAAATGTCATAGTAAAATATCTCAACATATCATAAGCTAGAAAGATAAAGGAGTATTGTTCCCAGAACATGGGAACTCAACAAAAGTAGTCTTCAATGAAATCTCAACTAGCCACGTGGAGGAGAACGAGGAGGAGCACTGGTCTCTACATGGTGATATCATGTAGGCAAAAGAGTATGCGTTAGTACTTTGAATGTACTAAGTATGTAAGGATGCATGAACATTGAGGAAACATTATAACATTTATGTAATATGGAACATAATGTAATGCATGCATAATAAATCATATAGATATACTTTAAAACATTTATTTTATGGGAAAATGACCATAACCGACATTTAAGACCATGCGATCTATTACATGGTATCCAATATAACCCCCTACGTTGGCCGGGGGGACTACTTGCCAGGTAGAACTCTGTCAACTTCATTCATTTCTTTAACTTTAACTTTAAGGGCTTTCATGGATCCATTAGCCTAAGCCTACAAGGGCTCCTATGTTGGCACATAGTTAATGAGACAAGGGGTTGCTACTAGGATTCCCTTACCGAATCCACCTCAATGCCTCATTTGGTACTAAGTCAATCCCACGGAATAGTTTTATACTTCAAAATAGTTATAGCATATAGCTTGAGAATTCAAAACATCATATTTAGTAGAATAGCTCATTAAAACATTTGATAATTTAAATATGCAAGAATTGTCCTTATTGCATAAAGAATCCATCATTCATATCATTTCATCATTCTTTCATTTCATAAGACTCCCTTTTGATCATAAATATTGCTTTTATAAACATTCATTTGAAGTCAAAGCTTTCAAGTCAAATTTTATTGAAAACATAGTAAAACTAAGTGGGTTCACATCACTTCAACTTGCAAACATGTATATAAATAAATATACATAAATACTTTGAAATCCATTAAATAAAAATCATGCTTTAAACAACCCACCATGAATTTCAAGAACCTTTAAAGAGATAAATAGAGAAATTACTTGCAAACCATCAATTCATACATATGAAATTATGTTGCATCAAAATAGATCAATAATTATTAGTTTAATCATAATTCATGCTATTAAGTAAAAAAAAATAAGAATTACCCATAAGAAAATATTACTTGAAATCAAGAGGTTTAATTGAAAGAGTTTTTGGACTACATGGGTGGAAGAACCCTTGGATAAACACCCACATAACTTAGAGTAAAGCTTAAAGAAAATAAATATAATTTATCATATAATTAAAATACTTTAGGCATGAGAGTGGAAGGAATACTCTCATTGAAGCCTTACATACCTGGAATCCGAAGCTTTAGTCGGAACCGGAGGACTTAATGAACACTCTTGAGTCCTAGCTTTTCTCCTCGCCGGAATATTTTTTGCACTATCCAGAGTATATGAATCACCAAAATAGTATTTATTCACTACTAAGAACTAAAACTATATTTGAGAATGAGTAAAGAAGTGTATAGAGAGAAGAGTTGCTTGAGAAAGCTTGATGAATAAAATGAGGAAATAAGGTAGGTATTTATAGGTGTGGAGGAGGGACCTAACAATAAATAAAATAATTATAAAGAAGAAAATCTGAAAATTTAATGGAAAATTTTGATATCATGGGTGATGTTAAATTGAGGACTTTTGATGTCATGGATGATGTCAAAGGGTTCTAGATCTTTCCATGGTAGGTGAGATGAGTTCTCTTTAACAGAATACTCTTTTTCGGAGCTATGTTTGAACAAGATAAATTCCTTATTAGGATTTTATGTCTTCATAAGAATTGTAGATATAGAAGTCTAGTTTCATATAGTTTAAGAATCAACCAATTTGGAGCATCCAACAGTGAGATATGATATTTCTTCTATAAATACTTCATTCCCTCACAGCATCCTGTCTTACAACAATTAATTTATTTGACCTACTTAACCTCTAAAACTTAAAATATGATCTTACAAAAGTTATAGGTAATGATATTGTGGTTACTCAAAAATTTGAATCACCTAATTTGGACCATCCTATGAAATGTTATGCCAAAAATACAAAGGTTGTATCATATTTTTGGCGAAAATTAAAACATCGTATACAACGTTTTTAGAGGATGTTACAAAATCATGCTGAGATAATAGCTCTTCATAAAATAAGTAAAGAATGTGTGTGGTTGAGATCAATGTCATAATTCATCAAAGAAAGATGCAGCCTTGAGTATAATGTCAAAGTACCATAGTCATGTTCGAAGACAATATTGCGTGCATAGCTTATTTGAAAGGAGGCTCATAAAAGAAAATAAAACGAAACACTTTTACCAAAATTATTCTTCACACCTGATCTCCAGAAGAATGATGATACTAATGTACAACAAATCCGTTTAAGTGATAATCTAGTAGATTTATTCACCAAATCTTTACCAGCCTCAACTATTGAGAAGATGGTACACAAGATTAGAATGCAAAAATGTCACGACCCAAGCCTAGGGCCTAGACGTGACATGGCGAATGAGGAATCCGAAAGTACCTCAATCAAGAATCTTATCATTCTTTTAGCCTTTCATAAGTAATGACGATAAATAAACAAGCAGAACTAAATCTTCAACTTATATATGTCCAACAATACCTCTAACTTTTAGATTTAACGGGGCTAAGACTAGTCCCGAGCTCACCCTCAATCATAATAGAAAGAAATGTCATAGTAAATATCTAAAGATTTCAATATATTATAAGCTAGAAAGATAAAGGAGTATTGTTCCCGGAACATGGGAACTCACCAAAAGTAGTCTTCAAAAGAAATCTCAACTAGCCACGTGGAGGAAAATGAGGAGGAGCACAGGTCCCTACATGTTGATATCATGTAGGCAAAAGAGTATGCGTTAGTACTTTAAATGCACCAAGTATGTAAGCATGCATGAACATTGAGGAAACATTAAAATATTTATGTAATAAGAAACATAATGTAATGCATGCATAATAAATCATATAGATATCTTTTAAAATATTCATTTTGTGGGAAAATGACCATAACCGATATTTAAGACTATGCAAGCTATTACATAAAATTCAATGTCACGACCCAAGTCTAGGGCCTAGACGTGACATGGCGAATGAGGTACCCAAAAGTACCTCAAACAAGCCTCTTAGCATTCTTTTAGCCTTTCATAGGTAATGATGATAAACAAGCGGAAATCATAATAGTAAATCTTCAACTTACATATGTCCAACAATACCTCTAACTATTAGATTTAATGGGGCTAAGACAAGTTCCTAGCTCACCCTCAATCATAATAGAAGAAATTCCATAATAAAATATCTTAACATATCATAAACTAGAAAGATAAAGGAGTATTGTTCCTGGAACATGGGAACTCACCAAAAGTAGTCTTCAATGGAATATCAACTAGCCACGTGGAGGAGAAAGAGGAAGAGCACTGATTCCTACATGGTGATATCATGTAGGCAAAAGAGTATGCGTTAGTACTTTGAATGTACTAAGTATGTAAGGATGCATGAACATTGAGGAAACATTAAAAACATTTATGTAATATGGAACATAATTTAATGTGTGCATAATAAATCATATAGATATCCTTTAAAATATTCATTTTGTGGGAAATTAACCATAACCGACGTTTAAGACCATGCGAGCTATTACATGGAATCCAACATAACCCCCTACGTTGGCCGGGGAGACTACTTGCCGGGTAGAACTCCGTCAACTTCATTCGTTTCTTTAACTTTAACTTTAAGGGCTTTAATGGATCCATTAGCCTAAGCCTATAAGGGCTCCTATGTTGGCACATAGTTAATGAGACAAGGGGTTGCTACTAGGATTACCTTACCGAATCCCACCTCAATGCCTCATTCGGTGATAAGTCAATCCCACGGAATAGTTTAATACTTCAAAATATTCATAGCATATAACTTGAGAATTCAAACATCATATTCGGTAGAATAGCTCATTAAAACATTTGATAATTCAAATATGTAAGAATTGTCCTTATTGCATAAAGAATCCATGATTCATATCATTTCATCATTCTTTCATTTCATAAGACTCCCTTTTTGATCATAGATATTGCTTTCATAAACATTCATTTGAAGTCAAAGCTTTCAAGTCAAATTTTATTGAAAACATAGTAAAACTAAGTGGGTTCACATCACTTCAACTTGCAAACATGTATATAAATAAATATACATAAATAAAAAATCTGAAAATTTAGTGGAATATATTGATGTCATGGATGATGTTAAATGGAGGATAATTTATGTCATGAGTGATGTCAAATGTATCTAGATCTTTCTATGGTAGGTGAAATGAGTTATCTTTGACAGAATACTCTTTTTGGGGGCTGCGTTTGAATAAGATAAATTTCTTATTAGGATTTGGTGTCTAATAAGAATTGTAGATATGGAAGTCTAGTTTCATATCGTTCAAGAATCAACCAATTTGGATAAACCTACAGTGAGATATGATTTTTCTTCTATAAACACTCATTTCCGTCACAACATCCTACCTTACAAAGATTAATTTATTTGACCTACTTAACCTCCGAATCTTAAAATATGGTCTTCATAGTAGTTGTAGGTAATGATCTTGTGGTTACTCAGAAATTTGAATCACTCAATTTGGATATTCCTATGAAAAGTTATGACCAAAATACAGAGGCTGTATCATGTTTAGGCAAAAATTGAAACATCGTATACAACGTTTTTAGGGGATGTTACATTATCTCCCCCTTGGGAACATTCGTCCTCGAATGAGAAAAGACTTAGCTTGAGTAGAGTAGAGTGTTAACAAACAACCTATCATTAATGCAACAATGTAATTTAAAATATCGTTTAAAATATATTTCATAATTTTGCAAGCATATGACAAGAAAAGTTGAGATGTAAAGAATTCAAGTAATTGAGCAAGGACAACTTAATACCTTAGGTTTGGGTAGAGGGAAAAAGACGAGGGTATCTCTTAATCATATCCGCTTCCGCTTCCCATGTTGCACTTTCTATTTGTTGATTCCTCCAAAGGACTTTAACAAATGCAATTTCTTTGTTCCTCAATCTCTTAACTTGTCGGTCCAAAATTTCCATAGGAACTTCTTCATAGGTCAAGTTTTCTTCAATATTCACTACTCCCATAGGTACAATGGAACTAGGATCACCCACATGTTTTTTCAACATAGACACGTGAAACACCGGATGAACCATGGCCATTTCCAATGGTAATTCCAACTCATATGCAACCTTACCAACACGTCTCACGATTCTATAAGGCCCTACATATCTAGGGCTCAATTTCCCTTTCTTACCAAATCGAACCACACCTTTCATGGGTGAAACCTTTAGATACACCCACTCGTCCACATTAAACTCAAGATCCCTTCTTCTAGTGTCAGAATAGGACTTTTGACGACTTTGAGCCGTCTTCAACCTTTCTCTTATGATCTTCACCTTCTCTAAAGTATCAAGTACCAAATCGGGGCCCAACAAGGTCATCTCACCTACTTCGAACCAGCCAACCGGTGATCTACATCGTCTCCTATACAAAGCCTCAAACGGTGCCATCTCAATACTTGAGTGGTAACTATTATTATAGGCAAACTCGATGAGAGGTAGATGATCATCCCAATTTTCTTTAAACTCCAACACACAAGCCTTTAACGAATGATCCCAAGGGGGAGATATTGTAACAACCCCTAAAATATTGTATGTCGGTATTTCAATTCTCGACGAAAATAATGAATCCTCTGTATTTTGGGCATAACTTTTCATAGGTTGGTCCAAATTAGGTGATTCAAATTTCTGAGTAACCACAACATCCTCACCTACAACTTTCATGAGAACATATCTTAAGATTCGGAGTATAAGTAGATCAAATAAATTAATCTTTGCAAGATATAGTACTGTAACGGAATTAAGTATTTATAGAAGAAAATTCATATCTCACTGTAGGTTGCTCCAAATTGGTTTATTCTTGAACGATATGAAACTAGATTTCCATATCTACAATTATTATGAAGAAACCAAATCCTAATAAGGAATTTATCTTATTTAAACGCAATTTCGAAAAAGAGTATTCTGTTAAAAAGAACTCATCTTACCTACCATGGAAACATCTAGATACATTTGACATCATGCATGACATAAATTGTCCTCCATTTAACATCATCCATAACATCAATATATTCCATTAAATTTTCAGATTTTTCTTTATAATTATTTTATTTATTGTTAGGTCTCTCTTTCCCACCTATAAATACCCACCTTATTTTCTCATTTTATTCATCAAGCTTTCTTAAGCATTTCTTCTCTCTGTATACTTCTTCTCAAATATAGTTTTGGTTTTAGTAGTATAAAAATACTACTTCGGTGATTCTTATACTCCGGGTAGTACACAAAATGCTCCGGCGAGAAGAAAAGGCTAGGGGTCCAAGAGTGTTCCAATTCAGAGTAAACCTTCGGATTTAAGGTATGTAAGGCTTTCATAGCATTGGATTGAGTTCGTCCATGCGCCCAATATTTAAATTCATTATAATTGAGTTATAGTTGAGTTTTATCCAAATCTTGAATTCTAAATGAAATAATTCTTCTTCTATTAAGTTTGATATATTAATGCATTAATATTATTATTATTATCTCTCATATTATTGGAATTATTGTTCATGACTACTTTCCCATGAATCCTAATTGATTTGATGTTCATGAATATTTTTACATATGTTTTGAGTAAAGATGTTGGCCTTTTTATTATTTTTGATAAAAAGAAAGTTATATGAATTAATACTATATATGTATTTTATTGAGTTTTAAAAGAGCAAAAGAGTTGAGTTTGAATGAATTTGAGCAAATGATATTTTGAGCAAGATGTTTTGATGAGATGTAAATGATATTTTTTTTGGAAGTATAATGATTGATGAACATGAAATGAGATGAGTTTGATGATTTAAATTAAAGTCCAATGAGACTAGATGATGAGTTTAATATGAGCATATATCTTGGGAGTAGTATTGAGCACCGAGTTGGGTAAGAGTTTAATTGACTCAAACCCCAGAACTACGTAGCCAGCGTAGGATGGAGGCTATGCCTCTTAAGTCCCAAAAAGAGGACTTTGATGAGTGGATCCAAGATGGTGATGTCCTTTACCCTGGCAAGGTATTGGATGGATGTGGCAACGACATCGCTTCGTTGTATCATCGCTAGCTCATAAGTGATGGTTGTCGGTTAGAGAAACTCCCAACTGAGTAAGCATTGCTTATTACTATTATTTTTATTATTATATTTTAAACTTGCATTACATATTCATGTTGAGATGATGTTGAGTTCTGAGCTGAGTTTTCTTGAGAGGAGTTTCTTGATATCTGTCCTTACCTTCCTGCCATTTTACATACTCGTACATTCCACGTACTGACGTCATTCGACCTGCATCGTTTTATGATGCAGATACAGGTGTTAGAGATCCTCAACAGGCGCATCGTTGAAGATCATTTCTTTTCAGTTATTTGGTGAGTCCTTCTTGTATTCGAAGGAACTCCTTATCCTTTTATTATTGTTGAGTGTGATGTTTCTTTTGAGGTAGCCATGGACATGTCATTGGCACCATCTAAGAGTATTAGAGGCTTCATAGACAGAGTCTGATGATGTAATCGGAGTAGTTCTCCTTAGAAACTACTTCTTCTAAGAATTATCTATTTTTCCTTTGATTATGACAAGCCCACATTAGTATTATTAAGTCTTCCGCTGATGAACAAATGAGTAATGAGACCAAGTGGTTCTCTCGGAAGCCAGAGATGGTTTCTGAGTGCCGGCCACGCCTAGGGTACCCTCTCGGGGCGTGACACTAAGCCTACAAGGGCTCCTATGTTGGCACATAATTAATGAGACAAAGGGTTGATACTAGGATTTCCTTATTGAATCCCACCTTAATGACCCATTCGGTGCTAAGTCAGTCCCACGGAATAGTTTAATACTTTAAAATAGTCATAGTAGATAGCTTGAAAATTAAAACATCATTTTCGGTAGAATAGCTCATTAAAACCTTTGATAATTCAAATATGCAATAATTGTCCTTATTGCATAAAGAATCCATCATTCATATTATTTCATTATTCTTTCATTTCATAAGACTCCATTTTGATCATAGACATTATTTTCATAAACATTCATTTGGAGTCAAAGCTTTCAAGTCAAACTTCATTGAAAACATAGTAAAACTAGGTAGGTTCAAATAACTTCAACTTGCAAACATGTATGTAAATGAATATGCATAAATACTTTGAAATCCATTAATTAAAAATCATGATTTAAACAACCCACCATGAATTTCAAGAACCTTTAAAGAGATAAATAGAGAAATTACTTGCAAACCATCGATTCATACATATGAAATCATGTTGCATCAAAATAGATCGATAATCATTAGTTTAACCATTATTCATGCTATTAAGTAAAACTAAGAACTACCCATAAGAAAACATTACTTGAAATCAAGAGATTTAGTTGAAAAAGTTTTTGACTACATGAGTGGAAGAACCCATGGATAAACACCCACATACCTTAGAGTAAAGCTTAAAAATAATAAACATAATTTATCATATAATCAAAATACTTTAGGCATGAGAGTGAAATGAATACTCCCATTGAAGCCTTAAATACGCTAATATAAGATAGGTAGTTAAACTTCAAATACTTAATAATCTATACATTTGGAATCATGATATAAAAACCCATAAAGTTTCATACTTGAATTAAATAGAAGACTTTGATAATTCATTTGGGCTTCATGAATGAAAGGATCCATGAATCAATACCACATACCTTACAGTAAAGCTTAAAAATAATAAACATAATTTATCATATAATTAAAATACTTTAGGCATGAGAGTGGAAAACATACTCTCATTGAAGTCTTACATACGCTAATATAAGATAGGTAATTAAACTTCAAATACTTAATAATATATACATTTGGAATCATGATATGAAAACTCATAAAGTTTCATACTTAAATTAACTAGAAGACTTTAATAATTCATTTGGGCTTCATAAATGAAAGGATCCATGAATCAATACCACATACCTTAGAGTAAAGCTTAAAAATAATAAATATAATTTATCATATAATCAAAATACTTTAGGCATGAGAGTGGAAAGAATACTCTCATTGAAGTCTTACATACACTAATATAAGATAGGTCATTAAACTTAAAATACTTAATAATATATACATTTGAAATCATGATATGAAAACCCTTAAAGTTTCATACTTAAATTAACTAGAAGACTTTGATAATTCATTTGGGCTTCATGAATGAAAGGATCCATGAATCAATACCACATACCTTAGAGTAAATCTTAAAAATAATAAATATAATTTATCATATAATCAAAATACTTTAGGCATGAGAGTGGAAGGAATACTCTCATTGAAGCCTTACATACGCTAATATAAGATAGGTAATTAAACTTCAAATACTTAATAATGTATACATTTGGAAACATGATATGAAAACCTATAAAGTTTCATACTTAAATTAAATAGAAGATTTTGATAATTCATTTGCGCTTCATGGATGAAAGGATTCATTAATCAATACCCACACACCTTAGAATAAATTTTAAAGAAAATAAACATAATTTATCATATAATCAAAATAATTTAGGCATGAGAGTGGAAGAAATAATCTCATTGAAGCCTTACATACGATGATATAAGATAGGTAATTAAACTTCAAATACTTAATAATCTATGCATTTGGAATATCTTGCAACAATTAATTTATTTGACCTACTAAACCATATCTTGCAACAATTAATTTATTTGACCTACTAAACCTCCGAAACTTAAAATACGGTCTTCACAAAAGTTGTAGGTAATGATGTTCGGGTTAATCAAAAATTTGAATCACCTAATATAGATCATCCTATTAAACGTTATGCCCAAAGTACAGAAGTATTTTCATTTTCATCGAGAATTGGAACACCATATATAATGTTTTTAGGGGGTGTTACAAAAAAACTTAATGATCTGAATCATGGTCTTTATTAGGGGGAGTAGATACGCGCTGCACTCTTTTTTTCTTAGTCTAGGTTTTGTCCCACTGGTTTTTCTTGAGAGATTTTTAATGAGGCATCTCTCAATGCGTATTACTAGATTTGTTCGAATACATAGACATCCAAGGGGGAGTGTTATAAATAATATAGGCCAAGTGGATGCCCATTGTAGCAATATTCCCTTGTCCAAGGAATATGTTACTGTAGCAATATTTCCTTGTCCAAGGAATATGTTACTGTAGCAATATTTCCTTGTCCAAGGAATATGTTACTTTAGCAATATTTCCTTGTCCAAAAATATGTTATATTTATTTGTGTCTATAAAAAACAATGCAAATGTAAAGAAAAATAGACAATTCTCTCTACACAAACAATTATCTCTCTCTCTTTCTCTCTTACTTTCTTATTAATTTGCTAGGTTAATTTGTTTAATATATATATCATCTATGTATATTACTGTTTATTATGTTTGAATTATGCATTACCTTTATTATATTGTTAACCTTTTAATCTCTTAATAACAACGATGAATTAACTTGTAAATTTCTAGAAAAATTTTGAAGGCTTGGCTTAAAGTCCGATTGAATTAAAATGATGTATTTTTTGCCATAGTCCATATCCGAAGTGTGGTTAAAAAAGAAGTTGTTAAGAACATAGGTTAAGAGAGAGAGATGAACATGGTAAAAAAAAGGTGGAGAAACATAGGTTAATTTAACAACTGAGATGCTACAACATGATAAGACTATAATAAAGAGGGAGTACTGAGTAGGATTTTACAATATATTTGCTCACACCGTTTACAAACTTCATTTTTTTATCTAAATCACTTTATATTGGTATCAGAGCAAAAAGTTTTTGGGAATACATATTTAATGAGAAGACCATTAAAAAATACGAAGATATACAAAGCAATTAAAGACGAATTATAATATTTGTATTGAAAATATAAAAGACTAAATTATACAAAAGTAGATAACAAAAGACTTGATCATTTAATTATAATAATATCTAGACTAGAATATAAATTAATCATACACCTTAAATCTAGAAAAAATATATGAAACAACATCCTTTTGTCTAGCCTATAAGAATAAAATATTTGTATTTAAATAAGAAAATAAAAAAAAGACAAACTTCGCGTGACATACTAAAAACTTTAACTTTGTACTTAAAAATAGTAAAAACTATAGGTATATTAGTATGCCTATATACCAACAAAAAACAAAGATTTGTTGATCCAAAATTTAAAAGTGCAATTAAGTGGGAGTTACTAAGTATAGAGAGTGATATTGAACAAAGCAATATGAGAATAAAATTTCAATAAGACTTGGTTAAAACATATTACGTTGCATTAGGATAAAATATCTATGCCTCTTGAATTTGTTAGAAGAATAAGATTAACACATCGCTGGCTTTACGGATAACTACAATATAAAAGAGAGTTACAAGAATTACTAAAGACTTTAAATGGGTATTTAACAAGAGTACAAAAAAAAATAACCAAGGGTAGAACATACACCTCTTTTAGAACAACAAAAGGAAGATTTAATTTGGGAAATAGATAATATTGAAACAGACATGAAATATTTTAACGAAAGAATAAAATATCATAGACGAATCTGTAAAATAACAAGCCCTTTAGGATAATACAACCAAGATAAATTCATTAAAACATTTCGAATATTTAGATTTGAGAATTCACCCAGAAAAGAAATATAAAGCATTAAAAGAAAATACAATAATAAAGTGTAACTTTAGTAACGGTGAACATATATTACACTTTGAAAATAAATAGTATAATATCTTAATAGACTTAATAATAAACTTTAGTGATAAAGTTCAAGAACAAGACAAAAATATAGTTAGATTTTTAGAAGTAATAGAAGCTACCTAGAATAAACAGAAAAAGGTGATAGAAAGATTAGAACAAAATTTTGATATCTTAAAATCACAAGAATTAAAAAGAACAATACAAAATTTAGAATAGATTTCTCTTTAATGAGTGAGGAAGATATCTCATATAAAAAGGCGTTAGACTTTACAACAAAATATCACTCAGAGCCAATAGGATTTTCAAATTTCCATCCTTCAAGTCAAAAATGACAAAATCTTTCTTAAATAAAATAATATAATAATAGCATTATTGGTAGAATTAAATATAAAAATCAATAAATTAATTATAGGAAAAGAGAAAGAACAAATAGAAAAACCAAAAAAGACAGAGATAGTTGCCTTAATTGCTCAATTAAAAAGAGTTGAAATAACACCACAAAAGGAAAGACCAAATATAACCAGAAAGCACCAAAAATGGACTTTCTTTCAGGTAGGACAAGAAGAACCATCGGGAAAAAAAAAGATCAAGAGTAAGTTTTTTTTAGATAATAGAATAGGAAATAATCTTATTTCTAGAATATTATCTAGACATCAATCAAATGAACAACATAATCCAAAATTAAATCACATAATAGATGTAGATAAAGATTTATAAATTTTACAATAAAATTAGTTAAAATTATTGAATCCTAAGACTTTATATGATGCAAAATATTTTTCTAGAGATAATTATCTGTATAGACATTATAGAGAAGAACAACTATCAGTTATAAGAGATAACATAGCAACATTAAATTTAGTAAATCCTGAATCTTTAAAAGGAATAACAAATACAAGAATGACGCTAATGCATATGAGATTAATTGTCATAGAAATTAAAGGATTAACAAGAAAGAATTTAGAAATTAAAGTATTAATTGTATAATATGATGATAGATTGTCAAACTTAAAGAAATCTATAATATGGTTAACAAAAGTAGACATGACTAATAACGGAGGAATATTTCACATTAGTCCAGACTTTATAATAAATTTAAAAGAATTTGAAAAACATATTAAAATAGGAATACAGACAAAAGACTATGAAGAAATGAATAATGAAAATAATTTATTAATGTATGTAGAATTCATAGAAAAGATGGCTTTAAGTAGTCATACAAAATTTAAACTCAAAGTAAATGATGTAGTTGATGTAAAGGAAAATAAAGACATAAAATTAATAAAATCAATTAAAATAAACCTAGAAGAATATGCAGGATTAGAATGAAATTTAGAAAAAATTAATAAACCAAAAGCTTTTACACCAGAATCTCATTTAATGTATACAAATATAAAAGGAGAGACCTCTATAAGATTACCGACTATAATTATACTGGTTCACCGACTATGATTATACTAGTCAAAGAGAATTAGATGATGAGGAGATAGAAAGCACTATAGAAACAAAACTCAAAGAATTTATGAATATAAAAATAATACAAAAATGATATGAAGTTGATAAAGCTATAGATGAAGCCATAATAAAATACGAAGAAAATAACTATATAACATTCAAACGTTGTAACAACCCCTAAAATGTTGTATGTCGGTATTTCAATTCTCGACAAAAATAATACAGCCTCTGTATTTTGGGCATAACTTTTCATAGGTTGGTCCAAATTAGGTGATTCAAATTTCTGGGTAATCACAACATCCTTACCTACAACTTTCATGAAGAACATAACTTCAAATTCGGAGTATAAGTAGGTCAAATAAATTAATCTTTGCAAGATATAGTGCTGTGACGAAATTGAGTGTTGATAGAAGAAAATTCATATCTCACTGTAGGTTGCTCCAAATTGGTTGATTCTTGAACGATATGAAACTAGACTTCCATATCTACAATTCTTATGAAGAAACCAAATCCTAATAAGGAATTTATCTTATTCAAACGTAGCTTCGAAAATGAGTATTCTGTTAAAAAGAACTCATCTTACCTACCATGGAAACATCTAGATGCATTTGACATCATGCATGACATAAATTGTCCTCCATTTAACATCATCCATGACATCAATATATTCCATTAAATTTTTAGATTTTTCTTTATAATTATTTTATTTATTGTTAGGTCTCTCTTTCCCACCTATAAATACCCACCTTATTTCCTCATTTTATTCATCAAGCTTTCCTAAGCATTTCTTCTCTCTATATACTTCTTCTCAAATATAGTTTTAGTTTTAGTAGTATAAAAATACTACTCCGGTTATTCTTATACTCCGGGTAGTACACAAAACGCTCCGGCGAGAAGAAAAGGCTAGGGATCCAAGAGTATTCCAATTCGGAGTAAACCTTCGGATTTAAGGTATGTAAGGCTTTCATAGCATTGGATTGAGTTCGTCCATGCGCCCAATATTTAAATTTATTATAATTGAGTTATAGTTGAGTTTTATTCAAATCTTGAATTCTAGATGAATTAATTCTTCTTCTATTGAGTTTGATATATTTATGCATTAATATTATTATTATTGTTATCTCTCATATTATTGGAATTATTGTTCATGGATACTTTCCCATGAATTCTAATATTTTTTTACATATGTTTTGAGTAAAGATGTTGGCTTTTTATTATTTTTATTGATAAAAAGAGAGTTATATGAATTAATACTATATATGTATTTTATTGAGTTTTGAAAGAGTAAAAGAGTTGAATTTGAATGAATTTGAGAAAAATGATATTTTGAGCAAGATGTTTTGATGAGATGTAAATGATGTTTTTGGAAGTATAATGATTGATGAACATGAAATGAGATGAGTTTGATGATTTAAATTAAAGTCCAATGAGACTAGATGATGAGTTTAATATGAGCACATATTTTGGGAGTAGTATTGAGCACCGAGTTGGGTAAGAGTTTAATTGACTCAAACCCCAGAACTACGTAGCCAGCGTAGGATGGAGGCTATGCCTCTTAAGTCCCAAAAAGAGGACTTTGATGAGTGGATCCAAGATGGTGATGTCCTTTACCCTGGCAAGGTATTGGATGGATGTGGCAACGACATCGCTTCGTTGTATCATCGCTAGCTCATAAGTGATGGTTGTCGGTTAGAGAAACTCCCAACTGAGTAAGCATTGCTTATTACTATTATTTTTATTATTATATTTTAAACTTGCATTACATATTCATGTTGAGATGATGTTGAGTTCTGAGCTGAGTTTTCTTGAGAGGAGTTTCTTGATATCTGTCCTTACCTTCCTGCCATTTTACATACTCGTACATTCCACGTACTGACGTCATTCGACCTGCATCGTTTTATGATGCAGATACAGGTGTTAGAGATCCTCAACAGGCGCATCATTGAAGATCATTTCTTTTCAGTTATTTGGTGAGTCCTTCTTGTATTCGAAGGAACTCCTTATCCTTTTATTATTGTTGAGTGTGATGTTTCTTTTGAGGTAGCCATGGACATGTCATTGGCACCATCTAAGAGTATTAGAGGCTTCATAGACAGAGTCTGATGATGTAATCGGAGTAGTTCTCCTTAGAAACTATTTCTTCTAAGAATTATATATTTTTCCTTTGATTATGACAATCCCACATTAGTATTATTAAGTCTTCCGCTGATGAACAAATGAGTAATGAGACCAAGTGGTTCTCTCGGAAGCCAGAGATGGTTTCTGAGTGCCGGCCACGCCTAGGGTACCCTCTCGGGACGTGACAAACTTGGTATCAGAGCACAGAGTTCAAGAGTCCTAGGGTGTCTATGAAGCCGTGTCTAGTAGAGTCTTGTTTATGGGTGTGTCGTGCACCACACTTATAATCAGGAAGCTATAGGACATTAGGAATTATTTCACTTCTTTCATAATCTGAGTTCGTGCAATAGAGTTTAACTCTATAAAAGCTTTCTTTCTAATTCGTGCGTTTACACGTTTCAGACATGCCTCCTAAACGTTCAGCTAGTCAGAGGAACGCTCCCAGCACTGAGGTTCCACAGTCAGTGATGCCTTCACGGAGAACTAGGGGCCGACCTGCAAGGTCTACTGAGGTACCCCAAGTACCTACTGTTCAGACCACTCCTACTTCTGAGGATGATTTTCGAGGAGCGATTGCTATGCTCACCCAGTTGGTGGCTGCTCGAAATAGTAGCCAGAGTTCACCAACTCCTAGCTCTAGTTATCAAGAGCCGTCTGCTGCCACGAGGATCAGAGATTTTCTGAGAATGAATCCACCGGTCTTCACGGGTTCTAACGTTGATGAAGACCCCCAAAATTTCATTGATGAGATATGGAAGATACTAAAAGCGATGCATACTACAGAGATTGAGGGTGTTGAGTTGGTGTCTTATCAACTCAAGGATATCGCAAATGTCTGGTATAACCAGTGGGAAGAAAGTAGAGGTGAAGATGCAGAGCCTGCTCTTTGGGATGAGTTTGAAAGAGCATTTCTTGATAACTTTTTTCCCCAAGAGCTACGTGAAGCAAAAATTGAGGAGTTTGTGAACCTCAAGCAAGAGAGTATGACTGTGAAAGAATATAGTTTGAAGTTTATTTAATTGTCCAAATATGCCCCAGAAATGATTCCCCATATGAGGTCTAAGATGAGGAAGTTTGTCTCTGGCCTAGGCAAACATGTAAAGAAAGAATGTAAGGCAATGCTAATGATTTCTGACATGGATTTTTCTAGATTGATGGTGTATGCTCAGCAGGTTGAGGATGATAAGAAAAAGGACCGAGAAGAACACCTAAGCAAGAAGGCTAAGTCTGCTGGGCATGAGAATGAGCAGAAGCAAGGAAAGGGTAACAAGTCTTTCTTTCAGAAAAGGTCTTCCAATTATGCACCTTCCCCAACAAATACTTTTACACCTAATACCAGGTATGATCAAAGATCTCTAAGTCACCAAAACTTCCGATCTCAAGGTTCTCAGTCCCAATTAAGTATGGCTCAAGGTTCTAGAGGGAAACCACCATGTGCTAGATGTGGAAGGCTTCATTTGGGAGAGTGTCGTGTGGGCACCAATGCTTGCTACGGATGTGGAAAGATAGGTCACTTCCAGAATGAGTGTCCTTCAAAAAGGCAGGGAGATGGAAGTAGTAGAGCTCAGTTTTCTTCTGCAGCTCCACAGAATAGAGGTAATCATAGAGGTGCAGCTTCAAGTGCAGGTGGGGGAACCAACCGTCTGTATGCTATGGGTAGTCTCCAAGACCAAGAAAACGCACCTGATGTTGTTACTGGTATGCTTCGAGTCCTTTCTTTTGATGTGTATGCATTACTTGATCCGGGTGCTACATTATCTTTTGTGACTCCTTACTTGGCTAGTAAATTTGAGATCCTTCCTGAGTGTCTTCTTGAGCCTTTCAGTGTGTCTACTCCTGTTGGTGATTCTATCTTAGCTGAGAGGGTCTATAGAAATTGTACTGTGTCAATCTATCATAGGGATACCATGGCTGACTTAGTTGAGTTGGACATGGTTGATTTTGATGTGATTCTTGGTATGGACTGGCTTTATTCTTGTTATGCTTTGGTTGATTGTAGGACCCGAATTGTCAAGTTTCAATTTCCAAACGAGCCTATGTTAGAGTGGAAGGAGAATTCTGTAGTGCCTAGGGGTAAATTTATTTCCTACCTTAAGGCCAGAAAATTAATCTCTAAGGGATGTATATATCATATAGTTCGAGTCAAAAATATTAATGATCAGACTCCATCTCTTGAGTCAGTTCCCATTGTGAATGAGTTTCCTGAAGTCTTTCCTGAGGATCTACCTGGAATTCCTCCTGATAGAGAGATAAACTTTGGTATTGATATCCTTCCTGATACACAACCTATCTCCATTCCTCCTTATAGGATGGCTCCTGCTGAGTTGAAAGAGTTGAAAGAACAACTGAAAGACCTCCTAGATAAGGGGTTTATTAGGCCAAGTGTCTCACCCTGGGGCGCTCCTGTCCTATTCGTGCGAAAGAAAGATGGGTCCCTTAGAATGTGCATTGATTACCGACAACTAAACAAGGTCACCATTAAAAACAAGTACCCTCTCCCCAGAATAGATGATTTATTTGACCAACTTCAGGGTGCCACATGTTTCTCTAAGATAGACCTCAGATCAGGCTATCACCAGTTGAAAGTGAGAGAATGTGACATCCCGAAGACGGCTTTTCGAACCCGCTATGGTCATTTTGAGTTTCTTGTTATGTCCTTTGGATTGACAAATGCTCCAGCAGCTTTTATGGACCTCATGAACCGAGTATTCAAGCCATACCTAGATACGTTTGTAATTGTCTTCATCGATGATATTTTGGTCTACTCTAGAAGTAAGAGTGAGCATGCTAATCACCTTAGGATTGTCCTTCAAACTCTTAAGGAGAAGGAGTTGTATGCTAAGTTTTCAAAGTGTGAGTTTTGGCTTGAGTCTGTAGCATTCCTAGGTCATATTATATCTGGGGATGGAATCCAAGTTGATACTCAAAAGATTGAGGCAGTTAAGAACTGGCCCCGACCCACCTCTCCAACCGACATAAGGAGTTTTTTAGGTTTGGCTGGTTACTACAGGAGGTTTGTTGAGGGATTTTCATCCATATCCTCACCATTGACTAAGCTGACTCAGAAGAAGGCTAAGTTTCAATGGTCTGATGCTTGTGAGAAAAGTTTTCAAGAGTTGAAAGCTAGATTGACTACTGCTCTAGTACTATCCCTACCCGAAGGAATGGATGGTTTTGTAATCTATTGTGATGCTTCAAGAGTTGGGTTGGGATGTGTATTGATGCAGAAAGGTAAGGTCATTGCCTATGCCTCCAGGTAGCTTAAGACTCATGAGAGGAACTACCCCACTCATGACCTTGAGTTGACAGCTGTGGTATTTGCTCTTAAGATTTGGCGTCACTATCTTTATGGTGTACATGTGGATGTGTTCACAGACCATAAGAGCTTGCAGTATGTATTCAGCCAGAAGGAGCTGAATTTGAGGCAAAGGAGATAGCTAGAGTTGCTCAAGGATTATGACATGAGCATTCTCTACCACCCAGGTAAAGCAAATGTAGTTGCTGATGCTCTTAGCAGGTTATCTATGGGAAGTACAACTCATGTGGAAGAGGAAAAAAAGGAGTTGGAAAAGGAAGTGCATAGACTTGCGCGTTTGGGAGTTCAACTTATTGACTCTAGTGAGGGTGGTACAATAGTACGAAATGGAGCCGAATCATCTCTAGTTGCAGAGGTGAAAGAAAAGCAAGATCAGGACCCTATTCTTCTTCAACTGAAGGATGAGGTTCACAAGCAGAAGGTAATGGCTTTTACCAAAGGGGGAGATGGAGTGTTGAGATATTAAGAAAGATTATGTGTTCCAACTGTTGATGGTATTAGGGAGAGAATCATGAAAGAAGCCCATAATTCTAAGTATTCCATCCATCCAGGTTCAACAAAGATGTATCATGACTTGAGAGAAGTATACTGGTGGAGTGGAATGAAGAGAGATATAGCAGAGTTTGTGTCCAAGTGCCCAAATTGCCAACAAGTTAAAGTTGAGCACCAAAGGCCTTGTGGAGTGGCTCAGAATATAGAGATACCGGAATGGAAGTGGGAAATGATCAATATGGACTTCATTACCGGTTTACCACGAACCCGCAAACAACATGACTCTATTTGGGTAATTGTGGATAGGATGACCAAATCGGCCCATTTCTTGCCGGTTAAGACTACGAACACTGCAGAGGATTATGCCAAACTGTATCTTAGAGAGATTGTTAGACTGCATGGAGTTCCTTTGTCTATCATCTCTGATAGGGGAGCTCAATTTACTGCTCAGTTTTGCAAGTCATTTCAGAAGGGCTTGGGTTCAAGAGTGAACCTTAGTACTGCTTTTCATCCGCAAACAGATGGCCAGGCAGAGCGTACGATACAAACTTTGGAGGATATGTTAAGAGCCTGTGTCATTGACTTCAAAGGTAATTGGGATGATCATTTACCTCTTATTGAGTCTGCATACAATAATAGTTTCCATTCGAGTATTCAAATGGCTCCTTATGAAGCTCTGTATGGGAGGAGATGTAGATCACCAATTGGTTGGTTTGAAGTTGGTGAAGCTGAGTTGATTGGACCAGACTTGGTTCACCAAGCTATGGAGAAGGTGAAAACCATACAAGAGAGGTTGAGGACTGCTCAAAGTCGCCAAAAATCCTACACTGATGTTAGAAGAAGAGATTTAGAGTTCGAAGTGTACGATTGGGTATACTTGAAAGTTTCACCCATGAAGGGTGTGATGAGATTTGGAAAGAAAGGGAAGCTTAGTCCCCGCTACATTGGTCCTTATCATATTATGAGGAGGGTAGGTAACGTAGCCTATGAATTAGAGTTGCCTCCAGAATTAGCTGCTATTCATCCCGTGTTTCACATCTCTATGCTTAAGAAGTGTTTGGGAGATCATTCACTTGTTGTCCCAGCTGAGAGCATTGGGGTGAAAGAGAGTTTGAGTTATGAAGAGATTCCAGTTCAAATTCTTGATCGTCAGGTTCGCAAATTAAGAACTAAGGAAGTGACATCTGTCAAAGTCCTATGGCGAAATCAATTTGTTGAAGAGGCTACATGGGAAGCTGAAGAAGATATGAAGGCTAACTATCCTCATCTATTTATGCCTTCTGATGACGATATTCAAGGTAATATTCCTTACTTCTACCTTTGAGTCGATGTTTATTCTTGAGTTTGAGTCATTAACCATTTGAGTATCGGAGTTGATGTATTGATGATATTCATTCTTTATGTCTCCTATTTTCATCTTCATTCGAGGACGAATGATCCCAAGGGGGAGATATTGTAACAACCCCTAAAATGTTGTATGTCGGTATTTCAATTCTCGACAAAAATAATACAGCCTCTGTATTTTGGGCATAACTTTTCATAGGTTGGTCCAAATTAGGTGATTCAAATTTCTGGGTAATCACAACATCCTTACCTACAACTTTCATGAAGAACATAACTTCAAATTCGGAGTATAAGTAGGTCAAATAAATTAATCTTTGCAAGATATAGTGCTGTGACGAAATTGAGTGTTGATAGAAGAAAATTCATATCTCACTGTAGGTTGCTCCAAATTGGTTGATTCTTGAACGATATGAAACTAGACTTCCATATCTACAATTCTTATGAAGAAACCAAATCCTAATAAGGAATTTATCTTATTCAAACGTAGCTTCGAAAATGAGTATTCTGTTAAAAAGAACTCATCTTACCTACCATGGAAACATCTAGATGCATTTGACATCATGCATGACATAAATTGTCCTCCATTTAACATCATCCATGACATCAATATATTCCATTAAATTTTTAGATTTTTCTTTATAATTATTTTATTTATTGTTAGGTCCCTCTTTCCCACCTATAAATACCCACCTTATTTCCTCATTTTATTCATCAAGCTTTCCTAAGCATTTCTTCTCTCTATATACTTCTTCTCAAATATAGTTTTAGTTTTAGTAGTATAAAAATACTACTCCGGTTATTCTTATACTCCGGGTAGTACACAAAACGCTCCGGCGAGGAGAAAAGGCTAGGGATCCAAGAGTATTCCAATTCGGAGTAAACCTTCGGATTTAAGGTATGTAAGGCTTTCATAGCATTGGATTGAGTTCGTCCATGCGCCCAATATTTAAATTTATTATAATTGAGTTATAGTTGAGTTTTAATACTATATATGTATTTTATTGAGTTTTGAAAGAGTAAAAGAGTTGAATTTGAATGAATTTGAGAAAAATGATATTTTGAGCAAGATGTTTTGATGAGATGTAAATGATGTTTTTGGAAGTATAATGATTGATGAACATGAAATGAGATGAGTTTGATGATTTAAATTAAAGTCCAATGAGACTAGATGATGAGTTTAATATGAGCACATATTTTGGGAGTAGTATTGAGCACCGAGTTGGGTAAGAGTTTAATTGACTCAAACCCCAGAACTACGTAGCCAGCGTAGGATGGAGGCTATGCCTCTTAAGTCCCAAAAAGAGGACTTTGATGAGTGGATCCAAGATGGTGATGTCCTTTACCCTGGCAAGGTATTGGATGGATGTGGCAACGACATCGCTTCGTTGTATCATCGCTAGCTCATAAGTGATGGTTGTCGGTTAGAGAAACTCCCAACTGAGTAAGCATTGCTTATTACTATTATTTTTATTATTATATTTTAAACTTGCATTACATATTCATGTTGAGATGATGTTGAGTTCTGAGCTGAGTTTTCTTGAGAGGAGTTTCTTGATATCTGTCCTTACCTTCCTGCCATTTTACATACTCGTACATTCCACGTACTGACGTCATTCGACCTGCATCGTTTTATGATGCAGATACAGGTGTTAGAGATCCTCAACAGGCGCATCGTTGAAGATCATTTCTTTTCAGTTATTTGGTGAGTCCTTCTTGTATTCGAAGGAACTCCTTATCCTTTTATTATTGTTGAGTGTGATGTTTCTTTTGAGGTAGCCATGGACATGTCATTGGCACCATCTAAGAGTATTAGAGGCTTCATAGACAGAGTCTGATGATGTAATCGGAGTAGTTCTCCTTAGAAACTACTTCTTCTAAGAATTATATATTTTTCCTTTGATTATGACAATCCCACATTAGTATTATTAAGTCTTCCGTTGATGAACAAATGAGTAATGAGACCAAGTGGTTCTCTCGGAAGCCAGAGATGGTTTCTGAGTGCCGGCCACGCCTAGGGTACCCTCTCGGGGCGTGACAAACGTAAAGGATGTAACAGAAAAGGTACGACTCTAGAAGAGACCAAAGAACATTTCAAAATATGTGAACATAAAACTGATAATTTAGGATATAGAACACAAGGTACAAATAATTTTTTTCTACTGAATCAATATATACATACTCGGATAATGAGAAAGACATAGAATTAAATTCATTCGTAAGACACAAAGAACTAATGGAAACAACTAGTTCCACTAGTACTAGCCCTTTCCAAAGAACATCTCCAGCACAACCAGTAGATAATAGTATAGGTAATGTACCTAGACGAAGAATATATAGAATGGATTCAAATACAGAAATAAAAATAAAAAATTTAAGACCAATAGAAAAACGAATGCCCATAGAAGAACCTATTAGATTACAAGAAGGAGGAAATAAAAAAAATATTAAATATAATTGCATATGACACACAGATGTGGAATACAATCATGGATCTATGAAAAGAAATAGTGGTAGCAGACTATATAAAAAAATATGCTGAAACAGATGTTGAGACAATGTATAAATATTTGAAAACCTTTTTAGGAGAATCTACAAAGCTGTATGGAAAGCATTTAAATCAGATTTCCCCCAAAAATTTCAAATTTTAATAAGCTTATGACCAATCCTTATAATTTTACAAATAAAATACATAGTTTACTTACCGAAGAAGACTCTAACAGTAGATTAATAATTTTGCAAAGAAATTCTCTAATAAAACTAGAACAACTAAGTAATTTAAATTGGTTTCATATAAAGACCTTCCTAAAAGAATATTTTTATTATTGTACTATGTGACTCACCTGACGATCTTATTCTACATAATATCTCGTTAGACAATCACTATGTTTATATCATTTTTATGTGTATCATAGATATCATAAAGGCTTGTGGTAAGAACTAGGTAAGAAGCTATTCAATAAATTATCAGGAACTTTAGGAAGAAAAATAGAGGATGCATGGTATAAAAGAGAGTGTAGTCCAAAATCCAAAGCTAAATGGTCAATAGGACAAAAAATCCAACATGTAATGAAAATTTTAACAGAGAAATGTACAAATATACAAACAAAAACAATTAAAACAAAATGAAATTAATTTATGTAAAACTATTATATATACAACACAAAATTATGATAAAGATTATCAACAAAGACCAAAAAGATATAAAAGACGATCATATAACACCCACCATTCTTATAATAGAAGAAAATATTACTTAAGAAAGTCATCAGCTAGAAAACCATATTTAAATAAAGATAAACATGTTAGAAAATATAAAAATGATAGAAATTACAAAAATAAATTAGAATGTTTCACTTGTGGAAGCATAGAGCATTTAGCAAATATATGTACAAAAAGAAATAATAGCAAAACTAGAAATTCACAATTAATAGAACAATTTCAAGAAACTTTATTCAATGTAGACGAATATATGTCAAATAACGAAACTATATATTCAATTGTAAGTATAGAAGTAGAAAATAAGAATCTCAGATTCTTCTGATTCCGAAAGAGATGACTTAATAAATGAGATAGGATTAGAATTAAAAGATTTAGAATTAGATGAATTACAAATTAGTAATATATATATATATATATATATATATATATATATGCACTTGATGCAAGCGCCCGTACCAGCACGGGCCCAACAATATTCTACATTGATGTCTGTCGAAAAACTATTTTTACAGTAATTGGGTAAAGCTTTGTACAGTTAATCGCAGAGGCCTTCTAATATGTAAGTATAAAATTAAGTTAGTAAGCAAGAAGATTATTTTACTTCGACATTAGAAGAACTAAGAAAAAAAAGCAATTTCTCATTCCAACCTTCTGATATTAGCAGTAGAATGCTCTCTTATATTAAGAGCTAGCAGTCTATTTTGACAACATGAATCACATTGAGACTTCATTCATTCAACTGGGCAATCATCAACTGATTTTATTGAAGGATCGCATTTTTGTAGGTGCAGTTCTTTGGTGCATTGTTGTAGTAAACATTGCCTCTTTTTTATCAGTTGATGTCTTCCCATAAGTATCATGCCTTCTGATTTTCTTTTCGAAATTTCTCTCTGCAAGATAGTCAAAATGCGTTTTGAACGCGTAGTCAACAAAACGCGTTTTGAACGCGTAGTCAAAAAAGGAACAAAACGCGTTTTGAACGCGTAGTCAAAAAGTGAGGTTCAATACGCGGATTTTACGCGTTTCTAGTTTTCTATAAACAGAAGACCTCTTGCCCTCATTTATCCCATCCCAGAAAGAGAGAGTAAGAATACAAAGAGAGTTACACACAAAGATAAATATTTTAGTCTTGAGTGTCCTCTTTAGTAGTTGTTCCTTTTACAAGAGAGAAGTGTTAATTGTTGTTTTCTTCTTGTATTTGAGAACAGTGTACTCCATATTTTATAGTGATATCCTTCTACCCCGTGGTTTTTCCCTTCTATCATTTAGAGGGGTTTCCACGTAAAATTCTCGTGTCCAATTTATTTTCATTATTTTCATCATATCAAACTTTAGTTGTGGTGCTTCCTCCCCCCAACAGTGGTATCAGAGCCCTCGGTTATTCTGTTTATTTTATGCGAAGGTACTATCGGTGAATAATACTATTCACGTGAATAGTAAATTTCAGTGACGGTACAGTTTGTCACGGTTGTTCGCAAAAATATTCAGAAACGATCTAAAAGGGTGTGAAGCAAATAACAATGTCGAGTATAACAAAGTTTGACGTTGAGAAATTCAATGGGACTAATTTCTCATTGTGAAAAATGAAAATAAAAGCAATACTGAGAAAAGACAATTGCTTAGCTGCAATTGAAGGCAGGCCCACAGACTTTGTTGATGACAACAAGTGGAACGACATAGACAGCAATGCAGTTGTTGATCTACACTTGGCACTAGCTGATCAAGTGTTGTCTAGTGTGGCGGAAAAGCTGACGGCGAAGGAAATATGAGATACTCTTACAGGGTTGTATGAGGCCAAGTCTTTGCATAATAAAATCTTCTTAAAAAGAAGATTGTATACTCTTTAAATGGTAGAGTCCATGTCAGTTACTGAACACATCAATACTTTGAATACTCTATTTTCGCAACTTACAATAATGGGTTGCAAAATAGAGGGTACTGAACGTGCGGAGCTTCTACTTCAAAGTCTGCCTGACTCGTATGATCAACTCATCATCAACCTGACGAATAATACAGACAGTCTAGTTTTTGATGAAATTGCAGCCGCTGTCTTAAAAGAAGAAAATAGGCGCAAAAATAAGGAAGACAGACAAGCAAGTTCGCAACAAGCTGAAGCTTTGATGATGGTGAGAGGAAGACCAACGGAACGTGGCCCTAGTGGGAGTCACAATCATGACAGATCTCAATCAAGAAGTAAGAAGAATATCAAGTGCTATAACTGTGGCAAGAAAGGGCACTTTAAGAAAGATTGTCGGTTCAAGAAGAAGAGTGAAAACCCTGAGCCATCAAATGCTCAAGGGAATGTTGCATGTACCTCGGATGATGGCGATATTTTATGTAGTGAGGCAATATCAAATAATAAAGGCAGAAAACGTTTCGCTGATGTCTGGATCATGGACACAGGAGCAACATGGCACATGACTTTCAAGAGAGAATGGTTCCATCAATATAATCCTATCTCAAGAGGGTCTGTGTTCATAGGAAACGATCATGCTTTGGATGTTATTGATATTGGGTCCATCAAAATAAAGATGTATGATGGCACGGTTCGCACCATCCAGGAGGTACGACATGTAAAAGACTTGAAGAAGAATCTATTGTCTTTAGGACAACTAGATGATAATGGATATTCGTATAAGACTCATGGTGGAGTCATGAGAATATCCAAAGGAGCGCTTGTAGTGATGAAAGCAGAAAAACTTGCTGCAAATCTATATGTGCTTAAAGGTGAAACACACCAAGAAGGAGAAGCATCAACCGCGTCAGCAAGTTTATTTGAAGAATCAACGATGATGTGGCATCGTAAACTTGGCCATATGTCGGAACGAGGTTTGAAGATTCTTGCTGAGCAAAAACTTCTTTCAGGGCTCAAAAAGGTTTCACTATCTTTTTGTGAGCATTGTGTTACCAGTAAGCAAAATAGACTGAAGTTTAGCAGTTCCTCTGCTAAAAGCAAGGAAATACTAGATCTGGTTCACTCTGATGTCTGGCAAGCACCGGTGGAGTCTCTAGGAGGAGCGAAATATTTCGTGTCATTTATCGACAATTATTCCAGGAGAAGTTGGGTGTATCCAATCAAGAGAAAGACAGATGTTTTTCCAGTTTTCAAAGAATTCAAAGCGCGGGTGGAACTTGAATCTGAGAAAAAGATCAAGTGTTTGAGGACAGATAATGGAGGAGAATATACTGGTGATGAATTTAATAACTTCTGTAAACAAGAAGGTATCAAACGGTAGTTCACGGTGGCATATACTCCACAACAAAATGGAGTAGCAGAGCGGATGAACAGAACCTTGTTGGAACGGACAAGAGCTATGTTGGCAACTGCAGGGTTGGAAAAACCATTCTGGGCAGAAGCAGTCAAAACCGCCTGTTATGTGATCAATCGGTCACCATCAACTGCAATTGATCTGAAAACGCCAATGGAGATGTGGACAGGAAAACCAGCTGATTATTCTTGCTTACATATATTCGGAAGTCCTGCTTATGTTATGTACAACACCCAAGAAAAATCGAAGTTGGATCCAAAATCCAGAGAATGCATTTTCTTAGGGTATGTTGATGAAGTCAAGGGGTATCGCTTGTGGGATCCCACAGCCCGCAAGGTGGTAATCAGCAGGGATGTTGTATTTGTTGAAAATAAGATACAAGCAAAAGAAGGTAGCACTTCAAAAGAAAAATCAGAGACTACTACAGTTGAAGTTGAAGAAATAAAAGAAGTTCCAGTTTCTTCTGAAGCAGCACCAGAGCACGAAGAACAAGAGCAAGCTGAGATTGAAACTCCAGAAGTTCGACGGTCAACTAGGGAGAGAAGAGAACCAGCTTGGCACTCAGATTATTCTATGGAGAGTAATATTGCATACTGTCTATTAACAGAAGATGGAGAGCCTTCAACCTTTCAAGAAGCTATGAAAGGCCAAGAATCATCTTTGTGGGTGGCAGCAATGCAAGAAGAAATTAAAGCTCTTCATAAAAATAAAACATGGGATCTTGTTTAATTACCACAAGGAAGGAAGGCCATTGGAAACAAATGGGTCTACAAGATCAAACGCAATGGTAATGATCAAGTGGAGAAGTATCGTGCAAGATTGGTGGTAAAAGGATTCGCTCAGAAAGAAGGTATAGACTTCAATGAGATATTTTCTCCGGTGGTTCGACTCACAACAATTCAAGTGGTCCTGGCGATGTGTGCTACATTTGACTTGTACTTGGAGCAGTTAGATGTCAAAACTGCATTTTTTCATGGAGAGCTTGAAGAAGAAATTTATATGCTCCAACCAGAAGGTTTTGAAGAACAAGGAAAAGAGAACTTAGTTTGCAGGTTGAACAAATCTCTATACGGTCTCAAACAGGCGCCGAGATGTTGGTATAAGAGATTTGATTCCTTCATTATAAGCCTTGGATACAACAGACATAGTTCAGATCCTTGTGTTTATTACAAGAGATTTGGTGATAAAAATTTTGTTATTTTGATGTTGTATGTTGACGACATGTTGGTAGCAGGCCCCAACAAAGATCGTCTCACAAATTTGAAATGAAGGACTTGGGACCAGCAAACAAGATTCTAGGGATGCAAATTCATCGAGACAGAAATAATAGGAAGATTTGGCTTTCTCAAAAGAACTACTTGAAGAAAATCTTGAGATGCTTCAAGATGCAAGACTGTAAGTCAATTTCTACCCCACTTCCTATTAATTTCAAGTTATCCTCAAGTATGTGTCCTAGCAATGAAGCAGAGAGGATGGAGATGTCTCGAGTACCGTATGCATCAGCAGTGGGAAGTTTAATGTTCGCCATGGTATGTACAAGACCTGACATTACACAAGCAGTGGGAGTGGTTAGTCGGTACATGGCTAATCCTGGAAGAGAGCATTGGAATACTGTTAAGAGGATCTTGAGATACATCAAGGGTACCTCAGATGTTACAATGTGTTATGGAGGATCATACTTTACTGTTAAAGGTTATGTTGATTCAGATTATGCAGGTGATCTTGATAAAAGCAAGTCCACCACAGGTTATGTATTTACTCTTGCTGGAGGAGCTGTAAGTTGGGTTTCAAAACTGCAGTCTATCGTGGCTACATCTACGACGGAAGCAGAATATGTAGCAGCTACACAAGCTAGCAAAGAGGCAATATGGATGCAGATGTTATTGGAGGAGCTCGGGCACAAACAAGAGAAGATTGCTTTGTTTTGTGACAGTCAGAGCGCTTTGCATCTTGCAAAGAATCCGGCATTTCATTCAAGGACAAAGCACATACGAGTTCAGTATCACTTTGTTCGTGAGAAGGTGGAAGAAGGCAATGTGGCTATTCAGAAAATTCACACTAATGACAACCTGGCAGATATGTTTACGAAGCCAATCAACAGTAACAAGTTCATATGGTGTCGATCTTCTATTGGCCTAGCAGAAACGTAACATTGCAGTAATTGGGTAGAAAGGATGGTGTGAAGACTTAATTGATTCTCAATTAAATCTTCAAGTGGGAGAATGCAAGATAGTCAAAACGCGTTTTGAATGCGTAGTCAACAAAACGCGTTTTGAACGCGTAGTCAAAAAAGGAACAAAACGCATTTTGAACGCGTAGTCAAAAAGAGAGGTTCAATATGCGAATTTTACGCGTTTCTAGTTTTCTATAAATAGAAGACCTCTTGCCCTCATTTATCCCATCCCAGAAAGAGAGAGTAAGAATACAAAGAGAGTTACACACAAAGATAAATATTTTAGTCTTGAGTGTCCTCTTTAGTAGTTGTTCCTTTTACAAGAGAGAAGTGTTAATTGTTGTTTTCTCCTTGTATTTGAGAACAGTGTACTCCATATTTTATAGTGATATCCTTCTACCCCGTGGTTTTTCCCTTCTATCATTTAGAGGGGTTTCCACGTAAAATTCTCGTGTCCAATTTATTTTCATTATTTTCATCATATCAAACTTTAGTTGTGGTGCTTCCTCCCCCCAACACTCTCTTCTGTATGTGGACGTTTGTTTCTTTGTTTGGAAGACATTTCTTCAGAAGCTTAATACCATGAGATATCTGCATTTCAAATAGTTCAGAAACTACTAAAAAAGTACCATAGTGATTTTAAATAATATAGTTTGTTATTCATTCTTCTGACAATACAAAGCTAGCTGAAAATAGTAATAGCAAGGTATATAAAAAAAATGTCGAAAATAAAGTGAAGAGTGGAAATAATGTCAACTCATTCCACCCATCGTCAACTACTCAAACTCTCGATTTGTTGTTCTTAGTTGATTAAAGTTATATGTTAAGATTAGTGGCCAGAATATAGTACATAAAATCTGGTAATTAGGCCTATTTGTCTAAGGAAGAAAACTGAAGTTAATGATTTGAAGAAAAATGAGTCACAGAAGTGCAGATAATGTGTTTTGTAGACACTAAAAATCCATCTTGTTATCAAGACAGTGATGGTAACTGAACAAATTTAGCATGAAAACTGCAATATGCAAGAAAACAGTGCAATTTGCTAAAAGAAACTGTAAATTGAGAGCATTGTGTAATAGCACTTGTGATTTACTAAATCTGAAACATCTTGGATTGTGGTCCTTTGTGCTCAAGTAATCCATAATGTGGTTAAGTCAATAACTATAATTTGGTACAATTTTGAAATGTTATAACTTCTGTATCTATTTTTTACTTATTTACATATAGTTTGAAATATATCAGCAATTGTAGTATAGAAACACACATCCAAGCAAAAAAGAATACATTAACAATAAATGTGATTCATATACATACCAATATTGTCCATTAGCAGTGAATAATGTACTTTTTGCATTCATGATTAGGAGTACGTATGTTGTAGGACCAGTAAAAGGGGGAAAAAAGGAGTTCAAAAAAATATTTAGTTAATTTAAGCAGGCATCCGTAGAAATAATAATGTAATAGTGATTGGTATGAGGTCAATAGTTAACCTATTTGGCAGAAAAATGAGAAAAAGGCTGAAACATTTATAGAGTTGCAACTACATAGCTCAACTCAAGGAGATAAAACAAATAGCTATAATCTAAGTGTCAAGAAATCTTTGTACAGAAAGGTGTGAAGATCAATATGAAATATCACGGAATGTTATTGCATCATAGTCCGACAAATCTAGGCAACACAAAATGGAAAATCTCTTCACCAAGGAGTCAGAGAAAATAATCGACATAACTATAACATCATATATAGGGACAAAATGAATACAATTTCACTCTATTATCTTCCAATCTATAGTAGACAAACAGTAAGTAAAGGGACATTATATAAATCCATCAACTATTCATTATCTTTGAAGTAAGACAGTGAATGCATCACCTTTTAAAGAAATTAACTTAATTAAAAAAAGAGATTGTTTGCTCTTTATATACCTAAACTTGCACTCTATGAATAATAAATAACTAACCTTACAAAGAATTCTTCTTATTAAAAGAAAGTCTCCCTTATCATATAAGTACATTATAGCTTGTGTTAATCTGCATCTGTAGCAGCTTCCAAGCAAGGAAAGTTTACCTTATTTCCTGAATGAGCGAGGCAGAGATGACTAAGTGACATATGTGGCAATAATGAGTCAAGGTAGTATTTGCGGTGAATCCCCCGTTAAGTAGTCATGCTTCAACATTAGAATCTAGCTACATATCCAACTGGAAAATTAAATCAACAACTTGATAATGTAAATTTACTTACAAGCACGGACACAAGCTAAAACTATTTCTCTATGTAGGTTTACTTTATTAGCTATTCCTCTCCGCTCTAAGTGGAGGCTACTATTATATTTGCGGTGTACTAAATCATATAATATAATCAAGTCTAACTGGTGTAGCTAGCTTATTCTTGAGCCTGAGTCTGAGCCGCATCTAATATGTCTACAGATCTACTCGATAAAGGTGGTATTAAAGAAAGTTCATAAGCATTCTTTCTCAAAATGACACCCAACATAAAGCTCACAGGCAAAAGATTGCAGCTTGTGTGATTTTGAGCCTATATTAATTGCCAAATTAGATATTAGTTTTCAAACATTTCTTTCCCCATGTTTCCAATAACACAAACAGGGAAAAGGGATAAGCACACAAGCTTTCCATGAATAAGAAGGTAAAATAATAAATAAAGGTAAAGGATTAAGGTAACGTCCATGATTATAAAGTTCAAGCTGTGTAAAATGAAGAATACTTTTAAGATAATCTAACCTTTGAAGAGCAACTCCTACCAGGTAAAATCTAACCGTTGAGCTCTAATTCTGCCCTAAACTCTTTCTTATTCATGTCTTAACTCTCTAACTCCAAAATCATTAAACAAATTGAAAATTGATGTACACCTGCTGTTATTGTGATGGCAACAGGTTCATTGTGTAACATGTAACAAAAGTTTTCTCATATACACCTTCATAATAATGAGAAGAAAGTCAACCACTTTAGCAATCCTGCTGAAACGGCATTGTTCGTATTTTAGTAAATCTATATAATAGTTGAAAAACTTGTGATAAGCATTTAATTTAATGACCTACAGACTCCTTGCTCAATTGTTTTCGATGATCGCACAATATTCCTCTACTATATAGAACAGAGAATCTTCCCTTCGAAGCAGTTTTATATGGGAAAGCACTTTAATAGGTATCCTTGTTTTATAGTTTAACTTAAACTATTAGGGGTCGTTTGGTTTGAATACAAGTTGTGATGGGATTAATTATGATGAGATAAGTTATGTTGGATTAGTTATGATAGGATAAGTTATGCTGAGATTACTTCTTATTGAGTGTTTGGTTCGTTGTATTCAAAATAATATGCATTGCATAAAATTTAAGAATAAGTTGTTTGTTTATAAAAATACCATTCACTTTCTTTAATTTTTTATAGTTTCTTTGCGAGCTTTGGCTTCGGGGACAGAAATGGAGGAGGAATCTCACTTCTGGATTTCGCAAGAGCTTTCGGGTTAGTGATAGCCAACTCGAGTTTCCCAAAGAAGGAGGACCACTTGGTAACCTTCCGTAGCTCAGTGGCTAAAACTCAGATAGATTTTTTACTCCTTAGGAAGGATGATAAAGATTTGTGCAAAGACTGTAAGGTCATCCCGATCGATAACCTTACAACCCGACATAAGCTTTTAGTGATGGATTTAGGGATTAAGACGACGAGGATGAGGAGGGTCGGGGAAGAACGACCTAGGATCAGATGGGGGAGTTTGACAACCGTTAGGGCCCTAGAGATGGGAGAGAAATTGAAGGATATGGGAGCCTGGGATAGTAATGGGGATGCGAACTGTATGTGGGCTAAGACAGCTAGTTGTATTAGGGCAGTAGCAAGGGAAGTGTTAGGAGTCTCAACATGCAGTCGTAGACGGCATCGAGGGGACTGGTGGTGGAATGAAGAAGTGCAAGGGAAAGTGGAAGCAAAGAAGATGGCGTATGCTAAGTTGATGGAGAGCAAGGATGAGGTGGAGAAGTGGACGAATGGGGAACTGTATAAGATAGCGAGGAAGGAGGCGAAGTCGGCGGTTGCAACGGCAAAAATGGCAGCTTTTGAACGCCTTTATGCTGAACTAGAAGAGAAAGGCGGGGACAGGAAGCTATTTAGGCTAGCCAAGGCCCGGGAGAGGAGGGCACGCGATGTGGATCAAGTGAAGTGCATTAAAGACGAGCACGGAAAAGTACTGACAGAGGAGACCCTTATCAAACAAAGATGGCAGTCTTACTTCCATAAACTTTTGAATGACAGTGGGGACACAGAAATTGTGTTGGGAGATTTGGAACATACAGGAAGGAGTCACGATATTGGGGGTTGTAGCAGTATTACGATCGATGAGGTTAAAGGTGCTGTTCGTAGGATGCGCTGGGGAAGAGCGACCGGACCTGACGAGATCCCTGGAGAATTTTGGAAGAGTGCGGGCTCGGTAGGTTTGGAATGGCTGACTAGGTTATTTAATGTCATCTTTACGACTGCAATGATGCCCGTAGAATGGAGGTCGAGCATCATGATCCCTCTATACAAAAATAAGGGGGATAGCCAGAGTTGCGACAACTACAGAGGTATCAAGCTTCTAAGCCATACTATGAAAGTGTGGGAAAGAGTGGTGGAGATGAGGGTGAGGAGAGGCGTGTCTATTTCAGAGAACCAGTTCAGATTTATGCCGGGACGCTCAACTACGGAAGCCATCCATCTTATGAGGAGACTAATGGAGCAATATAGGGAGAGAAAGAGAGACTTGCATATGGTATTCATCGACTTAGAAAAGGCTTATGATAAAGTCCCTCGAGAGATACTATGGAGATGTTTGGAGGCTAAAGGTGTACCGGTAGCGTACATAAGGTTGATCAAGGACATGTACGAGGGTGCCAAAACCAGGGTAAGGACAGTAGGAGGGGACTCAGAACACTTCCCGGTGGTGATGGGGTTGCATCAAGGATCAGCCTTGAGTCCGTTTCTATTTGCCTTGGTGATGGATGTATTGACGCGACAAATTCAAGGTGAGGTGCCATGGTGTATGCTTTTTGCGGACGACATAGTCCTCATCGATGAGACTCGTAGCGGAGTTAACGCTAAGTTGGAAGATTGGAGAAGCACCTTGGAGTCTAAAGGTTTTAAGCTGAGTAGGACCAAGACAAAGTACCTAGAGTGCCAGTTCAGTGAGACACCTCAGGAGGTTGGCGCGGAAGTTAGGCTCGGGGACCAAGCCATCCAAAGGAAAAGTAGTTTTAAGTACCTTGGTTCTATAATGCAAGGCAATGGGGAGATCGACGAGGATGTCACACATCATATTGGGGCAGGATGGAGGAAATGGAGGCTCGCCTCCGGTGTGTTGTGTGACAAGAAGGTGCCACCACTACTTAAGGGCAAGTTCTACAAAGTGGTGGTTAGACCAGCTATGTTATACGGGGCAGAGTGTTGGCCAGTTAAGGTCTCCCACGTGCAAAAGATGAAAGTTGCCGAGATGAGAATGTTGAGATGGATGTGTGGGCATACTAGAAGCGACATGATTAGAAATGAGGTTATTCGAGACAAGGTAGGAGTGGCCTCGGTGGAAGACAAGATGCGGGAGACGCGATTGAGATAGTTTGGGCATGTGAAGAGGAGAGTCCCAGATGCACCAGTGCGGAGATGTGAGAGGTTGGCCATGGATGGTTTCAGAAGAGGTAGGGGTAGGCCGAAGAAATACTGGGGAGAGGTGATCAGACAGGACATGACGCATTTACGACTTACCGAGGACATGACCTTAGATAGGAGGGTATGGAGGACACACATTAGGGTAGAAGGCTAGCACATAGTGACATTTCTCCCCCTTAGCCGTAGGCGTATTAAAGCACTATGATTCCTTGTACTTTGATTTTTGATTGATTGATTGATTGATCTTTGATTTATGGTATTTATGTTACTATCTAATAATACCTACTGCTTTTTGTGCTTTGATTATTTCGTTATCTATTTGTCTACTTTTAATACTCTTGTCTGACCTTTTTTTATGCTTCTAATGAGCCGAGGGTCTTTCGGAAACAGCCGTCCTACATTGGTAGGAGTCAGGTATGCGTTCACTTTACCCTCCCCAGACCCTACGATGTGGGATTGCACTGGGTTGTTGTTGTTGTTGTTGTTGTTTCTTTGCGAGCTTTAGTTATTCAATATTCATTCTTAAAATAAAATTTTCATCTTTTTTACCTTAAATATTTTTATGTGTGCATTTCCATGATGTCCTTATGTATTTAAAAATAAAACTTTATTCTTATTTAATTTGAAAATAGAATTTTTATTTTAAGTTTGTTAAAGTAAAAAAGGATTTATGAGAACTCAAAATATAAATAAATATAAGAATTAGTCAAAAAATTTATAAATAAAAATTATATTATATAGTGTAATTTTTTAATAGAAAAAATATGAAGAATTATAATAAAAATAAGGAGTGAATGTTGTTATATATGGTATTAAAAATAATGTAAATGTATGAATATGAAAAGTAAGGTATAAAAAATATTTAAAGGGGTATCTTTGTCATTTACCTATTTATCCCGGGATAAGTTATTTTGGGATAAATTATCCCGTACTTGCCAACCAAACACCAATTTAAGTACCACTATAATTTAATTTCAAAATTATTCAATGTTATCCTTCACATCAAACGACCCTTAAAACCTTGGCAAAAGAAATGAAAGGCAATAACTTTTTAGGAAGAACAGAATATTGAGCAAAATAAAAGACATTATGGCATGACCAGTTACATAATTTTGCCAGAATGACTCAAATTGTGTGACACCACCATTGTCTATTAAAGGTAGATCTCATCAGTTCTTATGATTCAAGCTCGAAATGTATAATATAAAATGAATAAATACTTACTACTCCCATCTTCGCCACATGAATTGATAATGAATTCCCAGTTATTCAAAGTAATAGCCCATCTGAAGCATAAAAATGATTTCTTCAAATAGCAAACCTCACAGGCTCTAATCACTGGCCCCGGAAAGAACCAAAAAGCCCTAAATGGCAAATTGAGTTCATATGTCATGCATAACCAAAATTGAAGCTCAAATAGGAACATATACACATCAACATGCGATTAATTAAATTCAAACAAAAGGCAAGATAAAACACAAAAAGAGAACAACAAATCAAGCCACCAGACCCAACAACAAAGCAATTTACTCGATAGAAGACAGAAGATGAAGGAGATACATACCGACAAGGAATGAAAGCACAAGCGGCATACATCATCAAAGCACAGAAGCACGTTGATGAAGTGGTGAAAGGCATTTATGTCGTACTTATCTATAACCAGAAAGTAGGGTACGTGGAAACTGTAGCTGCATAGAAGTGAACAACACATAAGCAAGCGAAAGAGCAGAAATACCCCTATGGTGAAACAGACATGTCGACAAAGAGGCCCTTGCTTGTATAGTCTCTTTTATATAATTAGTAATTAGTAATATATATTCCTAAGAATCCACAGTTAGCAGCTTGACCTTTGTGTTTCATGGTCATGCCTGCTTTTGTGGCAATTACACAGTTTATAATGAAAGTTCAGCTGCCTGTTTCATAAGTATGCAAGGCATCAAGTTGGCTTGGTGGTTGTAGCTTTGAGTCATGTGAAAGAGGTCTTGGGTTCAAATCTTTGTGCAACATCATAACATCATTTTTCTGTAGTTGACAATTACTCAATGCATCATGAAAAATAATTCACCAAAGAGTTATGAGGTTGTTTATCACGATCCAAAATGGGCCATGAGTTGCACCATACTTAACCTCCTAGGTGGAAGAACCAATAATATAAACCCCAACTTATAAAATATGACACTAATGCGGAAACTCAATTTATGAGAGTAAGAAATAATAAAACCATTAAAGTTTATCAGATACGTGTTTCCAAAACCTGAAAGTCATCACTTCAAAGACATCTAATTCTAAAATACTAAGTTTGAAAATATCAAACACCAGAATAAATAAATAACATAATGTGTCCTGCACTCCACAAAATAAAAAAATAAAAAATGCAAGTAGGGGTCAGTACAGGAGGTTGAACCAACAAGATCAAAATCAAGTGATAACATAGTGAAAAATTTGATAACCAGTCAACAATATTAATATCACACATGAAGACTCAGACCTTCACATCACACTCTTTTGGAAAATGCGTTATTGAAGATTGGGTAACATTAAGTCATTTTAATTTATTTTTCTTTAATATTACTGTGCCGAAACATGACACTCGATCCAAATATACTATGTCGGAACGTGACACCCGATCCAAATATACCATGTCAGAATGTGACACCCGATCCAAATATACCATGTCGGCTTGTGACACCCGATACAAATATAATTATTTAATCATTCTTTATTATTATATTCCACTTAATTAATAATATTTTATCAAGCCTTCTTTATTCAATGCACCATTTTTGATAGGGCAAGTTTAAGATTATGAATTTCATGGTTTCGAAATTTCAGATCAATCACAATGACATATCAACCATCCAAACCACAATAATTAAATGCATATTGAACTTCACATATTACTCAATGACTATAAATCGCTATTAAGAGTTTATCTATGATATAGAATAAAACCATAACCTACCTCAACCGAAGAACCGAATCAAGCAAGCTAATTCACCACTGTGTTTCCTTTCTTCAAAGCCTCACATTTCTAATCTATCAAGTATACAATATTCGTAAGCAACCGTAACACTAATATTATATATATGTTTAACCTAGACCCAACAACTCAACCAACTCTATAATCAATTTTCTAAATCTCAAGCGTAGAGTTAAATCTTAATTTCTCCAATTATAATTCTAATGATTTTCACATAATACAATATATTCCATATTTAATTATATATCTCAATATACCAAAATTATTGTGATAAGAATGTATGAAATCTGCACACCAAAAGCTATCAATACATTATAATCAACCCTCCAAATATATGGGCATCACTGTCCCACATTGCCAATTTACTATAAAACTAAAGTTTCAATTATTTCTAGTACACCAATATAATATTATTTTATGCACATATATCCTAGAAATCACTACAAAAACTGGAGTTTACCTGATGCAATATGGTTCCTTTTGTTCTTTTTTTGACGTCGCTGCACAGGTAAGTTTTCTCACTTCGTTCTTTTCTCCTTTCTTTTCTTTTCTAAATATGTACTAAAAGTGATAGCCCTACTAACTATTTTAATAAATATGAAATAAGTGGTACAATGTATTAAATATATTATTATTTTAGCCCATTAATTAAATAAGTTATCTAAATTCACCCCTCAATTACATAACCATAATTATTGAATAGTCCAAAATACCCATTAAAAATTTACGGGATGAGTATTTTATGAAATAAAAAGCCCTAGTACTCAAAATGACCTAATGGGTCATTACAACGGATACCAATTTACCCACCGTTCATCCTCGAACGGTCAAAAGAAGAACGAGGGTAGAAAATGGTACCTGACTCGACGAACAAATGCGGATATCTCTCACACATATCAGCCTCAATCTCCCAAATGGACTCCTTAACAGGACGATTTCTCCACTGGACCTTCACAGACGCAATCTCCCTTGACCTCAACTTGCGGACCTCCCTATCAAGAATAACTACAGGCTCCTCCTCATAAGACAAATTCTCATCAAGCAAGACCGAATCCCAGCGAATAATATAGTTTCCATCACCATGATATTTCTTTAGCATAGACACATGAAACACTGGGTACACTCTAGACAAACCTGGAGGTAAAGCCAATTCGTAGACCACCTCTCCAACACGCTTAAGAACTTCAAATGGCTCAATATACCTCGGACTAAGCTTACCTCGCTTGCCGAATCTCACCATACCCTTCATGGGTGAAACCTTCAACAATACTTTCTCTTCCTCCATAAATTGCATGTCCTGACCTTTTGGAATGCATACTTCTTCTGCTTGCTTTGAGCTGCTACAAGCTTCTCCTGAATGAATTTCACCTTTTCTAATGATTCTTTCAAAAGATCAGTTCCCCAAGGTCTCACCTCAAACGCATCAAATCAACCAATAAGAGACCTACATATCCTCCCATACAATGCCTCAAATGGAGCCATATCAATACTCTAGTGATAGCTATTATTATACGAAAACTCTGCCAAGGGTAGGAACTGATCCCAATGACCATCAAAATCTATCATGCATGTACGAAGCATATCCTCCATCACTTGATTTGTCCTCTCAGACTTCCCATCGGTCACAGGGTGAAATACAGTACTAAGATCCAATCTAGTACCTAAATCAGCATGCAAGGTCCTCCAAAAGTTAGAAGTAAATTATGTACCTCTATCTAATATGATAGAAATTGAAACTCCATGTAATCGAACAATCTTGCGGATATAGAGTTTGGCTAACTTCTCTGCATCATAAGTCACCTTAACTGGAATGAAGTGATCAGACTTAGTTAACCTATCAACAGTCACCCATATCAAATCAAACTTACCCAATGTCTTTGGAAGGCAGACCACAAAATCCATTGCAATCCTTTCTCACTTCCATTTAGGAATGGGCATTCTTTGAAGTGTCCCTCCAGGACTTTGGTGCTCATATTTTACTTGCTGACAATTTAGAAAATGGGCAATAAAATCAACAATGTCACGCTTCATTCTGCTCCACCAATAATATTATCTCAAATCGCGATAGATCTTGATTGTACTAGGATGTATAGAGTACCTCAAACTATGAGCCTCTACAAAAATAGTCTGAATCAAATTATCAATACGGGTCACACATACTCGCCCCTTAATCCTCAAGACGCCTTCCTCATCGATCACAGCCTCTTTGGCCTCTCCCTGCAAGACCATATCACGAATCCAGCTCAGCTTCTCATCATCAAACTACTTTTCTTTAATCTTGTCAAGGAATGAAGATCTTGCCTCCACACAGGCCAAGAGTCCTCCTTTCTCAGTTACTTCCAGCCTCATAAAGTCATTAGCCAGAGTTTAAACCTCTCTAGCCAATGGACGTCTAGAAACCTGCAAATGAGCTAAACTTCCCATGCTCCCTGCTTTTTTGCTTAAGGCATTGACCACTACATTAGCTTTTTCCGGGTGATAAAGAATAGTGATATCATAGTCCTTTAGCAATTCCATCCATCTCCTCTACCTTAAATTCAAGTCTCTCTGAGTGAAAACATATTGTAAACTGTGATGATCTATATACACTTCACACTTTACCCCATATAGATAATGTCTCCACTACTTTAATGCGAATACAACCATAGACAACTCCAAATTGTGAATGAGGTAATTACGTTCATGCACCTTCAATTGCCTTGAAGCATAAGCAATTACATTTTTCTCCTGCATTAGCACTGCACTTAAACTTGAATATGATGCATCACAATAAAAAATGAAATTCTTACCTTCAACTGGCAAGGCTAAAATCGATGCAATAGTCAATAAGGTATTGAGTTTTAGAAAACTCTCTTCACACTCGTCCGACCACATAAATTGAACTTTCTGCTTGGTCAGATTGGTCAACTGGAAGCAAATCCCTTAACGAACCAGTGGTAATAGCTAGCTAAACCAACAAAGCTCCTTACCTTTGAGATATTAGTGGGTCTTGCCCAACTCTTCACTGTTTCAATCTTCTAGGGATCCACCATCACTTCATCCTTAGAAACCACGTACCCTAAGAAAGACACTAAATCAAGACAGAACTCACACTTGGAGAATTTGGCATATAGCCTTTTCTCCCTTAACAATCGCAGAACAATCCTCAGATGCTCTTTATGTTCTTTTCTGCTTTTTGAGTAGATCAATATATCATCAATAAAAATAATAACAAAGAGATCCAAATATGGCTTAAAGATTCCATTCATCAGACTCACGAAAGCAGTAGGTGCATTTGTAAGTCCAAAAGACATTATTAAGAATTCATAGTGCCCATATCTGATTCGAAAAGTAGTCTTTGGTACATCTGCTGCCCGTATTTTTAGCTGGTGTTTCAGCTGGTGGTAACCGGACCTCAAATCAATTTTTGAGAAAATTCAAGTACCCTGCAACTGATCGAATAAGTCATCAATGCGAAGAAGGGGATACCTATTTTTAATAGTCACCTTGTTTAGCTGCCTATAGTCTATGCACATACGAAAGCTACCATCCTTCTTCTTTACAAATAAAATTGGAGCACCCCAAGGAGAGACACTCGGTCTAATAAAACCTTTATCCAACAACTCCTACAGTTGGGCCTTCAACTCTCTCAACTCAGCAGGGGTCATTCTATAAGGTGGAATGAAAATAGGGCGAGTGTCGGGCTCCAAGTCGATACAAAAATCTATATCCCTATCAAGTGGCATATCAGGTAAGTCTGCGGGGAAAACATCCATAAATTCACGCACTATTAAAATAGATTCAATCAATGGTACTTTAGAACTATCCATGAGATATGCTAGAAAGGTTAAACAACCCTTACTCACCAACCTCTTAGCAAGAAGAAAAGAGATAATCCAAACTGGACCGGAAAGATAGTCACCCTCCCACACCAACTGATCCATCCTAGGCTTGGCTAATGTCACAATCTTAGCATTGCAATCTAACATAGCAAAATTTAGAGAGAGACAAGTCATACCCAAGATTACATCAAAGTCAACCATCCCCAGAATAATCAAATCTACATAATTTCTGCTCCCCATAAAAGTCACAAGGCAAGACCTATATACTTTCTCAACTAGAACAAACTCACCAACAGGAGTAGAAACACGAATAGGCATGTCAAGTAAGTCACAATATAAATCGAGTCCATCAGCAAATGCAAAAGATATATAAGAAAATGTGGATCCAGGATCAAATAATATGAAAACCAAGTTATCGCAGACCAGAAGAGTACCTGTGATAACAACATCGAATGCCTCTGCCTCTGACCTCCCAGGGAAAGCATAACAATGGGCTCTATCGCCCGTCTGACCATTTCCCTTGCTGGGCTGTACTCTAGTAGTTCCAACCTGATTGCTACCTCGGCTGGACTAGCGACTACCACGACCTTGGCCACCACGTGTCCTCTAGAATGACGTCCCCTACCATAGCCGTCACCTCCACTTTTAGCTGTTGGGGCTCTATGGTGATCATGCCAAACCTGACTCTGCCTTGGACAATATTTTCTGATATGTCCAGGCTCACCACATTCTTAACAAATCTTAGGGTGAAGAGTGGTCTTTGTGAAGATGAAGAAGACTGAAGATAAACCCCAAAATTAGAAAAGGGCCGACTAATCTTTAACGGACCTCCATCTGAAATCTACAATGAAGACTGAATAGGACGGATCGAATAATCTCCAGAAATCTGTCCTTTAGAGTAAGAACCACTAAACTCACCTCCCTTACGAAACTTCTTGAACGTTGTCTCTTTAGAGAAGTTATCTGGCTTCACCCCCTCCAACTCTATCACAAAATCAACCATTTCCTAAAAATATTTTGCTGAAGCAGCCATCTGTAAAGCTGAAATCCGTAAATCTGACCTCAATCCCTTCACAAAGCGGTGAATCAGCTCTTCTGGATTGAAGCAAAGCTGAGTAGCATATCTGGTTAAGGCATGAAACTTGGCCTCATAGGCAGCAATAGACATCCTCCTTTGCTCTATATTCAGGAAATCATCTCTCCTCCTGTACCTCAATGTTCGAGGAATATACTTCTTCATGAAACAGTCAGAAAAAGTTGCCCAAGTCATAGGTGGTGCCTCTACTGGTCGGCACTCAACATGAGACCGCCGCCATATTTTGTCGTCTCCTTGAAATTGGTATGTCACAAACTCAACACTAAATCGCTCTACTATATCCATCTTATAAAGCAGCTAATGACAATCAACAAGGAAATTATAAGCATCCTCAGATTCAGTACCCTTGAAGACCAGGGGTTTCAACTTCAAGAACTTAATAAAGAGATCATGCTGGTCACTAGTCATTACCGGACCTGTAGTCAATCGAGGAAACATGTTTGTTCCCAAGGACGCAATCATGCGGGGAGCCATAACAGTTGTATGTTGAACTCCTGGTATATGAGGTGCTGGGGGAGCTTGTCCCTAATCGGATAACCCACTGAGATAGGTGAGAACCTGGTGGATCATTTCTGGAGTAGGCTGGGGTGGTGCTTGTCTCTCATAAACCTGCTCATCATCTACCTCAACATACTCTCTAGCTACCTTATCAGGCAGTGGAGGGGTCGCTGCTCTTTCCCTGGCTTGTTCAGCTGCCTAGCCCCTGCCCCTAGTGGGCTTTCTCCCACAACCTCTACCACGACTTCTCGTTGCTACTCCTCCTCTAGCTACAGCCCCAACGGCTGACTCAGGTGCTGCTGTTGCTCTAGTTCTAACCATCTGCGAAAATAAAGTGAAGAAGGTCAGATACCAATTTGTATCACCTAGATACTAATTGGATTCAAGTAATATCACGAAAGAAAGAAGAAATGGAGTTTTCCTAAAGTCCCGTAGCCTCTCGAAGAAAAGTAAAAGCATTCCTGTACCGTTCCGCAAGACTATACTAGACTTGTCCTTGTGTGATGATATCAACGAACCTAAAGGTCTGATACCAAGTTTGTCACGATCCAAAATGGCCCATGAGTTGCACCATACTTAACCTCCTAGGTGGGAGAACCAACGATACAAACTCCAACTTATAAAATATGACACTAACGCGGAAGCTCAATTTATAAGAGTAAGAAATAATAAAACCATTAAAGTTTATTAGATACGTGTTTCCAAAACCTGAAAGTCATCACTTCAAGGATATCTAATTCTAAAATACTAATCTGAAAATATCAAACACCAGAATAAATAAATAACATAATGTGTCTGAAAACTAAGGACATCATGCCATGCCCGAGAGAATTCGACACGAGCTAGAACGAATAGCTCACGCTGGAACTTGATGTGCTGGACACTGGCTAGAGCTGAGGTCGAGTCGACGCTGATGGAACAGTCGCTGCACTCCACAAAATAAAATAAAGAAAAATATAAGTAGGGATCAGTACAGAACAACATGTACTGAGTAGGTATCATCGGCCGACTCAAAATAGAAATCAATATGCATAAAGTAATAACGGAAAATCAACCATAACACTTAACAGGTGGAACCAATAAGATCAAGATCAAGTGATAACACAATGAAAAATTTCATAACCAGTTAACAATATCAATAGCACATATGAAGACTCAGGCCTCCACATCATGCTCTTTTGGGAAATGAGTTGTTGAAGATTGGATAGCATTAAGTCATTTTAATTTATTTTCTTTTAATATTACTGTGTCGAAATGTGACACCCGATCCAAATATACTATGCCAGAATGTGACACCCGATCCAAATATACCGTGTCGGAATGTGACACCTGATCCAAATATACCATGTCGGCTTGTGACACCCGATACAAATATAATTATTTAATCATTCTTTATTATTACATTCTACTTCATTAACAATATTTCATCAAAAACTTCTTTATTTAAGGCACCATTTTTGATAGAGCAAGTTCAAGATTATGGATTTCACGATTTCGGAATTTCAGATCAATCACAACGACGTATCAACCATCCAAACCACAATAATTAAATGTATAGTGAACTTCACATATTACTCAATAACTATCAATCACTATTAAGAGTCTATCTATGATATAGAATAAAATCATAACCTACCTCAACCGAAGAACCGAATCAAGCAAGCTAATTCAGCAATGCTTTTTCTTTCTTCAAAGCCTCACATTTTCAATCTATCAAGTATACAATATTCGTAAGCAACAAATCCGTAACACTAATATTATATATATGTTTAACCTAGACCCAACAACTTACCCAACTCTATAATCAATTTCCTAAATCTCAAGCTTAGGGTTAAGTTTTAATTTCTCCAATTATAATTCTAATGATTTTCACATAATATAATATATCCATATTTAATTACATATCTCAATATATCAAAATTATTGTGATAAGAATGTATGAAATCTGCACCCCAAAAGCTAGACACAAAATTAGTTACTGCCAAACTATCCAAAAAAAAGAAAGAAATAATATAGATCACCAAACTTTACACCTAGACTATCATTATTACTTAATCATTGATTCATTAATACAATATATTATAAACCCTCCAATTTACTATAAAACTAAAGTTCCAATTCTTTCTAGTACACCAATATAATATTACTTTATGTACATATATCCTAGAAACTACAAAAATTGGAGTTTACCTGATGCAATATGGTTCCTTTTGTTCTGTGTTTGACGTTGCCGCACAGGTAAGTTTTCTCACTTCGTTCTTTTCTCCTTTCTTTTCTTTTCTAAATATGTACTAAATAGCCCTACTAACTATTTTAATAAATATGGAATAAGTGGTATAAGGTATTAAATATATTATCATTTTAGCTCATTAATTAAATACGTTATTTAAATTCACCCCTCAATTACATAACCATAATTATCGAATAGTCTAAAATACCCATTAAAAATTTACGAAATGAGTCTTTTATAAAATAAAAAGCCCTAGTACTCAAAACGACCTAATGGATCGTTACAGTTTTTCAGCAATTAAACAAAAATTTAACCAATTAAATTTCCCCTGTTCACTTCTACATCTCTCTATTTTGTTGCTTTTTCATTAATTGTCCATGTGGGTGTCCAGAATAAAGCTTATCGATTTGCTTTCTTAGAAGTTTATTTAGTTGGAAATTTTGTTCATTTTGGTGGAGAGTTTTATTGCTTTCTACATTATATTTAAAAGGGAAAGCCTCATAAGTATTCCTCATGTATGAGAAAAACTTATAAATATCTTTTTTTTTATTTTTTAATCTAAAAATATCTCTAACTTATTTTTTTTGCTCAAAAATATCCTTCCTTCACCTTTTGGTATCAAACTTTTTAGTAACAGAGATTAAAGGAAAAAAGATAAAATTTGGCTAATTAATATATTTGACCTAACGATTTATCCTCAATACTAAAGAAAATAATTATTTATTGATTCAAATTATAAGTAGAAGATTTTCTAATAAGATGTCTATTTACTAATTATTTAGTCGAGTAAAAAATATATTGGAGATTATATATTCTAATCAATATTTCGTATGCTTAACAATTGATCCTCAATACTAAAAAGAAATATGTAACTATTTATTGATTCAATTTAAGTAGAATTTCTCTAATCGATTTTAGTCCTTTAGTCGGGTAAAAATTTACTATTTACAAATTTAGTTAAATAATAAAATTACATATTTTTATATGGTAAAAATTTAAAAGATATTAAAATCATAAATATTAGCTATTAAAATTTTAAATTTTACAATTATTATTTTATGTAGTTATTTGATACTAATAATAGCATAAGAGGAAAAGTAATAAAATTCTCCTCATTTAAAGACAAAAAAAGTAACATATATTACTTGAACATTAGTTAAATGTACTAAAAATCATAATAATCAACAACTTATGATTATTTATTAAAAACATTAACTGACTCTCAAAATTTCACATGTGACACATAAATTGAGACAGACGGAGTAATATATATTATTTAAAAATTACGTTTAAGATAATATAAACTATAATAATTAACTATTTAAAATATTTAAAAATCATATAAAAATTTGGGCTCATGCTTGCACGGATTGAGAGGAGCTTGGGATCACGAGGGCTTTTTAGGATTTTTACATGTGAAGCAATTTTGTGGGCCAACTAAATTTAACCCATGCATCACTTTTAAGTGCAGCTATGTTACATAAATTGGGTTAGATGAATAACATATATTATTTGAAAATCACATAAAATAGTATTATAAATTACAATATTAATAACTTAATTTTAAAAAAAAAATATATATATCGAAAAATAATTAACTCTAAAAATTTCACTTGTATCCCATAAATTGAGAGACGGAAAATAGAATGTATTATTTGAAAACTACGTTGAAAATACTATAAATTAAAATAATTAATAACTTAAAATATTTAAAATCGTACAACCCTTTAATTTACTCTCCTAATGTTATTTGCGCCACATAAATTGAGATAGATAAAATAGCAAGTATTGAGTTATGCTTGACACGGGCTCTTTATATCTAGAATATTACTCCTTCATAAAACAGGTTTGGAAGCAGGCAACACTTGGTCAACATGCCTGCTTCCTCACATGCTATGTTGCTCGGACTCGGCACTTTTATCGCCGTATCCGTGTCGACACGAGATCGACATGGGTTTGGATATGAAATTCGTGTCAGATCCGATCAATAGAGATCGTACACATTGACCGAAATTCACGACTACATTAAAAAAAATTGAGATTATGATTTCTCAAGATAACAAAAAGTAGAGATTTGAAGACATGGGATGGCATACCTTCAATATTATGTAGAAAATTTAACTAGTTTCTTTTTCTCTGTTTCAGATGTCTTCAACATTATTTGCTTCGCAGAGTGGTCGACTTGCCTTGCGTGTATGCAGCAGGTGGGAAGGGCTTGAATAGGTCTATAATTTTTCCTATTTCGATTTTCATGGTTGCTGGAAAGAAGAGAGAGTTTAAAGAAATTGGGGAAGATGACTCAGTTTTTTTATTCTTTTGAGAGTTTGTTGCTTTTGGCTTTTGGGTGTGCATTTTGAAACACTGGTATAATGAAGAGGTGGATAGTCACGTGCACATTATTTACAATATTATTTCATCTAAATTTTGTCCTTATTTTTTTAAAAAAACCCCACTAATGACCTACATATACCCAATTGAACTTTTAAATTAAAAAAATTATCATAAGAGTTGCCAAGAATTGGAATGCTTAGTACATTCAAATTCGTCAAATCACTGTTATGAGATTTTTTTTATATAGGGTGAAAATTATTTATCCAATTTTGCTTTAAAAATTAAACTCTCTTCTCAATTTTGAATAATAGATATTCTCCCCCTTTATCCTAATTGACTTTTTAAATTGTTTATCTTACTCTTAACATTATCAATATTTGTCATCTTTTATTTCTTTAAAATCATGACGTTTCTAATTTTTTAATATTTCAAAAAATTATGTAAAAACTAAATATTAATTTCGACATGAGAAAAGAAAAGTGAGAAATACTAAGTGTATATAAGCTAATGAAATTTTCATAATGAAATAAATGATCAACGTAAAAAAAATATTTTTATTACATAATAATAATTAAAACTCCAATATCTATTTATTCAAGTGAAAATAACAAATAATAATACCTTTTTAAGCATATAATAATGTAGGTGATACAAAAATAATTAATAAATATTTTATAATAAATTCCTAAAAGTATTATCTATTTATATTGTAAATAACATTTAATTTATAATTTATAAAATATTCAATTAGTGTCAAGTGTCAACCATAACCTCTTCTAGAGGGGTGAGCTTAAATATACACAAGTGTGTATGTGCATATATATGTTTAATGCATTTATTATTAAAATAACAATCATAAAAAAATATTAAATTTATGACAAATTTATTAAAAAAGAATTATTCTACTTATACTATTAATGAACCTAAATAAAAATCTATAAAAGAAAAATCTATAAATATCTAATAGCAAATGAGTATTATATATAATATAAATAAGTACTAAAGATATGCACAAATACTTCATGTAAGTTTTCAACAATTGAATAGGTACAATGTAATTATACATTTGATTAATTAGGACTAAATATTATAACAAGAAATATACACGATCACAATATAATTAAATATTATAATGCTTATAACATGGTCAAGTAAACTTGGTAGACTATTTGTTTATCTCCATTAGTATAAATTTTAGGTAATTGAATAAGTAGAACGTAACTATACATTTAATTAGGACCAAACATTATAACAAGATAGATACACTATTATAATATAATTAAATAATATAATGCTTATAACATTAATCAGGTAGACTTGCTGGAATATTTGTCTAATTCTGTTAGTATAAGTTTGAATTATTGAATATAGAGTGTAAACATTTGACTGGGACTAAGAATTATAACAAAACCTGCCAAACACAATATGCTCAATCTACTACTTAGTTCTTGAGTTGGGTTTTGAAATTTGACGTTTGGATTTTTTTTTTTTTAAATGGGGGTGGGGGAAGGGGAAAGACGTTTGGGTTTGGGGTTTAGAATTTGGGGTTTGGGTTTGGGGTTTGGAATTTGGGGTTTGGAGAATAATAAGCTATATGAACTACCTAAACTTTATGTAAGTTCGAATAAGTAAAATGTAATTATACATTTGATTTGGTCTAATGACTATAACAAGAAATATACACGATCATAATATAGTTAATCAATATAATAATCAATATCATGTTTGGTAGTCAGTTAAGATGCAAGTTATTCATATATTAAAACCTTATATAAGTACCACATTTGATAGCTAGTTACGATGTTCGGTCTATAATTTAGAAAACTAGCATAACTAATACATATATAAGTTCTAGAGAAATCTATGCATGATAAATGTTGGAGTAATTAATATGTGAATAACTAAATCCTCCATAACTAATACCGATATAAATAAAACATAAATTTCTTCATAACCAATTCATATATAACTAATACCTGCATAACTCTAAATAGCTACCAAATGACCCTTAACATTACATAATTAATAATTATGATTATATAACTTTCAAATAAATCACATTAATCCTCCAAACTTAGTTAAAGAATATTAAAGACTTGTAATGTAATTATTTATATGAACTTAAATGTCAAATCTCCATAAATTAAAGTAATAAATTAATATACTAAACACATTGTAATCATTTAAAATTTATTAAATATAAATTTATAGAATGATTCAATTTATATTAAATTCAAGATATATTAGTCCAAATAAATATTTTGGATTAATAAAATTGAGTCAATTATTTAAGTCCAATAAATATGAATTTAATTAAAAATCCAAATCCATTGATTTGGGCTATAAAGATGTCCCCACTTTGTTAAGTCCGATATCATCTCATCCTAGAGGCCCATTTTCATGCCACGTGTCAAAATTATGTGGCAATTCAAGTCAAATTAAATAAGCCACTAGAATTATGCCATGTGCCAAAGTTATGTGGCAATCCAAGTCAAATTAAATAAGCCACTAGAATTATGTCATGTGTCAAAGTTATGTGGCGATTCAAGTCAAATTAAATAAGCCACTAGAATTATGTCATGTGCCGAAGTTAGGTGGCAATCCAAATCAAATTAAATAAGCCACTAAAATCATGCCACATGTCAAAGTTATGTGGCAAACTAAGTCAAATTAAATAAGCCACTAGAATAATGCCACATGTATATGTGACATGTTCTGACCAATCAAATTAAGCTCTTCACCAAAGAAATCTGATTGTTCAATTTAAACCAACCAATCAAATCGCACCCTCATACCACTCCCTACAACTATAAATAGGGGTCCTCATTATTCTCAGAGGTTTTTTTTTCAAGAACAAGAAGCAAGAAGAGAGCTCGTGGATCAAAGACCGCAAATTCTCTACAAAGCTACAAAGTTCAAGTAATCAAATTCAAGTTCAAGTTCAAGATCAAGTTCAAGATCAAGAACGAAGAAAAATATCAAGAAGATCAAGATCAAGTTACTTGTTCATATTTACTATTCGTCATAATCATACAAGTGTTCGTGATGAATAATTCAAATCCAAATTTGAAGACGAAGATTCAAGATCAAGCTATTCTAGTCCTTGACTCTAAATAAAATTTAAGTTCGTCGTGTTCCATATTATTTAAAGAATATGAGGATTATCATAGAGATTGTAACACGCACTACATTTTGAAATCAAATATTACACTTTGTTACTCTAATTTTCCGGTCTTGATTATTTATTTTTCTGGACTCGAAAATTTGTTGTTTACAAATTTTGGCACGTCCAGTGGGACGATCTCTACCTCTCATCTCTTTACATTGATCATCAAACTTCAAGAATACTTAAATGACATCTAAGAAGTTTGACTCTAGAACTATTATTGCTGTAACAACCCCTAAAATGTTGTATGTCGGTATTTCAATTCTCGACAAAAATAATATAGCCTTTGTATTTTGGGCATAACTTTTCATAGGTTGGTCCAAATTAGGTGATTCAAATTTCTGGGTAATCACAACATCCGTACCTACAACTTTCATGAAGAACATAACTTCAAATTCGGAGTATAAGTAGGTCAAATAAATTAATCTTTGCAAGATATAGTGCTGTGACGGAATTGAGTGTTGATAGAAGAAAATTCATATCTCACTGTAAGTTGCTCCAAATTGGTTGATTCTTGAACGATATGAAACTAGACTTCCATATCTACAATTCTTATGAAGAAACCAAATCCTAATAAGGAATTTATCTTATTCAAACGTAGCTTCGAAAATGAGTATTCTGTTAAAAAGAACTCATCTTACCTACCATGGAAACATCTAGATGCATTTGACATCATGCATGACATAAATTGTCCTCCATTTAACATCATCCATGACATCAATATATTCCATTAAATTTTCAGATTTTTCTTTATAATTATTTTATTTATTGTTAGGTCCCTCTTTCCCACCTATAAATACCCACCTTATTTCCTCATTTTATTCATCAAGCTTTCCTAAGCATTTCTTCTCTCTATATACTTCTTCTCAAATATAGTTTTAGTTTTAGTAGTATAAAAATACTACTCCGGTTATTCTTATACTCCAGGTAGTACACAAAATGCTCCGGCGAGGAGAAAAGGCTAGGGATCCAAGAGTATTCCAATTCGGAGTAAACCTTCGGATTTAAGGTATGTAAGGCTTTCATAGCATTGGATTGAGTTCGTCCATGCGCCCAATATTTAAATTTATTATAATTGAGTTATAGTTGAGTTTTATTCAAATCTTGAATTCTAGATGAATTAATTCTTCTTCTATTGAGTTTGATATATTTATGCATTAATATTATTATTATTGTTATCTCTCATATTATTGGAATTATTGTTCATGGCTACTTTCCCATGAATTCTAATTGATTTGATGTTCATGAATATTTTTACATATGTTTTGAGTAAAGATGTTGGCTTTTTATTATTTTTATTGATAAAAAGAGAGTTATATGAATTAATACTATATATGTATTTTATTGAGTTTTGAAAGAGTAAAAGAGTTGAATTTGAATGAATTTGAGAAAAATGATATTTTGAGCAAGATGTTTTGATGAGATGTAAATGATGTTTTTGGAAGTATAATGATTGATGAACATGAAATGAGATGAGTTTGATGATTTAAATTAAAGTCCAATGAGACTAGATGATGAGTTTAATATGAGCACATATTTTGGGAGTAGTATTGAGCACCGAGTTGGGTAAGAGTTTAATTGACTCAAACCCCAGAACTACGTAGCCAGCGTAGGATGGAGGCTATGCCTCTTAAGTCCCAAAAATAGGACTTTGATGAGTGGATCCAAGATGGTGATGTCCTTTACCCTGGCAAGGTATTGGATGGATGTGGCAACGACATCGCTTCGTTGTATCATCGCTAGCTCATAAGTGATGGTTGTCGGTTAGAGAAACTCCCAACTGAGTAAGCATTGCTTATTACTATTATTTTTATTATTATATTTTAAACTTGCATTACATATTCATGTTGAGATGATGTTGAGTTCTGAGCTGAGTTTTCTTGAGAGGAGTTTCTTGATATCTGTCCTTACCTTCCTGCCATTTTACATACTCGTACATTCCACGTACTGACGTCATTCGACCTGCATCGTTTTATGATGCAGATACAGGTGTTAGAGATCCTCAACAGGCGCATCGTTGAAGATCATTTCTTTTCAGCTATTTGGTGAGTCCTTCTTGTATTCGAAGGAACTCCTTATCCTTTTATTATTGTTGAGTGTGATGTTTCTTTTGAGGTAGCCATGGACATGTCATTGGCACCATCTAAGAGTATTAGAGGCTTCATAGACAGAGTCTGATGATGTAATCGGAGTAGTTCTCCTTAGAAACTACTTCTTCTAAGAATTATATATTTTTCCTTTGATTATGACAATCCCACATTAGTATTATTAAGTCTTCCGCTGATGAACAAATGAGTAATGAGACCAAGTGGTTCTCTCGGAAGCCAGAGATGGTTTCTGAGTGCCGGCCACGCCTAGGGTACCCTCTCGAGGCGTGACAAACTTGGTATCAGAGCACAGAGTTCAAGAGTCCTAGGGTGTCTATGAAGCTGTGTCTAGTAGAGTCTTGTTTATAGGTGTGTCGTGCATCACACTTATAATCAGGAAGCTATAGGACATTAGGAATTATTTCACTTCTTTCATAATCTGAGTTCGTGCGATAGAGTTTAACTCTATAAAAGCTTTCTTTCTAATTCGTGCATTTACACGTTTCAGACATGCCTCCTAAACGTTCAGCTAGTCAGAGGAACGCTCCCAGCACTGAGGTTCCACAGTCAGTGATGCCTCCACGGAGAACTAGGGGCCGACCTGCAAGGTCTACTGAGGTACCCCAAGTACCTACTGTTCAGACCACTCCTACTTCTGAGGATGATTTTCAAGGAGCGATTGCTATGCTCACCCAGTTGGTGGCTGCTCGAAATAGTAGCCAGAGTTCACCAACTCCTAGCTCTAGTTATCAAGAGCCGTCTGCTGCCACGAGGATCAGAGATTTTCTGAGAATGAATCCACCGGTCTTCACGGGTTCTAACATTGATGAAGACCCCCAAAATTTCATTGATGAGATGTGGAAGATACTAAAAGCGATGCATGCTACAGAGATTGAGGGTGTTGAGTTGGTGTCTTATCAACTCAAGGATGTCGCAAATGTCTGGTATAACCAGTGGGAAGAAAGTAGAGGTGAAGATGCAGAGCCTGCTCTTTGGGATGAGTTTGAAAGAGCATTTCTTGATAACTTTTTTCCCCAAGAGCTACGTGAAGCAAAAATTGAGGAGTTTGTGAACCTCAAGCAAGAGAGTATGACTGTGAAAGAATATAGTTTGAAGTTTATTCAATTGTCCAAATATGCCCCAGAAATGATTCCCCATATGAGGTCTAAGATGAGGAAGTTTGTCTCTGGCCTAGGCAAACATGTAAAGAAAGAATGTAAGGCAATGCTAATGATTTCTGACATGGATTTTTCTAGATTGATGGTGTATGCTCAGCAGGTTGAGGATGATAAGAAAAAGGACCGAGAAGAACACCTAAGCAAGAAGGCTAAGTCTGCTGGGCATGAGAATGAGCAGAAGCAAGGGAAGGGTAACAAGTCTTTCTTTCAGAAAAGGTCTTCCAATTATGCACCTTCCCCAACAAATACTTTTACACCTAATACCAGGTATGATCAAAGATCTCTAAGTCACCAAAACTTCCGATCTCAAGGTTCTCAGTCCCAATTAAGTATGGCTCAAGGTTCTAGAGGGAAACCACCATGTGCTAGATGTGGAAGGCTCCATTTAGGAGAGTGTCGTGTGGGCACCAATGCTTGCTACGAATGTGGAAAGATAGGTAACTTCCAGAATGAGTGTCCTTCAAAAAGGCAGGGAGATGGAAGTAGTAGAGCTCAGTTTTCTTCTGCAGCTCCACAGAATAGAGGTAATCATAGAGGTGCAGCTTCAAGTGCAGGTGGGGGAACCAACCGCCTGTATGCTATGGGTAGTCGTCAAGACCAAGAAAACGCACCCGATGTTGTTACTGGTATGCTTCGAGTCCTTTCTTTTGATGTATATGCATTACTTGATCCAGGTGCTACATTATCTTTTGTGACTCCTTACTTGGCTAGTAAATTTGAGATCCTTCCTGAGTGTCTTCTTGAGCCTTTCAGTGTGTCTACTCCTGTTGGTGATTCTATCTTAGCTGAGAGGGTCTATAGAAATTGTACTGTGTCAATCTATCATAGGGATACCATGGCTGACTTAGTTGAGTTGGACATGGTTGATTTTGATGTGATTCTTGGTATGGACTGGCTTTATTCTTGTTATGCTTCGGTTGATTGTAGGACCCGAATTGTCAAGTTTCAATTTCCAAACGAGCCTATCTTAGAGTGGAAGGGGAATTCTGTAGTGCCTAGGGGTAAATTTATTTCCTACCTTAAGGCCAGAAAATTAATCTCTAAGGGATGTATATATCATATAGTTCGAGTCAAAAATATTAATGATCAGACTCCATCTCTTGAGTCAGTTCCCATTGTGAATGAGTTTCCTGAAGTCTTTCCTGAGGATCTACCCGGAATTCCTCCTGATAGAGAGATAAACTTTGGTATTGATATCCTTCCTGATACACAACCTATCTCTATTCCTCCTTATAGGATGGCTCCTGCTGAGTTGAAAGAGTTGAAAGAACAACTGAAAGACCTCCTAGATAAGGGGTTTATTAGGCCAAGTGTCTCACCCTGGGGCGCTCCTGTCCTATTCGTGCGAAAGAAAGATGGGTCCCTTAGAATGTGCATTGATTACCGACAACTAAACAAGGTCACCATTAAAAACAAGTACCCTCTCCCCAGAATAGATGATTTATTTGACCAACTTCAGGGTGCCACATATTTCTCTAAGATAGACCTCAGATCAGGCTATCACCAGTTGAAAGTGAGAGAATGTGACATCCCGAAGACGGCTTTTCGAACCCGCTATGGTCATTTTGAGTTTCTTGTTATGTCCTTTGGATTGACAAATGCTCCAGCAGCTTTTATGGACCTCATGAACCGAGTATTCAAGCCATACCTAGATACGTTTGTAATTGTCTTCATCGATGATATTTTGGTCTACTCTAGAAGTAAGAGTGAGCATGCTAATCACCTTAGGATTGTCCTTCAAACTCTTAAGGAGAAGGAGTTGTATGCTAAGTTTTCAAAGTGTGAGTTTTGGCTTGAATCTGTAGCATTCCTAGGTCATATTATATCTGGGGATGGAATCCAAGTTGATACTCAAAAGATTGAGGCAGTTAAGAACTGGCCCCGACCCACCTCTCCAACCGACATAAGGAGTTTCTTAGGTTTGGCTGGTTACTACAGGAGGTTTGTTGAGGGATTTTCATCCATATCCTCACCATTGACTAAGCTGACTCAAAAAAAGGCTAAGTTTCAATGGTCTGATGCTTGTGAGAAAAGTTTTCAAGAGTTGAAAGCTAGATTGACTACTGCTCCAGTACTATCCCTACCCGAAGGAATGAATGGTTTTGTAATCTATTGTGATGCTTCAAGAGTTGGGTTGGGATGTGTATTGATGCAGAAAGGTAAGGTCATTGCCTATGCCTCCAGGCAGCTTAAGACTCATGAGAGGAACTACCCCACTCATGACCTTGAGTTGGCAGCTGTGGTATTTGCTCTTAAGATTTGGCGTCACTATCTTTATGGTGTACATGTGGATGTGTTCACAGACCATAAGAGCTTACAGTATGTATTCAGCCAGAAGGAGCTGAATTTGAGGCAAAGGAGATGGCTAGAGTTGCTCAAGGATTATGACATGAGCATTCTCTACCACCCAGGTAAAGCAAATGTAGTTGCTGATGCTCTTAGCAGGTTATCTATGGGGAGTACAACTCATGTGGAAGAGGAAAAGAAGGAGTTGGCAAAGGAAGTGCATAGACTTACACGTTTGGGAGTTCAACTTATTGACTCTAGTGAGGGTGGTACAATAGTACGAAATGGAGCCGAATCATCTCTAGTTGCAGAGGTGAAAGAAAAGCAAGATTAGGACCCTATTCTTCTTCAACTGAAGGATGAGGTTCACAAGCAGAAGGTAATGGCTTTTGCCAAAGGGGGAGATGGAGTGTTGAGATATCAAGAAAGATTATGTGTTCCAAGTGTTGATAGTATTAGGGAGAGAATCATGAAAGAAGCCCATAATTCTAAGTATTCCATCCATCCAGGTTCAACAAAGATGTATCATGACTTGAAAGAAGTATACTGGTGGAGTGGAATGAAGAGAGATATAACAGAGTTTGTGTCCAAGTGCCCAAATTGCCAACAAGTTAAAGTTGAGCACCAAAGGCCTTGTAGAGTGGCTCAGAATATAGAGATACCGGAATGGAAGTGGGAAATGATCAATATGGACTTCATTACCGGTTTACCACGAACCCGCAAACAATATGACTCTATTTGGGTGATTGTGGATAGGATGACCAAATTGGCCCATTTCTTGCCGGGTAAGACTACGAACACTGCAGAGGATTATGCCAAACTGTATCTTAGAGAGATTGTTAGACTGCATGGAGTTCCTTTGTCTATCATCTCTGATAGGGGAGCTCAATTTACTGCTCAGTTTTGGAAATCATTTCAGAAGGGCTTGGGTTCAAGAGTGAACCTTAGTACTGCTTTTCATCCGCAAACAGATGGCCAGGCAGAGCGTACGATACAGACTTTGGAGGATATGTTAAGAGCCTGTGTTATTGACTTCAAAGGTAATTGGGATGATCATTTACCTCTTATTGAGTTTGCATACAATAATAGTTTCCATTCGAGTATTCAAATGGCTCCTTATGAAGCTCTGTATGGGAGGAGATGTAGATCACCAATTGGTTGGTTTGAAGTTGGTGAAGCTGAGTTGATTGGACCAGACTTGGTTCACCAAGCTATGGAGAAGGTGAAAACCATACAAGAGAGGTTGAGGACTGCTCAAAGTCGCCAAAAATCCTACACTGATGTTAGAAGAAGAGATTTAGAGTTCGAAGTGTACGATTGGGTATACTTGAAAGTTTCACCCATGAAGGGTGTGATGAGATTTGGAAAGAAAGGGAAGCTTAGTCCCCGCTACATTGGTCCTTATCAGATTATGAGGAGGGTAGGTAACGTAGCCTATGAATTGGAGTTGCCTCCAGAATTAGCTGCTATTCATCCCGTGTTTCACATTTCTATGCTTAAGAAGTGTTTGGGAGATCCTTCACTTGTTGTCCCAGCTGAGAGCATTGGGGTGAAAGAGAGTTTGAGTTATGAAGAGATTCCAGTTCAAATTCTTGATCGTCAGGTTCGCAAATTAAGAACTAAGGAAGTGGCATCTGTCAAAGTCCTATGGCGAAATCAATTTGTTGAAGAGGCTACATGGGAAGCTGAAGAAGATATGAAGGCTAACTATCCTCATCTATTTATGCCTTCTGATGACGATATTCAAGGTAATATTCCTTACTTCTACCTTTGAGTCGATGTTTATTCTTGAGTTTGAGTCATTAACCATTTGAGTATCGGAGTTGATGTATTGATGATATTCATTCTTTATGTATCCTATTTTCATCTTCATTCGAGGACGAATGATCCCAAGGGGGAGATATTGTAACAACCCCTAAAATGTTGTATGTCGGTATTTCAATTCTCGACAAAAATAATACAGCCTTTGTATTTTGGGCATAACTTTTCATAGGTTGGTCCAAATTAGGTGATTCAAATTTCTGGGTAATCACAACATCCTTACCTACAACTTTCATGAAGAACATAACTTCAAATTCGGAGTATAAGTAGGTCAAATAAATTAATCTTTGCAAGATATAGTGCTGTGACGGAATTGAGTGTTGATAGAAGAAAATTCATATCTCACTGTAGGTTGCTCCAAATTGGTTGATTCTTGAACGATATGAAACTAGACTTCCATATCTACAATTCTTATGAAGAAACCAAATCCTAATAAGAAATTTATCTTATTCAAACGTAGCTTCGAAAATGAGTATTCTGTTAAAAAGAACTCATCTTACCTACCATGGAAACATCTAGATGCATTTGACATCATGCATGACATAAATTGTCCTCCATTTAACATCATCCATGACATCAATATATTCCATTAAATTTTCAGATTTTTCTTTATAATTATTTTATTTATTGTTAGGTCCCTCTTTCCCACCTATAAATACCCACCTTATTTCCTCATTTTATTCATCAAGCTTTCCTAAGCATTTCTTCTCTCTATATACTTCTTCTCAAATATAGTTTTAGTTTTAGTAGTATAAAAATACTACTCCGGTTATTCTTATACTCCAGGTAATACACAAAACGCTCCGGCGAGGAGAAAAGGCTAGGGATCCAAGAGTATTCCAATTCGGAGTAAACCTTCGGATTTAAGGTATGTAAGGCTTTCATAGCATTGGATTGAGTTCGTCCATGCGCCCAATATTTAAATTTATTATAATTGAGTTATAGTTGAGTTTTATTCAAATCTTGAATTCTAGATGAATTAATTCTTCTTCTATTGAGTTTGATATATTTATGCATTAATATTATTATTATTGTTATCTCTCATATTATTGGAATTATTGTTCATGGCTACTTTCCCATGAATTCTAATTGATTTGATGTTCATGAATATTTTTACATATGTTTTGAGTAAAGATGTTGGCTTTTTATTATTTTTATTGATAAAAAGAGAGTTATATGAATTAATACTATATATGTATTTTATTGAGTTTTGAAAGAGTAAAAGAGTTGAATTTGAATGAATTTGAGAAAAATGATATTTTGAGCAAGATGTTTTGATGAGATGTAAATGATGTTTTTGGTAGTATAATGATTGATGAACATGAAATGAGATGAGTTTGATGATTTAAATTAAAGTCCAATGAGACTAGATGATGAGTTTAATATGAGCACATATTTTGGGAGTAGTATTGAGCACCGAGTTGGGTAAGAGTTTAATTGACTCAAACCCCAGAACTACGTAGCCAGCGTAGGATGGAGGCTATGCCTCTTAAGTCCCAAAAAGAGGACTTTGATGAGTGGATCCAAGATGGTGATGTCCTTTACCCTGGCAAGGTATTGGATGGATGTGGCAACGACATCGCTTCGTTGTATCATCGCTAGCTCATAAGTGATGGTTGTCGGTTAGAGAAACTCCCAACTGAGTAAGCATTGCTTATTACTATTATTTTTATTATTATATTTTAAACTTGCATTACATATTCATGTTGAGATGATGTTGAGTTCTGAGCTGAGTTTTCTTGAGAGGAGTTTCTTGATATCTGTCCTTACCTTCCTGCCATTTTACATACTCGTACATTCCACGTACTGACGTCATTCGACCTGCATCATTTTATGATGCAGATACAGGTGTTAGAGATCCTCAACAGGCGCATCGTTGAAGATCATTTCTTTTCAGCTATTTGGTGAGTCCTTCTTGTATTCGAAGGAACTCCTTATCCTTTTATTATTGTTGAGTGTGATGTTTCTTTTGAGGTAGCCATGGACATGTCATTGGCACCATCTAAGAGTATTAGAGGCTTCATAGACAGAGTCTGATGATGTAATCGGAGTAGTTCTCCTTAGAAACTACTTCTTCTAAGAATTATATATTTTTCCTTTGATTATGACAATCCCACATTAGTATTATTAAGTCTTCCGCTGATGAACAAATGAGTAATGAGACCAAGTGGTTCTCTCGGAAGCCAGAGATGGTTTCTGAGTGCCGGCCACGCCTAGGATACCCTCTCGGGGCGTGACAATTGCTAAGGCTACTGATTCCAAGTTTTCCTCTGAGGTGGAGAACATACTGGATGCAACTATGGGGAGTTTGGGATCCATCACTAGGAATCGAGCAAACTTACTAGGACAACAAGCACTCCAAGTGCTGTCCGCATTGATTCCTATTTTTGATCCTTCATCTTCAAAAGGGGCAAGATTCTTTCCGAACGAATTAGAATAAAGAGAGAATATAGCTAATATTGTTGAAAAGATGTTGGCTCTAGTCCTTTTAACACAAGAAATTGCACTATTCAAGATGAAGATGATGTCTTGATCACTAGATCTACCCCAGTCACTCCACGTTACTTGTTTAAGACAAATTTTAGTTTGAGGGAAAATCCATGCTTTGCTCCATCATCCATAACGGCCATACAATCGATGATGACTAATGCCTCAACTGTTGAAGAACAACTGGCGAGTTTGACAAAGGCAATTGAAGGTCTAATAAAATATGGCAAGATCAGGATAATCGAATTGTCAATTTGACAGACATAGTTGAAAATGTTATGGAGGGGGACTCAAGTCATGCACCTGGAAAACGTCCGATGATACAAGAAAAGGGAGATTCAGTTACAAAGCAAATAAATGTGGGTGATGAGCTGCAAGTATCTGCTGAAGGAGGAATCCCCATTCATCACTGAAGGACTTAATTATGGGAACTATCAAGGATAAGTATGATGTATCTTCAAAGTCATTATTTACGTATGCAAAGCCATACACTTCAAGAATCGATGTTTTGAAGATGCCTGCAGGTTATCAACCTCTAAAATTTCAATAATTTGACGGAAAGGGAAATCCAAAGCAACACATTGCCCATTTTGTCGAAACTTACAATAATGCTGGAACATATGGAGATTATCTGATCAAGCAATTTGTGCGCTCCTTACAAGGAAATGCCTTTGACTAGTATACGGATCTCGAGGCTAACTCTATTGATAGTTGGGAATAACTTGAGCATGAATTTCTCAATCATTTCTATAGCACAAGGCGTATCGTGAGTATGGTTAAACTCACAAATACACGTCAATGGGAAGATGAACCTGTCATTGAGTTCATCAACCGATGGATAAATGCAAGCCTCAATTATAAGGATTGGCTTAGTGAAACTTTTGGAATAGAAATGTATATTCAAGGAATGTATTGGGGACTTCATTATATCCTACAGGGTATTAAACCCAAATCATTTGAGGAACTAGCCATACGTGCTCATGATATGGAGTTGAGCATGTCTGCAAATGGGATTGAAGGACCACTTATTTATGGGCCTCGCAAGGGAAAAGACAAAATGGAGGTAAAGAAAAAGGGAAAATTAGCACCTAAGTTTGAAAATAAGGAGTCGATGAATGTTAATGCCGTACCTTTGAAAGTGGCTACAAATCTAAGCAAGAATCAAAGGGTGAAGACCACGACTTTTCAGAATAACGCTAGTAGAAAGCTGACTTTGAAGGAAATGCAGGCAAAAGAGTATCCTTTCTTGGACTCAGATGTTCTAGTAATTTTTGAAGAGCTTCTGGCATTAAAACTCTTTGAGCTACCTGAAATGAAGCGTCTAGATGAGGCTGGGAGGACAAATGACTATAAATATCACCGTTTGATGGGCCATCCTATCAAAAAGTGTTTTATCTTTAAGGAAAAGATTATGGACTTGGCCCGTGAAGGAAAGATATTGCTTGAAGACGAGAAAGAGAGTTCAAATTAAGTCTCTATCACCATCAAAAATGATTAAATTTGGTGACTTCAAACCAATAGATGTTAACGCATCACCGCTTGTTCCTTTGATGAATAAAGTAATAAGGGAAGATAAACCTCTACAGGAAAACCAATCTTGCGGTGCTTATACTAATGATGAAGGATGGATTTTAGTGACACGATGAAGACGTTGTAAAACGAGCTTGCAAAGAGAACCAAGTAATCAAGTGACAAGAGAAAAGATGAAAAAACTACCTAAAACTCAAAGGGTAAAGAAGAATGTGAAGAAGTCAAGAGTTGAGGGAAGTTACTATCAAAAGCAACGTCCTTCGATGACATTAGAGGAATTCTTGCCAAGTTGGTTTCATAAAAAGATTTCTCATTGTGACACAAGGCCTCGTGTTGTAACATTGATAAAGAAGAGACAATGGGAGAAAGCTCATCGCCATCATTACCTCCATTACATGAAGGACCTATAAAGCCTCACTCTGAAGAAGTGGACACTTGTGATGCAAAGTTTACATTCACTAATGATGATCTTTTATTGGGTGAAGTATTGCATTATCATCCTTTATATATGGTAGGTTTTGGGCGTGGACATAAAGTAAATAGGATCATGGTGGATGATGGATCTAGGGTCAATATTCTCCTTATTCGTACTATGAGGGAACTTGGAATTCTGATAAATAAACTGTCTGAAAGTCGTCTAATGATTCAAGGATTTAACCAAGGGGGCAGAGAGCCATTGGTGCTGTCAAATTAGATATAAAGATGGGAGATATACGTTAGAGTGCATGTATGCATGTTATTGACTCAAAGACCTCGTATAATATCTTGTTAGGAAGGCCATGGATACATGAGAACAAAGTGGTGCCGTCCACCTACCATCAATATTTCAAATACTTTGAATATGGGGTTTAAAAGAAGGTAGTTACTGATGATGAACCTTTCACCGAGACAGAAGCGCACTTTGCTGATGCAAAATTCTACTTAAAGAATCATGTTACAAAAGAAGTCAAAGTTGATAATGCGATGCTTGCTGACATTACAAAAAAGGTTGATGTAGCACCTAATAATGCGAGGGTCATGATTGAAAAGAGTAAAATGCTTTCAGATATGAGTAAAGTACTTAAGATAAGTGAGAGATCTTCAAGTAAGAGAATGATTCCTATTTCTCACTATGTCCCAAAGACAAACAAAGTCAAGATCCTACCCTCTGAGTTGCAGAGTAGGAAGTTGACATTTCCTATCAAGCAAATTGATGCAATCAAATTACCTTCAAAAATAATACAAGGATTTGTCAGACCATCGAATCATGATTCACATGAATCACTTCCTAAAAAGCGTACAAATAAGGGTTTTGACTCGAATGCATATAAGTTATTGGTGAAAGCAGGATACAATCCCAATGAAGCTTCTAAAGTAGGGAAGCTTCCAAATGAAGTTATTGAAAGGGAAAATCATGGCCTAAATCTGACTCAAAGGATGATGATAGAGAGAGGGTATGATGTCAAGCAATCGCGCGAAGGCTTGGGTTACAAACAACCGTCACTTGTCTGAATCTCTATAAAAAGGATGAGTATCAACTACATTACCCATGTGGAAGAACCGATGATGTTCAACAAGAAGCCTTCTGTATATTTGATCGACTTAGTAGCATGACTCCTAATTTTCTGCATCTGATTGGCTAATAGAATCAACTCTAAAAACTTCAGTATTTGATCGATTGGGACCAATGAAGAAGAAATACAAGCGCCAAGGAAATTATAGAACAATGGAAGAACGGGTACATGCTCGGGATCATAATTCACCCAAGAATTGGCCCAGTTTGATCCCTTCTAGAATGAGGCGAGAAACAAAACTTGTAGTTTCATATGGAGATGTCCTGAGAGCAAGAACTCATACCATAGTTCACACTAGGGAGCGAGATGAAGATGAAGAAAGTGTGGAATCATCAAATCACATCACAATTTGTGATGAAGAAAGTACTCCACTATATGCAAAAATTGAGGATGGGTTTGTTGATATTCATGCATGCCATCACATATCTTTTAATGATGGTGATTCTCAAGAAGATGAAGATGCTGAAGATGTGCCACCTGAACTCGAAAAAGGGATAAAGAATACTGTTGATGTATTGAATAAAGTAAATCTTGGGGTTGATGATGATATAAGGCCTACATATGTAAGTGTTTCACTAGATGATGATGAAGAGAAGAAATATATTAAGCTGCTTATGGAATTTAGGGATGTATTTGCTTGGAGTTATAAAGAGATGCCAGGATTAGACCCTATAGTTGCAGTTCATCGTGTTGCTGTGAAACGAGGCACTCGTCCTGTTAAACAAGCGCGACATCACTTTAGACCTGAACTGGTTCCTTTGATCAAAACTAAAGTTAACAAGCTTATTGAAGCAAGTTTCATTCGTGAAGTCAAATATCCTACATGGATTTCAAGCATTGTACCTGTAAGAAAGAAGAATGGCCAAATACGAGTTTGTGTTGACTTTAGAGATCTTAATAATGCATGCCCTAAGGATGAATTTTCTCTTCCAATCCCTGAGCTTTTGATTGATGCTACAACTGGATACAAGGCAATGTCTTTCATGGATGGTTCATTTAGATACAATCAAATTCTCATGGCACCAAGCGATAAAGAACTTACTGTATTTCGCTCTCCTAAAAGTATATATTGCTACAAAATAATGCCATTTGGTTTAAAAAATACTGGAGCCACTTATCAATGAGCCATGCAGAATATTTTTGATGACCTGCTTCATAAAAATGTTGAGTGTTATATCGATGACTTAGTGGTGAAATCAAAGAAGAGTGATGACCACTTGTAAGATTTAAGAATGGTGTTTGAACGACTTTGAAGATACCAACTCAAAATGAACCTTTTAAAATGTGCCTTTGGAGTTATTTTGGGAAAGTTTCTCGGTTTTATTGTTCGACATCGAGGAATTGAGATTGACCAAGATAAGATAGATGCTATTTTGAAGATGCCTGAGCCAAAAAATATTCATGAGTTGAAAAGCTTATAAGGAAAATTAGCATATTTTAGGAGGTTTATCTCAAATCTGGCTGGGAGATGTCAACCATTCAGTCGCCTTATGAAGAAAGATGTTCCTTTTGAATAGGACCAAGCCTATACCAATGCTTTTGAGAACATAAAGTCTTATCTGATGAAACCTCCAGTACTTGTAGCTCCTATACCTGGAAAACCATTGATTTTATACATTGCAGCACAAGAAAGGTCAGTAGGAGCACTTCTCGCATAAAAAAATAATGAAGGGAAAGAAAATGCCCTACATTACTTGAGTAGGATGATGACACAAAACAAGATCAAGTATTCACCTATTGAGAAGTTATGTCTGGCACTCGTGTTCTCGATTCAGAAGATGAAGCATTACTTCCAAGCTCATATTGTGCAACTTGTCTCTAAAGCGAATCCTATCAAGTTTGTCATGTCCAAGCTTGTCTTAAGTGATAGACTAGAAAGGTGGTACCTCTAGTTTCAACAATTTGAAATTGTGTATATATCTCAGAAGGCAGTAAAAGGACAAGTGCTAGCAGATTTCTTGGCCAATCATCCAATTCTGAATGATTGGGAGTTATCTGATGAATTACCTGATGAAGACGCAATGCTAGTGGAAATTCAGCTACCTTGGAATATGTATTTTGATGGTGCTGCACATTGTGAAGGATTTGGCGCCGGAGTGGTATTTTTCACTTCCCATGGAGAGGTTTTGCCGTACTCCTTCACTCTAACACAACACTGCTCCAATAATGTTGCTTAATATCAAGTACTCTTACTTGGGCTTGAGATGACCATTGATATGAAACAATTGCAACTATAAGTTTTTGGGGATTCCAAGTTGGTGATCAATCAAGTCTTGGGTAATTATGAAGTAAAGAAGCCTGAGTTAATCCCATACTGCAATTGCGCTCAAAAGATAATAGGGTGGTTTGGAGAGGTGACTATTCAACATGTCCCAAGAAAGGAAAATAAAAAGTCTGATGCATTAGTAGCTTTAGCTTTTGCATTAGTATCTCTTGATGAAATGCAAGTTGTGGTTTGCCAAAGATGGATAACTCCGCCTCTAGATGAGCATGAAGAAGAATTTCGACAAGTTATCGCCACTTCGGAAGCTGAAATTGATGATTGGCGACAACCAATAATAGATTATTTGTGTTATGGAATATTGCCAGAAAACCTTCGAAGAAAAAAAAATCCGATGATGAGCCCCTCATTTTTTTTATTATAAAAATACACTTTACAGGCGGTCGTTCGATGGAGTTCTCTTACGATGTTTGGGTGCAGATGAATCTACTTAAGCTATGCAAGAAGTACATTCTGGAGTATGTGGAGCGCATCAATCTAGGCCAAAACTTTATTTTCACATAAAAAGGATGGGACATTACTGGCAAAACATGGTGAAAGATTGCCTGGATTACATTCGAAGATGTAAAGCTTTCCAATTCCATGCGAATTTTATAAATCAACCCCCAGAAGTATTGTACCCAACTATTGCCTCATGGACATTTGAAGCTTGGGGTTTGGATGTTGTTGGACCATTGCCTAAGTCCTCTTGTGGACATTTGTACATCCTGGCTACAACTGACTACTTCTCAAAATGGGCAGAAGATGTTTCTCTTAGAGAAGTAAAGAAAGAGAATGTCGCCAACTTCATTCGAGTCAATATTATCTACCATTTTGGTATTCCTTGATACATATTGACAAATAATGGCAAGCCATTTGATAACAAGTTAATGACGAAGATATGTGATCTTTTTGGCTTCAACAACGCAATTCCTCTATGTATTATGCGACTGCTAATGGTCTCGCTGAAGCATTTAACAAGACACTCTGCAACTTGTTGAAAAAAGTTATTTCCAAGTCTAAGAGAGATTGGCATGAAAGAATTGAAGAGGCTCTTTGGGCATATAGAACTACGTATCGCACGCCAACACAAGCAACTCCCTATTCTCTTGTTTATGGAGTTGAAGCAGTTCTTCTACTTGAGCATCAAATCCCGTCATTGCGCCTTGCCATTCAAGAAGGACTCACTGATGAAGAAAATGCTCGGTTACGCTTTGAAGAATTGGAGGCTCTTGATGAAAAAAGACTAGAGGCCCAACAAAGTTTGGAATGTTATCAAGCACGTCTAGCTCGATCTTTTAATAAGAAGGTTAATCTTAGATGCTTCCAAGTGGGTGATCAAGTTCTGGTTGTAAGAAGGCCCATTATTACTTCTTGTCAGTCTGGAAGCAAGTTCTCCGCTAAATGGGATGGACCATATATGGTACAAGAAGTATACTCAAGTGGTGCTTACAAACTGGTTGAATGAAAAGGATTGCGCATTGACCCCATTAACGGAAAGTTCATAAAGAGATACTATCCCTGAAGAAAAGAAACACACTCCTTAAGGTATGAGTATAAACTGCATGTTACTCCTGGCCCGCAAGAGTATAAACTGTGCACGGCATCATCATTGTAAAAAAAAATGTCCGCTAGGTTGAAAATCTCAAAAGAGGCGGCCTAGGCAAAAATTAGGACACAAAAATAATAATAAAAAAAAAATCACTCTTTCAGAACTACGTTATGACTTGATATTCTTCACTGAGGTACGTAGGTGCTTGGATTACATTCTGAGTTCAGTCGCATGAGTATCCAAAGAACTCATAGTCTCTCTTGACCCTCTTCACTGTAATTCATGAGTACATCCTAAGTTTAGTCTCATAAGTTCAAAAGAAATGGGGCACGCTATTATTTGAGTATTATAATGTTCTCGTAGATTGTCATATATAATGTGTGAATTAGAGAGGGCCAATCAAGACAGAATTTGAATTGACTTCAAAGAAATATTCGTACAAATCCATAAAGCTATTAGCTGTGATTATTGTACATGTTGTAGTTCTTTGAATCTTCTTTTCGACTTCTCTACACTGAGATATGAATATATTTTTTTAATAAGATCATGCAAATATGAATCTATCAGTATTTCTGTATGTGAAATTCATTTTTGAAGTTTGTTTAGAATGATCCTAAGGGACTCGATGTTACACCCCGCACTCTTGAGCTCGGAACGTCTTCTTAAGTTCCTTAGACACTATCATGTGAGCCGGATAAGCTACGACACAATCAAACAACTCTAAGGAAAGAAGATTGTGATACCTCGCGAGAAGGGAGGTTGGAGATAGAGTCATAAGAATCCGGAAAGAGTTGGAGGCTAAGAAATGAGTCGTAGGACTCGATTTACCTACGTAAGACACTAATTAAAGAGTCTTATACACTTAAGTTTCTTAAGGATATATCAAGCTTACGTAGTACGGATTACTTAGGATCTTAAAGTGAGACGAAATTACGAACCCGCGAGGAAGGGAAAAAGACGACGCGTGGCAGCCAATGGAGGAGCGACACGTGGAAGCACCTCGAGCAAGCAGGTGATGCACCTACTTAGGGTCAAGTAGGTGATGCAGCTGCTTGGGGGAGGTAGACCCCGCTGCCACATGTCAGCCCCTAATTGGCAGCATGACACGGTGGCCAATCATGGCTTGACACGTGCCATCCTTAGGGGCTGACACGTGTCACCCCTTGGGACCACCTATATAAGTTGATATGTATCCAAAAATCTTCAGTTCATTCACAAATTTCCAGCAGCAACATGAGAAAAGAAAACCCTAAGAGGTAAGGAGAAAATTGCGACGGCTTGGGAGAAAAATAAGGTAAGTTCCGATTTCATTCCGTAAATTAATTATATAGCGTATACCACGATGATATGGAAGTATTAGTAGTATAAAATTAGAGTTTGGGGCAGCAAAAAACGGACAGCAAGCTGCCACGACGTTACAGCACGCTGAAAAACAGTTCCGAGGCGCGATTTTGGCGAGTTCTAGCCAATTTCGGGAAAGGTAAGTTCTTCCCCTCTAATTTGAAGTTTATGATGTTAAATTAGGGTGTATTACACACCTTAGGGGCTGCTGGAAGTTGGGGAAAAGTGTTGAAAAGTTTGGCGTTCGAAATTAACGAATTTAGAATCGCTATAGTTAAGTTGTTGTCGAAATAAGGTGTTGTGCGCGTGGGGGCTGCTGCTGGTTGTGTTGTGGCGTGTTGCAGGGTATAAAAGTTCTCTAAATGAGGTGTGGGAGATTCTGGTTGCAGCCACATGACTCTCTGCTTTGCAATTAAAGAATTCGCGAAAGAAAGATTAAAAACTCTAGTTTTGGTATCTTAGTTTCGAGTGAATTGTTGGGGGTTTATATTGTGTAATTTTGGTCGTAACATGTATATGTATGGGCTTATGGTTGCATTGTTGGTTGGATGAAGGTTCTAAGTACATGGTTGGGAATTCGGATAGGGCACATTATAGGGGAGGTGCTGCCCGATTTTCGTTAACATCTTAACTAGTTAAGGACTAGTCGAGAAGGCGAGCGAAGGGATGAATGTTATGAATACTCGTGGGTAGTCTAAGTTGCTGAAAAGTACAAGTTTTTTAATACTTACATTACTTCCATGTTAAATAGGTTTCGAGGACAACGATGTGGACGTGATTAAGAGAAGTCCATACAAGGTATGTGAAGCTTTCTTTTGGCGTGTTTGTGGAATAAGTATGTAGAGTTATTCTTCTTTTCTTTTGGCATGTCTTAGATATAGGCTATAAATGATATGTATATGATATTTGGGATTTAATCCATTCGTAAAGCCCTGAGTATGAGTTGAGACTCTCATTTACTTCTGGATATTAGAACTTCTGCAATAGCTGAGTTATTGCCTTTAAGTCTTCTATGTAATGAAAATTAGTACATGTAAGGCCCATTTCTCCTTTCCTTTGGAATGGCTTGATTTTAAGTGAAATGGTATATGATATAGGTTTATAGGTAATTCCATTTACGAGCTCTGAGTGTAACTCGTGACTTGTAATCACTCTTGAACATTAAGAGTCTGAAAGTAGTCAAACTACTATTCTCGAGCCTTCTATATAATGAATAATAAGTGGAAGTACCAACTCCTCTCCATTTAAAGGCTCTGAAATGGTAAAAGCATCTGATTGCATAAGTTGAGTCTTTGACTAGATAAATTGTGTTTCTGATTGCATAGACTATATTTATGATTGGATAAATTGTGTGGCATTATTCTGATGCATGTTTGTGATCCCTGAAGCCCCAACTGATGTAAGCCCTAATGACATCTAAAGGGATACCTCAGATAATTACTCCCCTAGTCTTCAGGTGACGGTTCACTTGACTGTTTCATCGAGTCTCAGATAATGATTTAGTTGCATATGGTTTCTCACTACTCTACTCGTGCATACTGTAACCCATCCTTCCTCGAGTCCCACGATGGGCCGGGAACGTGATCGTGCACAGTTTTACTACTTCTTTCACCGTGTCCCAGGCTGGATGTGTATAGTTCCACGCACGAGGAGACGATGCCGTACGTGAGGTGTGATATATGTTATATGTTATGATGATACGATTATTCACCGAGTCCCGAGCCGGCTGTAATATGATAGTATATGTGGCGAAATAAGGAAGGAACACTGAATCCCTCCTTAGAGGGCCGGGTACGTATGTATATTATGATGGTACGCTATAGACGTACACCACTCTATTCACCGAGTCCCTCACTAAAGGGGCCGGATACTTTATGTAGGCATGCATATGAGATTAGAGTGATACAGTGTGACCCTGAGCCCCGCAGTGAACCGGGTGTAATACGATGATACACTTGGTAAGATTATACCATATATGATGATATGATACCGTATGTGATGATATGATGAAATAAAATGCATGATGATATGATGATATGTGAAAATGAAGAAATGATTATAACACCGAGTTCACTAGAGGGCCGGGCACAGTATATGATGATGTATAGGATCACGTGTCCTAAAGTGCAGGTACAGTAATTTGTTAATTGTTATACTTGTCCCCTGCATCGCTATTTCAGTTATGGTCTCAGTTATGCGTTGTTATGCTTTATATACTCAGTACATATATCGTACTGACCCCCCGTACTCTAGGGGGCTGCGTTTCATGCCCGCAGGTACAGATGTTCATTCTGGAGATCCGTCAGCTTAGCAGTTCCTCTCAGTTGTGTCGACAGTGCTTCACTATTCTAGAGCCTAAATTTTGATGCTGGTTACTTAATGTATACATTTGTACATCCAGAGGTACGGCGGGGGCCATGTCCCGCCATATGTTGCTGTTACTATTCCTAGAGGTCTGTAGACATATGAATGTGGGATGGTTGTGAGCTCGTGTCGATTGTGCCTATATGGCATTTTGTGAGTATTGTTTTTATGTTACAGCAGCCTTGTCGGCTTGCATTCCTTTATGTGTTATGAGACGAGTGAAGGAGGTCATACGTACATGAAAAAGTTTTAACTCATTGGGTTTTTTTTTGTGAGTAGTATCACCTTGTTCATAGTTCAATATGACTACAACTGATAGGTAGGTATACGGGGGTCCAGATTGGACCCCAGTCGCGGCCTACGGGGTTGGGTCGTGACAGAAGTGGTATCAGAGCAATTCGTCCTTGGAATGTCTACAGACCGTGTCTAGTAGAGTCTTGTTTATCGGTGTGTTGTGCACCACATCTATAGACAGGAGGCTATAGGACATTTAGGATGTTACTTTCTTTCGTATCTAAGATCGTGCGATAGAGCCGAGCTATAGAAAATGAAATTCCTCATACTAACCTGCGATTTTAGCAGGAAGACAACACCGATAGAAGAAAGTAACTGACAATATTAGATGTTACGAAGCACGCAGGTAAGCAAAGGCACGAAGGACCTATGTCAGATAAGGTATTGAAATGTGATTGACAGATACAATTGAAAAGTGAAAGGAAAGGTAAATAGGAAAGTATAACAGGTGTAGCTCGAGTGGACATAATAGGTAAGTTCATTTCTATATTGTTAATTGTGGGCACCCTGTGCAGCTGCGATATGAGATGATATGACTATATATGTGTGCCCTGTGTGGCTGAGATGTTATACAATATGAATATATATATATATATATATATATATGCCCTGTGAGGCATTGTTGGTATTTTCTGCGTGCAGGTGTTGATATGGTAAGAAATACAGAGGAAACCCTGCCCAAATTTTCCTAGAAATAAGAGGAGAATGAGGTATAGGGCTATAGTATGTCTTAAAAGGTGGTTCTCACAACAATGATGAGATTTGACTAAACAAGTATGGCTGACCTCGAGAAATGAGTTAATTGCTGAATTAATGGCAATAGAAACTAGGAGATCGATATTGATATAGTAGAATGAAGTTGGAAAAGAGCTATAAGCCAAGGAAGATGACTTAGAGAAGACTGATAGATTGGGATAAAACGATATGGCGAGGCATCCCCTGAATTGATACATAGGGATAAACTATGACAAGTTATGGTTGAAGGAAGTAACGGTATGACTAAGACAAGAGTACGAGGGATAAAGAATTGTGACGGATATGAAGTATTAAGAAGACAGCTACGAATGGAAAGTCTAGTATGATGAAAAAGTAATAAGATAAGGCCCCTACTACAACGAAGTTAATATGGTTTTAAGTAGGATTAGAAGAGAGCCTGAAGCACATGACAAATATGAAAGCTTAGAAGGCATAATGAGGTTAATATACGTGACTCCACCTTGATGATTAGTGAGATCCGGCAAGGAGAGGGTATGTTGATTTGCAGAACAACTGCTGCATTACAAGGTTATTAGAAGAATAAGTTGTATTCACGAGAATAAAGTTAGTGTAATGACGAAGCTTGAAACACGAGTCATTAAAGTATAAGTACACTCGAGTGGGGAATTGGCACCAATTATGAGCCCTCGCTAATTACTGATTGGGATGAATGGAATGTGGCTTTGAATGCACTGCTACATTACTGATACTACTCGAGTTCAATCGTTAGATGAGATTCGATACGATATATTCCAAATACTAAAGCACCCTACGGTTGTGCTAGGGTATCTTATAAAGGCAACCTAACGCATGAAAGATTTAACAGAACATGTAGATATGGTGCAGCACATTAAATATGTTGGAGTGGAATCCTTCGCGTGTGAATAGCTAAAAATAAATGGAGGATGAAATGGGTACACCCTAAAAGGGGGGAAGTGGACAAGAGAAGTACAAGCGTAAGAGAAAATCAACTAACGCTATCGTATGTAAATGGGAACACTTAAACTTCCAACGAGACCCCATAAGGGATGGATGCGATCATACCCGCACTAATGCACCAGATTCCGTCAAAGCTCCGAAGTTAAACGTGCTTGGGTGAGAGTAGCATTGGGATGGGTGACCCCCTGGGAAGTGAGAAAGGGAACGAAACAAGTATGACAAAAAAAGATTATAAAGGCGTGTTAGTACAATGACACATATAGAACAGAGTAAGCCAAGAGCAGAAAAGATTATGACTGAAATACAACGCACCTCGTGAAAATGGCATAAGAATAGTTGTGCAGCTTATGACTATTAGCATACTAAGAGTGAGGTCAAATGATTACTCGATAAAAGAAAGTCAGTAATAACAATGTGATTGCCATATTTAGAATCTATTCAGGAAAAGTGTAAGATGGTTCGAGGCAGAACTATTCAGATATAATCGGTATTAAGGACAAGAGCCATAGTGGAGCCCTGACCTCGACTAAAGGAGGTAAGCCACTAGTATAGCAATGCTAAGGAATTTTCTAGACTGCTCTAAGTCCGTACACACGTTTATGTAAGGATTACAATATGATGTATGGTAAGAAAACTGGAGAGAAGATCTGCGTAAAAGAGAAAGATAGCATACCTAAGGTATTACAAGTTGGATTAAGAGGAGTTGTACAATAGCTTAAGTTAAAAGAAGCATCAACAGTCTGATAGCCTATCTCAGGGAATGGAAACCCCGACTCGGAGGTGGAAAGCAGTTAATATGTATTATAGTACAAGCTGACCTCGCATTCTAAGGAACTGGGAGTTCATACGGGCTATGGTAGATGGGATGACAGAATCAACCTGTTCCCCTCCAGTTAGAAAGGCATATTCAGCCGAGGGTTCTGCGAAATGACATAGTAGGGAAACAATAAGATTTCACGGAGTCCCTACATCTATTATCTCAGATAGAAAAGTTTAATTTACAGCTAACTGCTGGAAATCATTTCGAAAGGGATTGAGGAACCCAGATGAATCTTAGTTTGACATTTTGCCCTTCGATTAAGGGACAGGCCCAGATGTGATCCACTAAATTATTGATAAAGTAAAGCTTATTCCAGGACAAGATATCGATTAGCAGCCTAAAGTCGGCAAGAAGGGGATACATTGATCATTCGCAGGGCATTTTTAGAATAGATAAAGCTGCCTATTAGTGGGACCTACCGTCCGATTTGAAACAATACATTCAGTTTTCACAGATCAATGCTCCGCAAGAATGGGAACGACGCTCCCAGAATATTTCCCGTGGAGGAGGTCCACATAACAGGGAGTTATCCTACGAGGGGCAACCTATCTCCATCCGGGATCAGCAGATTAAACGGGTTGCGAACTAAGGACATAGCTTCCGTCAAGGTACTGTGGCGGAATAAGAATCGTGAAGACATAAACTGGGAGGTTGAAAAGGACATGAAACACAAGTGTCCGTACCTATTTCTGATGTCTACGGATAGCCCCAGTCTTGGAACTCGTATATTAATTACTTGGATGAAAATGTATGTCATTCCAGTAAAAAGGAATCTCCCTATGATCCGTATAAAGTCTTAAGGAAAGTTTTATTCAACATTCAGGGATGAATGTTCTAAAGGGGGGAAGGATGTTACACCCCGCACTCTTGAGCTCGGAACGTCTTCTTAAGTTCCTTAGACACTATCATGTGAGTCGGATAAGCTACGACACTATCAAACAACTCTAAGGAAAGAAGATTGTGATACCTCGCGAGAAGGGAGGTTGGAGATAGAGTCATAAGAATCCGGAAAGAGTTGGAGGCTAAGAAATGAGTCTTAGGACTCGATTTACCTACGTAAGACACTAAGTTAAGAGTCTTATACACTTAAGTTGCTTAAGGATATATCAAGCTTACGTAGTACGGATTACTTAGGCTCTTAAAGTGAGACGAAATTACGAACCCGCGAGGAAGGGAAAAAGACGACGCATGGCAGCCAATGGAGGAGCAACACGTGGAAGCACCTCGAGCAAGCAGGTGATGCACCTACTTAGGGTCAAGTAGGTGATGCAGCTGCTTGGGGGAGGTGGACCCCGCTGCCACGTGGCAGTCCCTAATTGGCAGCATGACATGGTGGCCAATCATGGCTTGACACATGCCATCCTTAGGGGATGACATGTGTCACCCCTTGGGACCACCTATATAAGTTTATATGTATCCAAAAATCTTCATTTCATTCACAAATTTCCAGCAGCAACGTGAGAAAAGAAAACCCTAAGAGGTAAGGAGAAAATTGCGACGGCTTGGGAGAAAAATAAGGTAAGTCCCGATTTCATTCCGTAAATTAATTATATAGCGTATACCACGATGATATGGAAGTATTAGTAGTATAAAATTAGAGTTTGGTGCAGAAAAAAACGGACAGCAAGCTGCCACAACGTTACAGCACGCTGAAAAAAAGTTCCGAGGCGCGATTTTGCCGAGTTCTAGCCAATTTCGGGAAAGGTAAGTTCTTCCCCTATAATTTGAAGTTTATGATGATAAATTAGGGTGTATTACACACCTTAGTGGCTGATGGAAGTTGGGGAAAAGGGTTGAAAAGTTCGACGTTCGAAATTAACGAATTTAGAATCGCTATAGTTAAGTTGTTGTCGAAATAAGGTGTTGTGCGCGTGGGGACTGCTGCTGGTTGTGTTGTGGCATGTTGCAGGGTATAAAAGTTCTCTAAATGAGGTGTGGGAGCTTCTGGTTTCATCCACATGACTCTCCTCTTTGCAATTAAAGAATTCGCGAAAGAAAGATTAAAAACTCTAGTTTTGGTATCTTAGTTTCGAGTGAATTGTTGGGGGTTTATATTGTATAATTTTGGTCGTAACATGTATATGTATGGTCTTCTGGTTGCATTGTTGGTTGGCTGCAGGTTCTAAGGACATTGTTGGGAATTCGGATAGGACACATTATAGGGGAGGTGCTGCCCGATTTTCGTTAACATCTTAACTAGTTAAGGACTAGTCGAGAAGGCGAGCGAAGGGATGAATGTTATGAATACTCGTGGGTAGTCTAAGTTGCTGAAAAGTCCAAGGTTGTTAATACTTACATTACTTCCATATTAAATAGGTTTCGAGGACAACGATGTGGACGTGATTAAGAGAAGTCCATACAAGGTATGTGAAGCTTTCTTTTGGCGTGTTTGTGGAATAAGTATGTAGAGCTATTCTTCTTTTCTTTTAGCATGTCTTAGATATAGGCTATAAATGATATGTATATGATATTTGGGATTTAATCCATTCGTAAATCCCTGAGTATAAGTCGAGACTCTCATTTACTTCTGGATATTAGAACTTTTGCAATAGCTGAGTTATTGCCTTTAAGTCTTCTATGTAATGAAAATTAGTACATGTAAGGCCCATTTCTCCTTTCCTTTGGAATGGCTTGATTTTAAGTGAAATGGTATATGATATGGGTTTATAGGTAATTCCATTTACGAGCTCTGAGTGTAACTCGTGACTTGTAATCACTCTTGAACATTAAGAGTCTGAAAGTAGTCAAATTACTATTCTCGAGCCTTCTATATAATGAATAATAAGTGGAAGTACCAGCTCCTCTCCATTTAAAGGCTCTGAAATGGTAAAAGCGTCTGATTGCATAAGTTGAGTCTTTGACTAGATAAATTGTGTTTCTGATTGCATAGACTATATTTATGATTGCATAAATTGTGTGGCATTATTCTGATGCATGTTTGTGATCCCTGAAGCCCCAAATGATGTAAGCCCTAATGACATCTAAAGGGATACCTCGGATAATTACTCCCCTAGTCTTCAGATGACGGTTCACTTGACTGTTTCATCGAGTCTCAGATAATGATTTAGTTGCATATGGTTTCTCACTACTCTACTCGTGCATACTGTAACCCATCCTTCCTCGAGTCCCACGATGGGCCGGGAACGTGATCGTGCACAGTTTTACTACTTCTTTCACCGTGTCCCAGGCTGGATGTGTATAGTTCCACGCACGAGGAGACGATGCCGTACGTGAGGTGTGATATATGTTATATGTTATGACGATACGATTATTCACCGAGTCCCGAGCCGGCTGTAATATGATAGTATATATGGCGAAATAAGGAAGGAACACCGAGTCCCTCCTTAGAGGGCCGGGTACGTATGTATATTATGATGGTACGCTATAGACGTACACCACTCTATTCACTGAGTCCCTCACTAAAGGGGTCGGATACTTTATGTAGGCATGCATATGAGATTAGAGTGATACAATATGACCCTGAGCCCCGCAGTGAACCGGGTGTAATACGATGATATACTTGGTAAGATTATACCATATACGATGATATGATACCGTGTGTGATGATATGATGAAATAAAATGCATGATGATACGATGATATGTGAAAATGAAGAAATGATTATGACACCGAGTTTACTAGAGGACTGGGCACAGTATATGATGATGTATAGGATCACGTGTCCTAAAGTGCAGGTACAGTAATTTGTTAATTGTTATACTTGTCCCCTGCATCGCTATTTTAGTTATGGTCTCAGTTATGTGTTGTTATGCTTTATATACTCAGTACATATATTGTACTGACCCCCCATACTCTGGGGGGATGCGTTTCATACCCGCAGGTACAGATGTTCATTCTGGAGATCCGTCAGCTTAGGAGTTCCTCTCAGCTGTGTCGGCAGTGCTTCACTATTCTGGAGCCTAAATTTTGATGCTGGTTACTTAATGTATACATTTGTACATCCAGAGGTACGGCAGGGGCCATGTCCTGCCATATGTTGCTGTTACTATTCCTAGAGGTCTGTAGACATATGAATGTGGGATAGTTGTGAGCTCATGTCAATTGTGCCTATATGGCATTTTGTGAGTATTGTTTTTATGTTACAGCAGCCTTGTCGGCTTGCATTCCTTTATGTGTTATAAGACGAGTGAAGGAGGTCATACGTACATGAAAAAGTTTTAACTCATTGGTTTTTTTTTGTGTGTAGTATCACCTTGTTCATAGTTCAATATGACTACAACTGATAGGTAGGTATACAGGGGTCCAGATCGGACCTCAGTCGCGACCTATGGGGTTGGGTCGTGACACTCGAGCTATAAATTTTGGATATGTTTTAGATTAAAAAGTTTGGTTTATAATAAATTGAGTCTCTCCTGGCTTTGGTGCTCTCATACAATGATATATTTCTCGTACTATCAAAACACACAAGGTAATAAACAATGATGATTAGGAGTGCAAAGTATCCAAGTCTTAGGAGGACGTCTGTTATATTCAAGAGTCCAATCCTCTAAAGCAGGAAGTTCCCCCAAAGATGGCCATGGAGCAGTATATTGGCCAGCTAAGGGCGTACTTACAAGCAGTTTGGTCTCCACCTCACTGTCTTTATGATCTGATATCACAAGGTATCGCAACTCTAAAGAAGGAGAAGTTAAATCTCTAAAATAAACCATGATTCAATCTGCAAAAAATAATGTAAAGTCTTTACAAATCATGTAAAGTCTTTGCCTTAGACGGTGTAAAGTCTTTACCACAAATCATGTAAAGTCTTTGTCTTAGATGGTGTAAAGTCTTTAGCTTGGACTACGAAATGCCTTTGACTTAGACGGTGTAAAGTCTTTGCCACAAATCATTTAAAGTCTTTGCCTTAGACAGTTTAAAGTCTTTAGCTTGGACTACGGAATGCCTTTGACTCAGACGGTGTAAAGTTTTTTCCATAAATTTTATAAAGTCTTTGACTTTGACGGTGTAAAGTCTTTAGCTTGGACTATAGAATGCCTTTGACTCAGACGGTGTGAAGTCTTTGCCACAAATTATGTAAAGTTTTTGCCTTAGACGGTGTAAAGTCTTTGGCTCGGACTATGGAATACCTTCGACTCAGACGGTGTAAAGTCTTTGCCACAAATCATGTAAAGTCTTTACCGTAGATGGTGTAACGTTTTTAGCTTGGACTATGGAATTCTTTCGACTCAGACGGTGTAAATTCTTTGCCACAAATTATGTAAAGTCTTTGCCTTAGATGGTGTAAAGTCTTTAGCTCGGACTATGGAATGCCTTTGACTCAAACAGTGTAAACTCTTTGCCACAAATCATGTAAAGTCTTTCCCTTAGACGGTGTAAAGTCTTTGGCTCGAACTATGGAATGCCTTCGACTTAGACGGTGTAAAGTCTTTGCCACAAATCATATAAAGTCTTTGCCTTAGACGGTGTAAAGTCGTTAGCTTGGACTACGGAATGCCTTTGACTCAGACGGTGTAAAGTCTTTGTCACAAATTATGTAAAGTCTTTGCCTTAGACGGTGTAAAGTCTTTAGCTCGGACTGTGGAATGCCTTTGACTCAGACAGTGTAAAGTCTTTGCCACAAGTCATGTTAAGTCTTTGCCTTAGACGATGTAAAGTCTTTAGCTTGGACTATGGAATGCCTTTGACTCAGACGGTGTAAAGTCTTTACCACAAATCATATAAAGTCTTTGCCACAAATCATGTAAAGTCTTTGACTCAGACGGTGTAAAGTCTTTGACTTGGACTATGTGATGCCTTTGACTCCAATAGAATAAAAGTTTATTGTATATTAAGTAATATTTTTATTTTCTAAAAAAAACGAAAAAAATGAAATAAATAAATAAATAAATAAAATTTGTGTTTTACCCTTCCAAAAGTCGTTATCACTGGGAGTACATATGTATAATGATATGCGATGGTGTCAGAAAAAAAACATACCTCGTATATTGATAAATTCAAGAGGGTATGCAAAAAGGAGCATCAAAATTGCCAATGTCAATGATGAAAATAAATAAAAGGAGAGAGTCTATTTATAGACAAGTAGTGATGGTGAGGGAGTCCTTCTTCCAAAGTAATTATAATTACTTTTTGGGTTAGGACTCTAGTAGAATGATACAAATTTATTCTCTCCAAATTATAATTGGTTGTGAAATTGTGAAAATTTAGGCTATCCGTATTCTAAAAGGAGTGTGTCCTTTCGGAATTCTAATTGGATTTAGAAGACAAAATAAAGGGTGGCATTTGCTAAAAAAACGAAAAATAAATAAATAAATCTATGTTTTACCCTTCCAAAAGTCGTTTACAACATCACTAGGAGTACAAATGTATAATGATGCGATGGTATCAGTAAAAAAAAACAAAAAAACAACGTACCTCGTATATTGATGAACTCAAGAGGGTATGCAAAAAGGAGCATCAAATTGCCAATGCCAATGATAAAAATAAATAAAAGGAGAGAGTTTATTTATAGACAAGTAGTGATGGTGAGGGAGTCCTTCTTCCAAAGTAATTATAATTACTTTTTGGGTTAGGACTCTAGTAGAATAATATAAATTTATTCTCTCCAAATCCTAATTGATTGTGAAATTGTAAAAATTTGGGTTATCCGTATTCTAAAAGGAGTGTGTCCTTTCAGAATTCTAATTGGATTTAGAAGACAGAATAAAAGGTAGGCATTTGCAAAAAAACAAAATGAAAAAAACGGCTCAAATAATAATAATAATATATACACTTCATTTGGAGTCTCATTATTTACTCCAACTATGTCACTCCAATTGGAGGAACGTATTAATTTAATATGTTCATGGTGCATATTAAATTGCACGACATACTATTATCGTTTAGTTAATACTTCAAGCCTAGTCTTCAAAAAATAAAATATCTCGACAAGACTTGAAGCATGGGGCATTTGTAATCATTTAAAATTTATTAAATATAAATTTATAGAATGATTCAATTTATATTAAATTCAAGATAATTAGTCCAAATAAATATTTTGAATTAATAAAATTGGGTCAATTATTTAATTCCAATAAATATGGATTTAATTAAAAATCCAAATCCATTGATTTGGGCTATAAAGATGACCCCACTTTGTTAGGCCCGATATCATCTTATCCTAGAGGCCCATTTTCATACCACGTGTCAAAGTTATGTGGCAATTCAAATCAAATTAAATAAGCCACTAGAATTATGCCATGTGCCAAAGTTATGTGGCGATCCAAGTCAAATTAAATAAGCCACTAGAATTATGTCATGTGCCAAAGTTATGTGGCGATCCAAGTCAAATTAAATAAGCCACTAGAATTATGCCATGTACCAAAGTTAGGTGGCAATCCAAATCAAATTAAATAAGCCACTAAAATCATGCCACATGTCAAAGTTATGTGGCAAATTAAGTCAAATTAAATGAGCCACTAGAATAATGCCACATGTATATGTGACATGTTCTGACCAATCAAATTAAGCTCTTCACCAAAGAAATCTGATTGGTCAGTTCAAACCAACCAATCAAATTGCACCCTCATACCACTCCCTACAACTATAAATAGGGGTCCTCATTATTCTCAGAGGTTCTTTTTTTCAAGAACAAGAAGCAAGAAGAGAGCTCGTGGATCAAAGACTGCAAATTTTCTATAAATCTACAAAGTTCAAGTAATAAAAATCAAGTTCAAGATCAAGTTCAAGATCAAGAACGAAGAAAAATATCAAGAAGATCAAGATCAAGTTACTTGTTCATATTTACTATTCGTCATAACCATACAAGTGTTCGTGATGAATAATTAAAATCCAAATTTGAAGACGAAGATTCAAGATCAAGCTATTCAAGCCCTTGACTCTAAATAAAATTTAAGTTCGCCGTGTTCCATATTATTTGAAGAATTAGAGGATTATCATAGAGATTGTAACACGCACTATATTTTGAAATCAAATATTACACTTTGTTACTCTAATTTTCCGATCTTGATTATTTATTTTTCTGGACTCGAAAATTTGTTGTTTACACACATATGACACATCCAATCTCATTTAATGTTGTAGTCCAAAAAAGATACTATACACATTCATTTTAATCCAAAGTTGTAAAACATCATAGGTAGCCATACGGCTACAATACTACTGTACTCATTTCTTCAGTGGCAACAGGCTAAGAATAACTCTTCACTAGTTTTTTTTTCTTTTTTCCAATCCATTTCAAAATCCTTCATCTATGGCTGAAAAACAGAAAGGAAAAGGCTTTTTATGACCATCAAAGACCGCAGTAAACTTTGATGATACACCCTTATGGAATCATGTGAAAATTATTCAACTTGCTGGTGGTGGTGGTGGAAATAGGACTTGGTTGGTTGCAACAAAAAGGTTATTAGGAGCCCCTTTGGATGGGCTTAAAAAAAGTAAGTTTTATGTATGAAGTGCTTTTAGAACTTTGAAGTGCTGAAAGTTATTTTTATAAATAAGCAGTTGAGTGTTTGGATAAAAGTGCTTAAATGAGGAAAATGATGTGAATTTTTGTGTTAAAAGAATGAAAAAGGTAGTTTGGAAATTTAGTTAAAATATAAGGGATATAAAAGTAATTTCCATGGTCAAAGAAAATGACTTTAAGCACTTAGAAAAAAAAAGTTAGGAATTCTAACTTTTCATTTTTGACTGATTTTAAGAACTTTATGGCTTAAAGTTAGCATTAGATAAACACGTCCAAAAACTAAAAATGGGCTTTAAGTTGATTTTGATCAACTTAAAGCACATCCAAACGGGCTCTAGATCATATTATAAAGTCAAAGGACATCTTTTAAAGCTTCCAAATCATGGGGTTGAAGCTTACAAAAAAATAAGTAGTGATGTATACGCGGTTTTAAAATTAGAGCATGAGCAAGCTAAAAGTAAAAAATTATCCATCCAAGTAAATGCTAGAAAATAATCAGATTACATTTCACTACTAGAAGGTTCTGATTTAGCACAACAGAAAAAAAGGAAAGGTGCAGAAGGTGGAGCTATTGAAAAAACTTTCAACCTTCATCAAAGAAATACGGCGGACAAGTTGGCAGCCGTATGTTCTACAAATCAGGTTTATCATTAAATCTAGCAAATTCTCCATATTTCAAAACGTATTCAAAGTTTCTAGTAGATAATCCTTTAGCTGGTTATACTCCAACGTATAATAGGCTTAGAACGACTCTTTATCTCAAGAAAAGACCAACATTATGACAAAATTGCCGTCAATTAAAGATTCATGAAAAAAGGGTTGTCAATTTATTCCCATGGATGGTCGGATGTTAAAAGACGACCATTGATAAATATAATAGCGGCATCTAGCGGGGGACCAATATTTTTAAATTCCATTAATTCAAGTGGAATTATGAAGGATGGTGAATATGTTACTAATCTATTCATTAAAGCAATAGAAGCAGTTGGTTCGGAGAATGTTGTTCAAGTTATAACGGATAATGCAAGTAATATGAAACTTGCCGGTAGTATCATAGAGCAATCCTTTCCTCACATCTTTTGGACACCATGTGTAGTTCATTGTTTAAATCTAGTATTGAAAAGAATGTGTCAACCTTCGAAAAAATCAACTCACTATAAAAAATGCAAGTGGATGGTAGAGTTGTTTAGTCAAATAAACAATCTGAAAATTTCATGGTGAATCATGACATTTCTCGTTCTATCTTTAAAAATTATTCGGATTTATGTATGTTGAGAGTTGCTAAGACAAGGTTTGCTTCATATATTATCATGACTGATTGTTTTCAAAAACCGAAGAATTTTTTGAGCAAATGGTGATGGACGACGAATGGAAGCACTACAAGGGATATAAGGTAATTGAAGCCAAAATACGTGACATTAAATCTCTTATATTGAAAGATGAATGGTAGGATAAAGTTGACTTATTTTTAGAATTTACCAAACCAATTTTATCTATGCTTTGAGATGCCAATCTTGATTGTCCAAGTTTACACCTTATATATGATATGTGGGACACAATGATCGAGAAAGTGAAGAAAATTATTTTTGAGCATGAGGGGAAAGATCTCCTTACCCTTCAATCAGATTTCTTTGATACAATTCATGAAATTCTTGAGGCTAGATGGAATACAAGCAATACCCCATTGCATTGCTTGGCACATTCTTCGGTTCCAAAGTACTATCATGAAACATGGCTCAAAGGTGAAAATGGGATTCGAAGACTTGCACTGAATGAAGATAGTGAGATTTCTTCCAATAGGGTAGAGTGCTTCCGGAGATTCAAAATGCATGAATTTCAAGTAAATCTGTCACGACCCAAGCTAGAACCTAGGTGTGACATGACCATCAGAATCTCGAGGGACTCCAACCAAGCCTCTTAGAATTCATCACATACTTAAGGTAAGCAAACACACCAATAGAAGCAATAAGTTTCAACAAAATCTTGAACAGAAAGAAGACTCAACAATATGTCCGAATAAAGAGATCTACAACTTATAGATGTCTAAATATGCCTCTACTAAGTCTAGGTGGGGCTTAGGACATGTTCCTACCTCAACGAAACATAAAAATCAAATTAAATTCACAATCTCATAAGAAGGTAAAATATCACATCCTCGAAACATGATGACTCACCACCAATATAAAAGTAATAAGCTCTAGCCACGAATAGGAGGATGAGCATGATTGTCAGACCCTACATTACAATACAATATAGGCAAAAAGTATGAATTAATATATGGAATGCACTAAGTATGTGAGAAATATGCATGAACAATAATAATAGGACATAAGCAATATGAACATGAGATGCATAAACAATATACTTGAAAGCATGAGTAAAACTTAAAAACATTGTAATCATATGGTCAATGCATCATAAAGTTGACATAAGAGATCATATCATAGCATATACCTTTGTGTCAGATAGGACCTTAACCGACACTTAAGACAATGCTAGCTATAACATAAAATTTGATGTACTCCTATACCGAGAAGGGAGAGGCTACTTGCCAAGGTAGACTCAGTGGTGGGACCTTTATTTAACATTGGGCTATTTGTGGATCCACTAGCTAAGACATAAAGGCAACCTATGGTGGCAATGTAGTTAGGGACTATATATTGCCACTAGGATTTCCTTGGGTAGCTACTTTGGCTACCTGACCGAATCCCACCTAAAAATCCTCTCGGTGCTTAGTCATTATCCCAATGGAATTTGTTTAAGCATAATCCTAAACATCCTTAGGAAAGGCTATAATAGATACCAATCCAACATTTATAAAATAATCATAGGAGTGGCTCCTTCATCATATTTAACAAAAGTGTGTGAGAAAAAACCACCACAACCTTTATACTTTGCTTGAAACATCGTTAAAACATAATTCATCAGCACCATAGCTTTTCATAAAATATGTCATTTAATTCAAGATCATAATTTCATTAGTTTGAAATTTATAATTTTAAAATCACAGCTCAATGCATGGGTCGGTGTGAAATAGATTGGAAATCATGTATTGTAGGTAATTTATGCATGATAATGAAGAATAACATTGATTGAATTCGATAACGTTAACCCGTGAAGAATTTACATGAAACTCTCATAAATTGGGTGAAATTAAATTTGTAAAGTTGAAATATTTTGGGGCCCAATGGATGAATGAAATCCATTGGTGAATTTCCATATACCTTGATCAATAGAGCCTTAAGTACAAATATTATGGAGAGTTGAACTCTAGATTCCTTGAATTCTAACTTGCTTGAAGATGAAACCCTTAGGACAAAGTTTTAGAGAGAAGATTCTTATAATAGAGGATTGGGGAGTGAATGAGGGAAATTCAAAGAGTTTGGATAGTTATAGTCTTAAGCCATAGACGTAAAATGATGTAGTCTAGGGATTGAAAGAGTTGAAATTGACAAAAATACCCCACTGAAAAATACCCCATGGGATGGTTTGGCGAGGAGGGTCATGCTCGCCGACCTCCTCGATCCTCACCAAAACTCCCAATTTCCAGGGATCACTTTTCCGAACTTTTGGCAAGCTCAATGTTGCTCGCCATTCTAACTTGGCTAGTCGCCGAACATCCCCTTCCTCGCTTAATCCTTCCATCAGACTAGCCAAATTCTCTGACCCATTTTGCAAGCTGAGCCTGCTCGCCCAATGGATTTGGCGAGTCGCCAAACCCGCCTGACCTCGTCCAACTTCCTAAAAACCTTACCTAACTTCTCTAAACAAAAGGGCGAACTCCAACTCAACTTTTTGAGTCTCCAAGTACCATTTGTCATCTCGCCAAGTCTACTAGGTGAAATCTAGGGTCTTATTTTCACTGTTTTACCCATTTTAACTCAAATTTCCAACTTTTCAACTTCCTAGACCTTACAATATCTCCCCCTTAGGAAAATTCATCTTCGAATGGAACTCAAATACCATGATCGAAGTAGGAAAAGAAACATAACGGCCAACATGAATGCAACATGATGTTTGAAATGCATAAACCATGAGAATTCCAACTTAACCTAAATCATAGCTTTAAAATAAATTTCATGAACATGCATGCATATGAGAACATGAGAATAGCTTAGGCACTTGATTTCAAAGGACTGATCATGGAAGGAACTTAATACCTCAACTACGAATATAAGGAAAGAGATGAGGATATCATGACATCATATTGGCTTTGGCCTCCCATGCAGCACCTTCAACCTCTTGGTTTCTCCACAACACCTTAACGGATGCAATTTCCTTATTCCTCAACTTTCGAACTTGTCGGTCTAGAATTTCAATCGAAACCTCCTTATAAGACAAACTATCCTTCACACCCACACTATCTAGAGGTATAATTAATCTAGGATCACCAACACACTTCTTCAATAAAGACACATGAAACACCGGATGCATCAATGCTAACTCCGGAGGCAAATCCAACTCATATTACACCTTGCCAACTATCCTCAAAATTTAATATGGGCCTACATACCAGGGACTAAGTTTCTCCTTGTTTCCAAAATGCATCACACCTTTCATGGAGAAATTTTCAAGTAGACCCAATTATTAACGTCAAACTCAAGTTCCCTTCTTCTGACATCCAAATAGGGCTTTTGCCAACTTTGAGCGGTTACAATCTTTCTCTAATGAGTCTATTTTTTCCATAGCCTCATGTACCAACTCGGGACTTACTAAATCTACTTCATCTACGTCATCCACTTTAAACTACCCGGTCAAAGACCTCCATCTCCTACCATACATAGCTTCAAAGGATTCCATTTGGATACTAGAATGGTAAGTGTTATTATAGGCAAATTCAATCAATATTAGATGCTTATCCTAATTTATCTTAAATTGTTCTTTCAACTTGACCATCGATTTGAGGGTAAAAATTGGTGCTTAACTTATTTTTAGTACCAAGACCCTTTTGGAAAGACTTCCAAAATTGCGATGTAAATTGAGTATCTCGATCCGAAATGATAGACAAAGGAACTCCATGAATCCTAACTAACTCAAAACTATATAGTCTTGCATAATCGTCGATCTAATAGGAAGTCGTAATGGGAGTAAAATGTGCTGACTTGGTTATTTGGTCAACAATTACCTAGATAGAATCATGTTTCCTACAAGTACTAGGTAAACCCATTATAAAATCCATGTTCACATATTTCCACTTCCAAGTAGGAATTTCAATATCTTGAGCTAAATCTCCCGATTTTTTTATTTCTCAACCTTCACTCGTTGACAATTTGGACATTTAACAACAAACTTTGCCATATCCTTCTTTATGTCATTCTACTAATACACTTCCCATAAGTCCCCCTATATCTTTGTGGAATCCGGATGGATAAAATATCATAAACTATGAGCTTCGGATAATATCATTTCTCTCAACCCATCAACATTGGGGACATCTAAAAGACCTTGATATCTCAATACACCATCTCCCCCTAGGGAGAAAGCCTCAAAAAAATTTTCGGCAACCGCCCTCTTCAACTCAACCAAGGTAGGATCATTATATTGCTTTGCCGTAACATCCACTATAAGAGATGATTCAAAATCATTTTGGACAACAACACTACCATCTTCGGTATCAACTAGCGAACACCCAAACGGGCTAGTATATGAACATCAAGGACCAACTCCTTCTTCTCATCCTCAGCATGAGCAAAACTATTTATAGAAAACCTACTAAGAGCGTCGGCAACCACATTTGCCTTACTCGGATGGTATAAAATGCTCATATTATAGTCTTTCAATAATTCAAGCCACCTCCTTTGCCAAAGATTCAAGTCCTTTCAGTCAAACATATATTTCAAACTCTTAGGATCGGTGAATACATCAATATGGACACAATAAAGGTAGTGCCTCCAAATCTTCAAGGAAAAAACCACCGCCGCTAACTCCAAGTCATGGGTCAGATAGTTCTTTTCATGCACCTTAATTTGATTAGAGGCATAGGCTATCACTTTACCATTTTGCATCAAAAAACAACCAAGACCAACCTTTGAAGCATAATAATAGACAATAATCTCATCGAAACATTTCAAAAAGGTCAACACTAGAGTGGAAGTAACTCTATACTTAAACTCTTGAGAGTTTTATTGTCACACCCCAAAAGAGGTGAGGTACGATTGGTACTCGATACCGTAATAGATGAAGTAATGCATATAACATAATAGCTAACTAAATTGGGCGGCCAAACGATCAGGCAACACAACATCTGAAATACTAAACCTGGACCGTTAAGGTCATGGCCTGAATAACAGTAAATCATATAATCAAAGGTAGATAAGTCAAGATGATAAAATACTAGCTAGACTATGAGGCTGCAAATGAAGACATACATTCATACACACACATATATACATGCTAAGCCAATGGGCTGGAGATTAAAATTTGCAAAAAAGAAACCCAGAATACTGTATCCACAATAGCGTCTAAGAGTGACATAACCACTATCAGGACAAGGCCCCGACTAACCCATATTGTACAACAAAAGTAAACATTCTATGAAAGCTCCAGGAAGATGTGGAGCTTACCAAATCACAACTGAACCCCAAATCCTAGTGGAGGGGTCGATAAGAATCCCTACCTGGACCTGACACACAAAATAAAAATGCAGTGTCCCCAGGAAATGAGACATTAGTACGAATAAAAATGTACTAGTATATAAGGTAGAAAGTAGAATAATAAATAGTTGTTGTAAAAAGCATAATCGAGATACCATCTGACATTGAAAATCTGATAGCTCATTTTGGAGTGAAACCTGATCTTAAGATTACTTTACTATACATTTAAAACCTAAAGAATTTTATGTTTATCAGTGTTGTTAATAATGTTGTTCTGTACTAGTACTAGATATATTTATCACCTTGTGCTTAATTCTTTGCATAAAAATGTCCTACACTCTTCCCTTTTATATAACGTACTAGGATAGCCCTTAAATTTCCTCAACATACATCACTACTACCTGCTTTCACCCAAAAAGAAAATATACTATACTAATCAGATGGGGAATAGAATTTGGACGAGCCATTTTTGAAAATGGATTAGGAATATATATATATATATATATATGCAAATGAATGACATATCCAATATAATACTAGAAATAACCGTCTTTTTGGTAGCTAACCATCATCATATTGCCAACCTTTGGCCATCTGTACAATATATATAATCATCTGGGCAAATATGCCCCTTACACCCTATTATAGCTCGGACTCCATGAATAATATGTCATGTATGATATAAATTTTGAATGCACATATTAGACCATAACAATAACTTATCCAATCTTGGCTCATTAGTACTCTTATTCTCATAATTCCATAGTCACTTTCGTATCACATACAAATGTCTCGTGGAACCTCATATGTTTTTCAAATAAGCTTGAACACTTAGCTCAAATTTTTAGAATGATATACTAACCGTGAAGATTCTCATAAGGAGCTTAAGGGGCTTTAGTTGGTTCTTATACCCGATTCTTTGATAATTATAAAAAGAAAGTATTTTCAAAAATCAAGTGTTTTAGTAGTTTAAACATAAAAATTATATTTGAGATTTTTGGAAAATCGACGTGTTACTTTAAAGTTTTTAAAATGCACTTTAACGAGTAAGAAGAACTGATCAAAAATATTAAAATGTCTTTCATAATATTTTTAAGTCACACCACCCAAAGACAAATAAGAATTCATACATATGGATATATGGTCAAGAAAGCTGACAAAATGACAGATATCGATATTGAATACCCTAGTTAACTGAACGAGTGTAATATCAACCTAATAGCATCATGAAAATACTTCAACTGCGATCCCAATGCCATTCATAAAAGGTCTTTCTAACAAAAGAATAGTAAAATATCACATTTGGCATTTTAGTAGTTTTTCCAGAATTCGTGCTAAAAGGAAGGACGAAGCTTAGCCTTAACATACCTTTCCAATGAACATCTGAATGCCCGTAATTTCTGCACAAAAGTTGTTTGTTACGTCCTAAGCTTCACAAAAACTATACGCACACTACAAAATACAAAGTCCTATCTTCTAAAAATAGCTCCAAACGTAGCTAATAGAAGGGGAAAATGATTGCCACACGTAGAGATTACTTTTCTAGGCATGGGGGCAAACTTCAATGGTAGAAATCGTTGAAAACTAACCTTAATCACCCAAGAACACCATGGAAAATTATCTTCACTTGCTCACTATTTTGAGATGAAAATAAAATATTTTGATAGTTTAAAAGGCCCAAATGCCGACCTAGCCAAACTTTTGTCCCGCCACACTATGATATTATGCAAGAACAAAAACTTGGGGTTTCACATTCTCCCCCTCCCCCCCGTAAGAACATTCGTTCGCAAATGGATTGATGCAATTCCTTGGTCGAATTCTTTTCCTGCTAAATCATTATTTGTGAGGCTATATTTGTTATGTTGCAAAGCTTAAACAAATTCTGAAAATTTCAACTACTACGCTTTGTATAGCTATCGCACCATAAGACATAAAAATTGCACTTTGAAGCTATTTGAAATCCAATTAAATTGTATAGAAATAATTGCACATTATTGAAATGTGACTCACCTTAAACTATAAATAGATGGGGGTACTTCTTGATCATTTCCTCCTCAGCTTCCTAAATCATTTCCTTGATGTTTTTATTTCGCCACAACACTATCACGGAAGTCACTTCTTTAGTTCGAACCATTCTTACCCGTCGATCTAAAATAGCTACTAGTACCTCCGCATAAGACAAGTCTTCAGCAGTGCAAATATCCTCAATGGGCGTAATACGCGAAGGATCTCCAATACACTTTTGCAACATAGATACATGAAACACAAGGTGGACTGCCTCCAATTCTGAAGACAAATCAAGCTCGTATGCCACCTTACAAATCCTTTGAAAAATCTTATAAGGTCTAACATACTTGGGACTGAGTTTCCCTTTCTTTCCAAATCGCATGACACCCTTTATAGGCAATACCTTCAAGAAAACCCAATATTCTACATTAAACTCTAAGTCTCGTAAGCGATCATCTGCATAAGACTTTTGTCAACTCTGTGCTATATGGAGCCGTTATCTAATAAGCTTTACCTTTTGAATCTCTTGTTGGACTAGAGTAGTGTCACGGCCCGGGAGGGTACCCTAGGCGTGGCCGGCACTCAAAAGCCATTTCTGGCCTCCAAGCGACCCACCTAGTCCAGTCACACATTCATTCAAACACATTCTCTCAGCAGAAGACTCAATCTATGAAGTACTATTCACAGTTTAGGGCCAAAGGCCAAATAACTATCAAATCAACAAACAGTTATAGAAGAAATACTCAAAAGAACAATCCAATATTTCTACACTCTGCTCTATGAAGTTTCTATCAATAATCTGGGAGGTGCCAATGACAAACCCATGGCTACCAACAATCAAAATAAAGGAAACAACACAAAACTATACAAGAAACTCAACATCCTCCGGAAACTAGGAGGACTCATCAACTAACTGGGAGTGTGTGGATCTTCAACGGTGCACCGGTTGATGATCTCTAGTACCTATCTCTGTATCATGAAATGATTAAGGCCAAATGACGTCATTACATGGAATATACGAGTATGTAAAATGGCCAAATGAAAAAACATCAGAAGGAACCAAATCAACTCGGGAATCTCAACTCAGAAGGAAATACAACTCAACAAGCGTTCTGAGTCTAAGCAAGAATATAGTTTAGACGGGACCAAATCACATACAAATCAACTCAATCCGACTCAGAGTACTACAAGACCTATGTGGGAGTTTCTCTTATCCGACAACCATCATTTATGAGCTAGTGAAAGTACAACAAACCGACGTTGTTGCCGCGTCCGTTCATACTTTGCTAGGGTATGAACGAATCAACCAACCATGGATCCACTCTAACCAAGTCCTATAATGTCAGGACAATAATTTTTGGGGAAGTATCCGACTTTAACAGTTGAATCCCCTCCTATGTTTGGCGACGTAGTTATTAGGTTCGAGTATGGACTATACTCTTGCCCAATTCAGTGCTCGATACTCCTCCCACAACTCAATGCTCATAAAACTCCATACAATCAAATCAGTCAAATCATATCGACAAGTCTCATTACAACTTTGTCAACTCATCAACTCAATCACAATCAAACCTCTCCCAATCATACAATCCGATCAATCCCAATCATATTTTTCAAGAGTAGATTAAATGTGCATTTATAACAACATACAAATCTATCCAATCGTTCCTCAATTTGTTTAACAAATCTTTTGGGACTCATCACAACTCTAAGGTTTTAATTCAACAATTCAAGATAAATAACATCTTTAAGGAAATTAGCATTTTTATCATAATCCACATAGTCAAGACAATCAATAAAGCATGTTTAACAGCCCATCTCCATCGACTCATGCTAACAAGAAGATTTTAGGAATTTCTTAGCTCAACAACATCAACATAATAAGAATCAAACAAATAGTAGGCAAGACCCATTCAAACATAAACCATATCAAGAAACTCCATTCTCGTGGACATCTAACCTCAAAGAAGAGTAGGGCACACGGGTGGACTCAACCCATGCTTTGAGTATCCTTACATACCTTAGAATAGATTCTTGAAGAAACCTTGTTGTTGGATCTTCAATGGAAACTTGGAGTCTTGAAGCTCTTGGAACAATTCCTTATTGGAAATGGAGAAGAAGAAGAAGAAGAGAGAGAGATTTCTAGGGCTTTTTAGAGAGAGAGAGGCTGAAAATATAGTCTAAATTCATTCAAGGATGATACATATATAATTTGGGATGATTCCCAAATTTCCCTTTCTCCAAAAATTCTGAAAAATAGGCTAAAACGCTCCTGGCGCGATAGTGGCGTGTCGCGCCATTGTAGCGCCAGGTCGATTAGCCCTAAAACCTACACATCTTTTAGTGGCGCGCCACACTAAGGACCAAACTACTGAGGCATGTTCTTGGCGCGATAGTAGCGCATTGCGCCCTTACAGCACCAAGGCCATATTTTCTGGGTTCTGGAAAATAGGCTTGAAAACCCTGCACACCCTATAGTGGCGTGCCACGCCAGGGACCAAACTACTGAGGCATGTTCCTGGCGCGATAGTGGTGCATTGCGCCACTGCGGCGCCAAGCCCAGATTTCTAGCAGTTGTAACCCAGGCCTAAAATTCCTGTCGAGCTAGTTCATCTTAGGATTGTCATATCTTTTGACTCCGAACTCTAAAAATTACATTCTTAGTGGCGTTGGAAAGAAGACTCGATGACCAGAAATTTGGTAGGTCGTGGGCCACCCAGATTGTCGTCTTTCAAAAGATAGGGTCATTAGAAGTTAACTCCTCAAACAAACTCATCCTAAAACTTAGCCTCGACGAACCTTTTAGACTTAGCTTGGTCCTAGGGGTCCTTTGTGACCACACATCACCTCCAACACTCTTTAATTACTCAGGGACTCATCTTAACTCAAGCATATACTTCACAATAATAGAGTTCGACCCTACCTGAATGCAAGAAAGGTCCGAATCTTAGGGAAAAATTTGGGGGGGTGTTACAATATCTCCCCCTTGGGATCATTCGTCCTCAAATGACGAGTAACCAAGAATAGCCTCGGGGTATAAATCACGATCAAAATTCACTCATTTAACCAATCAAATTCTCAAACAAATTACCAATCAAACTCAAAATGCGCAAACAAATTCAAGTCAAGGAAATGGGCATTACCTTCAACATTCTCATCGGTAGGCATGAATAGATGTGGATATTTAGATTTCATGTCTTCCTCTGCTTCCCATGTGGCTTCCTCAACAAACAGATTTCTCCATAGGACTTTAACTATTTGTTCCTCAATTTGCGAATTTCGCGATCAAGAATTTGGACCGGAACCTCTTCATAGGATAAACTATCTTTAACTCCAATACTATCAATGGGGACTAACAACGAGGGATCACCTAACCATTTCTTCAACATCGAAACGTGGAATACCGGATGAATAGAGGCTAGCTCTGAGGGTAACTCCAACTCATAGGCAACACTCCTAATCCGTCTTGAAATCTGGTAAGGACCAATATATCGAGGACTGAGTTTCCCCTTACTTCCAAACCTCATAACGCCCTTCATGGGTGACACTTTCAAGTATACCCAATCACCCACCTCAAACTCTAAGTCTCTTCTCCTCACATCGGTGTAAGATTTTTGGCGGCTTTGGGCTGTCTGTAGCCTGTCTTGAATGGCTCTCACCTTGTCCATGGCTTGGTGAACAAAATCGGGCCCAATCAACTCAACTTCACCAACTTCAAACCATCCAATTGGTGATCTACACTTCCTCCTATACAAAGCTTCATAAGGAGCCATTTGAATGCTTGCATGATAGCTATTATGAGATGCAAACTCTATGAGAGGTAAGTGATCATCCCAGTTTCCTTTGAAGTCAAGCACACATGCCCTCAACATATTTTCCAATATCTGGATGGTGCGCTCTGCTTGGCCATCTGTCTGGGGATGGAAGGCCGTACTCAAGTTCACCTTCGAACCTAATCCCTTCTGAAAGGATCTCCAGAATTGGGAAGTGAATTGAGCTCCTTGGTATGAGATGATAGACAAGGGGACCCCATGCAATCTGAAAATCTCTTGAATGTATAACTTTACATAATCCTCTGTGGCGTCAGTGGTCTTAACTGCCAAGAAGTGAGCTGATTTCGTCATTCTATCCACAATCACCCAAATCGAATCATGTTGCTTTCGGGACCTTGGCAAACCCGTAATAAAGTCCATATTGATCATCTCCCACTTTCAATTCGGAATTTCTATATTTTGATCCAAGCCACATGGTCGTTGATGCTCAACTTTCACCTATTGGCAATTTAGGCACTTGGAGACAAATTCTGCAATATCTCTCTTCATCCCACTCCACCAATAGATTTCCCTCAGGTCATGGTACATTTTTGTAGAGCCAGGATGAATCGAGTATCTGGAACTATGCGCTTCGACCATAATCCTTCCTCGAATGTCATCGACATCAGGTACACACAATCTATTTTGGTACCTTAACACACCATCTCCCCCTTTGGTAAAAACCATTACCTCTTGTTTGTGAACAAATCCCTTCAATTGGAGAAGGATGGGATCTTGGCCTTGTTTCTCCTTTACCTCAGCCATAAGTGAGGATGTAGATCCATCCTGAATAGTAACTCCGCCTTCATTGTTCTCTTCCAGATGAACTCCCAATCGGGATAATCTATGTACCTCCTTTGCCAATTCCCTCCTTCCCTCCTCTACATGGGTAGTGCTACCCATAGACAACTTGCTAAGAACATCAGCAACAACATTAGCTTTACCTGGGTGGTAGAGGATGCTCATATCATAGTCTTTGAGTAGTTCGAGCCACCTCCTTTGCCTCAGGTTGAGTTCCTTCTGGCTGAAGATGTATTGTAAGCTCTTGTGATTGGTGAATACATCAACATGCACTCCATACAAGTAGTGGCACCAAATTTAAGCGCAAATACCACCGCTGCCAGCTCAAGGTCATGAGTTGGGTAATTTCTCTCATGAATCTTAAGCTTCCTTGAAGCATAGGCTATCACATTCCCTCTCTACATCAACACACAGCCCAACTCAATTCTAGATGCATCACAATAGATCACAAATCCCTCTGTTCCATCGGGCAAAGTCAAGACAGGAGCAGTGGTTAGCTTGGTCTTCAATTTCTAGAAACTCACCTCACAAGCATCGGACCATTGGAACTTAGACTTCTTCTGGGTTAGCTTAGTCAATGGTGATGATATGGATGAGAATCCCTCTACAAACCTCTGATAATAGCCGGCCAAACCAAAGAATCTTCTTATCTCTGTCGGGGATGTGGGTCTTGGCTAATTCTTCACTGCCTCAATCTTCTAAGCATCAACCTGAATACCATCTCCACATACAATATGGCCTAGAAAATCCACTGATAAAAGCCAAAATTCACATTTGGAGAACTTTGCATACAATACCTGGTCCTTCAGAGTTTGCAAGACGACTCTAAGATGATGGGCGTGCTCCTTCTCGTTCTTGGAGTAAACCAAGATATCATCTATGAATACAATCACAAACATATCAAGGTACGGTTTAAATACTCGGTTCATGAGATCCATAAAAGCTGCGGGGGCATTAGTCAACCCAAAGGACATCACCAAGAACTCAAAATGGCCATAGCGGGTCTGAAAAGCTATCTTCGGGATATCGCACTCCCTCACCTTCAATTGATGGTAGCCCGATCTTAGGTCTATCTTTGAGAAACAAGTGACACCCTGAAGTTGATCAAATAAGTCGTCTATTCTGGGGAGAGGGTATTTGTTCTTTATGGTGACCTTGTTTAGCTGCCTATAGTCAATACACATTCTAAGGGACCCATCTTTCTTTCACACAAATAGGACCGGAGCACCCCATGGTGAGACACTCGGCCTAATGAATCCATTATCTAATAAGTCTTTCAACTGTTGTTTCAACTCAGCCGGAGCCATTCTATATGGAGGGATTGAGATAGGCTGGGTATTAGGAAGGACATCAATCCCAAAGTCGTTCTCCCTATCAGGAGGGACTCCAGGCAGATCTTCAGGAAAGATGTCAAGAAACTCATTGACAATCGGAACCGACTCAAGGGATGGAGACTCAATATTGTTATCTTTCACTCGGACAAGGTGATAAATGTACCCTTTTGAGATTAGCTTCCTGGACCTAAGGTAGGAAATAAACTTACCCTTAGGCACGACAGGACTCCCCTTCCACTCTATGACAGCCTCGTTCGGGAATTTGAGCTTAACAATCTGAGTTCTACAATCAATAGAAGCATAATAGACATAAAGCCAGTCCATGCCAAGGATCACATCAAAATCAACCATGTCTAACTAAACTAAGTACGCCAAGGTATCCTTGTGATGAATTGACATAGTGCAATCTCTATAGACTCTCTCAGCTAAGACAGAATCACCGATAGGAGTAGCTACACTGAAAGGCTCAAGGAGACATTCAGGGATTTTATCAAAGTTACTTGCCACATAAGGAGCCACAAAAGATAGTGTGGCACCCGGATCCATCAAAATATAACAGTCAAGAGAAAGGACTCAAATCATACCCGTTACGACATTTGGAGAGTCCTCCTGATCTTGACGACTACCCATGGCATTTAGTCGGTTTGTACCTCCGCTCGTACTTAAAGCAGTGCCCCTCTAATTACCTCTAGATAGTGGTGCGGTAGTAGAATAATGGGCTCTGTTCCCCCATGCTGGACACTCTTTCTGAAAATGGTCTATTTGGCCGCATTTATAACAACCAACCCTTCCCGCTCTACACTCTCCCAAGTGGAGCTTACCACACTTGATGCATGGTGGCTTCCCTTGTGAACCTTAACCCACGCTAGCCTGGGATTAAGGACCCTGGGGTCTGAAATTCTTGCGACTCTGTCCCTACCGATCATACCTGTTCTGTGGCATAGGTGCACTAGCGGTAGATGAGGCATAGTTGGAAGGCCTCTTCTGGAAGAAGGACCTGTTGCCCTTGCTTTGCCTCTGTTCATTCTCCTGCCCAGCTGATCTTGCCTTCTTGCTCAGATGCTCCTCTCTGTCTTTTCCCTTCTCATCCTCCACCTGTTGAGCGTACACCATTAATCTTGAAATATCCATATCAGAGATTAACAATGCCGCTTTGCACTCCTTCTTTACATGTCTTCCCAAACTGGAGACAAATTTCCTCATCTTCGACCTCACATCTGGGATCATCTCTGGAGCATACTTGGACAGCTGGATGAACTTTAGGCTATACTCCTTAACAGTCATGCCTTCTTGTTTCAAATTCACAAACTCCTCCACTTTCGCTTCCCTTAATTCTCAAGGAAATAAGTGGTCAAGAAAAGCTCCCTCAAATTCATCCCATATAGCAGGTTCAGCATCCTCACCTCTACCTTTTTCCCATTGGTTATACCAAATGTTTTCCACATCCTTGAGTTGATAAGACACCAACTCAACCCCCTCAATTTCCATAGCATGCATAGATTTCAGAATTTTCCACATTTCATCAATAAAATTTTGGGGATCTTCATCAACCTTAGAACCCGTGAATGTCGGCGGATTCATTCTCAGAAAGTCTCTAATTCTAGTAGAAGCAGAAGGCTCTTGGGAACTAGAGCTAAGAGTTAGAGAACTCTGGTTATCATTTCGGGCAGCCACTAATTGAGTGAGCATTGCAATTGCCCCTCGAAATTCTGCCTCTGATGTAGGTGCAGGTGGAGTAGCAAGCACTTGTGGTGCCTCTGCATATCTTGCGGGTCGGCCTCTAACCCTCGATGGGCGTACCTCTGACTGGGGTATCTTTGCATTATCAACATTCCTCTGGCTAGCCGTACGTTTAGGAGGCATTATCTGTAATGTATAAATGCACGAATTAGAAAGGGGTTTTATAAAGTTTAACTTTATCGCACGAATTTAGAGTATGAAAGAAGTGAAACAATTCCTAATGTCTTATAGCCTCCTGATTATAAGTGTGGTGCATAACATACCCATAAGCAAGACTCTACTAGACACGGTTTCATAGACTCCCTAGGACTCTTGAACTCTGAGCTCTGATACCATGTTTGTCACGCCCCAAGAGGGTACCCTAGGCGTGGCCGGTACTCGAAAGCCATTTCTAGCCTCCAAGCGAACCACCTGGTCCAGTCACACATTTATTCAAACACATTCTCTCAGCGGAAGACTCAATCTATAAAGTATTATTCATAGTTTAGGGCCAAAGGCCAAATAACTATCAAATCAACAAACAGTTATAGAAGAAATACTCAAAAGAACAATCCAACATTTCTACACTCTGGTCTATGAAGCCTCTATCAACAATCTGGGAGGTGCTAATGACAAGCCCATGTCTACCAACAATCAAAATAAAGGAAACAACACAAAAATATACAAGAAACTCAACATCCTCCGGAAACTAAGAGGACTCACCAACTAACTAGGAGTGTGTGAATCTTCAATGGTGTGCCGGTTGATGATCTCTAGTACCTGTCTTTGCATCATGAAATGGTATAGGCCAAATGGCGTCAGTACATGGAATGTACGAGTATGTAAAATGGACGAATGAAATAACATCAAAAGGAACCAAATCAACTCGGGAATCTCAACTCAAAAGGAAATACAACTCAACAAACGTCCTGAGTCTAAGCAAGAATATAGTTTAGACGGGACCAAATCATATACAAATCAACTCAATCCGACTCATAGTACTACAAGACATATGTGGGAGTTTCTCTTATCAGACAACCATCACTTATGAGCCAGTAAAAGTACAACAAACCGACGTTGTTGCCACATCCGTTCATACTTTGCCAGGGTATGAATGAATCAATCAATCATGGATCCAATCCAACCAAGTCCTATAATATCAGGACAATAATCTTTGGGGAAGCATCCAACTTTAACGGTTCAATCCCTTCCTATGTTTGGCAACATAGTTATTGGGTTTAAGTATGGACTATACTTTTGCCCAATTTGGTGCTCGATACTTCTTCCACGACTCAATGCTCATAAAACTCCATCCAATCAACTCGGTCAAATCATATCGACAAGTCTCATTACAACCTTATTAACTCATCAACTCTATCACAATCAAACCTCTCCCAATTATACAATCCGATCATATTCAAATCAACTCAATCCGACTCAGAGTACTACAAGACCTATGTGGGAGTTTCTCTTATCCGACAACCATCATTTATGAGCTAGTGAAAGTACAACAAACCGACGTTGTTGCCGCGTCCGTTCATACTTTGCTATGGTATGAACGAATCAACCAACCATGGATCCACTCTAACCAAGTCCTATAATGTCAGGACAATAATATTTGGGGAAGTATCCGACTTTAATGGTTGAATCCCCTCCTATGTTTGGCAACGTAGTTATTAGGTTCGAGTAAGGACTATACTCTTGCCCAATTCAGTGCTCGATACTCCTCCCACAACTCAATGCTCATTAAACTCCATACAATCAAATCAGTCAAATCATATCGACAAGTCTCATTATAACTTTGTCAACTCATCAACTCAATCACAATCAAACCTCTCCCAATCATATAATCTGATCAATCCCAATCATATTTTTCAAGAGTAGATTAAATGTGCATTTATAACAACATACAAATCTATCCAATCGTTCCTCTATTTGTTTAACAAATCTTTTGGGACTCATCACAACTCTAAGGTTTTAATTCAACAATTCAAGATAAATAACATCTTTAAGGAAATTAGCATTTTTATCATAATCCACATAGTCAAGAAAATCAATAAAGCATGTTTAACAGCCCATCTCCATCGACTCATGCTAACAAGAAGATTTTAGGAATTTCTTAGCTCAACAACATCAACATAATAAGAATCAAACAAATAGTAGGCAAGACCCATTCAAACATAAACCATATCAAGAAACTCCATTCTCGTGGACATCTAACCTCAAAGAAGAGTAGGGCACACGGGTGGACTCAACCCATGCTTTGAGTAGCCTTACATACCTTAGAATAGATTCTTGAAGAAACTTTGTTGTTGGGTCTTTAATGGAAACTTAGAGTCTTGAAGCTCTTGGAACAATTCCTTATTGGAAATGGAGAAGAAGAAGAAGAAGAAGAAGAGAGAGAGAGATTTCTAGGGCTTTTTAGAGAGAGAGGGGCTGAAAATATAGTCTAAATTCATTCAAGGATGATACATATATAATTTGGGATGATTCCCAAATTTCCCTTTCTCCAAAAATTCTGAAAAATAGGCTAAAACGCTCCTGGTGCGATAGTGGCGCGTCGCGCCATTGCAGCGCCAGGTCGATTAGCCCTAAAACCTGCACATCTTTTAGTGGCGCGCCGCACTAAGGACCAAACTACTGAGGCATGTTCTTGGCGCGATAGTGGCGCATCGCGCCCTTACAGCACCAAGGCCATATTTTTTAGGTTCTAGAAAATAGGCTTGAAAACCCTGCACACCTCATAGTGGCGTGCCACGCCAGGGACCAAACTACTGAGGCATGTTCCTGGCGCGATAGTGGTGCATTGCGCCATTGCGGCGGCAAGCCCAGATTTCTAGCAGTTGTAACCCAGGCCTAAAATTCCTGTCGAGCTAGTTCATCTTAGGATTGTCATATCTTTTGACTCTGAACTCCAAAAATTACATTCTTGGTGGCGTTGGAAAGAAGACTCGACGACCTTTAATTTGGTAGGTCGTAGACCACCCAGATTGTCGTCTTTCAAAAGATAGGGTCATTAGAAGTTAACTCCTCAAACGAACTCATCCTAAAACTTAGCCTCGACGAACTTTTTAGACTTAGCTTGGTCCTAGGGGTCCTTTGTGACCTCACATCACCTCACATCACCTCCAACACTCTTCAATTACTCAGGGACTCATCTTAACTCAAGCATATACTTCACAATAATAGAGTTTGACCCTACCTGAATGCAAGAAAGGTCCGAATCTTAGGTAAAAAATTTGGGGTGTGTTACAATATCTCCCCCATGGGATCATTCGTCCTCAAATGACGAGTAAACAAGAATAGCCTCGGGGTATAAATCACGATCAAAATTCACTCATTTAACCAATCAAATTCTCAAACAAATTACCAATCAAACTCAAAATGCGCAAACAAATTCAAGTCAAGGAAATGGGCATTACCTTCAACATTCTCATCGGTAGGCATGAATAGATGTGGATATTTAGATTTCATGTCTTCCTCTGCTTCCCATGTGGCTTCCTCAACAAACTGATTTCTTCATAGGACTTTAACTATTTGTTCCTCAATTTGCGAATTTCGCTATCAAGAATTTGGATCGGAACCTCTTCATAGGATAAGCTATCTTTAACTCCAATACTATCAATGGGGAATAACAACGAGGGATCACCTAAGCATTTCTTCAACATCGAAACATGGAATACTGGATGAATAGAGGCTAGCTCTGAGGGTAACTCCAACTTATAGGCAACACTCCTAGTCCGCCTCGAAATCTGGTAAGGACCAATATATCGAGGACTGAGTTTCCCCTTACTTCCAAACCTCATAACGCCCTTCATGGGTGACACTTTCAAGTATACCCAATCACCCACCTCAAACTCTAAGTCTCTCCTCCTCACATCGGTGTAAGATTTTTGGCAGCTTTGGGTTGTCTGTAGCCTGTCTTGAATGGCTCTCACCTTCTCTATGGCTTGGTGAACAAAATCGGGCCCAATCAACTCAACTTCACCAACTTCAAACCATCCAATTGGTGATCTACACTTCCTCCTATACAAAGCTTCATAAGGAGCCATTTGAATGCTTGCATGATAGCTATTATTATATGCAAACTCTATGAGAGGTAAGTGATCATCCCAATTTCCTTTGAAGTCAAGAACACATGCCCTCAACATATCTTCCAATATCTGGATGGTGCGCTCTGCTTGGCCATCTGTCTGGGGATGGAAGGCCGTACTCAAGTTCACCTTCGAACCTAATCCCTTCTGAAAGGATATCCAGAATTGGGAAGTGAATTGAGCTCCTTGGTATGAGATGATAGACAAGGGGACCCCATGCAATCTGAAAATCTCTTGAATGTATAACTTTACATAATCCTCTGTGGCGTCAGTGGTCTTAACTGCCAAGAAGTGAGCTGATTTCGTCATTCTATCCACAATCACCCAAATCGAATCATGTTGCTTTCGGGACCTCGGCAAACCCGTAATAAAGTCCATATTGATCATCTCCCACTTCCATTCCGGAATTTCTATATTTTGAGCCAAGCCACATGGTCGTTGATGCTCAACTTTCACCTATTGGCAATTTAGGCACTTGGAGACAAATTCCGCAATATCTTTCTTCATCCCACTCCACCAATAGATTTCCCTCAGGTCATGGAACATTTTTGTAGAGCCAGGATGAATAGAGTATCTGGAACTATGCACTTCGGCCATAATCCTTCCTCGAATATCATCGACATCAGGTACACACAATATATTTTGGTACCTCAACACACCATCTCCCCCTTTGGTAAAAACCATTACCTCTTGTTTGTGAAAAACTCCCTTTAATTGGAGAAGGATGGGATCTTGGTCTGGTTTCTCCTTTACCTCAGCCATAAGTGAGGATGTAGACCAATCCTGAATAGTAACTCCGCCTTCATTGTTCTCTTCCAGATGAACTCCCAATCGGGATAATCTATGTACCTCCTTTTCCAATTCCCTCCTTCCCTCCTCTACAAGGGTAGTGCTACCCATAGACAACTTGCTAAGAACATCAGCAACAACATTAGCTTTACCTGGGTGGTAGAGGATGCTCATATCATAGTCTTTGAGTAGTTCGAGCCACCTCCTTTGCCTCAGGTTGAGTTCCTTCTGGATGAAGATGTATTGTAAGCTCTTGTGATTGGTGAATACATCAACATGCACTCCATACAAGTAGTGGCACCAAATTTTAAGCGCAAATACCACCGCTGCCAGCTCAAGGTCATGAGTTGGGTAATTCCTCTCATGAATCTTAAGCTTCCTTGAAGCATAGGCTATTACCTTCCCCCTCTACATCAACACACAGCCCAGCTCAATTCTAGATGCATCACAATAGATCACAAAGCCCTCTGTTCCATCGGGCAAAGTCAAGACAGGAGCAGTGGTTAGCTTGGTCTTCAATTTCTAGAAACTCACCTCACAAGCATCGGACCATTGGAACTTAGACTTCTTCTGGGTTAGCTTAGTCAATGGTGATGATATGGATGAGAATCCCTCTACAAACCTCTGATAATAGCCGGCCAAACCAAAGAAGCTTCTTATCTCTGTTGGGGACGTGGGTTTTGGCTAATTCTTCACTGCCTCAATCTTCTAAGCATCAACCTGAATACCATCTCCAGATACAATGTGGCCTAGAAAATCCACTGATGCAAGCCAAAATTCACATTTGGAGAACTTTGCATACAATACCTGGTCCTTCAGAGTTTGCAAGACGACTCTAAGATAATGGGCGTGCTCCTTCTCGTTTTTGGAGTAAACCAAGATATCATCTATGAATACAATCACAAACAAATCAAGGTACGGTTTAAATACTCGGTTAATGAGATCCATAAAAGCTGCGGGGGCATTAGTCAACCTAAAGGACATCACCAAGAACTCAAAGTGGCTATAGCGGGTCCGAAAAGCTATCTTCGGGATATCGCACTCCCTCACCTTCAACTGATGGTAGCCCGATCTTAGGTCTATCTTTGAGAAACAAGTGGCACCCTGAAGTTGATCAAATAAGTCATCTATTCTGGGGAGAGGGTATTTGTTCTTTATGGTGACCTTGTTTAGCTGCCTATAGTCAATACATATTCTAAGAGACCCATCTTTCTTTCACACAAATAGGACTGGAGCACCCCATGGTGAGACACTCGGCCTAATGAATCCATTATCTAACAAGTCTTTCAACCGTTGTTTCAACTCAGCCGGAGCCATTTTATATGGAGGGATTGAGATAGACTGGGTATCAGGAAGGACATCAATCCCAAAGTCGATCTCCCTATCAGGAGGGACTCCAGGCAGATCTTCAGGAAAGATGTCAAGAAACTCGTTGACAATCGGAACTGACTCAAGGGAAGAAGACTCAATATTGTCATCTTTCACTCGGACAAGGTGATAAATGCACCCTTTTGAGATTAGCTTCCTGGCCCTAAGGTAGGAAATAAACTTACCCTTAGGCACGACAGGACTCCCGTTCTACTCTATGACAACCTCGTTCAGGAATTTGAACTTAACAATCTGAGTTCTACAATCAATAGAAGCATAATAGACATAAAGCCAGTCCATACCAAGGATCACATCAGAATCAACCATGTCTAACTAAAATAAGTACGCCAAGGTATCCCTGTGATGAACTGACATAGTGCAATCTCTATAGACTCTCTCAGCTAAGACAGAATCACCGACAAGAGTAGCTACACTGAAAGGCTCAAGGAGACATTCAGGGATTTTATCAAACTTACTTGCCACATAAGGAGTCACAAAAGATAGTGTGGCACCCTGATCCATCAAAATATAATAGTCAAGAGAAAGGACTCAAATCATACCCGTCACGATGTTTGGAGAGTCCTCCTGATCTTGACGACTACCCATGGCATCTAGTCGGTTTGTACCTCTGCTCGTACTTGAAGCAGTGCCCCTCTGATTACCTCTAGATAGTGGTGCGGTGGTAGAATAAAGGGCTCTATTCCCCCATGCTTGACACTCCTTCTGAAAATGGTCTATTTGGCCGCATTTATAACAACCAACCCTTCCCGCTCAACACTCTCCCAAGTGGAAATTACCATACTTGATGCATGGTGGCTTCCCTTGTGAACCTTAACCCACGCTAGCCTGGGATTAAGGACCCTGGGGTCTGAAATTCTTGCGACTCTATCCCTACCGATCATACCTGTTCTGCGGCATAGGTGCACTAGCGGTAGATGAGGCATAGTTAGAAGGCCTCTTCTGGAAGAAGGACCTGTTGCCCTTGCTTTGCCTCTGTTCATTCTCCTGCCCAGCTGATCTTGCCTTCTTGCTCAGATGCTCCTCTCTGTCTTTTCCCTTCTCATCCTCCACCTGTTGAGCGTACACCATTAATCTTGAAATATCCATATCGGAGATTAACAATGCCGCTTTGCACTCCTTCTTCACATGTCTTCCCAAACTGGAGACAAATTTCCTCATCTTCGACCTCACATCTGGGATCATCTCTGGAGCATACTTGGACAGCTGGATGAACTTTAGGCTATACTCCTTAACAGTCACGCCTTCTTGTTTCAAATTCACAAACTCCTCCACTTTCGCTTCCCTTAATTCTCAAGGAAAGAAGTGGTCAAGAAAAGCTCCCTCAAATTCATCCCATATAGCAGGTTCAGCATCCTCACCTCTACCTTGTTCCCATTGATTATACAAAATGTTTTCCACATCCTTGAGTTGATAAGACACCAACTCAACCCCCTCAATTTCCATAACAGGCATAGATTTCAGAATTTTCCATATTTCATCAATAAAATTTTGGGGATCTTCATCAACCTTAGAACCCGTGAATGTCGGCGGATTCATTCTTAGAAAGTCTCTAATTCTAGTAGAAGCAGAAGGATCTTGGGAACTAGAGCTAAGAGTTAGGGAACTCTAGTTATCATTTTGGGCAGCCACTAATTTAGTGAGCATTGCAATTGCCCCTCGAAATTCTACCTCTGATGTGGATGCAGGTGGAGTAGCAAGCACTTGTGGTGCCTCTGCATATCTTGCGGGTCGGCCTCTAACCCTCGATGGGCGTACCTCTGACTGGGGCATCTCTGCATTATCAACATTCCTCTGGCTAGCCGTACGTTTAGGAGGCATTATCTGTAATGTATAAATGCACGAATTAGAAAGAGGTTTTATAAAGTTTAACTCTATCGCACGAATTTAGAGTATGAAAGAAGTGAAACAATTCCTAATGTCTTATAGCCTCCTGATTATAAGTGTGGTGCACAACATACCCATAAGCAAGACTCTACTAGACACGGTTTTATAGACTCCCTAGGACTCTTGAACTCTGAGCTCTGATACCATGTTTGTCACGCCCCGAGAGGGTACCCTAGGCTTGGCCGGCACTCGAAAGTCATTTCTAGCCTCCAAGCGAACCACCTGGTCCAGTCACACATTCATTCAAACACATTCTCTCAGCGGAAGACTCAATCTATAAAGTATTATTCATAGTTTAGAGCCAAAGGCCAAATAACTATCAAATCAACAAACAGTTATAGAAGAAATACTCAAAAGAACAATCCAACATTTCTATACTCTGGTCTATGAAGCCTCTATCAATAATCTGGGAGGTGCCAATGACAAGCCCATGTCTACCAACAATCAAAATAAAGGAAACAACACAAAAATATACAAGAAACTCAACATCCTCCGGAAACTAAGAGGACTCACCAACTAACTAGGAGTGTGTGAATCTTCAATGGTGTGCCGGTTGATGATCTCTAGTACCTGTCTTTGCATCATGAAATGGTATAGGCCAAATGGCGTCAGTACATGGAATGTACGAGTATGTAAAATGGACGAATGAAATAACATCAAAAGGAACCAAATCAACTCGGGAATCTCAACTCAAAAGGAAATACAACTCAACAAACGTCCTGAGTCTAAGCAAGAATATAGTTTAGACGGGACCAAATCATATACAAATCAACTCAATCCGACTCATAGTACTACAAGACATATGTGGGAGTTTCTCTTATCAGACAACCATCACTTATGAGCCAGTAAAAGTACAACAAACCGACGTTGTTGCCACATCCATTCATACTTTGCCAGGGTATGAACGAATCAACCAATCATGGATCCAATCCAACCAAGTCCTATAATATCAGGACAATAATTTTTGGGGAAGCATCCGACTTTAACGGTTCAATCTCTTCCTACGTTTGGCAACATAGTTATTGGGTTCGAGTATGAACTATACTCTTGCCTAATTTGGTGCTCGATACTTCTTCCACGACTCAATGCTCATAAAACTCCATCCAATCAACTTGGTCAAATCATATCGACAAGTCTCATTACAACCTTATTAACTCATCAACTCTATCACAATCAAACCTCTCCCAATCATACAATCCGATCAATCCCAATCATATTTTACAAGAGTAGATTAAATGTGCATTTATAACAACATACAAATCTATCCAATCGTTCCTCTATTTGTTTAACAAATCTTTTGGGACTCATCACAACTCTAAGGTTTTAATTCAACAATTCAAGATAAATAACATCTTTAAGGAAATTAGCATTTTTATCATAATCCACATAGTCAAGAAAATCAATAAAGCATGTTTAACAGCCCATCTCCATCGACTCATGCTAACAAGAAGATTTTAGGAATTTCTTAGCTCAACAACATCAACATAATAAGAATCAAACAAATAGTAGGCAAGACCCATTCAAACATAAACCATATCAAGCAACTCCACTCTCGTGGACATCTAACCTCAAAGAAGAGTAGGGCACACGGGTGGACTCAACCCATGCTTTGAGTAGCCTTACATACCTTAGAATAGATTCTTGAAGAAACCTTGTTGTTGGGTCTTCAATGGAAACTTGGAGTCTTGAAACTCTTGGAACAATTCCTTATTGGAAATGGAGAAGAAGAAGAAGAAGAGAGAGAGATTTCTAGGGCTTTTTAGAGAGAGAGAGGCTGAAAATATAGTCTAAATTCATTCAAGGATGATACATATATAATTTGGGACGATTCCCAAATTTCTCTTTCTCCAAAAATTCTGAAAAATAGGCTAAAACACTCCTGGCGCGATAGTGGCGCGTCGCGCCATTGCATCGCCAGGTCGATTAGCCCTAAAACTTGCACATCTTTTAGGGGCGCGCCGCACTAAGGACCAAACTACTGAGGCATATTCTTGGCGCGATAGTGGCGCATCGCGCCCTTACAACACCAAGGCCATATTTTCTGGGTTCTGGAAAATAGGCTTAAAAACCCTGCACACCTCATAGTGGCGTGCCACGCCAGGGACCAAACTACTGAGGCATGTTCCTGGCGCGATAGTGGTGCATTGCGCCACTACGGCGCCAAGCCCAGATTTCCAGCAGTTGTAACCCAGGCCTAAAATTCCTGTCGAGCTAGTTCATCTTAGGATTGTCATATCTTTTGACTCCAAACTCCAAAAATTACATTCTTGGTGTCATTGGAAAGAAGACTCTACGACCTTTAATTTGGTAGGTTGTGGGCCACCCAGATTGTCGTCTTTCAAAAGATAGGGTCGTTAAAAGTCGACCCCTCAAACGAACTCATCCTAAAACTTAGCCTCGACGAACCTTTTGGACTTAGCTTGGTCCTAGGGGTCCTTTGTGACCCCACATCACTCCAACGCTCTTCAATTACTGAGGGACTCATCTTAACTCAAGCATATACTTCACAATAATAGAATTCGACCCTACCCGAATGCAAGAAAGGTCCGAATCTTAGGGAAAATATTTGGGGAGTGTTACAAGTAGGACCGAGAAAGTCTGCTTCCCCAACTTCGAACCAACTGATTGGTGAACTACACTCCACCCATATAGTTCTTTGTAAAGAGCCATTTGAATACTAGTTTGGAGATTGTTATTATAAGCAAACTCAATAAGAGGTAGATAATCATCCAGGTTCCTTTAAAATCCAACATGCAAGCATGTAACATATCCTCCATGGTCTGAAGAGTACACTCTACCTATCCATCAATTTGCGGATGAATAGCAGTGCTAAGATTTACCTGAGTACCTAGCCCTTCTGAAAAAGATCCCAAAAATATGTTATAAATATAGACCCTTGATCAGAGATAATAGATACTAGAACTTCATGAAGGCGCATAATCTCTCGAATGTAATTCTTGGCATAATGCTCGGCTGAATATATCATCCTGACTGGCAAGAAATAAGTAGATTTTATCTGCCTATCAATAATTATCCAAATAGAATCATACCGCCATGGTGTTCAAGGCAAACCAGTATGAAGTCCATATTTATCAAATCCCATTTCCTTAATGGAAGCTCAATATACTGAGTTAGGCCCCCAGGTCTCTGATGTTCCACTTTAACTTGCTAGCAATTAGGACATTGGGCTACCATATTCGGGATATTTTTTCTAGTAGTTCTAGCCACGTTCTTTATCATATGTTCAACTCCCCCTACTTAAATAAATATTAAAGATTCTGGTGGTCGGTAAAAACATCTATATGCACTCCATAGAGATAATGCCGCCAAATCGGCAAAGACAACCGCGGCTAACACAAGATTATGTGTAGGATAATTTTGTTCATATTTCCGTAATTGTCTGAGGGCGTATGCGATAACCTTACCATGTTGCATAAGAATAAAACCTAGTCCTATTCTTGAGGCATGACAATATATAACCTAACCCTAGGTTCCATCCAAAAGAGTTAAAATAAGTGTTGTGGTATTCCTTTTCTTTAGCTCCTAAAAACTTTGTTCGCATGCCTAAGTACATTAAACTTATCTCCTTTATGTGTAAATTTCATTAGTGGTGCAGAGAAAGAGGAAAATTCCTCCACAAACTTTCAATAATACCTTACCAAGCCTAAAAATCTATGAATCTCCTTCGAATTCAAGGGCCTTGGCCAAGTCATCACAACTTTAATCTTTTGGCTATCAAATTTGATACCATCTCCGGTAATAACATGACCAAGAAAAGCTACAGAAGTTAGCCAAAATTCATATTTAGAGAATTTAGCATATAACCTGCAGTCTTGGAGAATCTGCAATACAACTCGCAAGTGGTACGAATGCTCGGCTTCCGATGGTGAATATATTAGGATGTCATCAATAAAAACAATCACAAATTCATCCAAGAATGGTTTAAATACCCGATTCATAAGATCCATAAAGGTTGCTAGAGAATTTGTAAGCCTGAAAGACATAACAAGGAATTCAAAATGGCCATACCTCATCCTAAATAATATTTTTGGGATATAAATATCCCTAACCTGCAGCTAATGATAACCAGATTGCAAGTTGATCTTTAAAAAGCATTTGGCAACTTATAACTGGTCGAACAAGTTATCAATCCATGGAAGAGGATACTTATTCTTGATAGTGACTTTATTTAGTTTCCTGTAATCAATACACATCACAAGAAGCCATCTTTCTTTCAAAGAAAGAGCACTGGACCACCCCATGGGGATGTACTTGGCCTAATAAAGCCTTTATCAATCAAATCCTTCAATTGTTCTTTTAATTACCTTAGCTCCGCAGGAGCTATTCTACAAGGAGGAATGGATATAAATTAAGTATTGGGAAGAAAATCTATAGAAAAATCGATCTCCCTGTCGAGGGGAATTCCTGGAAGCTCGCTAGGGAATGCCATCGGGAATTCATTCACAATAGGAACCAACTGAAGAGTTGCTGGCTCCTTATCTATATCCCTGATATGAACCAGATGATATATACAGCCTTAAGCTATAAACTTTCGAGCTTTGAGGTATGAAATAAACTTACTCTTGAGCGTGGATGCATTACCTTTCCATTCAAGGATAGGATCACTTGGAAAATAAAATCAGACCAGCTTTGCACGACAATCAATGTTAGCATAATATGCTGCTAACCAATCCATACCCATAAGGACATCAAAGTCTAGCATAATTAATTCAACTAAATTAGCAGAGGTTGTGCGATCATTACTTGACACCGTATAACTTTGATAGACATGACTAGTTACAATAGAGTCACCAACCAGCATAGACACCTTAACTAACTACGACAATAACTTAGACCTCATATCAAGATTACCAGCAATAAATAGAGTAATATATGAAAATGTAGAGCTGGATCTATCAATGCAAAAATAGCATGAGAATGTATCATCATTATACCTGCAATAACCTATAGGATGCCTCTGAATACCATCGGCCTGTAGGTGCATAAAAACCGTTTTGGCCACTATAAGATACTGAGGTGCCTTCTCAATCTCTCCCCCTCCCACGACCCTGAGTAAATTGTGGAACTAGTCGGGGTGCACAGACTGAGGGTGAAAAGGCTATCGTAGATCCTGAAGGCTGAGTTGGTGCACCTCAACCTAACCTAGGGCACTTACTAATAAAATGTCATATCTGTCTATAATGATAACATACACCTGAACCCTTTCTATATTTCCCGGTGTGCGGCTTATCATACTGTGTATATGGAGGAGTAGGCTGTCTCATCTATGCAGAACACTCATGTTGATGACCCTCAGGTTGGCATGAGCTATGCCCCAACCCTGACTGAATATAACAGTTAAACCGCTGACCTTGCAATCTATGGATAGACACTACCTACTCGCCGAGGTGGATATAGAGGTAGTAGGGGTCTAAAATCACCTCGTGGCTCCTCATATGACCCAATAGTATGGGCCTTCTTACTTTTCTCCCTATGCCTGGGGGTATCACGAATCCAGAGAGAAAGATCCTCTATAGTCTGAGTGAAAGCCAATATGTAGAAAATATCCACATTATCCGATAGGGAAGCTACCCTACAGTCTCTGATCAGATGATCCCCTAAACCATCCACATAATGATGAACTCTAGCCCTCATAGTACATATAATATCAGGTGCATCCTCACCAAAGAATTAAATCTATTTCTATAATCCCTCATACTCATGTCCCCCTACCTCAAGCTGATAAACTAGTAAAAATAGGCCTCCCAGACCTCTCGTGGTAGATTGTAAGACCCTGGAAGTTAAAAAGTCCTAAAATAAGGAAAAAATGATGAAATCTTAGGAAAATGTAGAAATTAACACCAGTGATGACCATAGAAGGCCATCATGGCCGTGAGGAGCACCACGGGCTGTAGTGAGCAACTGTGGTGGAGATTCAGAGAATCAAACCTATAGGGAAGGGACCACGAAGAGGGACCACAGATCATGGTGAGATCCACGTACTATAGTGACCTCCGTGGTGACCCCTTCTCTAAGGCCCCAAGAAACTTTCTAAGGCGAGGCCACAGACGAACACCATGGGCCATGGAGATCTTCACTAACCATGGTGTTATTTGTGGTGGTTAATCTGCAGGCCTTTTGTAGACTTGCACCACTACCGCATTTCACGGGTCGTGATGCCCTCCATGAATTGTGAAGGTCTATGTGGATGATATTCAGAGACTTCCCCTACAGACTCCCAAAACCTTTCTCCAAGTCAATCATCACGGGACACCACCACAGGCTATGGTGAGCAGCACGGACCATCAAAGATCCCCGTGAAGTCAGTCTGGCCAGATTTTAAAAAGGGCATTTTAGTTTTTTCTTATATTTTAATAGTGAAGTGTGGTCATTTTCGAGACTAAATTGTCTTATCTAAAGGACCCTAAGCCTTTCGAAACTCATTTCCCTAATTCCCATTCTAAGAACTCAAAACCCTAAATCTCTCAAGTGCTCTCAGTCTTTTTCTTCACCAAGAAAGATAGGGTTTCATTCCAAGAAGATCAAATCTCCATTTCCTTTCAAGTTTTTCATTAGGGATTTGCTTCCCCAAGGTATATGGGTATCATTCATGGGTTCTTTCACCCATGGAGCCCAAGTGATTTCTAATTTCAATATTTTAATTTTAATGATAAAATCTTATTGATTTTTATATGATGTTTCCAAATGCATAGATTATTGTCTATTTGAAGCTTATTTAGCTATACTGGTATAAATTGACTCTCAATTTCATAAAATGGATTATTTACCAAGGTCCTTATATGAACTCATGAGAGTAGCTTTAAAGTGTATTGGTGGGTTGTTTTAAGAAGTTTTAATTGATGCATTTCCATTACCTCATGCATGCTTGCATTGTTTTAAATGTATTTAAAGGTTCAATGAAATGAACCCACCTAGTTTCATTATGTTGAAATAAAGTTGAATTGAAAGCTTGACTCCAAAATCAAAGTTTATAAAAGCAAATGTTTATGATTAAAATGAGTTTTATGAAATGAAAGAATGATTGAACTATGATGAAAGAGCTTCTTAGCCAAAGAATGGATTCTACGTGATAATGGCAATTCTCACATATTTGAATCAAATGAAAAGTTTTAATGAGCTATTCTACCAAATGATGATTTGATGTCTAATGCTATATGAATGCTTATTTTATTATGATATTTAAATGCTATTCCATGAGATTTGACCTAGCACCGAATGTAGCATGTAGATAAGGGGTCCTTAAGCAAAATCTCATGTTACATTAACTTTGTGCCATCATAGGGGCCCATGTAGGCTATATAGGCTAGTGGATCCTCAAATAGACCTTAAAGTTAAAGTTAAAGAAATGAATGAAGTTGACGGAGTTCTACCCGACAAGTAGTCTCCCCGTGCCAACGTAGGAGGTTATGTTGGATTCCATGTAATAGCTCACATGGTCTTAAATGCCGGTTATAGTCATCTTCCCTTAAAATGAATATTTCATATGTTATGTACATAATTGATTACTCATGCATTGCACTATGTTCCATCTTACATAAATGTTTTAATTCTTCTTAAATGTTCATGCATGCCTATATACATAGTACATTCAAAGTAGTAACACATACACTTTTGCCTACATAATATCACCATGTAGGGACTGGCGTTTCTCCACACTCTTCTCCACATGGCTAGTTGATTATGTTGAAGGTTACATAGTTAGTGATTCCCATGTTTTGGGAACAACATCCCCTTCCCTTTTCTAGCTTATGACATGTATAGACTTTTGGTCATCTTTTGGTACTTTTGACACTTATTATTAGGGTGAGCTAGAGATATGTCTTAGCCCCTGCCAAGTCTTTTTAGTAGAGGTATGCTTGGACATAAATGTATGATGTTAAAGTTTGACTTTTGACTCTTATTCCATGTTATTTTCCTTAGTCCCATTATTCCTTTATTTTCACTTATTATTGAATGTCAATACCTATGAAAAACTAAATGAATGCTAAGAGGCTTGGGTGAGGTTCCTCTGGTTGTCTCATTCACCATGTCACGCATAGGTCCTAAGCTTAGGTCATGATATAAATAATGGGCTAGAAAGGCCTTAGAGAATTCCTGTCACTCTACTGGCAGAGCATCAGGTCCTCTAGATCTCTCCCATGCCTTATACCCTAAGATAACTAAATCACATAGCCAAAGAGAAGCCAACTCTACAACATCGGTGATGAAGGCATGCATCACTCTTAATACTCTATACATATGGTTTATAAATTCCTAGATCCTCAGTGGTACGGGATCCCATAAATAATGGAGTGGCCAGGTGAAGAAACTCTCGAAACTTCAAGCTTTCTACCTGATATCTCCGAGCATCTGCTCCCGACTCTAACTATCACTCATGTATAGAAACTATCCTAGTCAGTAATTGAACTGTCGCTCTAATCCCCTATTCACCAACTCTGGTGAGGGAACAACAGGTTCTGCAGGTCTTGTGTCCCTAGCTACCTCGGGTACCCATATAATAGGTGAGGTTGGGGGTACTACATCTCCTAGAGTGTCAATACGTGCTGAGGAAGCTGGTACTAGAGGTACTGGAGACTCACAGTGTGCTTCCAAAGAAAATCTATCCCTCTGACCAAGTAGGGAACGACTGACACCTTCTCCTGGATCCATACCTCTCTCTCGATGTGCCATCTCCTGAGCATAGGTAACCTGTTAGATAAGAGACATAAAGCATGATTTAGATTTCAAATGTTCTTATAGCTTTTCTCTATAGCATGATCTATTAATTAAAAGAAACGTAACCATTCCTAAATGCCTCATAGCCTCATGATTATAAGTGTGGTGCACAACTCACCCATAAGAAAGACTCTAGTAGACACAACTTGTGGACTCCCTGGGATACGACCTACTCTGATACCAAGTATGTAACACCCCAAAATAAGGGAGGTGCGACTAGCACTCGATATCGTAGTGGATCGGGTTAGCCACAGAACATACTAGATAACTAAACTGGGGCCCCAAAAGACCGGGCATCACAACATCGTAAATACTAAGTTTGGACCGTTAAGGTTATGACCTAAATAAAGTAAATAATATAATAAAAGGTAGATAAGTCAAGATAATAAAGTACTAGCTAGCCGATGAGGCTGCAACTGAAGACATACATACGTACACACATATATACATGCCATGCCTATGGGCTGGAGACTGAAAGCTGCAAAAAATAAACCCAGAATACAGTATCCACAATAGCCTCTATGAGTGTCATTAGCACTGTCGGAACAAGGACCTAACTATAACAAAATTGTACAACAAAAGTAAACATCCTATGAAATCTCCAGGAAGAGGTGAAGCTTACAAACTCACAATTGAACCCCGAATCCCAGTGGAGGGGTCGATTAGAATACCTACCTAGACCTGCATGCATGAAATAAAAATGTAGTGTCCCCAAGAAATGGGACATCAGTACGAATACAAATGTACTGGTATGTAAGACAGAAAGTAGAATCATAAATAGCTATTGTAAAAAGGATAATTGAGATACCACCTAACAATGAAACTCTGATAGCCGCCATGGCCGGCATCTAACTTCATAGTAATCAAATATGCATGGTATGCTCGTGTAATCATATGTCGTGCATACATACATATATACATATATGTATATATACACACACACACATATATATATATATATATATATTAATACAAATGCATGACATACCCAATAAATGCTAGCAATGATAGTCTTTTCAGTAGCTAACCGACATCATATTGCCAACCTATGGACATTTTTACAATATATATAATCATCTGGGAAAATAGGCCCCTTACCCTTGATTATAGCTCAGAGTCCATGCATAATATGCCATGTATGATATGAACTTTGAATGTATATGTTAGACTATAACAAGAACTTAGATAATCTTGGATCATTACTACTCTTATTCTGATAACCCCATAATCACTTTCGTATTACATACAAATATCTCGTAGAATCCATATATTTTTCAAATAAGCTCGAACACTTAACTCAACTTTTTAAAAAAGATAACCTAACCATGAATATGTTCATAAGGAGCTTCATTTGGTTCTTATACCTAATTTCTTGATAATTAGAAAAATAAAGTATTTTCAAAAATCAAGTGTTTTAGTAGTTTAAACATAAAAATTATATTTGAGATTTTTGGAAAATCGACGTGTTACTTTAAAGTTTTAAAATATACTTTAACAAGGAAGAAGAACTAATCACAAATATTAAAATGTCTTTAATAATATTTTTAAGTCACACTACCCAAGGATAAATAAGAATTCATACATATAGACATATGGTTAAGAAAGCCGACAAAATGACAAATGTCAATATCGAATACCCTAGTTAACCGAATGATGGGAATATCAACTTAATAGCATCATGAAAATACTTCAGCTGCGATCTCGATGCCTTTCACAGAAGGTTTTTCTAACAATAGAATAGTAAAATATCATATTTGACGTTAAGATATGAGATGAATTGACCTTTAAATACAGAATTACTACCACTCCATTCTAAGACTAGCCCATCAAGAAAATAAAACTTGACCACACGGGTTCTACAACATATGGAAGCATACCATGCATGAACATAATCAATACCAAGGATAACATCAAAATCAAGCATATCAAGTGCTACAAATCAAAAAAGGTGACTTTATGGAAAACTGAGACGAGACAATCTTGATAGACTATTTTATTCATAAGTGACTCACCAATGGTGGTATAAACCAAAAAAGACTCTATTCATATCTCGGGATCAACAATAAATCTCAAGGCAAGGTAAGAAGTAACAAAAGATAGAGTAGCACCCAGATCTAATAAAGCATAAACAACAAACTCAAAGACTATTAACATATTAGATGAAGTACCCGGCTGGGTCGGGCAATTTGAAGGAGCACTAGGCTGAACTTGTTGATGAATCTCCCTTTCTTTCCTAGAAGCCACTGGGCAGCCCCTCCTCTTATGTCTAATTTTACCACAACCATAACAACTTTTTGTACCATCTAAACACTCCCTTAAATGATTCTTATCACACCAGTAGCACACAAGGTAGAATCTTTCCTTTCCATCACTTTTCCTTGAATATGAACCAGATGTTTTCCCCTTTGACATCTTCTTACGGTTAAATTCATTACCTCTTATAATATTCCTTTATCTTACCCATTTCATTTTCTTTACACTCGTGTTCACAGGAGTAACCACTTGCTGGTTCAATTGAGCAGTCATCACTCGAGCTAAAATCAAGATGGCATCATGAAACTCTGCACTAGAGATATTGACACTTAGAGGTGGATCAACCAGAGAGGAAAGGTTGCCATCTTGATCAATCTTTTGACTTTTTTTATGAGACATATTCTGAAATGCATAGGACATGAGTTAGAAGGAATCCCTATAGAGTTCAACTCTATTGCATGACTTAAGAGTGATGAAAGAAGTGAAATTTTTGAAAATGGCTCATAGCCTCCTATTCATAGATGACAGACTTCACACTAATAAACAAGACTCTACTTGATGCGACATGTTAGACTCCCTAGGACACTCTAAACTTTGTGCTCGGATATCAAGTTTGTAATAATCCAAGTTAGGACCTAGTTGTGATACGATGATCAGAATCTCGAGGGACTCCAACTAGGCCTGTTAGAATTCATCACATACTTAAGGTAAGCAAGCACACCAATAAAAGCATAAGCACAAGATAAGTTTCAACAAAATCTTAAACATAAAGAAGGATCAACAATGTGTCTGAATAAATAGAACTACAACTCATAGATATCTAAAGATGCCTTTACTAAGTCTAGGTGGGTCTTACGACATATTCCTACCTCACAAAAATATAAAAATCAAAATAAATTCATAAGTTCATAAGAAATTAAAATGTCACGTCCTTGGAACATGAGGACTCACCACTAATAAAAAAGTAATAAGCTCTAGCCATGAATGGGAGGATGAGAGTGATCGTTGGATCCTACATTATGATACAATGTAGGCAAAAAATATGCATTATTAAATGGAATGTACTAAGTATGTGAGAAGTATGCATGAACAATAATAATAGGACATAAGCAATATAAACAAGACATGCATGCCCAATATTCTTAAAAGCATGAGTAAAACTTGAAAACATTTAAAACATCATAATCATATAGTCAATGCATCATAAAGTCAGCATAAGATATCATATCATATCATATACCTTTTTGTGGGATAGGACTATAATCGACATTAAGACAATGAGAGCTATAACATAGAATTTGATGTACTCCCACACCGAGAAGGGAGAGGCTACTTGACAAGGTAGACTAAGTGATGGGATATTTATTTAACATTGGACTATTTGTAGATCCACTAGCTAAGCCATAAAGCCAACCTACAGTGGCAATATAGTTAGGGACTATAGGTTGCTACTAGGATTCCTTGGGTAGATACTTTGGCTACCTGACCAAATCCCACCTAAAAGTCCTCTCGGTGCTTAGTCATTATCCCAACGGAATTCATTTAAATATAGTCATCAACATCATTAGGAAATTCTATAATAGATACCAATCCAATATTTATAAAATAATCATATGAGTAGCTCCTTCATCATCTTTAACACGAGTGTGTGAGGAAAAACCATCACAACCTTTATAACTTACTTGAAACATCATTGAAAAATAATTCATCATTATCATAGCTCAATGCATGGGTCCATGTGACATAGATTGGAAATCATGTGTTGTAGTAAATTCATGCATAATAATGAAGAATAACATTGATTTAATTCGATTAACAATGACCCATGAAGAATTGACATGAAATCCTCATAAATTGGGTGAAATGAAATATATAGAGTTGGAATCTTTTGGGGACCAATGGATGAATGGAATCCATTGGCAAACTCCTAGATACCTTGATCAGTAGAGCCTTAAGTTCAAATATTATGGAGACTTGAACTTGAGATTCCTTGAACCCTAACTTTCTTGAAGATTAAACCCTTGGGAGAAACTTTTAGAGAGAATATTCTTGTAATAGAGGATTGGGGAATGAATGAGGACAATTCAAAGGGTTTGGGTAGATATAGTCTTAGTTCTTAGGCATAAAATGACGTATTCTAGGATTGAAAGAGTAGAAATTGACGAAAATACCCCACTTAAAAATATTTTGTGGGACGGTTCGGCGAGGTGGGTCATGCTTGCCGACCAGTTTCCAGGGATCACTTTTTTGAACTTTTGGAGAGGTCGATATTGCTTGCTATTCCAACTTGGCAATTCGCCGAACACCCCTTCCTTGTCTAATCCTTCTCTCAAACTAGCCAAACTCTTTGACCCTTTTTGCGAGCTGAGCTTGCTCGACCACGAATTTGGCGAATCGCCAAAACTACCTGACCTCGCCCAACTTCCCCACAACTATGCCAAACTTCTCTGAACAAAAAAGAGAAATCCAACTCGACTTGGCGAGTTGTCAAGTATCATTCGCCGTCTCGCCGATTCTACCAAGCAAACTCTAGGCTCCAATTTTTAATGTTTTACCCTTTTTTTAACTCGAACTTCCAACTTTTCAACTTTAGGGACCTTATAATTCACCACACATAGAACCCAAACACAATTATCAAACAAAACTCTATAACCCTAGCTTGCATGCAATGATCATTACAAGTCTTATAACTCAATATTCAACTAGCCATTACAAGATGGTCAAACCATGGATTATGCAGTTCAGACAATTGAATCTTCACAAACATATCTCTCATCAATAACACTATTTAACTAAAAGGTATTGATTATAATCGATACTCGAATGTTCAAGACAAACATGCACACATTTTAACACAAGAATCAACCCAACTTTATTGATCAAATGGAAAAAGAGAAATAATATACAAATAACAAAATAAGAAGTTACTAATAACAAAACTATAAGTCAAACTACATCATCATCAAGTCAAAATTGCAACCTAAAACAAGCAAATGTATCACAAGTCAAATTTACAACTCAAAATGACCAAAATGACATAAACACCCCTCTCCTCCAATAAATATAGGCATTGTCATCAATGCCATAAAATTAGTATAAAAGCATAGGAAGAGAGAGTATAAGAGTCCCATGTCTGGATAAGTGTAAGGAGAACCTTGGCCTGCTGGTATGGCCTCATCATGAGTATTAGTGCCCAGTGCATCTCTAATATCTAAAGATGGTGCAATGCGTATCCTTAGTTGGTTTGGACCCATTATAACTAATCATAGAGGAGTCTCTGATGGACTCCACCATAGCAGCCTGTACAAATGCAACTTTAAGATCCGTTAAATAATCATAGGGATCAGTCTGGGCATTCTCACCATGTACATCAGCCTCACGTTATGCCTTCTCATCAATCTCTGGAGTCTCAACATCATCACCAACAATAGTCTCAACATCACCGATCACAATAGCCGAAGTAATCTCAGTCACATGACCTTTGGGGATAGTCATATCACCACACAATGATAAAATATTTGTGGACTTCAGCTTGTCTATATTCTTTCTCAGCCCAATAATATCAACCTTTAAGTCTTTCAACTCAATAGAACTACCCTCAGACTATTCACACTCCTCAACCCGAGTGTTAAAGTTATCTAATCGTACTCCATAGGTAGTCAATGTCTTGCATTGCTCTTTCATATTATCCTGAATAGGAGCAAGAGCAGCCATAATAGCATGATCTATCATAGAAGGGATATTGGCCTTGAGTCGGGAGGCTCTCATATTTGCTGAATGAGAAAGATTACCCATTCGATATATTGCTGCTTATATCAATGGGGTACGGGAGGTAGTAGTAGGATTATAGGATAAAGTAGAAGCAGGTGTACTTGAAGCCTTAATAGTTAGAGTGGGAGGTGCCTTCTTCTTCCACTCATCCTCATCTCTCAAGTACTCATCCTTAGTCTTGCGAATATCACAAGCGAAGATGGAGTGATTTTTACATCCGTCTTCTCCATAAAAGGAAATTATGCCTTACAGCACAATAAAGTGATCAACACCAAAAATGGAAATGAGGTCTGATTTTGCTTGGCCCCCAAAGCTAACTCAGGTCCAATGATAGAACCCAAATTAAAATGCTCCCAGTTAATGATCACACCCAAAAATGAAGCCTTCAGGTGACATAGAATAGATTTATTCAGGTATGGCATCAAACAACTACTAATAAAACCAAACCAATACCGGGCAGGGATGTTAATATATTTCTTCTCAATGATTACCCCCTCCTCAATCCATAGGGGTAGCATCACTCAACAACTAGGCTAGCCACCCCTTCAAAATATCAAATGACATCAAAAACTTATCCCCCAAAGAGTGGAAAAATTGCATAGTGCAATCCAAATCATTATTGATGTCGGTGTCACTACACAACACTTTCTTTTCTCAAAACTAAACCACTTTGATAAATGGATTTCTTAGATAAATAGGCATTGGGATGCACTTACTACTTATTTCATCAGCTGAGGAGATTGTCGACCCTTTCTTACCACTTAGTTGATTGGTCGAGGAGATTGCCAACTCTTTTTATATTTATGTGGTTTTCGTGTGTATCTCTGATACCATGATGGAGAAGATCCGATACTATAATAGATAGGTCATGGAAGTCTTGGATTAGGACCATGCAGTATATATAGAATTCTTGAGTCCCCTATGGGTCTCTATGTCCACATGATGCATTGAAGATAAGGGGGGGTGTCCACATAAGTCCTACCTAGCATGCCGGGGTAGGAGGTAGGTGTATGTACTTGGTACGCGGCACTTGGTAATGATGGCATTATTGAGTTTTATTATATATTTGCATTCTTATGCATCACTTATCACCAGTATAATTGGTGTTTTTCCACCTATTGGTCTTATGGGGGTCGATTGGGTTATGTTTACTATTGTGTACCTTCCAAACTTATGGGGGTTTAGTTAGGTTATCATTTGATTATGATTGTGTAGGTTGTGATAGTGTGACAATTGATTTACCTGATTGATTTAGGTTCGCCCTTTGATTTCTTTTATGTTGGTATTTTCAAATTGAGTTGGATTTGTTTATCCTAATGATACACCCAAGTTAAACCTCCTTAATGAAGTATAAAGTGGTAGCTATCAAATATAGAATTCAACTAGCTTGGAGTCGAATCCAACCGGGAATAAGATGAGAACTAAGACTTATGTGGTTATTTTACTGTTAGTTACTTATTTCCAAAATAAATGGGAAATATAGGAGAAGTTTGGGGTTTCTTCATAAAGTCACTTTGTAATATGTAAGAATTACAATATGGTTATTTGAGAAATAATAGTGAGAATTAACCCAGTTTGTGTTCACGAAGACTGTTTGACCAATTTTGGGTTAATACAAAATTACACCTTGCATTGCTAGTATACCAGTTTATAAAACTCACACTACATTTAATCATCGCATGAGAGGTCTGGCGGTTTGTCACCTCCACCATCGCATGATCTTCATAAAGTGGAATCCATTCTACATATGTGATGCTAGACCTGATGGCCCATCATAGGCCTAAAAGTTTGCCATCTTTATTGTCTGCTAAACTTCAGAGAATTGTGATATGTATGGGAGTGTGACAGTTTAATTGACGGTCTATCACAGGTTTGACGGTCCATCAGTCTTGCCGTTAAAGCTCTCCTTTTGGCTGCACTTAGCTTTATTTTGCTTCTTTCTTTCCCAATTTGATTGATTTTCTGTCTAACATAGAAAAACTATTAAAATACACAATCATTTCTTAAGAACTAGAAATTATTCATATCTACAAGCATCAAATGTGCCGTCAAATGCTAGCACATCACCTATTGGCCGTTATGATGTTATGCTGGCATATCCTCAGTTAGTTGATTTCTATAGTAGAATTTTGTAGTGATTAGGTGATTGGGCTAGTGCCTCCATGTACTTTGCTTTGGCTTAGTTACCTACTTCTTTTATCATATTTCCTTATCTTTGGTTAGCTTTATGGCGTGTTATCTCTTATTTTATTTCTTGTGATATATACTCCTTATCTACCTACTTATTATACTTGTTTTATCTTTGGAGCTCAGTCGGTCTATTCCTACTTGGTACCATTCATCAAAAATCCCTCTAAGGCATCATGTTCTTTTCCCAAGGTTTCTTCTCAAGATCAAGGCTAGGATTTTCAAGTTCAAGGTCTTCCATCTTCTTTGCTTTCTAGGGCTTTGATTTCCAGGTTTGTAGGGATTCACCAATGGATTCCATTCATATATGGGGTCCCAAAAGAAACTCAATTCCTTTAATTTGTTTTCACCCAATTTCTAAGGGATTCAAGTCAATTATTCATAGTGTGAGGCCCCATATGTTGAAAAGTCAAAATATTGATATTAATAAGGGAAAACTGAGAAGAGTAAGGCTGATGCTCCTAGATGGACTAGGTGATTCGCCGACTGGATTGGGTGACATGCCTAAGGTCTTAAGAGATCACTAAAATATTCTAGAAAATATGCTCAGAAGGGAAGGAAAGTTAGAGAGATAAAAGGGGGTCTTGGCGACTCGCCAAGTTGGTTAAGCGAGCAAGGATACCTCACCAAAGGATCCTGAAAATATTGCTCAGAAAGTAGGAAAGATTGGCGAGAAGGAAATGGTTTGGTGACTCGCCAAATGTGATTGGCAAGTTGAGTATCCTTGCTAAAAGAATTAGAAAAGTTGGCAGAATAGAGAGAGAGAATGGACGAGGGGAAAATTAGTGTCGGTGACTCATCGATGGGGTCGACGAGCTCGCCAAGTATTTCAAAGTTTTTTTTCCTCATACCTCTATGAATTTTGGTGAGTTATCCCTTGAGATTGGTGGCTTGCCGATCAGAATAGTGATCTTGACCGATCTCGCAAAGGGGTCTTTGTTAGTCATTTAATGAGGGTAATTTTATCCTTTACGACTCGTTTAATCTATAAGCTATGCCATTTTAATCCTATTTCTAAATACTATAACTAGCCAAATCCTTTGAATTTGTCACATTACTTCTCCAATCACTCTATGTAAACATCCTTTCTCAAGAACACTCTCTGAAGGACTTTCTTCTCTTTCAAGCTAAGGATTTTAGTCTCCAAATTTCAAGTACATCCAGGGATTTGACTAACAAAGATATGTAGGAATTCATCCATGGATCCTTTTCCTCCATGGAGTCCTGAAGATTTCTCTCATCTTTTATCAATTCCAATTCAATGATTCTAGGGTTTGGATCAATTTGCATTGGGTTGATTTAATTATGATTGTTCTAATGTCAATGACTTAATTATGTATGTTTCAAGTTTAATTGCATATTTTAAATTGAGTTTTAATGGACCCATGTATTAAGCTATTTTCAAGTTTGAATTTATGGAATTTGATCATGGATTTGATAAAGGACTTACGAATGATTCATGAATTATTTATGAAAGTAATGAATGAATTTCAAGGATATTTCAAGTAAGTATAAATGGTTGTGAAAAAATTTATCACACATTCATTTAAAGCTGAAAGGTTTTCTCACCTACTCACAGATTCATAAAGATGAAAGGTTTACCCATACTTGTATGAATTGTGATGTTAATAGGATACTCTTATGAATATTTTATGATGTGGATTGGTATTGATTATTTCCTTTACTAATATTATTAATGATTATGATTTATGAATTCCGTTGAGATATTGACTAAGCGCCAAGATTTTTATTAGGTGGGCTCAGTCAGGAAGCTAAAATAGCAACGTAAGGGAGCTCTATTAGCAACCTCTAGTCCCAAACTATGTGCTCCTGTACGTTAGCCTTAATTAATTTAGATAGTGGATCCAAAAATATCTCAATGTTAAAAGAGTTTACTCATGGAGTCTACCTTGACAAGTAGCCAATCTCTTTTCGGTGTGGGAGTAACACCGAATTGCATGTTATAGCTTGAATATTCTTAAATATCGGTTAAAGGTTATATTCTAAAAATGAACAATATTTTCTTATGAGACTTTATGATGATTTTAAATGATGCATTATCCACATGTTACGTCTTATGATTTTGAATCTCGTGCTTTTAAATGATTATTGGACTTGCATCACATGTTTTATGCTCATTATTCTATTATATCTATATTATGCATATTTCTCACATACTTAGTACATTCCATGTACTAACACATACTATTCCTTATATTTTATCATAATATAGGGCTCGACGATCTTCACATTATCCTTTTACTCATGGCTAAAGGTTGTATTTTACTACCATTACTTGATTGGTAAGTCCTCATGTTCGAGGGTGCAACCAACATGAGTTTACATTCATTCAGTATGACGTTATCCTTTATATTTTAGGTGAAGTAGGGATTGTCTTATGCCCCCAGCTAGACTAGTAGAGGCATGTTTAGACTATCATGATTGGTGTCTTTACTTACTTTATATATGTGATTTATTCTAAGAGGCTTGGTTGGAGTCCCTCGGGATTCTAATCATCATGTCACGCATAGGGCCTAGGTTAGGGTTGTGACAAACATGGTATCAGAGCACAATTTAAGGTGTCCTTGGGAGTCTCACATATCGCATGAAGTAGAGTCTTTTTCATGGGTCTTAAGCATTCCATATCAACGAATAAGAGGCTATGAGATATCTTAGGAGATATCACTTCTTTCGTCATCCTTATGTCATGCGATAGAGTTGAATTCTACGGCTTTTCCCTCTAACACTTTTTCTTTGTGATTACAGAATCGTGTATCCAAGAAGATCTCCCATAAAAAGGAATGTTAAGGAAGAACAACAAGCTCCGAATGACCCATTGTCGAGCAAATTTCTCATTCGGAGTTCTAAGACACTTTCCAAGTGCTTACTTAAGCTGAGGAGGATTTAGCCAACAGAGTAGTTTCTCCCATGAAACCAATTATGGGTACGACGGTAACAAGGACTAGTGATTTCATGTGGATAAGTCCACCAGAGTTTTAGAGGTCAAAAGTGGATGAGGATCTACAAGCATTTATTAGAGAATTCACAAGATCGTGGAGATTATGGGAGTAATTTTGGTGGAGAATGGAAGTGATTACCAATTGAAAGGATTTGTTATAATATGGTTTGATTAATGGAAAGGTGAGCGATTTAGAGAAGCAAGTTCTATTGCTTGGAAAGAGTTCAAAAAGGTGTTTCTTGACCGTTTCTTTTTCCTTGAGTTAAGGGAGGCTAAAATTCAGGAATTCATCAACTTGAAGCGAGGGGATATGAGTGTGAGAGAGTATGCCCTTAATTTCACACAATTGTCAAAATATGGCCCGTTCATTGTATCTGACTCTAGAGTTTACATGAGCAAGTTCGTATCGGGTGTTTCATACTTGGTGTCCAAAGATTGAAAAACCACCATGCTAATCCAAGAAATGGATATCTCAAGGCTCATAACTCATGCTGAGAAAATTGAGGAGGAAAAGTTATAGGAGAAGGCAAGGGAGTCCAAGAGGGTAAGGACCGAGGATGGTGACTTTTCATACTCTAGGTCCTAAAATAGTGGTCGTCCTCAATTTTGCCAAAATTACTCTGAACAAAATTCTTCAAACACTCAAGCTTCAAAGAGCGGCAAGGATAGGGTGTCTAACCCTAAGCTTCAAGGAGAAGCTCCGAGTGGTCAATCCATCCCCGCATGCAAGAAGTGTGGAAAAAACTATAGGGGGAATATTTAGCAGGATCGGGTGCATGTTATAGGTGTGGCAAGTTGGGTCACCTTGTAAGGGAGTGTAGAGGTTGTGGTCAACCCCAGGCTCAGACTCAGACCATATGTCGGCTAGCTCAGCAAGGTGATACTACAAGTTTTGGTTGCATCAATGCAAAAAATAATTCTATGCTCTTCAGACTAGGAATGATTTGGAAGAGTCTCCCAATGTGGTTACTGGTATGTTGTGGGTTTTCCACTTTGATATTTATGCCTTGCTTGATCTGGGATCAAATTTGCCTTTATTACTCCTTATCTTACTAAAATATTTGATGTTAGCCTCGAAATCTTGCCAAAATCTTTTTCACTCTATACTCTCATTGGTGAGTCAATTTTGGCTAAGAGGGTTTATAGAAATAGTCCGTTCTCAGTTTTTCATGAAGTAACTTCATGTAATCTTGTAGAGCTTGATATGACTGACTTTGATGTTATTCTTGGCATGGATTAACTTTATGCTTATTATGCTTCCATATGTTGTAGAACCTATTTGGTTAAGTTTCAATTTCCTAATAAGCAAGTGCTAGATTAGAAGGGTAGTAATTTGTGTTCAAGGGAAACTTCATCTCGTGATTTAAAGATTGGAAAATAATTTCTAAGGGTCGTATATATAATCTAGTACGTGTTTGGATATGGATTCCAAACCTCCTACTCTTGAATCAGTTCTGATTGTTAATGAGTTTCTATAAGTATTTCCCAATGATCTTCCCGGTATCGCTCTCCAAAGGGAGATAAACTTCGTATTAATTTTCTTTACAATACCCAACCGATCTCTATTCCTCATTACCTAATGGACCCAATGGAACTCAAGGAGTTAAAGGATTAGTTAAAAGAGTTATTGGATAAGGATTTTATTAGACCGAGTATCTCTCCATGGGGTGCTCCAGTTCTCTTTGTTAGGAAGAATGATGGTTCTCTCCATATGTGTATTTACTACTGGTAATTAAACAAGGTTACTATCAAGAATAAGTATCCCAGTCCAATGATTGATCACTTGTTCGATCAACTTCAAATTGCAATCTACTTTTTAAAGATTGATCTTCGATCGGGTTACCATCAACTCTGTGTAAGAGAATGTGACATTCTAAAGACAGCATTTAGAACTCCTATGGTCACTTTGAATTCTTGGTTATGTCTTTTGAACTAACAAATGCTCTTGCCGCTTTTATGGATTTGATGAATAGGGTGTTTAAGCAATATTTAGATATGTTCGTTATAGTGTTCATGCCGATCATTTGAGAATTGTGTTATAAGTCCTCAAGGACTGTCAGTTATTCGCTAAGTTTAGCAAATATGAGTTTTGGTTGTGGCTGGTTTCTTTCCTTTGTCATATTGTCTCTGGGTGGAGGTATTATGGTGGATCCTAAGAAAACTAAAGCAGTAAAGAATTGTCTTGGACCTTTTTCTCCTTTCGATATTCGTTGTTTCTTGGGTTTAGGCATTTTTCTCCTTTTTCTCCTCCATTGCATCATCCTTGACTACTTTGACTAAAAAGAAGGTGAAATTCCAATGGTCCAAGGCATGTGAGAAAAGCTTCCAAGACTTGAAAGATAGGCTTACTTTTGCTCTGATGTAGACTTTACCGAAAGGGTTCGATTTGTTTATGGTATATTGTGATGATTCAAGGGTTGTTTTTGGTTGTGATTTGATTTAAAATGGTAAGGTGATAACCTATGCTTCTAGGCAACTAAAGGTGCATAAAAGAAATTATCCAACTCATGACTTGGAGTGAGCGGCGGTTGTGTTTACTCTAAAGATTTGGAGACACTATCTTTATAGTATCCATATTGATGTATTCACTGACCATAAGAGTTTGCAATATGTGTTCAACCAAAAGGATTTGAATCTTAGACACAGAAGATAGCTTGAATTATTGAAGGATTATAATATGAGTGTGTTGTACCATCCGAGTAAAGCAAATGTGGTTGCCAATGCTTTTAGTAGGTTTTCCATGATTAGTGTTGCTCATATTGAGGAAGGAAAAAAGGAGTTAGTTTATGATGTTCATAGGCTATCTCATTTGGGTATACGCCTGGTTGATTACGAGGATGGTGGTGCTGTTGTTCCAAATGGTTCCGAATCTTCTCTTGTAGAGGATGTTAGGGAAAAGCAAGTGAATGATCCCACTTTGGTAGAGTTAAAGAAAATGGTTGCCGAAAAGGCCGTGGAGGTTTTCTCCCAAGGAGGAGATGGTGCTCTTAGATATCAAGGTCGATTGTGTGTTCTCGATGTTGATGGCTTGAGGGAAATAATTTTGCTCGAAGCTCATAGTCCCTGATATTTTATTCATCTAGGTTCCACAAAGATGTAGCTAGATTTGAAGGAAGTGTATTGCTAGAATGACATGAAAAAGGATATTGCAGAGTTTGTGGCCAAATGTCCTAATTATCAACAAGTGAAGGTTGAGCATAAAAAATCAGGAGGTTTAGCTCAAGATATTAAAATTCCTAATTGGAAATGGGAAGACTTGAATATAGACTTCATCACAGGATTGCCTCGTACCTATAGGCAACATGATTCAATTTGGGTTATTTTTGACCGAATGACTAAGTTGGCGCATTTTCTTCCCATCAAGACTTCTTATTCAGCCAAAGATTATGCTAGACTTTACATTTGGGATGGCTAAGATTCATGGTATTCCATTGTCTATCATTTTAGATCGAGGTACACAATTCGCTTCTTGATTTTGGAGATATTTTCAAAAGGGTCTTGGTACTCCAGTTAATCTAGTATGACATTTCACCCTTAAACCGATGGCCAAATACCAGCGTACCATTCAAACATTGGAAGACATGTTGAGAGCTTGTGTCATAGACTTCAAGGGTAATTGGATGCTAATTTGCCATTTATGGAGTTTGCCTATAATAATAGCTACCATTCTAGTATCCAAATGGCTCCATTTGAGGCTTTATATGGTAGGAGGTGTAGTCTCCTATTGGTTGATCTAAAGTTGGTGAGGTTACCTTGATAGGAACCGAGTTGGTGCATGAGGCTATGGAGAAGGTTAGACTCAATAGAGAAAGATTAAAGACCATCCAGAGCCGAAAATACATGCAATACACACATATTCACATTATTCCTGATTATATTATACTAAAGTGTATCCATCAAATTGTCATGCTCATAGGCCTAAACATGCAATCTCCATAAATTCTACTATGTATATACGTGTCACTAATCAAGTTTATACATAAAGTAAATTATAACCTATCTTAATAGAAGATCATGAAACAAGTAAGCTACTTCACGGATATCTTTTTCTTTTCTTCGTATCTCAAAACATTCATCTAACAAACAAGAAATTTTAAGAGTAGCTAGTCATTCACTCTTCAAATAAAATACTTTGATAATTCAAACCCACTATTTCTCTCCTTATTCACAATCTATATCATTACTTAATGGTCATTTCATCACTAATTAATTTTATAATACTCGCATTATCAAAATTAATAGAGTTTCTACCCCAATTATTTTAATTTATTTTATGCTAAAGGTCTAATCTTTATTAAATCCAAAATTTTCAACCATCACAATCATATTTTAGAACAACAAATTCAAGCTAGGAATCATAAGTTTATAAAATAAAAATAATTCTAGGTGATATAATACATAATCCATTCGTTTTCCCCAAAATTTCTTGAACCTAGGGTTCTAACCCATAATTCCACCATTAACAATAGTTCTAATGGTTTTAAGGTGTTAACGAATTAATAGGTGAAGAAGTTGATAGAAAACTTACCTCAATGAAGAATTTTCACCCTAACCTTAAAATATCACCCCTCTAGGACTTTGGAATGAGGTTTTGCAGTTTATGGCTTAAAATTCGCCAAAATCATACTTTAATAATGTTCTCTATAGTGAGCCATTTTTTGCTATAGCAAAGCAACTGTTTTAGTTCAGACATATTTTAGTAAAATGATTATAACCTTTTGCTTCAGATTCAGATTAATGAACGGCCAGTGGCATTGGAAACAAGACTCAAAAATCTTTAATTTTATAGGTCATAGGCCATGTAACTATTTATGTTCTAGGAGTTATAATCATTTGAAATTGATCCATGTAAAAACTCATATCGAAATCGGTAAGGACGTTTCCAACTCAACTTTAAGCTAGGGATATTGTATGCCCTTAATTAATATCTAATGTAATATCACACAAAAGAATTGATCTTAACACATATGAACAATAAAATTTCCTGGAGTTCGGATCTATCTACACATATAGAAAGGTACAAATCTTAACTAGAAGGTTTGAGGTGTTACGATAACCAAAATAATTGTTACCTCAACTCAAATTTATATTAAAAATAAAATTAAAAAATGAAAACTCTTATGCCTTGGTCATAGATATTTCAGTAATGACAGAAGAGGTCATTACAATTTCATGCAACTCAGTTATCAGATTATTGAAGTTTTATTCGAATATTGAATTCTAAAATAGAATATAATTTAGTCATGAAATATATAGATAAATATGGATCAACCTATCTTTTAACCAACCCATTTTGTCACCCAATCCACTTTATCTAGATGAAAATGAACATATCGGATTATTACTCATTTTATATTCACCCATTTTAACCCACTCATATTTAACACAACCTGCGATTTATCACCACTAACTCACACATTTTAAAACATTGCAGGTTTTGACATAAGACCACATTTCTACCAATTGTTCAGCATACATTCGAGAGATTAATACAAAGTCGTATTATTTTATAAATTATGAGAAAAATTGTATTTCAGATAGCTTATCTGGGGATGATATTGATTTTGGGATTACCCTCCAAATTATATGATTTTTACTTTATACGCCTTATTTTTAATTTTATTAGTTTCATGTTGACTTGTCATTTCCCTTAGGAAAGTGTTTATTGCAATTTATTTTATTAAATTAATCTTATTGATTAAGCTTTGTAAATTTAAATTTGATTATTAATATTTTATGTAGTTATTTAATGATATGGGTAGTATTGAAAGAAAATACTCCTTCTATTTTGATAATACTTGACTCATATTGACTCGACACACTCCTTAATAATTTTTTTACTAGTGGTGTATTTTATTAAACTAACCTTACAATAACACTTTGGAATAACGATATCCGAATTTATTTAAGAAAAAAAAGAAATAAAGAAGATACATTGAAATTCTAAATTTGACTACTATTACTTTATATGGTTATTTAATACTAAGGGAAGAAAAAGAAATGTAACACCCCGTACTATTCAAGAACCAATGGAAAAGCTAAGAGAAGAAAGTTGTCAAGGGGTCCACGGGAACTCTTCACGATCTGTGGAGTGCACCACGGGTCGTGGAAAAGACTCGTAGAAAATACCAGTACTTAGCAAAAAATCTATAAGATATGAGGACCTTATATGATGGATTTCTACGTCCCGTAGAACATTATACAAATCGTAGGGATATCCGTAGAAGGGACCCCAATGCCTAATCTTCAAGCCTTCTTTTATGAGCCATGGTCATGACCAGTGAGAGGGTCTACGGACCATGGGAGGTTCCGTAGACCCTCCCCCAAGGATCCCTGATCAAATGCCACTTACACGAGCGAGTCTATGATCCATAGGGGTTTTCACGACCCGTCAAAAGGGGGTCCATGGACACCAAAGTCAAGTCCATTAGTGTATCTTCCACGGTGCACTTCCACAACTCATAGAAGGGTCCACGAGCCATAAAAGGCGCCAATAGACCCAGCCTCTAAGGATCCCAGCCTGTGGCCATTTCCACAGACACCTTTACAGATCGTGAAGGGTTGTACGATCCGTGTTAAGGTACTTGTGTTCGACTTTTTCCAGGTTTAATGAAGGGTATTTGGGTATTTTCCCACCCTTTTCAGAACTTAACCCAATACATTTGGGACCAAATTTAGTCCCTCATCAGTACCCATTGGGATTTTTCTTTCATTAACACCAAAAATCTTTTGAGAGCAAGAATTGGAGAGAAGGATAAAAGCAAGGGTTCAAGGGTTTCAAGCCAAGTCTTCGAATTTTACTTAGATATTATTTATTTCAGGTATGTAAGGCTATCATAACGTTGGACATAGTTCATCCTCGTGCCCTACATCTTCATACAGTCAAAGATGAGCTTTGAGTTCGATTTTCAATTCTGATAAAGTGAATTCTTGAGCTTCATACTGTCATGACCTAATTTCTCAGGCCGTGATGGCACCTGCAAACAGCCACCAGCAGGTAAGACTAACCCTTAACCCTTAGCCCAGAACCAGAGGTAACAGACTTTCAAGAGGAAGATGAGAAGAGAAAGAACGGGCTATCAAGAGGAAGATGGATAAACACAGTGGAAAGTAAGTGCTAATGAGAAGAGAAAGAACAACTAAAACAACCACAAGAAATAACCCCAAGACCTAGAATCAGTCAGTAACCAAGCATCTAAACCAAAACAGAAGTATAAGGCTTTTACAAATATAATATGAGTACAGACGGTCTTTGAAAGTAAGTAAAGACTAGTCCTAATTTCGTATGGGTGGAAATCGATAAATCTGAACGCCAGGAACTCACCAAATCTCCAAAGCAGAAGTTGCTCTGCACCAGTCCAAATCAACTGCAATAACCCGTACTATAATCTGCAAGGGGAAGAAGTGTAGTATGAGTACCAAATGAATGTTACTCAGTAAGCATAGGCCAACTGAGCTCCATAGATAAAGCAAGTATAATAAACATATAATAAGGTAAATACTGCATAAGTAACTAATCAGAAATTATCACAATAATGATAGGAAATAAGATAAGGAGATCGGAGACACAGATAAAGGAGCAGAGTCAGGGAGCACACCTGCAACGCAATCCATCAACCTATTAATAGGAAGAATGCATCATAGGAGTCTACTAATGAAAATACAGTGCTAACTGGCAACTCTAACCACATAATCACCTAGGAACTATTCTTACTGAGCCTAGCAGGAATGACCAACTTTAATCCAACTCACATACCACGTAATCGAACTAACAATACAACCAAAGGTGCCAGCTATAAGTACAACAAAAGATAAGAGCAAGTATAATCAGACAATAATTGACCGGATGCCCATACCCCCAAAAGGTACAAATAATGACAAATATACCCCCGACTCTCATAAATCAGGGGACCAAACAACATACAAATATACTAGTAATATACAATGCTAATGAATGCATGTTTGTAGTAAGAATGGTAATATTATTAGTGGCTCTCAGCAATCAACAACGACAACAAGTTTATAGACCCACCCTAGCCCCCGACCTGCTAGGTGGGACCCATGCGACTTCCTTATCCAGTTTAGTGGTGCACTGATAAGAGGGGCCCAGAGGGGATGTGGATAGTCTGTATACACTGCTTAGGCCCAAACCATGTCTTACATAGATATATAGAATCTCCGTAGTGGAATCAGAGAGTGAGCATCCAAGATGATATAGAAAGGGTGACGTTGCACCAGATAATCAAGTATAGGCTAAGGCATCCCCGATGCAACCAACCTATAAAAGGGCGATGCCGCACCGTATATCAATAAAAACTGAGCGCATCCTCGATGCCTCTAAAACTGCCAGTATAAAAGGAGCACATCTTTAACGCCTCATAAATCTCAAAACTAGTATCCAATATCCCAGGTGTCTTGACTCCCTTTAAAATTAGTTTAAAATAGTAAAAGTGTGAGAAGTCCTTCTCAGAAATAGTAGTTAAAAACTAATGAAATCTAAGATCATACCCCCAAAATGAGTGAATATGATTAATCAATGCAAGCATGCCATCACCAGCATTCATACAAAAAATACGCAATAAAAATAGTAACATCGAGCTAAACCACATAGTCAGGGCTAGAAGGGACTAACCTGGGACATAATAGCTCTTCGAGCGTAGCCTCGAGCCCAATCAATGGATAATAGATATAGAGGCATCCTAAGCCTACAGCTGAATAATAGTGAGAAATTGAGAATGGATCACAATCCACTAGGGGGAGAAATATCTTTAGGATCAATGCCTTACCAAAAATATGGCACCTCAGCTCCCAAAGGGCAAAGCTAAGCCAAACCTATAATTATGACAAGCGCAGAGGTCTCAAAAACTAGCATAAAGGGTATCATATCCATAATAAGCCCTATTGGAAGCTACGGCTTACTAAGAGGGCAATGAACACCTGATAAAGCACCTAAGTTTCAAACCTAGCCTAAGGCCATCAATATCAACCCTAAACAAGATAATAAGGATAATTCAACACCACCACCAAGGCCACAACCTAATCTAAGGATATTACGGGACTACTCTAGCTTAAAGCTCACCTGGGAACAAGAAACGAGAATCGGATGAGACAATTCTAATCTCAAAAAATACTCACCTAAGTCTCATGTAAAATATATTACACGATATCTAATAGAGTTCAGTCAAAAGGGGGAGACTGTAGCCTACTTGTAAGCCGACCGCACGAGCTCCAACTCACGAAATCCGAGCTTTCCCTTACCAAATGGCCTCAGAACATTTCCATATTATTAAAATTAGAATCACAATGTCGTTACGATCGTTTTGACACTAAATAAAAAATTATTGGAGACAAAACAATTTCAGTATCCAAAATGAGAAATGTGGGACCCACATTCAAAATTTAGAAATTGATCCCAAAAATGGGTTCTAAACAGCACCCAAGCTCAAGGATCGATTTACAACATAATTCGGGGTGGAAAAATACCTCAAGACAATTATGCAACAAAATTTTCATAATTCAAACTAAAAAGGTGAAAATGGCAGCATCTTTTGATCAGTAATTTCTTACAAACGACACCTCCACAACCCAAACCAAGAATACTACATTGTTCCTTGCAAAAAAACCATAAGTTAGCCTCAAAATCACTAAAAGTGGAGCTAAAATGGCCAAGATACAATCTTTCAAAATTCAAAAAAATTTCATTCCGAAAATGACTAAAACAGTAGCTAGTTTTATAAATTTACCTCACACGAAGCCTCCCCTCAAGGTTCTGAGCTCACCACCAGATTTTTCATAAAATTCTCTTGAATTTAAACCTTTAAATCGTTAAATATGAGCTTGTATTGAAGGAGAAATAGAGGTTTGAAATGAAGGGTTGTGGCTGATTTTCGTCCTTGGACTTTCATTAAAAGGCCAAGGTCTTGGCCTTCGCAAACGCGGCCTACGTGGCCCGCAAACATGAAGGTCAAAAAGCTTGGCCTTCACGAACATGGCCAGAGGCCTACAAAATTGGATGTAAAAGCCTCGCACCTCTACGAACGTGGCCCAAGCCCAGCGAAAGTGGAGGCAAACCACATTCATCTCCGCAAATGCACCCCATGTCCCACGAATGCGGAGTTCAATTTTCTAGACCTCGGTGAACGTGGAGAATAATTTTGGCTGCATTAGATATTAGCTAAAAAGTTGATTTTCACCAAGTTCAAATAGTTCGATGGGGTGCTCGTAATTCGTTCAAAATTCCTTGCGTGCAAATGAGATATGCTACTCTATCAAATTCGATGTTGCAGACTCAATGGTGCAGTCGAAATTTCCATACAAGTTTGATACAACTGAAAGTTGGCATACACCTAGGTGCCATTTTAAGCCAAATTCCACAACAAGCCTTGGGATTAAATTGGAAGCCTCAGGAAGCGAACAAAGGGTCATTCTAGACCAAACTCGATATTTCAAAGCTAACCGCGCTGTCAAAATTTTTATCCGGGTGCATTTTCTAAGAATGTTGACCAAAGTCAACTATAGGTTAAATTTTAAAGGCAAAAGCTTCAAATGGCCTCAAACTCATATTTATTTCATCGATACTCATGCCGACCAAGCTACTAGTCTAATTTGGTCATTTCAGAGCTGATGGAACCATCAAAATTCCATTAAAAGGTCATTTACCTAAAGTTATGACCAAAGTCAACTTTTTAAATTATAAAAGCTCCAAATTAGGGAAATGGGCATAAAATCCAAACAAATGACCAGGTGACCAAACTATCATTGACGGCAAGTCATAAATAACTTGGGGTTGCTGCAGGAAAGCTCTAAATGTTGAAAAAAATGAAGAATGAAGAAAATGACTTGGAGGGTCATTATAGAGGCGCTCTTGAGTCTTTACTTTTTGGTCATCTATTTATCAGTTTGTGGTAGCCATGGGTCTCTACCGGTATCCTTTTTCTGAGTCAGTATTAGAGGCTTCATAAATAGTCAGACAACGTGTAGTTTATTCATTTGAGTCTATTTTAAAAATATTGAGTCATGTCTCATATATATATTTGATCTTTGATTTTTAAACTTGATATTATTAAGTTTATTTACATTTATAGTGACTACTAAGTTCAATAAGTCACTCTTCCTCTTAGTGCGTCGACCAGGTCAAGGGTTCATTTAGGACCATCAATGGGTTCTGAGTGTCGGCGATGCCTAGGGTGTAGACTCGAGGCATAAAGAATTTAGTATCAGAGCATAGAGTTCAAGAGTCCTAGGGAGTCTATGAAGTCGAGTCTAGTAGAGTCCTTTTTATAGGTGTGAAGTGCGCCACATCTATAATGAGGAGGCTACATGGCTTTTAGGAATTTTTTGACTTCTTTCATACTCCAGTTCATGTTATAGAATTTATGAATCTCCTTCTAATTCGTGTGTTTCACGATTTCAGATCATATCTTTCAAAAGAACCTTAAGTTAGAGGAACATCACTGAGGATGAGATTCCTCAATCATCTGCAATGCAGTCCTAGAATCGAGCTCGAGCTACTGAGAATGAGAATGAGGTCGAGAATAGGACTCAAGAGATTCCACACACTACTCATCCTACCATGGCTTTAGAAGCTGAATTTATGGGAGTTATCTCTATGCTCACTCAGTTAATGGCTGCACAGTCTATTCATTAGAATACCACATTTTTGAGCTCTAGCTCTTAAGAGTTGTTTCTTGCCAACAGAATTCGAGATTTTTTAAGGATAAACCTATCGTTCTTGTAACACCCCCTAAAAATATTATATATGGTGTTCCAATTCTCGATGAAAATGATATTTCTTCTATATTTTGGGCATAACTTTTCATAGAATTGTCTACACTAGGTGATTCTAATTTCTAAGTAACTCAACATCATTACCAAGACCATATATTAATATTCAGAGGCTAAGTAGGCCAAATAAATTAATTTTTGCAAGATCTGGTGTTGTGATAAAATAGAGTATTTGTAAAAGAAATATCATATTTCACTGTAGGATGCTCCATATTAGTTGATTCTTAAACAAAATAAAATGAAATTTCTAGATCTATAATTCATATGAGATACCAAATCCTAACTAGGAAGTTATCTTGTTCAAAGGTAGTTCCAAAAAAGTATATTTCATAAAAAGAAGATTCATCTCATCAACCATAGAAGCTATAGATCCATTTGACATCACCCATGACATCAATATTCCTCTATTTGACATCACTCATGACATCACAATCCTCCATTAAATGTTTAGATTTGTTTTTATAATTATTTTAATTATTGTTAGGTCCCTCCTTCACACTTATAATACCCACCTTATTTCATCATTTTGTTCATCAAGCTTTCTCAAGTAACTCTTCTCTCTATACACTTCTTTACTCATTCTCAAAATATATTTTTAGCTTTTAGTAGTGTAGAAATACTATTTCGGTGATTCATATACTCCTGCTAGTACACAAAATGCTCCGGCGAGAAGAAAATGCTAGGATTCAAGAGTGTTTATTAAGTCCTTCGATTCTGAGTAAAGCTTTGGATCTAAGGTATGTGAGTATTGATTCATGAATCCTTTCATCCATAAAACCCAAATGAATTATCAAAGTCTTCTATTTAATTCAAGTATGAAACTTTATGGGGTTTTCATATCATGATTCCAAATGCATAAATTATTAAGTATTTGAAGTTTAATTACCTATCTTATATTAGCGTATATAAGGCTTTAATGAGAGTACTCCTTCCACTTTCATGCCTAAAGTATTTTGATTATATGATAAATTATGTATATTTTCTTTAAGCTGTACTCTAAGGTGTGTGGGTGTTTGTCCATGGGTTCTTTCACCCATGTAGTCTAAAACTCTTTCAACTAAATCTCTTGATTTCAAGTAAGATTTTTTTATGCATAATTCTTATTTCTACTTAAATCATAAATCATGTTTAAACTAATAATTATTGGTCTATTTTGATGCAAAATGGTTTCATATGCATAAAATGATGGTTTGCTAGTATTTTCTCTATTTATCTCTTTAAAGGTTCTTGAAATTCCTGGTGGGTTGTTTAAAGCATGATTTTTAAATAATAGATTTCAAAGTATTTATACATAATTTCATTTACATACATTTTTGAAAGTTGAAGTGATTTAAACCCATCTAGTTTTATTATGTTTTCACTAAAGTTTTACTTGAAAGCTTTGACTCCAAATTAATGTTTATGAAAGAAATATCTATGATCAAAAGGGAGTCTTATAAAATAAAAGAATAATTAAATGATATGAATGATGAATTATTTATGCAATAAGGACAATTCTTGCATATTTGAATTACCAAAGGTTTTAATAAGTTATTCTACTGAATATGATGTTTTAAATTCTCAAGCTATATGTTATGACTATTTTGAAGTATCAAACTATTCTGTGGGATTGACTTAGCATCGAATGGGTCATTGAGGTGGGATTCGGTAAGGAAATCCTAGTAGCAACCCCTTATCTCATTAACTATGTGCCAACATAGGAGCCCTTGTAGGCTTAGGCTAATGGATCCATGAAAGTCCTTAAAGTTAAAGTTAAAGAAATGAATGAAGTTGATGGAGTTCTACTAGGCAACTAGTCTCTCCGGCCAACGTAGGGGGTTATGTTGGATTTCATATAATAGCTCGCATGGTCTTCAACGTCGGTTATGGTCATCTTTCCACAAAATAAATATTTTAAATAATATCTATATGATTGATTATGCATGCATTGCATTATGTTTCATATTACATAAATGTTTTAATATGTCCTCAATGTTTATGCATATCTACATATTTAGTATATTCAATGTACTAATGCATACTCTTTTGCCTACATGATATCACCATGTAGGGATCGATGATCCTCCTCGTTCTCCTCCACGTGGCTAGTTGAGATTTTATTTGAAAGCTTGTTTTGGTGAGTTCCCATATTTTAAGAACAATATTTCTTTATTTTTCTAGCGTATGATATGTTGTCGTCTCTAGACACTTACTATGACATTTCTTTTTATTATGATTGAAGGTGAGATAGGAACTTGTCTTAGTCCCATTAATTCTAAAAATTGGAGGTATTGTTGGAAATATGTATGTTGAAGATTTACTATTAAGATTTTCTCTTGTTTATTTATTGTCATTATCTATGAAAGGATAAAAGAATGATAAGAGGATTGTTTGAGGTACTTTTAGGTTCCTTATTCGCCATGTCACGTCTAGGCCCTAGGCTTGAGTCTTGACAAACTTAGTATCAAAGACCGAGTTTTTAAATGGTCTTTGGAGTCCAACATACCACATTGAATAGGGTCTTGTTCATGGATGTGAAATGCGCCACAATTATGAATAGGAGACTATAAGGCATTTAGGAAAGTTTCCTTTCTTTCATGATCCATGTCGTGCGATAGACCATACTCTAGGTATTTCCCCTCCTAACAATTGTTCTTTGCGATTTTCAGAAGATGCCTTCAAGAAGAATTCCAATCTAAAGGGGGATTGATATTAATAAGGTGGTATTCTTATTCAAAATGGTTCAGAATTATCATTGGTAGATGTAAAAGAAAGGCAAGCCATGGGTCCAACCTTAATTAAATTAAAGAAATAGGTAGTTGATAAGAAGATTGAAGTTCTCTCACAAAGGGAAGATGGAGTACCGAGTTATCAAGGTCGGTTGTGTGTTCTACTGTTAATGATATTAGATGATTCATGATAGATAGAGAGAGAGTGGGTGTTCCATATAGTGATGATAGTGGCATGCTTATTTTATTTAAGGTTATAGACATGGAAGAAGAACTAGATGGATCTTGTTGTGTGCATTAGATAGGTTAAAAATATATTGGTGTGACCTTGGTATGATTTAATGCAAATTTTGATGTAGAGATGCTAACGTAGGCATGAAAATTATTAAGTGATGTTGACTTCAAGAGAGTCATAAAGTGGTTAAAATGATAGAATTGAATGCGTGGTTGTAGATACGTGAGTGATTGTAGTAGGCTATTGATGACTTCTTGTTAAGACTTTCAAATGAGTGTATTAGAATGGTTATAGAACTAGGCTTAAATGTGGTATTGATGGCATGTGGGTGAATGTATGATGTATTGGGTATTTCTTTATTAGGTCTCGTGGTTTGTTGAATATGGTAGTAAGGGGTAGTACACTTGGAATAGAATTTGATATAAAGGTATAGGGCCCTAAGGCCTTTTTTTGTAAGGTAGCCTATGAATGTGATTTGTCACTAGAGTTAGCCTAGGTTCATCCGGAATTCCATGTGTCTATGTTGAGGAAGTGTGTAGGTGATCCAAGTTCCTTTGTGCCTTTGGAAGTATGAATGTTGAAGAAAACTTGACCTATGAAGAAGTCCCAGTTGAAATTTTAGACCGGCAAGTTAAGAAGTTGTATTTGTTAAAGTCCTTTGGAGGAATCAACAAATAGAAAGTGCTACATGGGAAGTAGAAGCAGATATGATTAGGTGATACCCTTATCTTTTTCCCTCTACTATGCCCATTAAGTTGTCCTTGCTCATGCATTTTAACTTTTCTTGTCATATGTATGAAAAATTATGAAATACATTTCGCATGATGTTTTAAATTGAAATATTGCATTAATGATAGGTCATTGGTTTACACTCTACTCTACTCAAGCTAAGTTTTATCTCATTCGAGTATTAATGTTCCCAAGGGGAAGATAATGTAACACCCCCTAAAAATGTTTATCAACAATTAGAACACCATATATAACCTTTTTAGGTAGTTTTACATTATCTACCCCTTGGGAACATTCGTCCTCAAATGAGATAAAACATAGCTTGAGTAGATTAGAGTCTAAACCAATGACCCATTATTAATGCAATAGTGCAATTTAAAATATCGTTCGAAACATATTTCATAATTTTGCATGCATATGACAAGAAAAGTTGAAATGCAAGGTTTTCAAGTAATTGAGAAAGGACAACTTAATGGACATAGTAGAGGGAAAAAGATGAGGGTATCGCTTAATCATATCTGCTTCCGCTTTCCATGTAGCACTTCCGACTTGGTGATTCTTCCCAAGGACTTTAACAGATGCAACTTCTTTGTTCCTCAATCTCTTAACTTGCCGGTCCAGAATTTCAACCGAAATTTCTTCATAGGTCAAGTTTTCTTCAATATTCACTACTCCCAAAGGTACAATGGAAATAGGATCACCTACACATTTTCTCAACATAGACACATGGAACACCAGATGAACCATGGCTATTTTCAATGGCAACTCAAACTCATATGCAACCTTGCCAACTGTCTCACGATTCTATAAGGCCCTACATACCTAGGGCTCAATTTCCCTTTCTTACCAAACCGAACCACACCCTTCATGGGTGAAACCTTCGGATACACCCAATCATCTACATTAAACTCAAGATCTCTTCTTCTAATGTCGGAATAGGACTTTTGACGACTTTGAGCCATCTTCAACCTTTCTCTAATGATATTCACCTTATCTAAATAATAAGTACCAAATCGGGGCCCAACAAGGTCATCTCACCTACTTTGAACCAACCAACCGAGAATCTACATCATCTCCCATACAAAGCCTCAAATGGCGTCATCTTATGAGCGGTAGATAATCATCCCAATTTCCTTTAAACTCCAACACACAAGCCCTTAACATATCCTCTAGTGTTTGAATTGTCCTTTCGGCTTGCCCATCTATTTGAGGATGGAGTACGGTGCTCAATTTTACCTTAGTATCGAGGCTCTTTTGAAATGATCTCTAAAAATGAGAAGTGAATTGGGTACCACGATCCGAAATAATGAATAATGGCACACTATGCAACCTTACCAACTCCTAAATATACAAATTGGCATAGTCTTTGGAACTATAGGAAGTCTTAACCGGTAGGAAGTGAGCTGACTTATTCATTGTATCAACAATTACCCAAATCGAATCATGATGCTTTTGGGTATGAGGAAAACCCACTATAAAATCCATATTCACATCTTTCCACTTCCAAGTAGGGATTTCAATGTCTTGAACTAGGCCACCCGGTCTTTGATGTTCAACCTTCATTTGTTGGAAATTCAGACATTCAAAAACAAACCTTGCTATGTCCTTCTTCACGCCACCCCACCAATAGAAATCTTTTAAGTCTCGATATATTTTCGTCGAACCGGGATGAATGGAGTATGTAAAATTATGAGCCTCCATCATGATCAAACTCCTTAGACCATCAACATCCGAAACGCATAGCCAACCTTTGTAGTATAGCACCCCATCTCACCCTTGGGAAAAGACCTCTATCTTCTTTTCCTTCACCAACTTCTTTAACTAGATAAACATAGGGTTAAGATCTTACTTTGATTTAACATCCACCACCAAAAAGGATTCGGACCTATTTTGAACAACCATAATCTAGCCAATAAGTGAACATATTTTACCAACTCTCTCTTCCCCTCATCCACATGGGCCACACTTCCTATAGACACTCTACAAAGTGCATCGACAACCACATTGGCTTTAACCGAATAATAGTACACACTCATGTCATAGTCCTTAAGGAGTTCTAGCCACATCATTTGCCTTAGATTAAGGTCCATTTGGGTGAACACATATTGAAGACTTTTATGATCGGTATACACATCCACATGCACCCCATAGAAGTAATGCCTCCAAATCTTCAGAGCAAAAACAACGGCCACTAATTCAAGGTCATGGGTAGGGTAGTTACGCTCATGTACCTTTAATTTCCTAGAAGTATATGCTATGACCTTGCCATTTTGCATTAAGACACAACCCAAACCAATCTTTAAAGCATCAAAATAAACTATAAACTCTTCTAATCCTTATGGTAGAGTCAAAATAGGAGCGGAGGTAAGTCGATCTTTAAAAGTTGAAAACTCTTCTCACACTCATCCGTCCTATGAATTTAGCTTTATTTTAAGTCAATTTTGTCATAGGAGTTAAGATGGAAGAAAAACCTTCGACGAACCTTCTATAGTAACTGGCTAGACCCAAGAAGCTCCTAATATATAAAGGAGACAATAGTCTAGGCCAATTATTAACTGCCTCTGTTTTCTTAGGATCAGCCTTGATCCCCTCACCGGATACTACGTGACCAAGAAATGCCATCTCCTTCAACCAAAATTCACACTTACTAAATTTTGCAAACAGTTGCCTATCCCTCAACGTTTAAAGCATAACTCTTAAGTGATTTTTGTGTGCTTCCTCACCCCAAGAGTAAATTAAAATATCATCAATAAAGACCACCACAAAAGTATTATGGTAAGGTTTGAACACCTTATTCGTCAAGTCCATGAACATCGCAAGCACATTCATTAACCCAAAACTCATCACCACAAACTCGAAGAGACCGTACCTTATTCGGAAAGAATTTTTGGGAATGTCACACTCTCTCACCAGTAGTTGGTGATAGTCGGACCGAAGGTCAATCTTGGAGAAGTGACTTGCCCCTTGCAATTAATCAAACAAGCCATCTATTTGACGGAGTGGGTACTTGTTCTTAATGGTCATATTATTTAATTTTTGGTAGTCTATGCACATTTGAAGTGACCCATACTTCTTTCTCACAAATAACATGGGAGAACCCATGGCAAAATACTTGGTCTTATGAACCATTTTTCTAACAAGTCCTTTAATTATTTTTTTAACTCTTTCAATTCTGTCGGGGCCATCCGGTAAGGAGGAATAGAGATAGGTTGGGTATCGAGGAGGAGATCGATACCAAAATCAATTTCCCTTTTGGGAGGGACACCAGAAAGGTCATCATAAAAGACATCGGGGAACTCATTGACTATGGGAACCGACTCAAGAAGAGGACTTTTAGAGTCGACATCCCTAACCCTCACAATGTGGTAAATACAACCCTTAGAAATCATTTTTCGGTCCTTAAGATAAGAAATGAACTTACCCTTTACCACTGAATGATGGACCTCCTATTCAATAACGGACTCATTTGGAAATTGGAACTTGACTCGATGAGCCCTACAATCTATAGAAGCATAAAATGCATGTAACCAATCCATCCTAAAAATGACATCCAAATTTACCATGTTAAGCTCAATGAGATCACAAGGAATAACTTAATGCAAGATAGATACGGAACAACCCCTATAGACCTTTCTAGCAATAATCGACTCACCAACGGAGGTAGACACCAAATAGAACTCTAATAATATTTCAGGTGACACATCAAACCTACTAGCAAGAAATTGAGTAACAAATGATAAATTTGCACCTGGATCTATTAGTGCATACACATCAAAAGCAAATACCTTTAACATACCGATAATGACATTGGGTATGTCCTCAACCTCTCATCTCCCATGCAAGGCATAAAAGCGGTGGTGCGTTGGACATCTCCTTGTGCTTGTTGACCAAGAGCAATTTGGCCTTGGGGCCTACCACTACCACCTCTACAATCCCTAGCATGGTGGCCCAACTTTCCATACTTAAAGCATGCATTAGAGCCGGCTAAGCATTCCCCTTTGTGAGTCCTTCCACACTTTTTGCAAGCGGGGAAAGTTTGAGCACGAACATTCTCTCTTAGAACCATTGGGTTAGCACCCTTGTCCTTGCTAAATCTTGGAGGAGGAGTATTGGTGGAGCTTTATCCCATAAACCATTGCCCACCTTATCCTTTTCCATTGTTACCATAACTGGACCTTTGAGGGTTAAACCCTCCACCATCCACTCTAGCATTTTTGAACCCCCTTGATCTCTTGCTCAGCTTCTCTTCTTTAATTTGTTCTGCGTAAGTCATTAACCAAGAGATTTCCATCTCTTTGACCAATATGGCCATTTTGCACTCTTTGGACACTAAATATGAGATACCAAAAAATAAACTTGCTCATTGTATCTCTTGGATCGGAGACCATGAATGGAGCATACTTTGACAACTTAATGAATTTGAGAGCATACTCCCTCATGATCATACTCCCTTGACGGAGGTTGATAAACTCTTGGATTTTGGCCTACCTTAGCTCCAATGCAAAGAAGCGGTCTAGAAATGCACCTTTGAACTCTTCCCATCCTATCAGCCCTATTTTTTCATCCCTCTTAATAACCCATTATTCTTAACACACTCGACCCACACCTTTGAATTGATAGGCCACTAGCTCGTCCTTCTTATTTGGTGGCACACCTATGATAGCCACAATCCGGTATACCTCATCAATGAACTCTATAGGTTCCTCATCTAGTTTAGAACCATCAAACTCGGGCATATTCATCCTTTGTAAATCCTGAATCCTAGATGTCAAATTTTGAATTTGGGGAGAATGAACACCTTGATTACTTTGGTTGGCTACAACTTGAGCCAACAACGTAATGATATTGCAAAACTCGACATGGGTTACCCCTTCTTCATGATATGGGGCATTGGGAACTGGAAGAACTTGGTCCTCATTATCAACCCTCGTTCTTAGAAGTGCTCTTCCATTAGTTATTATATAGAGAAAATGAAATGGGTTGTTAGTTAAAGGAAAGCTTAGGACACTCTAAGGCACGACATGAATTTGAAAAAAGTGAAAACTTTCCTAAAAGTCCCATAGTCTCCTATTCATAGTTATGATGTGTTTCACAACCATGAACAAGATCCTATTTGATGCAGTATGTTGGACTCCAAAGACCATTCAAAAGCTCAGGCTCTAATACCAAGTTTGTCACGATCCAAGCCTAGGGCCTAGAAGTAAAATGGCAAATGAGGAACCCAAAAGTACCTCAAACAAGCCTCTTAGCATTATTCTAGCCTTTCATAGGTAATGAAAATAAATAAACAAGCGAAAATCATAATAGTAAATCTTCAACTTACATATGTCCAACAATACCTCTAACTTTTAGGTTTAATGGGGCTAAGACAAGTCTCTATCTCACCCTCAATCATAATAGAAAGAAATGTCATAGTAAGTGTCTAAAGATCTCAACATATCATAAGCTAGAAAGATAAAGGAGTATTGTTCCCAGAACATGGGAACTCACCAAAAGTATCCTTCAAATGAAATCTCAATAGCCACGTGGAGGAGAACGAGGAGGAGCATTGGTCCCTATATGGTGATATCATGTAGGCAAAAGAATATGTGTTAGTACTTTGAATGTACTAAGTATGTAAGCATGCATGAACATTGAGGAAACATTAAAACATTTATATAACATAATGCAATGCATGCATAATAAATCATATATATATCCTTTAAAAAATTCATTTTGTTGAAAAATGACCATAACCAACATTTAAGACCATGCGAGCTATTACATGGAATCCAACATAACCCCTATGTTGGCCAGAGAGACTACTTTCCTGGTAGAACTTCATCAACTTCATTCATTTTTTTAATTTTAACTTTAAGGGCTATTTGTAGATCTATTAGCCTAAGACTACAAGGGCTCCTATATTGACACATAGTTAATGAGACAAAGGGTTTCTACTATGATTCTCTTATCGAATCCCACCTCAATGACCCATTCGGTTCTAAGTCAATCGCACGAAATAGTTTTATACTTCAAAATAGTCATAGCATATAGCTTGAGAATTTAAAACATCATATTCGGTAGAATAGCTCATTAAAACCTTTGGTAATTCAAATATGCAAAACTTGTCCTTATTTCATAAAGAATCCATCATTCATATCATTTCATCATTCTTTCATTTCATAAGACTCCCTTTTGATCATAGATATTGCTTTCATAAACATTCATTTGGAGTCAAAGCTTTCAAGTTAAACTTCATTGAAAACATAATAAAACTAGGTGGTTCAAATCACTTCAACTTTCAAACATAAATGTAAATGAAATTATACATAAATATCAATTAAAAATCATGTTTTAAACAACCCGCCATGAATTTAAACAACCTTTAAAGAGCTAAATAGAGAAAATATTTGCAAACCATCAATTCATACATATGAAATTATTTTGCATCAAAATAGACCAATAATTAGTATTTTAGCCATGATTCATGCTATTAACTAGAAATAAGAATTACCCATAAGAAATTCTTACTTTAAATCAAGAGATTTAGTTGAAAGAGTTTTGAACTACATGGGTGGAAGAATGTCACGGCCCGACCTAGAACCTAGTCATAACATGGCGATTGAAACCCCGAAGGACTCCAACCAAGCCTCTTGTACATATCATAAGCATTCACACGGTAAAGTAAAAAGAAAAAACATCATAAGAGAGTCTAAATCATGAATAGTAAATGAAGAATATCACATGACGACATAGACTTGAAACATTTATCCAACTATATACCTCTACTCATAAATATGGGTGGGGGCTAAGACATGTCCCTAGCTCACCCTCAATATGAAACATAACAAAAGTCTTTGGAAACACTAACTAACTCAACAACTAGTCCCCGATAAATGAGGACTCTCCACAACGCCGCTGAATAGGGAAGCCTAACTACCCACGTAGATGAGTATGATCTTAAACCTCAACCCTTATATTATGAGACAATGTAGGCAAAATTATGCAATAGTACGTTGAAATGTACTAAGTATGAGGGTGTGACATGAAACATAAATCATGGAATGCATGATCATAAACTTTATATCAGTCCATACATAATTTATATAGATAATATCCTTTGGAAGTATAGTTCAAAATACTTATAATTTACATGAATCCTAGAGATCAAAATAGGAGAATTCATGAAAAAATTCTTCAATTCAATGCAATAACCATCAATTTATATCAAAATAGATAGACTCGTGATCATATTTTGAATCATAATTTATGCAATAGGAATAGAGATCATAAAACTCATAAAATACCATACTTTAATTTGATAGAAAACCTTGAGAAATTGATTGGGCTTCATGGATGAAAGAATTCATGAATCAATACCCACATACCTTAAGTGAAAACACCAAATAATTTGGAAGAACTTGAGAGTTTTGATGGAGAGCTTGAGTGAATTTACTTGAAGTCTTCAATGGAGTCTTTGAGAGTCTTTTGTAGAGAGAAAAATATTTGAGTAGGTGAATTCTAGAAGAATGAATAGAGTTAGAAGTTTAGGTCAATTTATAGAGCTAAATTAGGTCCTAAAAACGTCTTGGTTCATTAGCTAACAATTAGAGAAAAGTATAAAATACCCTTATTAAAAACCCAACTCGCCAAAAAATACTTGTCAGGTCCGCGATGCGGACCTGTCGTGGACCTTTCTATTTCGTGTAGTTTCTTCAAAAATCTATCTTTCGATGTACGGGTCCTAAAAATCCACCGAGACCTTTTTCCGCAGGTTTTGACCCTCTGATCGATATTCTGAACTCGGATTTTCCAAAGAGATTATGAATAACTCATTACATGAGAGGCCTATTCCCAAGGCATTTCTTAAGGCACTTGTGCATTTTGAGGAACGTTACAAAGAATCCATGGGTAAACACCCACATAACTTAAAGTAAAGCTTAAAGAAAAAAAATATAATTTAACATATAATCAAAATACTTTAGGCATGAGAGTGGAAGGAATACTCTCATTGAAGCCTTACATACCTGGAATTTAAGCGTTACTTAGAATCGAATGACTTAATGAACACTCTTGAATCCTAGCCTTTTTTCCTCGTCGAAGAATTTTGTGTACTACCCAGAGTATATGAATCACCAGAATAGTATTTCTACACTAATAAGAACTAAAACTATATTTTGAGAATGAGCAAATAAGTGTATAGAGAGAAGAGTTGCTTGAGAAAGCTTGATAAACAAAATAATAAAATAAGGTGGGTATTTATAAGTGTAAAGGAAGGACCTAACAATAATTAAAATAATTATAAGAAAAATATAAAACTTTAATGGAATATTGTGATGTCATGGGTGATGTCAAATGGAGAAATGTCATGGGTGATGTCAAATGGATCTAGATCTTTCGTGAGATGAACTTTCTTTTAACGGAATATCCTTTTTTGAAGCTGCGTTAGAATAAGATACTTCCTCATTCGAATTTGGTGTATTCATATGAATTATTTCTCTAGAAGTCTACTTTCATTTCATTCAAGAATCAACCATTTTGGATTATCCTGCATTGACATATAATTTTTCTTCTACAAATACTCAATTTCATCACAACACCATGCCTTGCAACAATTAATTTACTTGACCTACTTAACCTCCAAAACTTAAAATTTGTTCTTCACAAAAGTTTTAGATAATGATATTGGGGTTCTATAAAAATTTGAATCACCTAATTTGGACAATCCTAAAAACACTGATGCCCAAAATACAGAAGTTGTATTATTTTCAACTAGAATTAAAATATCATATACAATATTTTTAGGGGGTGTTACAATGCTCAAAAAGATGAGGAAAATAAGAAGAAGGATAAAGAGGAGCATCAAATCAAGAAAGCCAAATCCATAGGTAATGAGGGCAACCATCAAAATAGTGGTAATAGTAATTGTTCCTTCTTTTAGAAGAGGTCTTCTGGATATGCACCATCTTCAGCAAGTGCACCTTCTTCCAATAATCAAAATGACCAGAGGTCTCAAGGTAACCAGAATTTTAGAGCTCAAGGCTCTCAGTCTTTAATATCCCTCAAAATGCTCATAAGCGCCTTAAGAATGCATTGGAAATGCGCCGCTCATGTAATGCATTATCCTTAATCTTTTTGGAAAATTTGAGTTCGTAATATTGACCAGGGGTTCAAAATCTGCGGAAAATAGTCTCGGTGGATTTTTAGAACTCGTAGATTGAAAGATAGATTTCTTGAAGGAACTGCGCAAATCAATATGGTGCACCAAAAGTCTGCATCATGGATTTGCTCGCCTACACATAGCGAACCTGGGAATGGTTTTCTGCCGAATTCAGTTTTTAGTAAGGTCACTTTAGACTTTTTCTAATTGTTAGCTAATGAACCAAGACGTTTTTAGGACCTAATTTAGCTCTATAAATTGACCTAAACTTCTAACTCTATTCATTCTTCTACAATTCACCTACTCAAATATTTCTCTCTCTACAAAAGACTCTCAAGGGCTCTATTGAAGACTTCAATTAAATTCACTCAAGCTCTCCATCAAAACTCTCAAGTTCTTCTAAATTATTTGATTTTCTCACTTAAGGTATATAGGTATTGATTCATCTTCTTTCATCCATGAAGCCCAATCAATTTCTCAAGATTTTTTATCAAATTAAAGTATGGTATTTTATGGGTTTTATGATCTCTATTCCTATTGCATGAATTATGATTCAAAGTATGATCATGAGTCTATTTTGATATAAGTTGATGGTTATTGCATTAAATTGAAGAGTTTTTCCATGAATTCTCCTATTTTGATCTCTAGGGTTCGTGATGTAAATTATGAGTATTTTGAATTATACTTCCAAGGGATATCATCTATATGAATTATGTATGGGATGATATAAAGTTTATGATCATGCATGTTTTCAAGTCAATTACATGATTTTCAAAGTCAATTGATTATGCAATTGAGTTCTACTCTAAGTTCAAGGTATGAATTTCATGTAATTTATGAAGTAAGGTGATTTAGGGCCCTATGTGGTGACCTAAATCCTAAAAGGTGACATAGGGCCCTATGTGGTGACCTAAGTCCTAAAAGGTGACATAGGGCCCTATGTGGTGACCTAAGGCCTAACGATATGAATTATGCAAATGTGATTGTAATGATGAAAAGATAATTCTCACATTACAAGTATGTTATGAAAATGAGCTACTCTATGATTTCAAGCCTATGATCATGACTATGATATATGTAATTATGATTTCTATGCTATGCATTTATTCGGTGAGATTTGACTTAGAACCGAGTGGACTTGAGGTGGGGGCCCTACCAAAAGCCTTAGTAGCAGCCTCATGTCCCATAAATTACTTGCCACCATAAGTTGCCTTCATTGCCTAGCTATTGGATCCACATATAGCATATGTATGACCCGCCTAACAGGGTAGAGTCGTCCTTGGCAAGTAGATTCTACTTTTCTTTATTGTATGGGGAGACAACGGGATTCCATGTTATAACTCGCATGGTCTTATTATCGGTTATGGTTCCTATCCCACATATGTATGATATCTTATGTATGCTATGATTTTAAATTATGCTTTTTAAATACTTTGGTCAATATGATTTTCACATTACTTTACTTACCTCATCTTATCATGTGATTTACTTGACCATTGCATTCCATGATTTACGTTACATGTCACACCCTCATACTTAGTACATTCCAACATACTAATGCATACTTTTTGTCTACATTGTCTCATAATGTAGGATTTGAGGTTGAAGACCATACTCATCTACGTGGCTAGTTAAGCTTTCCTATCCAGCGGTGTTTGTGGTGAGTCCTCATTTATCGGGGAATAGTTATCGAGTTAGTTATTATTTTCAATGGCTTTTGCTATGTTTCATATTGAGGGTGAGCTAGAGACATGTCTTATCCCACACCCATATTAATGAGTAGAGGCATCTAGTTGGACAAATATTTCGAGTTTATGTTGTCATGTGACGTTCTTAAATTTTTATTCATAGTTTAGACTCTCTTACGATGTTTCCGCTTTAGCTTTACCTTATTTATACTTATGATATGTACAAGAGGCTTGGTTGGAGCCCTTCGGGGTTTCAATTATCATGTTATGATTAGGCCCTAGGCCGGGTTGTGACACAGTCCTAGTAAAGTATGGTCCAGAGTTCTTTACACAAACCACCTTCTGGTAAGTGTGGTAGACTTCACTCTGGAGAGTGCCGAGATGGAACTAGTAGGTTCTACAAATGTTTCCATATGGGTCATTTCATAAGAGATTACCCATCATATAGGCAGGGTAATAGGGGCAACAAAGCCTAATCTTCTTTGGCATTACCGCCAAATAAAGGTAATCAGAGAGGGGCTACTTCAGGAGAAGATGGAGGTCTAAACCGTCTGTATGTTATGACCAATTAGCATGACCAAGATAACTCACCATATGTTGTCACCGGTAAGCTTCGAGTATTTTCTCATGATGTTCACACATTACTTGATCGAGTATCTACTTTGTATTTTGTGACCCCTTATGAGCCATTAAGTTTGGATTCTTCCTGAATGACTCTTAGAACCATTCGATGTTTCTACTTTTGTTGGTGAGTCTATCCTAGCTAAGAGAAGCTATCTAGGTTGTGTGGTCTCTATCTATTATAAAGATACTTTTGCAAACTTAGTTGAGTTAGAAATGGTAGACTTCGTTGTCATTCTTGGCATGGACTAGCTTTATGCTTGTTATGACTCAGTTATTCTAGAACCCGAATAGTCAAATTTCAATTTTGGAATGAAACAGTCATTGAGTTGAAGGGTAGTCCAGCTTTGCCTAAGGGTCGATTAATTTTATACCTTAAGATAAAATATTTAGTCTCTAAGGGGTGAATTACCATATTGCTCGAGTTAGAGAAGTTAGTGTGGAGACACCATCCCTTCAGTCAGTTCCTGTAGTGAATGAGTTTCTTGAAGTCTTTCCTAAGGATTTTCCTGGAGTCCCTCCGATAGGGAGATAGATTTCAGAAATGATGTTCTTCCTAATATGCAGCCTCTTTCTATCCCCTATATAAAATAGCTCCGATAGAGTTAAAAGAACTAAAAGAATAGTTTTGAAAGATATTCTAGATAAAGGGTTTATTAGGCCGAGTGTCTCACCTTGGGCTGCTCCTGTCCTATTCGTGCAAAAGAAAGATGGTTCCTCCAAAATATACATTGACTATCGGCATTTGAATAAGTTTATCATAAAGAATAAGTATCCTCTTCATAGAATCAATGTTATTTTTGACCAACTTTAGGGCATCACTTGTTTATCTAAGATAGACCTCAGATCAGTCTATCATCAGTTAAAAGTGAGAGAAAGTGATATTCCGAAGACAGCCTTCAGAACCAGGTATAGTCATTATGAGTTCTGAGTTATGTCCTTCAATTTGACTAAGATCCTACAACATTTATGAACCTCATGAATAGATTGTTCAAATAGTACTTGGACATATTTGCTATCATTTTTATCAATAACATTCTAATATATTCGAGAAGTGAGGAGGAGAATGTCAACCATCTCAAGATTATTATCCAAACTCTTAAAGACCGAGAGTTGTATGCTAATTTCTGAAAGTGTGAGTTCTATCTTGCATCTGTGGCATTCTTAGGCCATATCATATATGGCGATGGTATTCGATTTGATTCACAGAAAATAGAGGCAGCAAAAGAACTAGCACATACCCACATCTCCAACAGACATAAGACGTTTCTTGGGTTTGGCTATTACTATAAAAGGTTTGTTCATGGATTTTCATCCATATCATCACCATTGACTAAGTTGACTCAAAATAAGACTAAGTTTAAATGGTGTAAGTTTTCAAGAGTTGAAAATAAGATTAACTATTGCTCCGGTGTTGTTCCTACCCAAGGGAACAAATGGTTTCGTCATTTATTGCAATGCATCCAGGGTTGAACTAGGTTGTGTTTTGATGTAGAAAAATTACGGTATAGCTTATTCTTCCAAACAACTTAAGATTCATGAGAAGAATTATTCAACTCATGATCTAAAGTTGGCATCAATAGTATTTTCTCTCAAGATCTGGCATCATTATCTTTATGGCGTGCATATAGATGTGTTCATTGATCACAAGAACCTGCAATATGTAATTAGTCAAAAAGAGTTAAACATAAGGCAGAGTAGATGGCTTGAGTTTCTCAAAGATTATGATATGAGTATTCTTTATCATTCAGGTAAAGCTAACATTTTTTTGATGCTCTTAGTAGGCTATCCATGGGGAGTTCTACTCATGTTGAGAAAGAGAAGAAGGAATTGGCTAAAGAAGTGCATAGACTTACACGTTTGGGATTTCGTCTAGTGGTCTCTGATGAGGGAGGTGTTATTGTTCAGAATGGGGCTTAGTCATCATTAGTTGTTGAGGTAAGAAAAGCAAGACCTAGACCCTATTCTCCTTCAATTGAAAGAAGATGTGCATAAGCAGAAAGTGATGTCTTTTGCCAAATGGGGAGATGGAGTGTTGAAGTGTCAAGGTAGATTGTGTGTTCCAAGTATTGATGGTCTTCGAGGCAGGATAATGGCAGATGCCCCTAGCTCCAGATATTCAATCCATCCGGGCTCTACGAAAATATACCATGACTTGAGAGAAGTCTATTAGTGAAATGGTATAAAAAGAGACATTGCAGATTTTCTGTCCAAAATCCCAAACTACCAAGAAGTCAAGGTTGAACATCAAATAACTTGTGGTATAGCCCAAAATATAGAGTTAATACAGTGGAAGTGGGAGATAATTAATATGGACTTTATTATAGATTTTCCGCGGTCCCGCAGACAACATGACTCTATTTGAGTGGTTGTGGATAGGATGACCAAATCAACCCACTTCTTACCCATCAAGACTACAGATTCAGCAGAGGATTACGAAAGGTTGTACATTAGAGAAATAGTCAGGTTACATGAAGTTTCCTTATCTATCATCTTAAATAGAGGTACTAAATTCACTTCTCAGTTTTGGCAGTCGTTTCAGAAAGGTTTGGGTTCAAAGGTGAATTTTAGTGCCGCTTTCCATCCTCAGACGGATGGTCAGGTAGAGCGTACTATTCAGACTCTTAAGGATATGTTGAGAGACTGTGTTATCGACATCAAAGGCAATTGAAATTAAAACTTATCACTTATTGAGTTTGCTTATAATAATAGTTTTCATTCGAGTATTCAAATGGCTCCATATAAGGCTATTTATAAGAGGAGATCTCTTTATAAGAGGAGATGTAGATCGCCAATCAGTTGGTTCAAAGCTGGTAAAGCTGAGTTTATAGGACCAGACTTAGTTTATCAATCTATGGAGAAAGTGAAGACCATCCAAGAAAGGTAGGAAACTATGCAAAGTCATCAGAAATCTTATACTGATTTAGGAGAAGAGACTTGGAGTTTGAAGTAAATGATTGGGTGCATTTGAAAGTTTTTCCCATGAAAGGTGTTATGAGGTTTTGGAAGAAAGGATTTTTGATTCCTCATTACATTGGTCCTTACCAGATTATAAAGAGAGTTGGCAATATCACCTATGAATTGGAGCTTCCATCAGAGTTAGATATTGTTCATCTAGGGTTCTTGCTCAAGAAATGCTTGGGAGATCCTTTACTCATTGTTCCTACAGAAAAAATTGGGGTGAAAGATAACTTGTCCTATGAGGAGGCTCATGTCCAAATTCTTGATCGTACGGCTTGTAAATTGAGGACCAAAGAGGTCGCTTCAATCAAAGCCTTATGGAGAAATCAGTTTATTGAGGAGGCTAACTAGGAGACCGAGGAGAATATGAAAGCAAAGTACTCATATCTATTCATTTCTCCTAGTGTCGATGTTGAAGGTAATATTCATTCCTATCTCTAAATTAGTACCATCTTGAGTTTTGAAAAAAATGAGTGAGTTATTTTTGAGTTTGAGTTTTAAGTTATTGCATTGTATTCTTGCATGGAGTAAATTTTTAACTTGGTCATCATTCGAGGAATAATGATCCCAAGGGGGAGATATTGTAATACTCTATACTATTCTATCTTATATTAAGTTCGAGAACCAAGGGAAAAGGCTGAGAGAAAAAAGTTGTCAAGGGGTCCACAGGCACTCTTCAGGATCTGTGAAGTGCACCACGGGCCATGGAAGAGGCTCATAGAAACCCCCAACACTTAGCCAAAAATATATTAGATCTAAGGACCTTCTACGATGGCTTCTACGGTCCGTAGAACATTCTATGGACCGTAGAATTCATCTGTAGAAGGGGCCCCAATGCCCAGTCCCCAAGCCTTCTTTCACAAGCCATGTTCACAACCCGTGAGAGGGTCTACGTACCATGGAAGTTTTTGTAGGCCCACCCCCAAGGATATATGATCAAGTGCCACCTCCACGAGCGAGTCAATGATCCGTAGGGATTTGCAGGACTCGTTAAAAGGGGGTCCTTAGACCCCAAAGTCACGTCCATCAGTTCATCTTCCACTATTCGTAGAAGGGTATAAGAGCCGTAAGAGTCACCCGTAGACCCAACCTCCAAGGATCCCAGCCAGTGGCCCTTTCCACGGACACCGTCATAGGCTGTGAAGTGTTGTACGGTCTGTAGAAAGGCATCCATGGTCGACTTTTCTCAGGTTTAATGAAGGGTATTTGGGTATTTTTCACCCTTTCTTAAAATTAACCCAATATATTTTGGGACCAAAATAAGTCCCTTATTAGTACCTATTGGTTTTTTTTCTCATTAACACCAAAAATCTTTTAAGAGCAAGAATTAGAGAGAGAAGAACTAGGGTTCAAGGATTTCAAGCCATTTCTTCGAATTTCGCTTAGATATTCTTTGTTCCAGGTATGTAAAGCTATCATAACATTGGACAAAGTTCATTCTCGTGCCCTACATCTTCATATAGTCAAAGTTGAGCTTTGAGTTCGAGTGTCAATTATGATAAAGTGAATTCTTGAGTATCCATATAATTCCTTATTGAATTCTAGTTTGTATATTTGATTATACTTTGATGAGTAGAGTTTTTGAGATTATGGATTCATGTTTACATTCATATGAACCCTAGTTGAGTTTTGCATTAAATATTTCATGCATTGTTAAGATAAAAGAATTATTATTTTCTCTATTTGGTTAAGAAAGAGTTGATTATAAGGTGAGTTTAAGAAGTCTCTTAATCATATTTTGAGCTTGAGTTGAGTTGAGCAGTCTCTTAATCATATTTTGAGCATGAGTATAAATACTTTCAACATCTGTTTTGAGATCAAGTTGAGAATTTGATACATATTTTTAGTGCATTCATTGAGTGAAATCATATCTACTTTAAAGAGAAAAGATGAGTGGAGAAGTATTGAGTTTTGAGCTAAGTCCAAAATAGACAAAATGAGTTAATTGAGTAAATACACTCACTTAAGTTATGATCATAATAAACTATGTTTTGGGAATAGTATTGTGCACCGATTTGGATAAGAGTATAGAACAACTCGAACCTCATAAACTAAGTAGCCAACATAGGATAGGATCATATCGTTCATTTGGGCGACTCCTCATAGTCCCAAAAAGAGGACTTTTATTTGATCCATAGATGAGTTTGTGTCCCTTAACCTGGCAAGTTATTGGACGGCTATGGCAATGACAGTAGTTCGTTGTATCATCATGTAGCTCATAAGTGGTGGTTGTCAGTTAGAGAAACTCCCCAAAAAGTAAAGTATTATATTTTAACATATTGAGTTGCATTTACTATTGCATATCTTTTAAAGCATTGTTTCATTATACTGCATGAATTATTGAGTTGAGTTTCTTGAGCTGAGTATCTTGAGTAAGTTTCTTTTCAACCATTTTACATAATGTACATGCCATGTACTGACACAATTTGGTGTTGCATCTTTTCATGATGCAGACGTAGGTGATAGAGATCTTCAATGTGCGAAACATTCATGATCAGATTTCAATTCTGAAAGGGGGAAGATCCCTCGGATAGAATCATTCGATTATATTGACAATTTCAAAAAACTGATCATACTATGATCATAGCTAGCTTTGGTGAGACCTCTTTGCATTTGGAGGCGCTCTTGGGTCTTTACTTTTAGGTTATTTACTTATCAGTTTGTGGTAGTCGTGGGCTTGTCCGGTACCCTTTTCAGAGTCAGTCTTAGAGGCTTCATAGACTAGTCAAACAGCGTGCAGTTTATTCATTTGAGTATGTTTTAAAAACATTAAGTCATATCTCAATATATATATATATATATATATATATATTTGAGCTTTGAGTTTTAAACTTAATATTATTAAGTTTATTTATATTTATTGTGCCCATTGAGTATGTTTTTCATGAGTTAGACTTCAGCTTAGTTAGTTAGTCAGGTCAAAGATTCACTTGGGAACCAGTAATGGTTTCTGAGTTCCAGTCACGCCTAGGATGTAGACTCGGAGTGTGACAAAAAAAATAAAATAACTCTCTTGATTTTCTAAAATGGATAAATAAAATGAACACAATATTTGGTACAAGAATCTAGTAAAACAAAATGGAGGGAGTAATAAATTTCTCTTGATTTGCTAAATTTGAAAAGTAAAAAAAATTGCATTTCTAATATAAAGATTAAAAAAAAACAGAGTAACAAAGACAATTTTTAAATCGGACAAGGTTCTAAAGTTCCCCTAAACTACGAAATTTGGTATAATATTACACTCAATTTACCTTATTGGAAAAGAGGCCCTCTATAATAACCTTTTGAGTTAACATTGTCCTTATTTCTAACAGCTCACACTTATAAGGTGGATAAAGGTCAATATTGTACCAAACTTCATAGTTCAGAGACATTTTAGGCACTTCTCCATTAAAGTAATTAAAACATATTTACTTTTGTGTGTATATCAAAAATTCAAAATAAAAAACCATAAATTATCTTCTTTTTTTTCTATACCCTTTTCCCCCGTGATAATAATATAAATCAAAAGAATATGAACATCGTAAATTCATTCCAGATTTGAGTCCTAATATGCTAATTACGAAGAGATTATAAAGGAGAACAAAAAAAAAGAATGAACAAGACAATTAGATAATTAATAACACATTTAATTAATAACACATTTTGAATTAATATGAATAGTTTCCTTCCTATTAATCAGGAAGTCCTTCTCAAATACAAGGAAATGATTTAGTCCAGAGCTAAAGATATTTTTTTTAGATGAGACAATCAAACTAAATGAGTATGGATTTTAGTTTGATCCAGATTATGAGTTAAGTTCAAATAAATTATGAATTGATTTAAAATAGGTCAATAGGAAAATATTATGCAATTAATAACTTTTTAAATATTATTCTCAGACTGATTAAGTCAAAAAATTGGTCATGAGTGGTTTTACTGATTTATTAAGGAAGTGCTTAAATTTAGGTAGGGTTTACACAAATCTCATAGTTTTAAGAGCTAATTACATTCTATCCCTATTAATTACAAAAATTTCTTAAATTTGGTGGAATCTGGATCCATCCCAAAACGATCGGATACATCGCGTTTCGGTTTTGGATACTTCTCTCAACTTCTCAATACATCACGTCATGGTTTTGAATACATCACTCAACGTCCGATACATCACGTAAAGTGATGTATCCGACTGAATACATCGCATAAAGTGATGTATCCGGAAATAGGAGAAAGTAAAAATTTTTGTAATTTTTTCAAATGATAAAAAAATTTAGATAATATAATAAAATAAATTGCTTATTTAAATAATTTTGTCTAAACTAAGACCAATCAAATTAGGCCATATATTAAAGAAATATTTAATTATTTTATTCTAAGAAACTGTCAGAAACAAAGGCAAATTTGAGCGAAAACGTTAGTTCTAAAGACATTTCTAGCCTTACATGCCATTTGATTTGAATATAAGTTATGATGAGATTAGTTATGATGGGATAAGTTATGCTGAGATTAGTTATGATGCGATAAGTTATGCTGGAATTATTTCTTATTGATTGATTGGTTTGTTGTATTCAAATAGTATGCGCGCATTGCATAAATTTTAAGAACAAGTTGTTTGTTTACAAAAATACCCTTCACTTTATTTAGTTTTTTATATTTTCTTAGCAAGTTTTAGTTATTTATTCTTAAAAATAAATTTTCATCTTATTTAGCTTAAATATTTTTATGTGTGCATTTATGTATTTAAAAATAAAATATTAATCTTAGCTAGCTTAAAAATAAAATTTTCATCTTAAATTTGTTAAAGTAAAAGAGGATTTATTATTTATATCACTTCATTTAAGCACATATCACTCTTAAATTGTAAAATACTAAAATTTTTATTTTAGTTGATATATAAAATTCAAGCTTTCAAGTGACTAAAAAATATATAATATAGTAGTAGAGAAATCAAAACATAAATAAATATGAGAATTAGTCAAATAAATTAATAAATAAAAATTATATTTATATAATCTAATTTTTTAATTAAAAAATATAAAGAATTATCATAAAAATAAGGAGTAGTGAAGATTGAAAATATTATTATATATGGTATTAAAAATAATGTGAATATACATGAATGTGAAAAGTGATGTATAAATAGGGTTGGTATATTTTTGTCATTTTCTCTATTTTATCCCGGAATAAGTTATTTCGAGATTACTATACCACTCAAGAGGAGGAATAACTTTTTTCGATACTAATTATTAATCTCGGGATAAGTTACCATGAACTTGTCAACCAAACAACAAATTAAGTGGTATTATAATTTAATTCCGACATTATTTGATACTATCCTTCACACCAAACGACACCTAAAAGTTAACGCCAAAGACATTTTAATCCAAAAAAATAAATAAGAATTATATTATATCATATCAATTCTCATGGTGACAGTTTTGACCTTTCTCTATTTTGGAATGTATACTCTCCGATTAGTTCCGACATGTACTGAACCACTCTATGTTTAATTTTTAATTCAATAATATATGCTGTGAAAAAAACGAAAGTTTGTTAGTGTGAACGGAATCGGAACAGTTTTTGTTGAACTTTGATTGTAATTATTAAATTCCTAAAGTAGTTGACAAATGGAGTAGAGTGTTTTCATGTATATCCAGCCCATAGTTTTATTTCATTTATCCAAATTATATTCTGCTTAGATTCATTATTATATTTCCATATTTTTATTTGATATGGAGTTTATAAAAATAAATAATATTTTTAAATTTTAGTATTTAAATTAAATATATATTAAGTGTATCAAAATATCATTTGATCTCATAATTTTAAATATATGAGGTGAAAAGTTAAAATTTTAAAATTGATCAAAACAGAAAGAGACAATCTTTTAGGACAAATTAAATTTAAGTAAAAAGAATATTAAATTAAAATAAATTTATAATCAGATGAAGCTGCCCCAGGTAAAGGCTGCCATTTTAGGTTTGGCATTAAATGGTGATGAAAAGGAGGACATCACGATCTAATTTAACAAATAGGATTTTATGGAACGATCTAATTGTAGGATTTGAATTAATATACTCACAACTCCATCTGCATTAGATTAAATTATCACTTATTAGTTTAAAAAACACACGTTTATTTTTTGTTTCACTCTCATATGATGTGTGTATTACATTCTCTCTTTCATTTAAAAAATTTATCACATTACACTCCACATGGATAAAATATTTCACCTTAACAAAAATTAAATAAATTATTAGAATTAGTTAAAATTAAATATTAAAATATTATTATCTCCTGCCAAAAAATATTATAAAATATAAAATATTTTTCTTATCTCACTCCATCACTTTCTCTTACCATAACCCCCCCAACCTAACCCTCTATTTTCAAATTCTTTTTTCTCGTTTTGTGTTAGATATATACATATGATTTTAGGAAAGTATTTTTTACTTTCCGCAAGACTTCTCTTAAAATAAAATAAAAATTGTTATATTCGGTATGGAAGTAAGAAAAAGTATTTTCCTAAAAATATATGTATATATCTAACACAAAATGAGAAAAATATAAATTAAGAGCGAAGGGTTAGATAGGGTGTGTATAATTTTATTATTAAAAAAATAAAAAATAATAACATTTTTTAGGAAGGAGCTGGGGAGGGGGTGAGGTATGATTGTTTAAAAATATTTTATAAAAGAAATTTAAAAAGATTTAAAAAACAAAAGGGCGGGGATTGGGGGGAGGAGGGAAGTGGTCTAGTGCGTGAGCAAAATCAGTGTTACTTTGGATTAAAAAGAGATAAGTGTCAAAAACTCATTCGAATTATTTTCCTTTTTTGAGTTTCATACCTTAATTATTGGGAGTATGAGTTTCATACCTAAACTAATATTAATAGTTTATTTAATTTTTTCAAGGTGGAATATTTTATCTATGTGAAATGTCTTGTGGCAAGGTTCTTTCAAAAAATAGAGAGAGTAGAGAGAGTGTATTAAGCATACTACTAAGGTGTGTTTCTCAAACTAACAAGTGATAGTTTAGGTATGAAACTCACACTTCCAATAATTTAAATATGAAACTCATAAAAAGAGGATAGTTTAAATGTGTTTTTGATACTTTATCTCAAAATAAAAATAATTTCTTTCGAAGTGAGTATAGCCTAAGACCTCTTTCTCTTCCAATTGTGTTTGAGATCACACTATTAAATTAAATAAGTCTAGTTAATATTTGATTCTCAATGAAGGTAGACGGTGCACTTGTGTGACACAGCTGGTTGCGCAACGCAGGCACGAGCATTTATACTTAATTGGATGAATGATTCTCATATAGAAAATTCCGCCCACGAGCTCAGCTTGTGTGTCATAGGTTTTTGGGGTGGTTTGATCATTAAATTAAATAATGGGATACCTACATCGCTACATTAGTTAAACAAGAATGTATATTGGAAATATAATAATCTTTCTATTATAATAATAAATAGGTTCAACTTCTACTAAAGAAAAATCGAAACAACAAAGGTAAGCATGATATCGTAAGTCACAAGGAAATTAAAGATTTACGAAAATAAATTTAGGAGACCTTAGAAATTATTTTTAATAAGTATAGTTATTGGCTATTAGGTCTTCCTATTTTTCTCTTTTTATTTCTCCATGCATCTAAAATGCTACAAATATTAATTTTCTTGGGAATGAGGAATAGTAAAGAGGAAAAATTACAAGTTAACTCATACTCTAGTTTTTAAGAGCTACAGGTAATTCTTTTGAGCCACCAATTGATCAACAAAGAGTGAGGAGACTTGTGTTTTTTTTCGGTACAAAAGAGACTAGAACATATACAGGTACAATCTTGAGTACAATATTTATGCAACAATTCAACCTTTAATTTCTAGTATTTTCACCCCAGATGAAATTTTAAATATGTATTACTAATTATGATTTGCAAGAATGGTTTGTGAGGTGACCTGAGGGTTCAGGATAATTTCAATCAAGTTGGAACATCTAAATTGAAGCTGTCAAAATCTGGCATTCCTCAATAGCACGATCACAACTAAGAGCTTAGTCAATTACCGTGATTGTGCTAAAGAATATTTCATATATAAATGAACAACAATGACAAATTTCAAAATGAACTTTTCTCATTTTAGGAAAGGAGGATTGTTCAAAGGGAGTGATTCTGATCTGGAGAAGTCAAGTAATTATTCTCTGACACCCTATAATGAATATAGTTAATTTTGAGAATACTTTTAGACATAGAATCATGATATTCGAATGCTAAAACTGAAGATTTTAGACCTAGTTTTAAAAATAAAATAAAAAATAGGAGTTTGACCTAGTAACCTAAATCAATATTGGAACTTGATTATAGATATAGAATTACGAGCCTATATAATAACTGGGGAACGTGATCGTGCTTCGCGCGAGTGTTAAATATGTGTTAGAATTGAAAAAAAAAATTGATTATATAGTAATTAGATTATCCGATCGTATCATTATCTTCGGGGTTAATTGTATTATAAAAAATATTTTGAAATGATTATACATAATAAAGCTTATAAAATTTAGCATCTTTTAATGATGGATGATACATTCATAATAAATAAGTCAGAATATATTCTCTAATAAAGAATTGTTTTATTTCTATTACATTGAATGCGCATTTGATAGTATGTTTTGATGGTCCTGCGTACTTTTTGTTGGGATACCAATGAGATTAAAATTAAAAATTTAACTTCTCCATATTTAGCATTATATATAATTTTAAAAATTAAAAATTATGAATATTGTTGGTGAAAGAATATCTAAATGCACATTATATCTAATATAGTCTATCATATTATAGTGGGAGGTAAAAAGCTGAGTAATTGAATGTAAAGACTTTTTGAGATGTTAAAAATAAAATAAATAATTAAATGAAGAAAAAGTCTTCTTATGTCCCAATTTTTAAAAATTATGAAGATTGGAGGTGAAAGAATATCTAAATGCACGTTATATCTAATAAAGAAGATATGTTATAGCGGGAGATTAAAAGTTGAGTAATTGAATATAAAGACTTTTTGAGATATTATAAATAATTTAAATAATTGAATGGAAGAAAAAAATGGTCAAAAAAAAGAAATATGAATGAAGGTTATAGAGATGTGTCACATCATCTTGTCTATGTTCCTCCTTTATAATATGATAGACTATATCATATATCTTTAGGGGCAATAATATCCAATAACTATGAAAAATGTACCATAGGTAATATACCTTTCGACCGTGGCAAAATTTTAAAATATTAATTAGAACTTGGCAAATAGATATAGACATAAACAAAAACGTACATCTTTTCATCTTCATTCGCATAATAGTACGATGAAGAAGAGCAAAGTTAATTGAGTAAAATTTACTAATTGAGCTTTCTAATATGTTGGGTTGTAGAGTTTCAGAATTTATTTTTTACTGAAATAAGGGGAATCATATATATGATGAAATATCTTTGTTCAAAATGAAGTAATAAAATAAAAAAGAATACAACAATATTAATTGAAATCAAAAAATACATTAATGAATCTTCAAAATATTTGAAAACCATTCAAACTTTTATACTAATATGACCATCTCTCTTGATGAATCTTCTAAAATAATCAAACTTCTTTCTTCTTTATTTTGATGAAATTGTACCAAATAACTGTGAACATCTCTCAATGATAAATATGACCATTTCTCTTGATGAGTCTTCCAAAATAATCAAACTTCTTTCTTCTTCATTTTTATGAACTCGTATCAAATAAATGTGAACATCTCTCAATGATAAATCTTTGAAAAATATATCTATGATCTTCATCAAAGTGAAGGTCATATCATGACATTATCTTTTCTATGTCTTCTGTTTTGATTATTAAGCACATGATTAATGAAAAAAGATGAAAAAAAATTTAAAAAGGAAAAAACTATACTACTAAAAAAAAAGAGAAAATGGAAATGAACATTCAACATCTCCATAGATGATTGTTATTTATAAATTGGGTAATTCATAAGAATAATATTAGAAAGGAGTTGAAGAGACATGTTATTTAAGAAGAGAATGTAAGTAGATGGAGGTTTTTTGTAACTCATTAGATATAATTAGAATAGTAAATTTGATTAGATTTATTTAATTAATAAACAAATTGTTTAATGAAAAGAATGAAGAAAAAAAAGCCAAAAAAAGGAGAAAAAAGATAAATAGAATCGAAGGTTATAGAGAGGTGCCACATAACCTTGTCTTCGTTCTCCTATATATATAGGTTTTGACTAATTTGAATGACGGTTAAGTTTTAGGTCGTCTCTTCGAGTTAACTTTGACTTTAACTTGTTCTCTACGTATGAAAATGGTCAACCTATCTAATTATTAAATATTTTACTTATTAGATCAAGGCAATTGAAGGTCGTCTTAGTGGATTTGGATGTTTCAAGTGAAGTAAAAGTCAATGTTTTCAAAGCTAGTGAGACTTTTAACCTCACAAATGCTTGATTTTCTAAAGGAAAAATTTCAGGCAAAATTTTAAGCCTAATTACTTAGAATGACAAATTTATATTTTTTATGGTATATTTAAAATTGTATAAACTAAATTTTAAGTAAAAAATTATACAAAAGTTTTTTTTCTTTTAAAATGACTGAAAAGGCTCTAAACATCAGTTACGTATATGAAACAAATCCCTGATTGCACGCAATTTTATTTCAATAGAATTTTTTCCACGTTCTTCCTTCCTCTTTTTCAGCAAACATGCCATTGAAAAGGGGTTTTGAAGCTCACAACATTCAACAATTGCAATCTCAATCAGCGAATCATGTAAGTCAATCATAGAAAATAACATTAATTCATCATCTAATTTTAAAAATTATTTTTGTATATTGAATGAATTGCGTGCATAATTTCTCCATGAATGTGCATAGATTTTCAATCAGATTTCAAATTAGATTGAATATTCTGAATAAATAGGGAGTAAAATCTACTGCTGATTTGTACAGAAATAGGAACACGAGATCTACCTTTCAATTTTTATAGTAAATTGAAAAATTGATTTTTAGGAATATGAAATCTTGTAGTTCAAATTAGTGCGATTGTATATTATATATTGAGATCACTTTATAATTCAAGTTTTGTGCTTTGATTGAGTTATGATTGTATATGTGGAGTAAGGTAAAGTTGTATAAACCTTCCTTAAGTGTATATATAAAAATGATCAAATCAATTTATTAAAAATGTGTCATTATTCAATTTCGATATTTATTATTATGACTAAATGTATAAAACTATAGCTGTGTAAAAATTGTATAAATATGGACTAAACGTGAAGCACTTGAACATTTGTATAGTACTCGTATGTGTACCAGAAAAGTTGTGTGATGTTTAAACTATACATATACAATTAAGTTGTGTAGTAATCAAATTTGTATACGTATACAATTGTGTGGAGTGTGGTTGAAATATAGTTGTGTATATGTTAGTTTGTATATAAGATTAGATATTGTATATTATGTGTCAACGTGTGATTTATTGATTTGTATAATGTATTATCTTTTTATTGCAATCAACAATACACAGAAATGGAATCCTTAGCTATACTGGTACTGCATTCTGGTAAATAGGATGATGAAAATTTCTATGTTGATTATACTATTGAGGGGATTGTTTTCAAAGAAAACGCATCATATTCAGAGTTGTATAATGTAATTGCAAATCAACTTGATGTTGATGTGACTAGCAAGAGACTGAAGATTCAGTAGAAGGTAGAACAAAGCAATGCACCTATGTGGATACACAACAACATAGGTGTGAGAGTGTATGTAATGCTCAAGAAAACTAGTAATGATTTTAATAAATATCCGATTTGTATAACTGAAATCAATGATATGTCAGAGTCAACTTGTACAGATTTAGTTGACAATTTTGAGACAAATCAATTGACAATTTTTAATTTGGTGGATCTGCTTAGGGGACTTGAAGCAGCGGGTTATGAAGAGGTTATTTCAGATCCATGTTTTAAGTATGTCGAAAAGGACCAGTATATAAGGATAAAATAAATCTCAAATTTGTTATGGAGCAATATGCAATTTCACACCGATTTTAGTATAAAATTGAGAGGTCAAATGCGATTACGTAATGTTTGAACTGAATAAGCACATATTGTGTTGTATTTGTATATATTTGAGTATAATATGTGTGGATTGATATGTTGAATTCAAATTCACCTGTAGCTATACACTAGAATGCTTTTATGATGAGTGTGAATGGCAAATGAAGGCGTCGAATATTAATAAGTCTGGAATGTTCAAAATAAAGACCTTCAACAAGAAGCATACATGTCCTTTGAATGGCAAGGTGTATTCGCAGAAACAACTAACAAGTTATGTGATTGGAGGGATTATCAAACCTAAGCTAGTAAATCACAAACGAAAGTATATGGCTGCGGATATTAAAAATGATGTGAGATTAGATCTCGAAGTTAATGTTAATTACATGTGTTCTTGGAGGGCTAAAGAGAAGACATTATTATCTTTGAGGGGTACACCTGCAAAATCCTACAACAAGCTGCCTGCTTATTTGTATGTGATGTTTATTACTTATCCAGGATCTCATATACAATTAAAGAAAACTATTAATGATCAATTCTTATACGTATTTTTTGTTTTGAGTACTTTTATACAAGAATTTATACATTGACGACCTGTAGTTGTTGTGGATGGAAGTTTTCTACAGATGGAGCAGGTATGGTCCATTTTATGTTGAATAGATATGTTTGTATATATAATTTTTTTTATATATATGTGTATATATGTGCTTACTAATTTGTATATGAATTGATTTATAGGTCATATATTTCCACTTGCGTACGGTGTGATTGATTCTGAAAATGACATAGCTTAGACGTGGTTCTTTGAACAACTAAAAGAGGCATATGAGAAACGCAATAATATGTGTGTTGTGTTTGATAGAAATGAGAGCATTATAAAGGCTGTCATGAGAATGTATATTGATGTGCTTCATTATGCTTTCATGTGGAATTTGTGGGGTAATGTGCAAAACAAAAACAGAAAGTCACATGAAAAGGTGACTGCTATATTCTACAAAATGCGAAGACGTGCAAAAAAGTTGAATTTCATAGTCTAATGGAGACTGTGGAAAAAGTAGATGTAAGAGTGAAAGAATACTTAGAGTTGGCTGGATATGAAAATTAGGCTAGGTGTTATGTAGAAGTTCATCGAGAATGGGCTATGACATCGAATATTACAGAGAGTATAAATGTTGCACTAGTATCAGCTAGAGAGTTGCCAAATTTTTGGAGCAGGTTAGACTTATATTTGAAAGAAGGAACCACGATTATAAAAGGAAAGCCAAAGTATCAAGATATATAGAAAATGAAGCTATGTGCACAAGAATGATGATATGCATTTTTTTTTGTATATTGTTCTTCAAATATAAAGATAAAATTGTATATATAGAGCTTTAATTTATTATTTGTTAATGCGATAATAGGTTGTACCATCGACTGAATATGTGCACAATGTGGAATGATGATGACAGAAATTTTGTAGTGTGTCTTCAGAAAAAAAATATGTTTTTGTGGTAGGTTCCATTATGAAGAAATACCATGTGAACAAGCTTGGGCTGTATTGAAATTGAAAAACCTAACATCAGATGAATATTGCTCTGATTTATACAAACCAGAAACTGTCCTGAAGATTTATGAGGTGCCTGTTGACACCCAATTTTGGCCCTCCACAATAAAATTAATTTTCAAGCTTCTTCAATTTCAAATAATTCAAAATAATTATTTTCAAAATATCAAAAATACTTTTAAAAATCTTTTTCAAGAAACTTTTGCCTTTTTTCTATAAAATGTTTATCTTTATGTAAGTATAAAATATATATTTTTATATTTATTAATTTATTAGTAATTTGAAAAATCATCTCAAAAATGGATTTTAACTCAAATATGTATTGATTTCCTTTTTGTGGTTAAATTATAGTTAAATAGTATTTTTTTTATTTCGGTAATTTGATAATTATTTTACTTTGTTAAATTAAGAAGTTGATCAGTTAATTTGGATTCGCCTCGTATCGTATTCATCAGATTCGAATTATTGATGAAAATTTTCTCAAAGGAACTGTTCCCTTGAAATCTTAATTCTAATTGGACATTTCCTATCATTTCAGTCCACAATTGGATCAATTTGAGGCCCAATTCCCCAACCCATACTCTTACAGTAACAAACATACACCTTCAACATACAATATTCTCCCACATCATCCCCCTTTTGCCCAGCGAAATTTGTGTTCATCCATATCCCTCAAATCAGCCTAGGAGTAGGTAATCCCATCGCTTTGTCATCCCTTTCTTCCTAATTTTCTTAATCTTTGAAAGACTTTGAGAATTCAAAAAATATCTTGGAGAAGATTTTCCTTTTCCCCTCTTAAACGGCTCCAATTTGAAAATTCAAATTTGCTATTTTCTACTATAAATAGGGCACTTGTTAACATTGAAAAGGGAGAGATTTTGGGAGGCTAAGAAAAGAACACCCGCTGTTTGGGAGTTGTTAGAATATATGGTAATATATTCTGACAAATTTGTAACAAATTGTATATATTTAGTTTTCATATATAGATAGCTAGAATATATGGTAATATATTCTGACAGATTTATAACAAATTGTATATATTTAGTTTCCATATATAGATAGTTAGTTTCCTTGATTGGATGTCATGTGAGAAGTGGCACCGGTGTCCATGTACCAATTTGTATCCGGAGGAGTGATCCCTAGAGTATGCATTGCGGCCTCAATGTCTGTAGGCGTAGGGGCTGTGGTGTATGCCTTGTTATGTCGAAAAATGGAGAAAGTGTAAAATTAATTTCATTTTTATAAGAAAAAATCAATTTTAGTAAAAGAGGAGTCGCCACTTAATTTTTTAAAGAAATTAAGAAAACTTAATTTAAAAGACTCTAACAGATTTAAGTCTTAAAAATTTAGAGAAAAAGGATACGAGGTTCATATTACTATTTTAAGAAGGTTTTAGCACTTAAAATAGCCACTAACATGCGGTTATCCAACGATTTGAAAATTATTTGACTAATTTTGGGAAATATTAATTTAAAAGGAAACGAAGACTTTGAAATTATTTTTTAGAAGAAAAATTGATAAAACTTAAACATTTGATTATAATATACATGTATATATATATATATATATAAAGTAAAAGTTTATCAATGACTAAGTAAATATAGAAAATCATTTTAAGAATAAATTAACATGAATTGGTTTATCCTTAGGAGAATTCAATTAAGTTAAATCAAACTAATCAACTTCTACGTTAGTATAAACAAACGTAAATAAATAAATAAATTATTACAACCTGAATTAAATATAAATGAATAAAGTATGAAAATTTGGTCCAACACTTAGTTTCTGTACGCCTGGACTAAGTTATTGGGCCATCTGTATTTTGGGCCTTAAGCTCAATTCCATTATATATCGCATCTGTATATACACTGTATTGAATTGTATATAGACCATATACCACGTGTTTGTTTTCTGTAGATGCTGTATATCACTGTATATCATTTTATATCATTGTGTATCACACTGTATATACATTGTATACAGTTTTTATTCCTTGTAGCTGCTGCATATTACTGTATATACACTATATATAGTGTTTTTCCCCTGTATCTACTGCATATCACTGTATATATACTGTATATAGTGTATATACAGCATATACAACACTGTATACAGTGTTTTACTCCATGTATCTACTGTATATCACTGCATACATACTATATACAGTGTATATAAAGTGTATATAACACTGTATACAGTGTCTCTTCCCCTGTACATACTATATATCATTGTGTATACACTATATATAGTGTATATACAGTATATATAACATTATTTCTTTACATCAAATTATATACACACTGTATATCAGTGTATACGGCACTATTTTCTTCTTGTATTCCGTGTATACAACCCAATATTAATATTCAAATCATAGATATTACCTTTTTTTCCATGTATCAATTTTCAGTCATTTGATCAAGATGATAGGAGACTCAAAACTCAACGATATGCAAGAATGAAGTCCAAAGATTGACTTGAATTGATATCACATGCACCAAAAATAAAATTACAGAAGCATTTACTCATTTGAAACTAAATCAAGGAATATATCATGGTATTTTGAGTTATTAAATTGATGGGCATCCTAGAAGTGACTAACAACATGCTAACTAGCTCAATTTTAAAGAAAGAATCAAATCAATTAGGCCATGAAGGTTCTAACTAAATATAACTTAAGCATATTTTATTATCTACATTATGTTAAAAGAAGATTTTGAAAACATGAAAACCTATATTGTCAAGGAAAACTACTTGAAAAAATAATGAACAAAACTAAGTGTTTTCATTAGATAATAAAAAGTTTTCCTCTCTCTCGGCTGTCCTAGTTACGTTTTGGTTGTGGAATCGTCTCTAAGAGCTCAAGTTCCAATTCGCTGCCCAGAACCAGGTAATCCTTTCTCTCTTTCTTTGCTATTTTATTAAGCTATTGTTCTGTTAGTTCTTAGCTCGAATTCTGGCTTATCGTCTTTATTTATGGATTGTTGAGTCTTTAGTTTGTTATTATGATCTGAATAGATACAATTTTGTTTCCTTTTCTATTCTTTGTAACAGTTCTTTCAATTGCCATGTTTAGCCATTAATTTAGAGTTTTCTCCTCCCTTACAAATGTTGAATCATATGTTTTAGTTAATATTCTTATGGCAATCACTTTTATAAAAAGTGTTCTGATTTTGAACTTGCCTTTGACACCGTTGGTATGAATAACCTTTAGATGTTCATATTTTGCGATTAGCTGCTAGTTCTTTCGCTTGTGTTAATCTTAGCCTTACTTATTTGTCAGTTTATGTAGATCCCTTCAAGTATTCTACTTAAACTAGATACTAGATATGTGATTCAATCTCTTTTCCTAGTTCTTTCATATGTGTGAAGTATGAGTTCATAGTTTTTTCTCTAGTCGGCTCTTCACGGAAATCCTTAAGCATGAAGTTTTGTTAACTTGTTCTTTCCTAAATTCCTTATTATTGGGTGACCTGATGAATATTTTATCTTTTTTTAAACATGTTTTTGGCTCGTGTTTCACTGTCCAGCATGGCATGATTTGATCAGGTCTAGGTCATCATTTCACCAAAAATTTTGATTAAAAATGGCTCTAAGTTATCTACCAGTTGTAATTTAGAGTCTTTGTCTAAAATTCAAGTAACTTCAAGTCTTTTAGTCTTTTTCAAAGTCCTTATTTATTTCAAGTTACTGTATGTTTCCCTTTAGGTTCTTTGTCTGAAATTCTTTATGTTAAGCACGTGGTTTTAATATTGGTGAATATTCTAGTAGCAAAATACGAGGCAGATGTTTTAATTGTGTTAATCATTTTTTTTCTCGCTTCCTTGAATCTTTGGTTAGCTGCTGCCCTGTTAACTGTTGATTCTCGATATCTAATGAAGCAGGTCCATCTTAGTTGCTGTAGTATAAGCAATTTGTGTGTGTTCATAAAAAAAATGAATTATTGGTTTAGTTGCTAAAATGAATTTCTATCTTTGTGCTTGCTCCTGGGTAGAGAAAACTTGTTTATTCTATTTAATTGTTTATGAATGTTTTGTTAAACAGTAGAATATAAGGTGGTTATTCTAGTCTCTCCTGTTAGCCATAAATTCAAGCTTTCTAATGTAATCATGTGTTGTTTCATAATATTTTATTGTAATCAATTGGTAACTTTTATATTTATATAAGGATGAATGCTAATCTATACTCCTCATTTTAATCTCTCATGTAACCGAGTCCACATGGACTCTTCCCTTCATCCTTGCATTTTGAATTGGGTCAAACCCAATTTTTGAGTCAACCTCGTCAAGATGAAATGGAAGCTAAAAGACTGGTCCAAAGGAAGTTTGATTATAAGGCTTAATAATAAAAATGGGCTAAAGCCCATATGATTGAAGTTCGGCAGAAAGAGTTTGTAACAAATGAACTGTTGAGTCCAAAACAGCAGCTGCCCAAAGAGTACATCTGGACCCAATGATCCATAGTGAACTTGAGCAAAAATAGGCTCAAAGTTCACATTTTGGACAACAAAGAATTTAGGCCCAAAGGGTCCGAATTCGTTCTACTCCTTGTTTAATTATTTTATTGTATTTATTGTTTAAATTTGGTTAACTCTAACTCTAATTAACTTAGATGAATCCTCAAATGGAAAAATTAGAGATTTTCAAAAATTTTATTTTTATTTCACTCTCTTATCTATTCGAATTAATTATGTATGTCAATTTGTCTTTTTTTAGACGAATTTCTGAATTTTGTAAGAATGACTTAAGAATTTTCTATATCCTTTAATAGTTGTTGAACAAGGTCCTTTTAGTCCACATTTATGAGTTTGAAGTAATTATTTAGTTCAAAAGTTTAACTATAGATGAAATTGTTAAACTAGAATTATTTTGAGACTTTAAAAGTGTCAAAAGAATTTTAGTTATTTCTAAAACAAATTCTTTTCAAGTGACTCAAGTTTCTTTCAAATTAGCCAAACTTTTTTAATCCGCCGGTCAACCGCATGTTAGCGGATCTTTTAAGGTGCATAAAACCTTCCTTAGAGGATTGTTTGAACCCTTATCCGACTTTGGTTTATTTAAAGGTTTCTTTTTCAAAATTCCCTTTTAAATGGTTTCTTAATTTTCCTAAAATTAAATGGCGACTCCAATTCCTATTTTTCTAAAAAATAATTTTTAAAGTAGAATTTTTGCCAAGTTATGAAAAGCTTTTGAAGCTTAGTTTTCAAAATCGGATTGTAACAACGCCAATATATCCCTTGCCTGATATTAAAGTGTGGGTGATACTGGAATACATTGGATAATGTAGTTCTTCCTCTACCTTTCAGGAGATGACTTGGCAGGCCGAGGAAGAAGACTCACACAAAGGGTTCAAGAGAGTTGTTCGGGAGTGTGTGGAAGAATATGTATAGTACATGTGGAGTTGCAGGTCATAACATGCGTTCATGTATTAATAAGCCTTGAGATATTTGACAAGTGATAGATTGGTTTTATAATCTGAACTTCTGTTGAATTGAAAATGCTTTGCATTTCTATTTTGAATATTTCTCTTGTAATAAATTGTTTGATACATTACGATTTTGTGAATTCATGGAAAAGCTAAACAGTAATAATTCTTATCGTTTAAGTGTTGTTTTTCTGTAAAGATGTTTATTTAAGGATAACCGTATAAATCTAATTTGAAACTTGGAACAACTATATTTGTATAAGTATATAGGTTAAACCAAAAATGTATAAATGAATATGATGATGTTGTTGACGAAATTCATTTGTATGTTTATACAGAATATATATATATATATAAATATATAATTTTATAAAAAGTTAAAATTGAATATACAAATTATTTTATGATGCATGCTATTTATAGGTATAATTCATTCAGTAATATTCAATACAAATATGTAGAACTTAATAGTTTATACACTTGTTTGTTATACCTATCTAATATGTATAAATATATATAGTATATTTGTGCTTTTATACAATTGAATCTTTTATTTTTTGTAAATGTATAGGTTTCTATACTAATATTTTTTGTATAAGTTCTGTAACACCCCTCAAAATGTTTCCCTAAGATTCGGACCTTTCTTGTACACGTGTAAGGTCGAACTCGAGTATTGTGAAGCAATTGCATGAGTAAGATGAGTCTTTGAGAAATTAAGCAGCGTTAGAGGTGATGTGGGGTCATGAAGGACCCCTAGGACCAAGCTAAGTCCAAAAGATCCGTCGTGGCTAAGCTTTAGGATGAGTTCGTAAAAGGGATCGACTTCTAATGACCCTATCTTTTGAAAGACGACAATCTGGGTGGCCCACGACCTACCAAATTAAAGGTCGTCGAGTCTTCTTTTCAACGCCACCAAGAATGTACATTTTGGAGTTTGGAGTCAAAAGATATGACGATCCTAAGACGAACTAGCACGGCAGGAATTTCATTTTGGGTCTGGGTTGCAACTGCTGGGGAAAGGGCCTTGGCGCTGTAAGGGCGCGACGCGCCACTATCGCGCTAGGAACATGCCTCAGTAGTTTGGTCCTTGGCGCGACGCGCCACTAAAAGTTGTGCAGGGGTTTTCAAGCCTAATTTCCATAACCCAGGAACAATGGCCTTGGTGCTGTAAGGGCGCGACGCGCCACTATCGCGCTAGAAATATGCCTCAGTAGTTTGGTATCTGGCGCGGCGCGCCACTACGAGGTGTGCAGATTTTAGGCGTAATCGGCCTGGCGCTGCAATGGCGCGACGCGCCACTATCGCGCCAGGTGCATTTTTAGCCTATTTTCAGAACTTTTGAGAATGGGCAATTTGGGAATTGTCCCAAATTATATATGTATCATCCTTGGCCAATTTGGGGACATATTTTCAGCCCCCACTCTCTCTCTAGAAAGGCCCTAGAAATCTCTCTCTCTCTTCTTCTTCTTCATCTCCATTTCCAACAAGAAGAGTTCCAAGAGCTTCAAGACTTCAAGCTTTCCATTGAAGACCCAACGCCAAGGTTTTCTTCAAGTCTTCACTAAGGTATGTAAGGCTATCTAAAATATGGGTTGAGTCCACCCATGAGCCCTATACCTTCCTTGAGGATAAATGCCCTTAGAAATGGAATTTCTTGCTAGGGTTGTGTTCAAATGAGTTTTGTTATCTATTAGAGTAATTTTTGCTATGTTGATGAGGTTTAGTCAAGAACTTCCAAAAGAGTCTTTGTGTGAGTATGAGTTGATGAAGATGAGTTGTTAAATATGTTTTATTGATTTTCTTAGCTATGTGGATTATGATAAAGGATGCTATTTTCTTAAAAATGATGCTTATCTTGAATTGTAGATTTAAAGCCTTGGAATTGTGATGAGATTCAAAGATTGATTAAATGGATAGAGGAAATGGTTGGTTATGTTTACATGTTGCTATAAACGTGCCTTTAAATTTCTCGTGAAAGATGTGATTTAGAGACGATTGATTGAGCTAGAGTGGATGAGTTGACAAGGTTGAAATGAGACTTGTCGATATGATTTGATTAAGTCGATTGGATGGAGTTTTATGAGCATTGAGTCTTGGGAGGAGTATCGAGCACCGAATTGGGTAAGAGTAAAGTCCATACTCGAACCCAATAACTACGTCGCCAAACATAGGAGGGGATTGAACCGTTAAAGTCGGATGTTTCCCCAAATATTTGTCCTGAAATTATAGGACTTGGTTGGATTGGATCCATGATTGGTTGACTCGTTTATGCCCTGGCAAAGTATGAACGGATGCGGCAACAACGTCGGCTTGTTGTACTATCATTGGCTCATAAGTGACGGTTATCGGATAAAAGAAACTCCCACATAAGTCTTGATAGTACACTGAGTCGGATTGAGTCGAATGGTATGTGATTGGTCCCGTCTAAACCGTATTCTTGTTTAGATCTAGGACACTTGATTGAGTTGCTATTTCTCTTGAGTTGAGTTCTGATAGAATTGATGTTTCCTTTATGTCCTTCCATTTGGCCATTTTACATACCAGTACATTCCACGTACTGACGCCATTTGGCCTGCATCATTTCATGATGCAGAGACAGGTACCATAGATCATCAATCGGCGCTCCGTTGAAGATCCCCACCCCCTCCCAGCTAGCGGTGAGTCCTCCTAGTTCCGGAGGATGTTGAGCTCTTCTTGTATAAGTTCTGATGTCACTTGTTTTATTTTGATTGTTGGTAGCCATGAGCTTGTCATGGGAACCTTCCAAATTGTATATAGAGGCTTCATAGATCGGAGTGTAGAAATGTTGGATTGTTTTTTTGAGTAGCCCCTTTTAAAATTTCTTGTCGAGTTGATGGTTGTTTGGCCTTCGACCCTAATTTATAAATAGTATTTTATTAATTGAGTTTTCCGCTAAGAGAAGGTTATTGAATGAATGTGTGACTGGACCAGGTGGTTCGCTCGGAGGTCAGAAATGGCCTTCGAGTGCCGGCCACGCTTAGGGTACCCTCCCGGGGCGTGACAAGTTCTTTGTTTGCCTGGTTGTTTGTAAATTTGTTAATGATAAGTCTATTCAAAAGTTGATTCGAGACAACGTGTCTTTTTTATAATTATACAAAATATTTTGAATAGAAATAAGAACATAATTAAATTTAAAGAAGACATGAATTGCATGCGATCACTAAAAATATTAGTTGATTCAAAATATTACCAACGTATTTAATAGCGACAAAAGTATATTGTCAAGCAATGTATGCAAAAATACAAAAGCGCATAAATGTCATGTGCATGTTCATTAACTGAAATGAAAACTTAAATTCTACTGAATTGTGATTCTTTCGCCAATATCATAATCAGTCCTACTCTTGTCAGGTTTTGGGGGTGCCTCACTGTCACAAATAGCTTCACATTCAATCTTTTTCATTCCATAATACAATAATAGTTGCACGTATTTCATACGTATCAACTCTAGATCGAATGAATCTAAGATCCCATTGCCAGAACTGAAATGTAATGCATAAGCTGCTACATATAGTCTAAAATCCCTAAAATTTATAAATTTACAACAAGTTAGAATATTTCTCAAGATAGTATAAAAGAGGAAAAACTGAATATACTTACAAGCCTCCTTTAGTCTACTGTGGTATACCATTGACATAAAGAATGTCAAATGAATCAAAAACAGAGTGCGCGCTATACTTTGTGTGAGAGGCCACATCCAACCCTTTTTTCGTATGAAAATCAGACATAAATACATACATGGGAATGAGATGGGCATATTTCTTCACCTCGTTGTGAATATACAAATGGTGCAGTGCATTACTGGTTGAATCGTACACCATTCATACATTATTCGTTGAAACAAACAATAATCAACACCCAATGAAACCTCTCATTCACATTGACTGGAATAAAAATATTGTCCACTGAATGCCATGGTACAGTACAGTACATCCTGTATCCTTTTATATACTCGAGGATGGTCTCTTCTAAACTCACCTTAGAAGCTGGATTTTCAGCATTGTTATATGCTTTCTAGATGCAACTTATTAAGTTGTTGAAATTGCTATCAACTTTGCTGAACTTATAGGCTAAGCTAGTGGAATATTTTGCTTTTTTCCTCATATAGTAGAAGAGCACATCTATGTGCTGAAAGATAATAATGTTAAAATTAATATTAAAAATAATAAACTAAAAGTATGTCAGTCATACAAATTTATAAATTAAAAGTATATTAAAAATAATGAACAAAATATTATACCGAGTCATCGAGAAATTGCCCTACATTAGCAAGTTTGTAGAACCAATTTTTGTTGTCAGTTTTAACAACCCCATAATCAAAGCACTGTTTTAACGCTGTTTTATTCTTTTTGTATTTGTCCTCATTGTTCTTCCAGTAAAGTAAGACAAAAAAATTAACTTAGAGGTTAATACAATAAAATGTATAAGTATAAAACTTTGATCTAAATTAACAACATATAAATATGTACATAAATTATTCATACTTTTTATATCAAATTATTACTTGGTATGATGCCTGGCCAATAAACCTTATCTTAACCAATTCTAGAAGTTGATAAAGGTAGATTTTTCCTCATCTTCTAGCAAAGCAGTGAATGGATGTTTCAAACCAAAAATTGAAGGAGACTTTGAAAAACACCCTGAAATATATATATGTTGATTTTCAGTGTTAACTCATTGTATAAAATTCGTTGTTGAAAAAATGGTTTAAACTTGTATATGATCTAAATGAAATAGTGTATGGCGATGTGTTATATGGACCTGGGTGCCTAATCCTTTGAATATGTAAAGGTGTATGATTGTCCACTATGGACTATTCATGAACTACAATGCTTCTTTCTAGATTGAGGCTTGGGAGAAATTGATCCGCCAACAAAAAATGGGATTTGGGTACGTCTGCGTTGGGCATTGAAAGTAAAAGTGGTATAGGATATACAATAGACTCCTCAACAGATGAAGATGGCATAGTTATTTCTTTAGGATAATCTCCTAGATTTAGGTCTTCTTCAGTATCATACATCTGAGACTTAGTTGGGGCTGGCAGTGTTACTTCTTTGGGACAATCACCTGGAGATGGGTCTTTTTCACTATCAGATAGATGTGACAATAATTTTTGGTGTTCACTATCAGCAGTAGTCGACCCGTTCTGATGAGGGTACAGAAGAACAACTTGACAAATCAAATAAAAATAAATAACTAATAAACTTTTAAATACATACTGCTGGGGGCTTGTTCATATCTATTTGATCATCGACAAATTCTGGTTACTCATGAGAATCCTTATTCAAATTTTGAAAAACAACCTTATAAAAACAAAAAATTAGGTAATGTGTATACAAAATTCAATTTATATAGATTTTAAAGATAATTAAAATTGTAGTACTAATGTATAATTATACCACTAAAATGGTCTTATCAAGCAAGAGATCATCCAATTCTGGAGCCTTTAATGAATAAAAGTGAACAAAATTGAAATAATAAATATATATGTATATGTATAATTTAATATGTATAAATGTGGATTTGAGAGTGTTGTATAATAGTAATATACTTTGGGACTTCTATAAATATGAAATTGTATAAACTGTATATATAACTATACAATAAAGAAAGATGAAGGTTAATACAATAAAATGTATAAGTATAAAATATTGATTTAAATTAACAAGATATAAATATATACATACAGCTGAAGTTTTACTGACCTCAGTTTGTTCATCCATGGATTGTGGCTTCTAATTTGTTTCATTATGCAAATTTGGACAAACAATCTTGAAAAAAGGTTAGAATAACATGTATATAAATGCAATTTATAGATAATGTATACATTGAATTAAATAATATATGATTATTCAAACCTCTGAAATGATCTGATCAAGCAACAAATCCTCATTATTTGAATCCTTAAATATAGAAGCAAATAAAGAAAATTAAGATGACAAGTCAATATGTATAACTGCATTTATTTATACAATTGTTGAAATGTATAAATGAACAGTAAATTATAAAGTCATAAAATATGGTGCATGATCCATGTATGTGTAACATTATATACATAAATTTTGTATAAAATAGTATAAATAATAAGTAAAAAGACTTTACTTGTGGGTGATTTATGTTACTTGATTGTTCTGGAGCTTCCAAGATCGGATGGTGGATCAAAAAGAGGAGAATGGGGCTGGTTATTGAATGGTGAATATGTTGGAACTTCTTGCTCAGTTACCTCATTTGGTTTATTAGAATTTGTGTTTTTTTATTTGTGACCTCCAACACAACTGTGAAGTTGTCTTGTATCAATTTTCGCAGACCTTTGAACTCCTTCTTTATCTATATTAAGATTATAGAATAAAAATAAGAATTAACTATGATATATATATATATATATATATAGCTTATCAATTTTTTGAATGAATCAAATTCATTGCGAGATATTCTTAAATCAGACGACCTGCTAGATGATGATTTTTCAGTAGGGTCATCTATCTTTTTCCTCTGTACACGTTGGTTTATTGTTGGTTTATCAACTGCTTGATGAGTGCGTTTACCCTGCTTCTTTGAAGGTGGGAAGTTTGATATTTGGAAACTTGTTTTATTCATACATTCTATACATGTGCAACAACAGAATGCCTTGACTTCTTCAGCGCGGATATTGCACGACAGCCAACTTTCTCTTTGAATTTTATCTTCCTTAAATTTGGAGAATCTTCAAAATCATCATCGGGGTCAATAGGGTTACTGGGCACACCTACATCAACATGAGACTCTGACACAATGTACTTAGGCGATGATTGGAGGATTTGAATTTTTATAGTAGAAGGACTTATATTGTGAAAAAGTGATCTGCGTAAGTAAATTAACCTCGTTATACAGTGTTACTCAGAATTATACAACCCCAATAGCATACAATTATAACATTAGTATAACTAACTATATTTTGCATACAAAAACTTATTTAATTATATAATTATAATAAATGATTCAGATCAGTATAAGATATTTAAATAGTACATACACAATTCCAATATTTGATTTAATTTAAAAATCTGAAAAGACTTATCGGATTATCTTCATCACATAACATTCCCTTCAAGAAGTAATCTAGTCGAGTCTTATCTTTTCTCATTTTCCAGTCGAGAATTTTCGAAATGTGGTCAGACACCTTGACAACAATCTCTGGGTTAACCTTAGAACAACATTCGTAAAGCCATACTTGCATGGCAAGAGGGAAACCATGTATTATGTAATACTTCCTTTCTGTTGTCATCTTCTTAGGGAGGTTTTTGGCTAGTTCAACAGATGCTCTATTGCCCCATGTGTAGTCTATTATCTGCCAGACTCGACCAAATAAAAATCCATCCTGTCTATTGTTGAACAACTAGGCTCTGTAGATAGAATGAATGTATGAATGTATTACAACATTACAAACTTCAACACACATCATCATTATCACCCCATACCTTGCCAATAAAACTATCAATAAGATCTTATTTACCGATAGAATTTCTACCTTCAAAGTATTGGCTAAGAATTCTGTTTGGTACAACAGTGTCAAAAATAAAACTAGACACATCATCATCACACTTGAGATCAGAAATTATAGAAAAATCCATACGGATGAAGCATAGTCTAGTGCCATTTGTATAGATGAGGATACCATCTGTTGAACTACTTTCCAATTCACGCAACATAAAATACCTAAATAATTGTGCTTGAACATGACATCTTTTTATGGTAGTAAACTGAACAAAACATGTAGTACCACAGAAAAGCTTCAACTGAGATTCAAATAAATACTCTGCTAAATGATCCATAATGTCAATGTTTGCATAACATTACATGTGTGGAGTGTGCTTGGGATTTTTACTGAGAATGAATTTAACAATCTAACAAAAATAAATGAGCTTAATTAAATTGACTTTTAAAAAACATACAAAAAGAATTGAAATTATTACTAAATATAAATTAATATATAGTATATATCATTTAGATATATATAACCAGTACTAATCTTAAATATAAATCTTCATATAATGTGGAGTAGCAATTCTTATACACAAATGCTTAGGTAGTGTATAATTGATTGTATATGTATAAATAAACTTTATGACCGTATATATGTCATCATATACTATTGTTATTATTATACAACTAATGTATATATCTTTTTTTTATACAAATATAATTTAGCAAAAAAAAGACTTATACAATATATAAGAATTAATATGTTTGACATGTCAAATTATTTCTATACAACAAAATAAAACAGTTAACACTTATACATGTTAGTTTATCCCAAATGTATACAAATAGGATTATACAAATTAGGTTTATATAAAATACCTGAGATCTTTCAGTTTCATGTCATCATATATTATTGATATTATTATACAACTAATGTATATAGCTTCTTTTATACAAATATGATTTAGCAAAAATTAGACTTATACAACATACAAGGATTAATATGTTTGGCACATCAAATTGTTTGTATCCAACAATATGAAACAATTAACACTTATACATGTTAGTTTACCCCAACTGTATACAAATAAGTATTATACAAATTAGGTTTATACAAAATATCTTTCAGTTTCACTATTATCAACTGAAGCTTCATCACCATCCTCTTCGGTAATTGATTCATTATTAGTAGGATTAATTTCTTTTGATTTCTTTTTTTAGACCTTAAATCTACTTGGCCCTTTTGTTTTGACTCAACTGATTTTGCAGCTTTTTCTATTTCTTGTTGTGTGATTTGTTGAACCTTTAGTAGGTCGTTTCTATGCTTGGACCCGATCTCATAGTCTTCAATAGATCTGGCATTGTCAATCTCTTTACTTCTTGCAATTGATACTGTATTTTCTCTCAATAATTGTGTTAGGCCGATAGAAAATGATGGAAAACTTTGAGGGGAATGGGCATGCAATGGTATACCTCGTGTGACTCTCATATATGGAGTCTGTACATTCATTATTTGAGAATCAACACTAACAATCGATTGGAAAAGACTAATTCTGAAGTTTCAAACTGAAAAAAGATGAAAGCACTGAAGAACACAAAATTTTTCAAATTTGAAAAAAAATATGAAAAAAGAACACACAATGAAGAACTAATAGACAATTTAGCATTTACCTGAAAAGAGATTATAAATTAGGAGGGAGAGTGAGATTGGTGAAAATTCAAAATTCATTACACTACGAGATTTTAGGAGCGAATTTTGAGTTGAATAGAGAGAGAAAGGAAGGGAACTGTATAATAGAAATAAAAAAGGAAAGTGGAAACGTTTTTTATTCTGATACAAATCAAAAAGTTTCCGTAGCAAATTTCATCAAAATATACCCACACACGGTAATAAAATAAAACTATACCCATATGGAGTAATAAAGTAGTAATGATTGTCATTTTATGTAATTTTCCCTTTCCTAAAATTACAATTTGGAACTTGCACAAATACTTTGAATTACCTAGTAAATTGAAGGGACTTTTTTTAATGTATGTTATAAAAAAAAGATAAGTGTCAAAAATATATTTGAACTATCCCCTTTTTTGAGTTTCATACGTAAATTATTGGGAGTATGAGTTTCATACCTAAACTATCACTTCTCAAACTAAGAAGTGATAGTTTAGGTATGAAACTTACATGACTTCCAATAGTTTAGGTATGAAACTCAAAAATAGGGGATAATTTAGGTGTGTTTTCAACACTTATCTCTAAAAAAGAAAAAGAAGATAGCCTGATGCACTCAAGTTCTTGTTATGTGTGGGATTTCTAGAAAGGTGTAATGATCTTGAGGGTCATTTTCGGAAATTTATGCGAAACTACCATCTTACCCCTACCGTTAGTGCCCTTAAGTGTTATTTGTTCAATTTGTGTGGTTGAATGTATTAAAGTCTTAATAGTTGGTGAATTGGGAAAATTCTTGAGCTTTATAGAGTTAAGATGTTAAAAAGTAGCTTTCATTACCCAATATATTTACGGGTCTCGAAACGGAATTCCATCAGCTCTAAAAGGTGAAAATTGATCTAGGAGAATCGTTGGAAACAAATTTTGGGTTGATATGTGAATTTGAGGTCTTAAATTGAAAGGTGAGGTTTTAAATGAGTTGGTTTGACTTTGGTCAACATTTTGAGATTCGAGCGTCGGATGAGAATTTTGTCAGTTCTATTGTGTTCGAAATGTCGAATTTAGTCTAGTTGAACATTTACTTAGAGATCCGTAACCTTAATCGTTATTTGGAGTTTTTAGGCCAAAAGTTGAGTTTTAGGTCAATAAAGGGCCCGAGAGGGCATTTTCTTCAAAACAGTTCCTTTTTAAAAATCTGACGATTCCATTGAGTCCGAAATATCGAATTCATATTAGTGGCATATCGGGTTTATTTTTTTGGGAACCCAAATAAGTTTTGAGGGTCCAACCGATAGTATTTTGGACTGTATTTTAACTGCAGATTCTATTTCTGGTGCAGCTTAAGTTACTCTTCGCGATCGCGACCTAAGATCATGCGATCACGAAGTGTGAGTTCATAGTTCCTCGTGATCACGAGGGAGGGAACTCGATCGCGATGGGTCACTGTCCAGTGCTCCGCGATCGCGAGAGTTAGTAGCTCGCAATCGCGAATCGCAATTCTTGCCTGAACAGTGTTCAACTTCGGGAGAAATTTCATTTTCACCATTTTTGAGTTCTTGAGCTTTTGGGGTGATTTTGAGAGGAGGTTTTTGAATAAAATCATTGGGTAAGTGATTTTTAACCTAAAACATTCTTTTTTCATTAATGATTTGATGATTTTAACTTATAAACTTTAGTTTCAAACTCCAAAACTTCTTTTTTCTTCCCTAATCCAAAATTAAGGAAATTGGTAATTTCTAACTAGTTTTGTATTCTATTTTTATGGATTTTCAACCATGAGTTTCTTATTACTAGTAGAACGTATTTTTTTCAATCAAATTTCAGATTTGACCCTTTTTAAAAATGATCAATTTTTGGACCATTTTATCCCTGATTTCGAAACCTATCAAATGGGTGTCATTGGAGTCCTTATAATGCGTATGTTTCATTCTTGATAGTGGGTTGTCATTTCGAGCGTTGAATTCATAGGTTGTTCGTCCGGTTGAGTGTTTGAGTGGGATTTCGACAGTTGAGGTAGGTTTGGCTATCCTTCTTGGGGCTGAGTTGGGGTGATTAGTCAAATTCTATGTTGTAAATTTGGGATGGGGTTGTATTGTTATTTGGGACTGATAAGTTATAATGTGATGCCCATGTAGGGGCATATATGAGCTGTATAGCCCATGTGGGGGGCCTGGTGTGATATTTTATCTGCGATTGAGACTGTGTAATCCATGACTTAATTGATTTAGAAACATGAAGAGGTTCTTTGACTTATAATGACCTCTTGAGGGGTTGAGTTAGGGGTTTTGAGCGTGCTTGATTATTGAAATATTATCGAGAAAGGGGCAAGCATTTAAATCGAAGTATTTCCTTCCCATTACTATCTATTGAGGGTGAATATCATGTTTAGGTGAAGTTTTAAAAATTTTGAACCTTGTACTACATGTTGAGTTAAATATTACCTTCATGCCTTATATGTTATAAATGCATTCATCCTCATTCATATTATCATTGATCATTGAGAAGTCGAGAACTGTTGAAATCCTTTTTGAGAAAGAAAATGTGTCATCTTTTGTATCCTTGACCACGAGTAGGTGGCAAGTGGATAAGATATTGGTATCATGAGTCCTTGTACCTGCGCTGGGTGGTGAGGTAGTTGATACATTAGGATTGTGACAAGGTATATGGTCTTCGAGACCCCCATGGGTAGCACAGCTCAGCAACACAGCTCGGCGGGTGTATACGATACGTTATGCGACAACCTTGATCACATCGTACCATCATATCATTGCATCATTATAATGAATTGCATTGCATTGATACCTCTGATATTTACTCTATCTGTTTTATTATGATATTGAACTGAATTTATGTGTTTACCTTAATCGCGCCACTCTATATAAATTAGCGGCAGCATAGCCGCAGTGGGACTTTTCTGCATGCAGGTGGAAGCGGTCCATAGTTTATTTCATATTTTTTGATTAATTCCTCATACTCAGTCGGTTAAACTTATTGAGTACATGTGAATTGTATTCACCCCTACTTTCGTGTCCCTTTTAATGTAGATACTAGCCAAGGTGTCATCGCAGTAGTTGGTTCTTGCAAGATACATTATCATCAGATCAGTAGTGGTGAGCTCTTGGGATCTAGATCACCGCTAGTCCATCTTTTCTTTACAGTCTTTTCTATATTTGGAGACTTAAATTGTTTATTCAGATTTAGATTTGCATTTAAATGCTCTTAAGCTTATAATACTAGGTTTTGGGATAATTTTGTTGTTGTCCTTTTATTGTATTTATTTGTGGCTTAACTTTTCTTTAGGAGTGTCATATAGTTTTACTTTTAGGCTTACACATCAGAATGAGGTTTGGGATGTGTGTCATCATGACCTTAGTTTTTGGGGTGTGACAAATTAGTGTCAGAGTGTTAGGTTCACTGATCTCATAAGTTAAAGAGTAGTATATCTAGTAGAGTCTTGCGCATCGGTACATAGACGTCCGTACTTATATTCGAGAGGTTACAAGATACCTAATAGGAGAAATTTCTTCCATTGATTCCTTTTGTGCGAGTTATTCATATCAAATGTTATGAACCTCTATTCTATTCTTTCCATATTAATGGTAATGGCCGGTCTTGATGTGCAGCTCCTGCTTGAGGATGATCTAGTGAGGCCCCACCTAGCCCATTTATGAGTATGATAATGTGGAGCATTAGGCTAAACAAGTGGAGAGGTGATCAGTTAGACCTTGATTGTTTAGATATCAGATTTTAGGTATCCATTCAGCCCCGCTTTACATTCCTCCAAGATCTGTGGCTTCATCTATTTTTGTGCTAGTTTTGCTATGTCTACATCAGAGAAAAATAATTTTGAGAGATTCATTGGATCTTTGCCTCCCAAGTTTGATAGTATAACTGGTGAGATGGCTTCTGACTTTTTGATTGAGTGTCAGGACAGGTTGTTTAATTTGGATATTTTGAAGGCACATGGAGTGTGTTGTACCTCTTGCTGAAGTTTCCTCGAGAGGTTTATGCCATATAGTCTTCATGATCATTATAGAGATAAGTTCGATAGACTAGAGCAGGGCTTCTTATCAGTATCATAGTATGAGGCTCGCTTCCATAAGTTATCTCGATATGCCATGTCGAGTATTCCCACCGAGTTTGAGAAGATTCGCAAGTTGGTAAAGGGATTCACCGGTTATCTTCGGGAGGCCACAACCTCTCTTGTGTTATTGGGTGGTTCTTTTTAAAGTATTATTGATCATGCCAGGAGGATAGAGAGTATCAGACATGCTAAACAAGGTGGCTCCAAGAGGTTTTGTTGCCAAGGTCAGTTCAATGGTCATTCATCCAGAGGTAGAGGTTATTTGGGTCATGGCACCTAGGGATATCAAGATAGGCAAGTGCATGCAGTGATTCAGGGTACAAATAATATTTGTGGATCTTATGGTTATCCTCAGCAAGGTTTCAATCCTCCAGGATATTTTGTTGTGATGAGTTTGAATATGAGGCAAGGAATTTCCCCAAGTGTGATTCCTCTTCTATTCAACTAGGGTCACAGTTTGTCCGTGATACACTAGTTTCAATTGTTGAAATGATTCATAGGGTACCAAAGGTGGATCTTATAGAGCTCGAGACAAGGTCGTAGTAGTTCTCAGAGTGGTAGTGGTGATTGGAGACTATGTTATGCTATATTGGGTGGATCTAAGAAGATGCCTCTGATGAGGGAATAACATGTATCGTCCCAGCTTGCCATCCCTCTATTTCAGTGTTATTAGATCTAGGTCTACCTATTCTTATGTGTCGATTTATTTTGCCGCGGATATAAATTATGTGTGTGAGCCCCTTGCACTACCTATTGTGTCTCTACCCCGGTAGGCAAGTCTTTAGTGGTAGATCGGGTGTACCAGGGATGAATAGAAACATTTACGGGTAGAGACAATCGGGAAGACTTGATCTTATTAAATATGCTTGATTTTAATGTGATATTTGGTATGGATTGGTTGTCTCCCTATCATCCAATTATAGATTGTTATCCAAAGGCCGTGACCTTAGCTCATCTTAGTTTGCCTCAGTTAATATGGATGGGTAATTCGAGTTAGTATCCTAAGAGGCTGATATCTTATATGTGTGCTCGTGGTTCAAGTGGGAGAGTATCACAATGGATTTCGTATCTGTATTATCAGAGCATTGGGTAAGTATGACTCTGTTTGGGTGATTGTGGACCTATTGATCAAATCAACCCATTTTTTTCCAGTGAAGACTAGCTATAGTGCGGAGTAGTTAGCTAGGATCTACTTTTGTGATATTATTAGTTTGCATGGGGTACCTATCTTTATTGTTTCGGATCAGGGTTCAGTGTTCACCTCTTTTTTTAGGAGGTATTGCAGCGTACTTTGGGTATGCGACTAGAGATGAGTTTAGCATTTCATCCCAGATCGATGGCCAGTCTGAGCAGACTATTCAGGTGTTGGAAGATATTCTTAGGGCTTGTGTGATGATTTTGGTGCCTGATGGGACCAACACTTGGCCTTAGCAAAGTTTGTCTATAATAGCAGTTATCACTCCAACATTCAGATAGCACCATTTGAGGCATTGTATGGTCGTAGGTGCCGATCACCCATTAGGTAGTTTGATTCAGTTACGATTGATGCATTGTATACTGACTTACTCAGAGATGCTATGAAAAGGGTGCGCTTGAGTCAGGGTCGACTATTGACAACCCAAAGTCGTTAGAAAAGTTATGCTGACAAGAGGGTTCGTTTCTAAGAATTCATGGTGGGTGATTGTGTGTGGCTTCAAATATCACCCATGAAGGGTGTGATGAGGTTCGAGAAGAAGGACAAGCTTATGCCGAGGTTTGTTAGCCCATTCAAGATTCTGAGGAGAGTGGGTGAGGTGGCTTATGAGTTGGACTTACCCCCTAGACTGTCAGCTGTCCATCCAGTTTTCATGTCTCTATGCTTCGCAAGTATATACCGGATGAGTCACATGTGATTTCTTATGATGCAGTAGATTTGGATCCAGATTTGACTTATGAGGAGGAACTGGTAGCTATCTGTCACGCCCCGAGAGGGTACCCTAGGCGTGGCCGGCACTCATAAATCATCTCTGGCTTCTGAGAGAACCACTTGGTCTTATTACTCATTTGTTCATCAACGGAAGACTTAAGAATACTAATGTGGGCTTGTCATCATCAATATTAAAAGAAAAAAAATGATAATTCTTAGAAGAAGTAGTTTCTAAGGAGAACTACTTGGATTACATCATCAAACACTGTCTATGAAGCCTCTAATACTCTTAGATGGTGCCAATGACATGTCCATGGCTACCTCAAAAGAAACATCACACTCAACAATAATAAAAGGATAAGGAGTTCCTTCGAATACAAGAAGGACTCACCAAATAGCCGAAAAGAAATGATCTTCAACGATGCGCCTATTGAGGATCTCTAACACTTGTATCTGCATCATAAAACGATGTAGGTCGAATGACGTCAGTACATGGAATGTACGAGTATGTAAAATGGCAGGAAGGTAAGGACAGATATCAAGAAACTCCTCTCAAGAAAACTCAGCTCAGAACTCAACATCATCTCAACATCAATATGTAATGCAAGTTTAAAATATAATAATAAAAATAATAGTAATAAGCAATGCTTACTCAGTTGGGAGTTTCTCTAATCGACAACCATCACTTATGAGCTAGCGATGATACAACGAAGCGATGTCGTTGCCACATCCATCCAATACCTTGCCAGGGTAAAGGACATCACTATCTTGGATCCACTCATCAAAGTCCTCTTTTTGGGACTTAAGAGGCATAGCCTCCATCCTACGCTGGCTACATAGTTCTGGGGTTTGAGTCAATTAAACTCTTACCCAACTCGGTGCTCAATACTACTCCCAAAATATGTGCTCATATTAAACTCATCATCTAGTCTCATTGGACTTTAATTTAAATCATCAAACTCATCTCATTTCATGTTCATCAATCATTATACTTCCAAAAATATCATTTACATCTCATTAAAACATCTTGCTCAAAATATCATTTGCTCAAATTCATTCAAACTCAACTCTTTTGCTTTTTCAAAACTCAATAAAATACATATATAGTATTAATTCATATAACTTTCTTTTTATCAATGAAAATAATAAAAACCATCATCTTTACTCAAAACATGTGTAAAAATATTCATGAACATCAAATCAATTAGAATTCATGGGAAAGTAGTCATGAACAATAATTCCAATAATATGAGAGATAACAATAATAATAGTATTAATGCATAAATATATCAAAATCAATAGAAGAAGAATTAATTTATTTAGAATTCAAGATTTGGATAAAACTCAACTATAACTCAATTATAATGAATTTAAATATTGGGTGCATGGACGAACTCAATCCAATGCTATGAAAGCCTTACATACCTTAAATCGGAAGCTTTACTTCGAATTGGAACACTCTTGGACCCCTAGCCTTTTCTTCTCACCGGTTTGTTTTGTATACTACCCGGAGTATAAGAATCACCAGAGTAGTATTTTTATACTACTAAAACTAAAACTATATTTGAGAAGGAGTAAAGAAGTATATAGAGAGAAGAGTTGCTTAAGAAAGCTTGGTGAATAAAATGAGGAAATAAGGTGGGTATTTATAGGTGTGGAGGAGGGACCTAACAATAAATAAACATAATCATAAAGGATGATCTTGAAAATTCAATGAAGAATTTTTATGTCATGGATGATGTCAAATGGTTCTAGATCTTTCTATGGTAGGTGAGATGAAATCTCTTTTAACGGAATATCCGTTTTCGAAGCTGCGTTTGAATAAGATAAATTCCTTATTAGAATTTAGTGTCTTCATAAGAATTGTAGATATAGAAGTCTAGTTTCAGTTAGTTCAAGAATCATCCGATTTGGAGCATTCTACATCGAGATATGAATTTTATTCTACAAATACTCCATTCTGTCACAACACTATGTCTTGCAAAGATCAATTTATTTGATCTACTTAAACTCCGAATCTTAAGAAGTGTTCTTCATGAAAGTTGTAGGTAATGATGTTGTGGTTACTCAGAAATTTGAATCACCTAATGTGGACCATCCTATGAAAAGTTATGCCCAAATTACTTTAGGCATGAGAGAACATGATCAAAATACTTTAGGCATGAGAGAACATGATCAAAATACTTTTAGAATATGATCAAAATACTTTAGAATATGATAAAAATACTTTAGTCATGAGAGAACATGATCAAAATACTTTTAGAATATGATCAAAATACTTTAGAACATGATCAAAATACTTTAGTCATGAGAGAACATAATATAATCAAAATACTTTAGTCATGAGAGAAATAATTATGATCAAAATACTTTAGACATGAGAGATCATAATATAATCAAAATACTTTAGTCATTAGAGAACATAATTATGATCAAAATACTTTAGTAATGAGAGATCGTACTATGATAAAAATATTTTTAGGCATGAGAGATCATAATATAATCAAAATACTTTAAAACATTTTTATGTCTTAATATAAGGACCTTTCATAAATCAAATTTTTTTTAATGCATTTAAGAGACAACATAAACTAACATAAGATAGGTGATTAAACTTCAAATATTTAATAATCTATGCAATTAGAATCATGATATGAAAATCCATAAAGTTTCATGCTTGAATTAAATAGGTTTTTTGATAATTTATTTGGACTTCATGAATGAAAGGATCCATGAATCAATAATATTTTAAGGGGTGTTACACTATCCTAGACAGACAGCTTCGTAGGCTCAGGACTAAGGCGATCACTTTGGTCAAGGTGCAGTGGTAACATCGGCGTGTTGAGGAGGCGACTTGGGAGTTAGAGTCTGATATGCAGGTCCGGTACCCTCAGCTTTTTTAGACTCTATGTAGTTTTCTTTATCTTATGTTCGAGGACAAACATCATTTTTAGTGGTGGATGTTGTAAGGACCTTGAGGGTCATTTTCTAAAATTTGCACGAAATTACCACCTTACCCCTACCGTTAGTTCCCTTGAGTGTTATTTAATCAGTTTATGTAGTTAAATGTGTTAAAGTCTTAATAGTTGGTGAATTGGGTAAATTCTTGAGTTTTATAGAGTTAAGATGTTAAAATATTATTTTTGATACCAAAAAAAGTTACGGGTCTCGGAATAGGATTCCATCAGTTCCATCAGCTCCAAAATGTGAAAATTAGTCTAAGAGAGTCATCGGAAACAGATTTGGGGTGATATGTTAATTTGATGTCTTAAGTTGAAAGGTGAGGTTTTAATTGGGTTGGTTTGACTTGGGTCAAAATTTTGAGATCCGGGCGTCGGATGAGACTTCTTTCAGTTTCGTTGCATCCGAAACGTCGAATTTGTTCAAGTTGAACATTGACTTAGAGCACTGGGACCTTAATCATCGTTTTGAGTTTTTAGGCCAAAAGTTGAGTTTTAGGCCAATAAAGGGTCCTAAAGGGCATTTTTGTCAAAAGTTCTTTTGAAAATCTAATGATTCTATTGAATTCAAAATGTCGAATTCAGTGTAGTAGAACATCCAATTTATTTTTTTTGGACTCCCAATGATTTGTGAGGGTCAAATCAAGAGTATTCGAGATCGTGTTTCAACTACAGATTCTATTTCTGGTGCAACTTAAGTTACTCTTCGCGATCACAACCTAAGGTCACGTGATCGCGAAGTGTGATTTCATTGTTCCTTGCGATTGTGAGGGAAGGCATGCGATCACGGTGGGTCACTATCCCGTGCTTCCCGATCGCGAGAGTTAGTAGCTCGCGATCGCAATGCATAATTCTTGCCTGAATAGTGTTCAGCTTCGGGAGAAATCCCATTTTCACCATTTTTGAGTTCTTGAGCTTATTGAGGCGATTTTGAGATGAGGTTCTTGAGTAAAATCGTTGGGTAAGTGATTTTTAACCTAAAACTTTCCTTTTTCATTAATTATTTGATAATTTAAACTCCTAAACTTTAGTTTCAAACTCCAAAACTTCTTGTTTCTTCCCTAATCTAAATTTAAAGAAATTTGTGATTTCTAACTCGTTTGTTACTCTATTTTTATGGGGTTTTCAACCATGCGTTCTTATTACTAATAGAACATATTTTTTCAATTAAATTTCAGATTTGACCCTTTTCGAAAATGATCAATTTTTGGATTATTTTACCTCCGATTTTGAAACCTATCCATATGGGTGTTATTCGATTCCTTAAGACACGTATGTTTCATTCTTGATTGTGGGTTGTTATTTTAAGTGTTGAATTCAAAGGTTGTTCATCCGGTAGAGCGTTCGAATGAGATTTCGACAATTGAGGTAGGTTTGGTTATTCTTCTTGGGGCTGAGTTGGAGTGATTAGTCAAATTCTATGTTGTAGACTTTGGGATGGATTTGTAGTGTAGTTTGGGACTGATAAGTTAAATTGTGATGCCCGTGTGGAGGATTATATGTGTTGTGTAGCCCGTGTGGGGCCTTATGTGATATTTTATCTGTGATTAAGACAGTGTAATCCATGACTTAACTGAGTTAGAAACGTGAAGAGGTTATTTGAATTGTAAAATGCCCGCCTGAGGGGTTGAGTTGGGGATTTTGAGCATGTCTGAGTATTGAAATATTGTCGAGAAAGGGGTGAACATTTAAATCCAAGTATTTCCTTCCCATTACCGTCTATTGAGGGTGAATATCATGTTTAGGTGAAGTTTTGAGAACTTTGAACCTTGTACTATATGTTGAGTTGATTATTACCTCAATGCCTTATATGTTGTAAATGAATTCATCCTCATTCATATTATCATTGATCATTGGGAAGTTGAGAACTCTGGAAATCTTTTTTGAGAAAGCAAATATGACATCTTTTGTATCCTTGACCATGAGTAGGTGGAAAGTGGATGAGATATTAGTATCATGAGTCCTTGGTCATGAGCTGGGTGGCGAGGTAGTTGATACATTGGGATTGTGATGAGTTATATGGTCTGTGAGACCTCCATGGGTAGCACAGCTCGGCAACACAGCTAGGTAGGTGTATACGACAGGTTGTGCGACAACCTTGATCCCATCATACCATCATATCATTGCATCATTATAATGCATTGAATTGCATTGATACTTGTGATATTTGCTCTAACTCTTTAATTGTGATATTGAACTGTATTCATGTGTTTACCTTATTTGCGCCATTCTATATAAATTGGCGACAGCATAGCCGTAGTGGGACTTTTCTGCGTGCAGGTGGAAGCGCTCCTTAGTTTATTACATAGTTTTTGATTAATTCCTTATACTCAGTCAGTTAAACCTACTGAGTACATGTGGATTGTATTCACCCCTACTTTTGTGTCCTTTTTGATGTAGATACTAGCCAGGGTGTCCATCACAATAGTTGATTCTAGTAGGATACATCATCATCAGATCAGTGGTGGTGAGATCTTGGGATCTAGATCGCCGCTAGTCCATCTTTCCTTTACAGTTTTTTATATATTCAGAGACTTAAGCTGTGTATTCAGACTCAGATTTGTATTTAGATGCTCTTAAGCTTATGATACCAGGTTTTTGGATAATTTCGTTGTTGTCCTTTTATTGCGTTTATTTGTGGCTTGACTTCCTTTTGGGAGTCTCGTATGATTTTTATTTTTAAGCTTACACATCGGAATAGGGTTTGGGATGTGTGTCATCATGACCTCGATTTTTGGATCTTGATAAAAAAGGTCGGACCACAATAATGGTCTATTATACGTAGTCTTACACTGCATATCCGCAAAAGGTTATTTTCATGAACATGTAACCTCTTAATAACACATGACCACAACTTTTCAATTGCACCAAGGTTTCTCTTATTGTAAAATAAAATTATCCGAGTGAACTAATTTCACTGATAATACATATCTATACGTACTGTGTAAAAGTTGTACCTCTATATCTAAGAAAACATATTTTTATATTTAATTACAAATAATCTGATTTATATGTCTAAGGAAACATATCCCTGTAATTGTGCAAACATATTAGATCGTCCAATACTCCCCTCAAGTTAGAGCATGAATTGTGGAAATGCCTAACTTAGCCAACAACTTATAAAACTGATCATGCCCAAAATTCTTGGTGAGTATATCAATCAGCTGGTTCTGTGAAGAGATATGATGAGTCATAAGTCTCTGTAAATTTGACATCTGATTGCTTGCAAGTCGATTTTATTGAAAACTTTATTATTCGTGATCTTATTGTCAAATAATATGTGTGTAGGGATGAAAAATGACGCGAGACGGTACTGTTGTGGATCAATCACGAAGATTTCAACCTCCCCACATAGCATGCCAACCTTTTTCAACATGCACAAATTAAAGGCTAGTCCAAATTCTGCATATAAAAAACAATACAACATTCAGCGGCGGATCCAGATTTGAAGACAATGGGGGCTCATTTTCTGTAACATGAAGTTGATAGCCTAGAAAGATTTCTTTCCAGAAGCTTTGTAATATTTTTATCGGAGAAAGTCAAAAATATCTTTAAATTATGCGAAATTGAACAAAAAATGTTCTGAGTTTATAGTTTGATGTAAAAATGACCTTATCGATAATAATTTGATCTAAAATACTTCTGTTACTTAATGGGTCCAAAATGCCTCTTTTCCAAATAAATATATTGCTCATTTCTTTTCTTTTTAATTACCTTCTTATAATTTTTTTAATTGGAAATTTTTTATCCTTCTTTAATTTGGGAAAATAATTAAGCAATAAAAATATTTTTTATTTTATTAGGAATTTTATTTAGCGTTATCTAAATGAAAATTACTGATGGGGTTATACTATGATCTTATGTATATGATCTATATTATCAATTAAAAAAGGTATATAGAGTTATTCTATTTTAATTGTTAAAATGAGATTAAGAAGAAAAAAATATTATTTCCTGCATATTTTATTAATTAAAGTGATTTTAAAAGAAAAGAAACAAGATAAGGTTCTTTAATAGTAGTATTTTTATTTGAAGTAGAATATGTTTAAAAAGAAAAAATACTAATATATTTATTAGAAAAAAATATTATTGACCCATTATGTAACAATAAGAATATTTTTTATTCAAACTATTAGCAATAAAAATATTTTTTGACCAAATTATTAAATGAGAATATTTTTATCCAATTTCATATAATTTAAAGATATTTTTAACTCTTTTACGATATTTTTATAGTTTAGTTAATAAATAATAGAAAAGTGGAAAAACAATGAATAAAAGATGAGCAAAATCTTAGCAGTGAAAACTGAATAGGTAAAAAAGAAGAGTCAAAAACGTATGTAGTAGTTCAGCACTTCAGCTTGCCTGTGCTCCAACAAAAAAAAGAAGAAGATAATTTGCAGTTACACTTAGTAGGATTCGAACCCTAATCATAAGATATTAGGTGTTTTGTTTTTAGTTGTTTGTTTATTTTTTTTTAATAAATTGGGTCATGTAAGGAATATGCTTTGTATGAGGTGGTGTAAGGTGGTGTTTATATTCATTAATTCATCAATAAAATATCAAAATTTAACCTAAAAAAACCCTAATCACAAGTCATCCGACACACTACACGTGGATCCGCCTGGCAACATTAGATAAAGGAAAATGGACATTTGTGATACCAAAAAGAAAAAAGAAAAAATAGGACAAACATTTAGGGAAAATGAAAAAAAAACTGTTAGGCTTCTATAATAACTCAATTAGTTACATGCTGATTTCATACATACAAATTCAGCATTTCATGATTTCATATCTAATTTTAGTGAACTGTGAACCCTCACCCCTCTCCGCACCTATAATAAATTCTTATAAGAAAGTTTTAACCTCCCCGCCTTGCATCCGAATAGAACAAAATTCGCCCCCGCCTCGTTGTCATTCTTATTATGTATAAATTTTATACTTATAGGGATGGGCATGGAGTAGCAAAGTGAGAGTAGTGAGCATATCAAATAATGTCTTAGTCCTAATACTAATTAATAAATTAAGGCACAAATAAATAATTGACAAGAATCTTATCTTAGATTAGTAAAATAGATCTTGACGTCATCCCTTTCATCATCAATGCTTAACCAAAACTAGGACTAGTTCGGATCTGGTGAAGGTTCATTTGATGCCTTAATAAAACTAAGAACAGAAAGTACATTAAATTAAAACATTGTCTTTACCATTTGTCAACAACCCTATGGTTATAGTATTAGTTTTGTATTTCTTGTTAGGATATAATATTAGTTCTAACTACTTCAAGAAAACTATATTCGATTCCATTCATACACTATAATATACATAAAATTAAGAATTTCTTCTTCACCATCTATAAATCCCCCCTAGACCTCTCACCATCCACCCATCATACTTAAAGTCTACAAGAGAGGGAGCAATATTATAAACAGACAGAAAAAAAAATGGAGAGTGCCAATGCATCAATAATGCCAATGGAAAATAATATTAACGATATTGGGCTTATTAATTTCTTGGACCAGGATAATTTTGAACAATTTATTGAGCTTATTAGGGGTGAAACTGCTGACCCTATAGTAAAGTTTTGCCCAAACTATGATTTTGAATATATCACAGGTTGTTTTTCCGCGGCCAATGCGCAATTTGAGCCAACATCGATGGATTTCTATGATTGGAATGCTACAAGCTTGCCTGATCCTATTTCGCTATATACTTCGCTTCCTGGTGAAATGAAGCTCGATGAAGATGAGGAAGATTGTGATGAATCTTCTGGCACAACGGCTCCCCCCTCAACCGCGAGAGTGACTTCGGGAACGCCAACAACAAAAAGCACGAGGACTGACCGGTCGAGAACTTTGATTTCCGAACGGAAAAGGAGAGGAAGAATGAAGGAGAAGCTTTACGCTTTGCGATCCTTAGTTCCTAATATCACAAAGGTATGTACGAATTACGATCTATTCCTTTTTATCACAATTTATGTGAAGATGTTTTAATTAAGTATCTGTGTTTAAGAATAAAAGCAAGATTTTTTTAACTAGTTGTCCAAAATGAGCCTGTAATATTAGTGTGGTTATAAAGCATTTGACTTGTATTAGTGTGACTAAACAATCTCAATACATGTAAAATGATAATTAAGTTCTAATTAAATTACTACTAAATACTTCCTCCGTCCGAATTCATGTGATGTTATTTGATTTGACATCGAGTTTAAGAAAAAAATAAAAAAATAAAAACCTTTATAACTCATGCTATAAAGCACGTTATAAATGCTTGTATGACTAGAAATCATCTTATTAAGGGTAAATTTAAATTGTTATTAAATATAAAAATACGTCATTCTTTTTTAACCCAATCAAAAAAAAATGTATCACATAAATCTAGTGGAGGATAAATGGGAATACTATTTATCCTCTTGAGGATGAAGTGGAAAAATAAAGAACTTTACACTGTTGGTGCATGATTTGTTTATCCATGAAGAGGCTTGCGATACCCTTTTGATGTGGCTTGCGATACCCTTTTGATGTGTTAAACTCTAGTTTTGAGTGAAGAATCTTTCTATGGGCAGATGGATAAAGCCTCCATCATAGGAGATGCAATACTATACGTACAAGGACTGCAAACGAAAGCCAAGAAACTAAAAGTAGAAATAGCAGAGTTTGAGTCATCAATCAACGGAATGAACAATAATCAAAGTGGACTATTTCAAAATGCCAAGAAAATGAATTTCACGAGCTATTATCCAACAATCAAGAGGATAACAAAGGTCTGTTTTTACTAAAACCACATATTTCTTAACTCTTTTAATACCAGTGAAAAATATATGTGATAATAAACATGAAAAACTATTGCAGATGGACGTTACTCAAGTAGAAGAAAAAGGATTTTACGTGAGATTAGTTTGCAACAAAGGGCGAAAAATTGCAGCTTCTCTTTTCAAAGCTCTTGAGTCTCTCACTGGATTCAATGTTCAAAGTTCCAACTTGGCTACTTCTACCAATGATTATATTTTGACGTTCACTCTTAATGTAAGTTTTAATATTAGTTGATTATTAATTATTCCTTTTTCCATATTTAGCTCGCTTATTGGAAATATATGTATAGTGATCGTTTGTCTTTTTTTGTTTTTGTTTTTGTGTAAATGGATAAACAGGTGAGAGAATGTGAGGTGGACATAAACTTTGGCAATTTAAAGCTGTGGATAGCTAGTGCTTTTCTTAATCAAGCATTTGACTTAGAGACATCTCCATTGGTCTAATATGTCACGTTATTGTAACTTTTCAAAATATTGAACCCATCAAAGAATGAGAAATGTCATAAAGCGATAGTCGTTTGTAACTTTTAATTAATTAAAATTACGTGTCCTAGGCTAGCAATGGCGCGTTGTCGTTCGCATACATGCATGTGACAAACCTAATCATTTCCTAGATTTAATTATCTGTATTTCTACTATATTCCCTGGATTCTTGAAATTGCCATGGCAGTCTATGCCTATTGTAACCAGAATTATACATTCATTAGTTCAACTTTTAGGCAACAATGTATTGGTTAACGATGGAGATGTAGGCATATATTGAAGCATTTCAGTGAGATTTTTGCATGCAGTTTATTCGAGACTAGAGCCTTAGTTAAAGTAAGGAGGCACGGATCAGGGAATGGAAAAGTCTTTGGATGCCCATTTGGATTAATTAGCTGATTGTAAAGAACTGATAAATTTTAAATGCTTAAAAGTATTTTAAAATACTGAAACTGATTTTATGAATATCTAGTTATGTGTTAGGATAAAAGTGTTGAAATTTCTTATAAACAGTTGTCGTGTTTGGTAAAAGAAAAGTGATGATAAGTTATTCTTTTGTTAGAATTACTAAAAATCCCTAAAATATTTTGTAAGTAATTATAAATTTAAAAATATCCTCATAGAGAAAAAAAGAACGATGAATACAGAGTGAAAAGGAAATTAGTATTAATTTGTTTTGGAAAAGATATATTTTAATTCAAATCCACCTTCATTGATGGGTGGTTAGTATACCTCGTATATCAATAATCAACAGAAAAATACAGAGGTATGTGACACAAATTTTGAGTTCTTTTCTGAAAAAAGAGTCACCAAACCCCAACAAAACCATGACTCAGCCACCGGCGGCCAACCTTTTTCGGTGTTTGGTCTACTAAAATCTGCTTCAGAATTTCCACCATAACCTTCAAAATGTACCAATGTTCCTAAGCTGGTAAATCTTAGTCTGCCCAAAGAGATCTCTTTCCCAGATTTTCTCAACAAATCGGTTCAACAAAGTCATAATAGTCTTAGAAGAGATATTACTATGGTTGGGGGTATCCCAAAAATCAAATGGACGGAGGAAGAGGTTGATAGAATGAATCAAATTGAAGAGCTTCAATTCACAGTGATTGACAAATTTATACATGATTGGAGTGATTTAAAAGAATTAAGAAGGATAATTCCTCAACAATGTGATTGTAAGGGGAGTTGTCAAATTGGCCTATATATTTCATACTAAATATATTCTCATCCGTTTGACAAAACATGGGGGCTTTGTTAGTATGGTTTCGATGGGATATTTCTATATCAAATGCAAAGACGGGTATTCTTACCTAATGCTCACATTGATATATGATTCTAGATTTAAGATTAGCGAAGAAACTTTGATGGCCATGTCGTGAATCTCTTTTACTAACCTATTGCCCACTTTCTTTGTCAAAGAATGTTTGTTCTCTTTAGTTGTTGTTGCGGGTAAACTAATACAAATTGATCAAGCCACTATCAATAAGTCTAGGCCTAGTTGTGCTCGTGTGAAGGTGCTATTGGATTTGGAAAAAGATTTTCCTAAGGTTGTTTAGATGAACATAGAGAATGTGTTAAGAAATATTATATTATCATATATTCACTTTCCTATTTAGTGTAAATTAGATCCCACATAATATGGATCACAAATTTGGTGCTTTAGAACTAGACCTTAATTGATTTGTAACATATATATATAGGAGAAGAGAAATGGCTGTATATATGTATTGGTATTCTGTAAATACAACATACAACTTCAGCTATTTCTCTTTTCCTATATGATTTCACTACTCTTTCTTAAGTTTATGCATTCTCTATTTCGTAAGTTGGTATCAGTGCAGCCTTTAACTTTTCAAACAAATGCCAAACAATGATGACAACACAACAAATTGCAATTTTAGCACTTCAAATATCAGTCAGCGAAGTGCTGGTATAGATCTATCTAACCCATACTTTGTTCATCCTTCAGATCATCTAAATCACCTGCTCGTTCCAACGAAGCTGAATGGAACCAATTATCCATCATGGACTAAATCCATGATACATGACCTCATAGCCAAAAATAAAATTGGTTTTATCAATGGATCGATCAAATCACCTTCGAAAATCGAACAACCAATCGAACATGCTCAATGAAATCAATCTAACAGTATGATTTTTTCATACACACTCCGTGGAATATGATTTACCCAAAAGGGTTATTCATGCTAAGACCGCTCATCAAGTGTGGAAAGATCTTAGGGATCAATTCTCACAAAAGAATGCACCCGCAATTTATTAGATCTAGAAATCATTGGCATCTCTTTCGCAAGGTACACTGACAGTTTCTGCCTACTTTACAAAACCCAAAAGTCTTTTGGACGAGTTAGATATGCACAAATCTATACCTACTTACAATCAGATGAAAGAACATGTTGAACAAATAGAAGAAGATCGTGTAATAAACTTTTTCATGGGACTCAACCACACCTATGATGTTGTCCGTTCAATTGTCCTCATGATGTCACCATTATCTAACGTTCGTCAAGCCTACTCGCTTGTTATTCAAGAAGGAACCCAGCGAGGTATGGCATCAGAACAAGTGGAAAATTTCTCTAGTGCTGCTACTATTCAAAGTCGTCAAAATAAATTTTTAAACAAATCCAAAACAAGCATTGTGAACACTGCAACAGAGAGAGACATACACTTGATAATTGTAGGACTCTAAAATTTCATTGTAATTATTGTGAAAAAAGAGGTCATACAGAGGATAGGTATAAATTCAAAAATGGTACGTGAGTTTCAGATAAATCAAGCAACCAAAATGGGAAACAACCATCACGTAGAAGTCAAGGTGACTTATTAAATATTGTTCCAGCGGCTAATGTTCAGGATTCTTCTCAAACTTCACATGAACTCATTCTCAAGATACCAATGGTTATTCACATGGACTTTCTCCAAATAAACTTCAACAAATTGCTCAAGCTTTGTCTAATATGAATCAAAATTTTGTTACTGGTAATGTTGATACTTATGCAAACGCAACAAGTTTATCCTCTTTCCCACATGCATCAATTAATTTTGTATTTCATAAGCCATGGATATTGGACAGTAGAGCTACTGACCATATAATTTTTGATTCCACACTTTTCACACACACAGAATTTCCATCAATACCAATTGTTAATTTACCCATCAGATCTACTGCTTTCATCACTTGCACATGCACTATTCCTTTCGACAAAGATATCACCTTAAAAAATATTTTATGTGGTTCATATTTTTGCTTAAATTTAATGTCAGCAAGCAAACTCAGTAATGCCTTGCATTGTTGTGCTATGTTGTTTTCTACTTTTTGTGTCTTGTAGGATGTCTACGGAGAAAATGATTGGCTTGGATAAATAGCATGATGATCTTTATTACATGTCTCCATTGCAAAAGATACCCACCTCTCACCAAGTCTCTCAACCATCAAATATATGGCACATGCATCTTGGTCATCCATCATCGCCACATCTTAAATTAGTTTCTTCATTGTTGCCTTCTCATAATCTCTTTTTTAAAGATAATTGCACCATTTTTCCAATGGCGAAACAAATGAGACTTTCATTTTCTGTAAGTTCAATATCGAGTCATAATCCATTTGATTTATTGCATTATGATATTTGTGGTCCACACAGGGTATCCACACATTCGGGGGATCATTTCTTTCTTACTGTTGTGGATGATTTTACAAGATGCACTTGGGTATTTCTTATGAAAAAAATCTAATACACAAAATCTAGTAAAATCTTTTATTGCCTTTGCACGTACTCAATTTCATGCTTCAGTTTAAACCATAAGGGTAGCTAATGGAGGAGAAATCTTATCTATGAGAAGTTTCTTCCAGTCTCAAGGCATTGAATGTCAACAGACTTGCGTCTCTACTCCTCAACAAAATGGAGTAGTTGAACGAAAGCATCGTAATATTCTAGTTGAAGCAAGAGCATTATCATTTCAATCTCACTTACCTCTCTCTTTTTAGGGAGAACATGTGTTGACTGTTGTCTACCTCATCAATAGGCTTCCATCACCATTATTATCTTCTAAATCACCTTTTGATTTATTATATAACCATCCACCATCACTTGATCACTTAAAAATTTTCGGCTGTCTATGTTACGCAACAATTGTTAATCCTTCTCATAAATTTGATTCTTGTACAAAACGTTGCATCTTTGTTGGATATCATACTGATCAAAAGGGCTACAAACTTTATGATTTGGATACTAAAAAATATTTTGTAAGCCGAGATGTCAAATTTTTGGAAACCACTTTTCCTTTCTCAACTTCACCAAATCAACATTTTGTGTTTGAAAATTTTTCTTCAGGGTGCACGAATAATTGGCAGTATGCACCATCTTCCCCTAATATTTCACCTCAACCAACCCTATACCATGACATACATCAGCCCACATCTTCTCAATCGTTATCTCCAGTCGAACCCATTGAAGCATCAAAATTATCACAAGACGAACCTATAAATTCTGAAACCTCACCTTTGGTTGAACCTATTCTTGCACCAGATATTATAATAAATCCTTCAACGGAATCGATGACACCTTCTTCCACCCCAACAAATCCTTCTGCACCTCCCATAAGACAATCCCTCCATCCTAAACAACCTATGGCATGGCAAAAAGACTACATACTATCATCAAAAGTCAATCAATCAAACCCAACACCAAGTTCTCGTCAGGTACTCATTATCTTATTGCCAATTTTCTTTCTTACTCTCGTTTATCATCCACACATTGTACCTTTTTAGCTAACATTACAGGTCATACTGAGCCTACCTCATATGATCAATAAATTCTTGATCCTCACTAGAAACGAGCCATGAATACAGAATTAGAACAACTCCAACAGAATAATACATGGAGTTTGGTACCTCTTCTTGTTTGACATAAACCCATCGGTTGCAAATGGGTTTACAAAATTAAGTACAAGTCATATTGTACCATTGAAAGATATAAGGCTCGTCTAGTTTCTAAAGGGTACACTCAAGTAGAGGGTACTGATTATTAGGAAATATTTTCTCCTATAGCCAAACTTACTATCCTTCGTTGTCTTCTTACTGTTGTTGTTGCACGCAATTGGTTTGCCTACCAGCTAGACTTCCAAAATTCATTCCTTCATGGAGACTTGAATGAAGAAGTATATATGGTACCTCCACCTGGACTTCACTGATAGGGGGAGAACACTGTATGTCGTCTACACAAATTCCTCTATGGTCTCAAACAAGAATCAAGAAATTGGTTTCTCACCTTTTTAGAAACCATTCAAAAGGCCGGCTATGAACAATCAAAAGATGACTATTCTCTTCTGACCAAAGCCCAAGGTACGTCATTTACTGCAATTTTAATTTATGTTGATGATATAATTCTCACAAGAAATGATCTTAAAGAAATTGAGCATCTCAAAAGGTTCCTTCTCAAACTCTTATACATCAAAGATCTTGGAGATTTGAAATATTTTTTGGCTATAGAGTTTTCCAGATCAATAAAGGTATTTTCATGTCTCAAAGGAAATATGCATTAGACATCTTACAAGACTCAGGACTTCTAGGGGCACGCATAGACAAGTTTCCAATGAAACAGAATTTGAAACTTACTCCTATACATGGTGAATTATTGAATGATCCAACCAAGTATAGAAGATTAATCGACAGACTGATTTATCTTACTGTTACAAGACCTGACATAGTCTACTCTGTTTCGTACACTAAGTCAATTCATGCATGAGCCTCAAAAACCTCATTGTGATGTAGTTGTATGGGTCCTAAAATATATCAAGGGTACTCCAGGTCAGGCTTACTATTTCATTCCAAAAATGATCTTACATTAAAGGCCTTTTGTGATTCTGATTGGGGAGGTTGCAATGCCAAAAGGAGATCAATTACAGGATATTGCATTTTTCTAGGAAATTCTCTTATCTCATGGAAGTCCAAGAAACAATCGAATGTTTCAAGATCATCAGAAGAAGTAGAATAACGAGATATAACTAACACATGCTTAGAGCTCACATGGTTACGCTATATTCTACAAGATTTGAAAATCCCACCATCAACTCCTACACAATTATTCTTTTATAATCAAGCTACTTTGCATATTGTAGCAAATCCTGTCTTCCATGAACGTACAAAACATATTGAAATAGATTGTCATATAGTTTGAGAAAAGTTACAAGCCAGAATGATTAGTCCATCTTAGGTACCTACACACCTCCAGTTGGCAGATTTATTTACAAAGGCATTGGAAAAGGATCAGTTTGTGACGCTACGCAACAAGTTGGGACTTCATGATATTCACTCTCCAACTTGAGGAAGAGTATTAAAAAATATTATATTATCATATATTCACTTTCCTATTTAGTGTAAATTAGATACCACATAATATGGATCACAGATTTGGTATCTTAGAACTAGGACTTAATTGATTTGTAACATATGTATATATGTATCGGTATTCTGTAAATACAACATATAACTTCAGCCATTTCTCTTCTCCTCTAGGATTTCACTACTCTTTCTTAAGTTTATGCATTCTCTATTTTCTAAGTGAATGAAGCTACTAGAAAATGAGGTCTTACATGATTGCTACTAAATATGACTATGTTTAAAAATACTGTTTTGATTGCAAAATGCAAGGGCATAGTAATGAGGAATACAAAATGTGAAAGATAACACAACCTAGAGATGAAAAATTTCAACATAATTGGAATGGTGGTATTCAAAATTCAGATCTTCCACCTGTTGCTGCTAACTCTCTTATGTGCATGGATTTCAAAGAGGTAAAGCTAGAGTCCTGTCAAGTGGTAGGGTGGTTGGTGATCCTAGATAGTGGGATGTGGTGAAAGATTTAAGACCTTCTGAATATCAACTACCTGTAGCAGTCAAGAATAAATTTGATTTTCTTACACTAAATGAAGAGGACAAGAAAAAAAGGGAATTTACAAAAAAAAGAGTAGGAAAACAATAGCAATAAGAAGACTAATAAGGATACAGAATGTACTAGCAAGGGAAGTCTTCTAAAGCTCGGGTCACAAGGTCCTTTGGTAAGAAAAATGACATAAAAAAATAATAGATACCTAGAAACATATAAAAGGAGGTAAAGTACAACAGAAGAGCAATGAGAGTGAGGTTATAGATGGAGATAAAGGGGAAAGTCTTGTTTCATGCAACACCAATGTAGATAAACATGAAGTACAGAAGAAGAGTAATAAGACTGAGGTCATAGATGCAGTTAAAGTAGGGTTGAACATAAATATCAAAAAATTGAAATACCAGATCAAATAAAAAAAATAATTTTTTAATTTTGGTATTTTAGTTCGATTTTCGGTCTATATTTTTTGTTATTTCGGTTTTTTGGTTTGGTTTTTGATAACACATTTTGTTGTATTTCGGTATTTTGGTTAACCAAAATTTAATACATACTAAAATAATAGGTATTCAAGTAGTCTTCAATGTGTTGATGGCCTGCTGCCATTGACTTGCAGTTTCCCTTATTTTTCATGTCATGGAAAACTAAACCATATTTTTTAGTGTAGTCTAATCTTTGTCACCTTTGATTTTATATGTATGATGCTCTTCTTTGGTTTTGAATATCCATTATATTTTCTTTGAGACATATTAATTGAAGGGCAAACACTTTAAGACACACCACTTAGCTTTTGTTTAGTTACTGCGACTGTCAAAGGAACAAACAACTCCTACTGACTTAGCTCCTGTAATAAAATTAGATGTGCAAGCCATGAAGTATATATGATTTCAGTAGTCTCTTTCAAATTAGATTATACTAAAATGAATGTTTATCATGATCGACCATCAGAATGAAATCAAAAAATATTACTTACAAAACAAAACCACACGAGACACTGTGAAATCATATAATATAAAATCTATAAAGAAGAAAGAAGTTACAATTGCACAAAATTCAGAATGATCAGGGGAATTGGTTTGAGGAGGAAGGAAAATTTTCACCAGAGGTAGTGAACTTTTATCAATCTCAGTTCTTACAATAAAGAGATTCTACCGAGTTTTCCTTGTTAGGTAATATTCTAGAAATACCCAAGGAGGCAGATAACACAATTCTTTGTAGGCAACCAACTCTTGAGGAAACTAATAAAGCAGTTTTCAATCTAAATGGGGATAGTGCAAGTGGTCTTGATGGTTTTATTAGGTGCTTTCTACCAATGTTACTGGAGTATAGTGGGTAATGATATTTTCAAAATGATACAAGATTTTTTCAGAGGTAATTCTCTTCCTAAGTCCATTACTCACACTATTTTGGTCCTTTAACCTAAGAAGAAACATATTCGGTATTTATCTGATTTAAGACCAATTAGTCTGAGTAATTTTATTAATAAGTTTTTGTCTAGGTGTAATGACCATGAGAAGTTATTTTTGGAATTTTTCATAAAATAATCATTTTACCCCTCTTGATAGTTGCCCCGAGTCATATTTGACCTATTGGTGTGATTGGTTTTGAGGAATTCTATGAAAAAGATGAGTTTTGGAAAGTTTTGAGTTTAAAAGGCTTTAAGTGTTCAAAAATGGTATTTGGGACCAAATGGAGCTATGGGTCTCAGAATGGAATTTCGTTGATTCCAACAGCTCCGTAATATGGAAATTGGTCTAGAAGAGTTTACAGAATTAGTTTTGGAGTTGTAACAAAGATTTGAGGTCTTGAGTTGGAAATCGGAGGAATTTTAGGCCAAGGTTTGAGTTTGGTCCACTTTCAGAGTTACAATGCTCGGAATGAAATTCTAATGACTCTGTCGGATTCAGGGGTGGATTTTTGCTCTAAAAGAAGTGTTTGTTGAATTTTTAGAGGTTCCGAACCCATTCTAGTATGTTGAAGGCCTAATTTGGTTTAGTTATGACTTTTCGAGTTTCGGGTTAAGGAGACCTCAAATTTGAATTCTGATGGTTTTCATCAGCTCTGGAATGGACAAATTAGGCTACTAGCATTACTAGAATAAGTATCGAGGCAATCGATACGAGTTTGGTGCCATTTGACACATTTGACTTTGAAAGTTAGCCTATGGTTGAATTTGGTCAACACTCTTGGAAAACACACTCGGATAAAAATTCTGATAGCGCAATTTGTTCCGGAATATCGAATTTGATTTAGAGTAACCCTTCGACCCTTCATTCACTTCTAGAGGCTTCTAATCTAATATTGAGGCCCCTTGTGGAATTTGACTTAAAATTATACTGGGTGTAGGACCCACTTTTTGTTAAAATGACCTCACATGAGAATTTCGAATGCGCCATTGAGTTTGGAACGTTGAATTTAGTGGGGTATCATATCTGGTTTATTTTTATCGTATTTTGAACAAATTACGAAGGTACGTTTGGAGACTTTAAAATATAATACAAGCAGCAAATCTGGTGCAGTCATGCAGACCAATTTTCAGCTTCTTTGCAAAACTTCAAAACCCCATAACTTGAGTTCTAGAGCACCATTTTTGGTGATTCAAAGCCCAGTGTGTTCGAAAAGTTCGTGGCTATGCATTGGAGTAGGGGAATGCTGAGTACTATCTATTTGAGATAAACTCCGTGACTTTAGCTACTTTCTCTTGGCATTTTCGAAATGAAATTGTAGTGAATTTTGGAAAATTGTTTCTTGATCATTTTAGGTCCGTTTTGAGTGATTCAAAGATCTAAATTGTGTGAATTTTCTGTAGAAATGCAGTGGTGTAATCGAAAAGGGTTGTGGAATCTTTATTTGAGGTAAAACTCGTAAAATAGCTGCTGCCCTAGCCTAGTTTCAAGCTTTAATGGTGATTTAACTTGTTGGGCTGATTTCTCTCATTTTGAGCATCAATTTGTGCTTCATTTTGGGATAAAATCCCTATAATGCATTTAGAATCTTTTTACGGAGTCGATTTTGAAATTCCCATAGCGGGTCCCACAATCTCCTTTTTGACCAATTTTGGGTTTGTCTCTGAAAAATGCGATTTTGGTGTCGTTAGCTCTGTAATTTTATTGAGAATTCATATTTGATTAGATTCATATGAATCGGAGAGCCAAAGGGAGGGAATATTCAAGTTCTAGAGTAGTAGGGTGCTATATCGAGGCAAGTGAATTTCTAAAACCCCGTAAATCTTATAGATTACTTGAATTTGCTTTCGTATATGTGTTGGGGTGAAATGGGTATAAGGTTTGGATTATAATCATGTGAATTGTGCCTAATGAAATATCGGAGTAATAAAAGAATTATGTGTGAACTTTTTACTTGAACTTGATGAAATGCTATGATAGCCCAAATATTTGATTATGAATTGCTCACGAGCTTGTCATTTTCTCATCGTTGATTATGAAAATTGACTTGGATATACTTGGTCACCGATTGATTCTAAACGTGATATAAGTGGTATTGAAATAAAGACTTGATGACTTATAGTGATGTGAATGATGTAATTGTTGATGGTGATATGCTATTGATAGTTAGAAATGGAGACTTGATGACTATTATCAAAGTGAATGATGTACTTGTTGATGTTGCTATAGTATTGATAACATTATTTTGAATGTGTTATTCCTCTCATTGCATTTTTTTCATTCTATTCCTCTCATTGTATTCCTCTCATTGAGTATTTATACCTATTTGCTTGTACCAAGGCTGTGCTTATATTGTGATGATGAATTGTGAGGATGAGAGAAAATAGGGAACGGGCCACACGTCCATGGTAGAATCATATATATTGAGAGGAAATAGTGAATAGACCACATGTTCATGGCAGAATCATATATATTAAGAGGAAATAGCGAACGGGCCACACGTCTTTGAAGGGAATTATTGTGAGAAAGATGGAATTAGATACATGGTCCTTGTAAGACCTCCATGGGTTCCGATCTTTTATAAAATAGAGGTGTATCATTAGAAAATACATGCATCATCATTCGTGACATCACATTACATTGCATTACATCTTATCTGTCATCATGAAATTATGTGTATACCCCTGTGTCCAGAGATTGATTATTTGAGGCTGATATGACTTATTTGAAGTTGAAGATGAGTATTGATGAGCTATTTGTGATATGAACTATGTAGCATAGATTGGGCTGATTTTCTATGTAGGTTGTAGTTTGAGGAGGTTCGATTGGGATAAAAGGAGTTTTTAATATCTACTAGATTTATCTGGTTTTATTTGTTTACTTGCTGAATACCGTATTATTTGATACTCACTCTTTGCTTCTACACTTGTGTAGGTTCTAAGTCCGGACCATGATTATTCATTTATCTGATTATTTGAGGCTTCTAGGAGAGTGAGAGAGGTTGTTATTGATATCCGTCGGACTCTCTTATTCGTGTATATTATGCTTTGTCTATTTGAGAGCTAAAGACACTCGAGACTTGTATTTTTATTTCAGTTCTATTTTAGTGGCTTGGACATGTGACAACCAATCTTGGGGGCATTTAAAGTTTGAAATACTTCCACTTTTTTTTTTAATTATGTAACTATTTAAACTATTTTCACTTAAATTTTCATAAATGTTGGGTTTTAGGCAGACTTGTCTGGTGGAAAAGAACAAGTGTCATCACACCTGGATTATGATCATGACAAAATTGTATCAGGCCCCAGATTTATAGGTCTCATGTGTACAAGTCAAGTTTAAGTAGAGTCTCGAGGATCAGAACGAAGATGTCTGTATATCTTCGAGAGGCTATGAAGATTGTTAGGAAAGATCTTTACTTCTTGATTCCCAATCAGTCGTGCATCCTTGGTTCGATCTAATTCCTATCTCTTCACTCTATTCTTTCACTTATAGTGATGACTCATGCTTGGTCCTACGTGCATGTAGTTGAGATGTCATCACTTGGTTTTAGTGTTAGATCTGGTATTGAGGCATAAGAGATATACTTATAGAAATGATATATGGTCAGACTTGGAATGCTCTGTGATCTAAAAGGAATGAGTGAGGTTGTGGTTCAGTGATTTTTTTTGAGGATATGGTATTGGAAGGTGAACAATGGTTGAGAGACGTCATTAATATTTCATCATGTCTTGTTAGTTATTCAACAATAAAAAATAGCACTTGTGTGGCTTATTCGATATCTGAAGTAGTTTGACAATGAAGAATGATATAATTAAGGGAATAACTATGTTGTGAGCACCGTGACTTTGGTGACTATAGTCTGTGAAGTTCTTCATAAAAGAATGGGTTGCATAGGGTATGATGATGATGAGGTTACCTCAATGGAGACTAGAATTTTTACGATGACTTTTTAGAGTTGGTGTATATCAGGAAGGGTTATGATATGTCTATTACTGTGATACCTATATTTTACTTAGGTGTAGTTATGGGCTGTGTTGCTTCTATTACCGACATGTCTTACGGAATGCTGCATATCTCTTTCAGCCGGTGTCTACAATACTTTGGTAATGTTTTACAGTTATTTAATAAGTATAAATGTGTGGGCTATTTTAGTGCAATCTTCCTAACGGATATGATATGATATAGTGGTGAATCTAGAGGATGTTCGTGGTATGGTACTAGTGACTTATGGAAAGGGAGATATCTAAGGGGTTTTCAGTTGTTTCACCTAATTAGGTAGTGAGGTTTTGATATTGCATTCTCAATTTAGAAATCAAGTAGTTGTTACTATGAACACTTGGATTAAATATTATTTATAAGAAAGTTATAGTGGTGGATTGAGTGAATCGATCCTGTCTTGTCTCCTTGGCTAGGTACGATATTTGGGTTGACATGGTTATATTGGGAACTGGTGACTTCATGTTAAGCCAAAGGGAGTAGACTAATATTAAAACAACAAGCTTATGGGTACGAAAAGTTCTAACGAGTATACCTGTGTGAATGCAAGTAAGTGTACCAAGGAAAAGGTATGCACAGGGATTAGATAAGTTATGGGATTCGACTATACTATGAGTTAGAGGTATCACGTTGGTAATAATACTAACTTCGTGATGATAGTAAGGGATGTTAAGCATGGTAATAGAGTTTGAGACGGACTATGACTAGGGTGCAACTAAGTGGTAATGACTTTCGGTTAACGAGGTCCAGCATGATGATAACATCTTGTGAGTATCTAAGGCTGCGGCTGCCACTACTTAATAAGTAGCGTAGTTTTATGGAAAGTTGTATGATGTGTTGGAAACCACCCGAGTAGAATTGAAAAGAGTATCAACTTATAATGAGAGAATTTGTGGAATATAGTTTGGCCTTTGGGATGAAGCGAAAGAAAGACTACTTATTCTCAAGGATTTAACTTTGGGGATGTTGGAAAGTTGAGTTTGGAAACACGTGACTTCATCAGTCTTGCTCTGGATCATATTAATAGTGTTCGATGTGCATCAAACGGGTTGAGTATTCTTTGAGAGTGGAGTCTACAGACTTCCATCTCTAGTGTTGTGGTAAGTTCTATAGTGGTTTTGAATTTTGATGATTGACACGGTTTGGGTTCCTAATGAGGGACATGGTAAGATGGCGTATAAGTGGTGGTGACAAGCTAAGGTATGTGATTGCTTAAAATATTCAATGTATGGACTAGTATCAATTGATAAGGGGTTTGGTTTACATGGTTTGAATCAAAATTCTAGTTTTTTCATTATAACTCTACGTTCGTGGTAGTTGGTTTTTTTAAGGTATGGATTGACAAAGTAAAAAATGATGATTGTGTCGATTATTGAGTATTTGGAAGGACTTATGCATGGTGTACTATATAGGTTTATTACTTTTGATTGTTAGAAAGCTTAATAAAGTGCTTTAGTTGAGGATTTTGGTTTAAGGTAAAAGGTAAGATGGTGTGGATTCTTAGCCTAGAAATAATGATGATAAATGTGTGAAGGAAAGGAAGACAATTTTGGTGCATCAAAGAGTTTGAGATTTTGGTAATGGAGTCATGAGTATCATATAAGAGTTTGAATGTCCTAGCAATATGGCGCGGTGGATACAAGCTAATAAATGTGAAGAAATAAAACCTCATTTGTAAATCCTTTGGTTCAAAGTTGAAGGTTGAATACAAGGTGAGCTAGTTTTTCATGGATGTAAGATCTGTCGTCAGCTACCTTTCCAAAATACCTAGTGTTGGTTGGTGATAAATAGTGATGTATGAGGAATTCTGTGTTTTGAGTTGGGTCGAATTGTTCAGATTATAGTAAGGGACTTATAGGTGTGCCAGCAGAAGGAATTATAGTATTACATGGTTCTTGAGGATTTTGGGCTGGGTAGATAACTCTATTGATGGGACTAACCAGGCTGTCATAGTGCATTACATAGACATTTGATGGTAAATAAAGGTTACGTGCCCATAGTATACAAAATCATTGGGATGACCAAAAAAAATTTCTTTTAAGTTTTGGCATAAGGTATTTGACGATTTGAATAGTAGTCAAAACCGGGAAAGTGAAAAATGGTGTGGAAATGATATTAGTTGTGACCCGATAGTTTTATCTCAATGGAAGAAAGTTGCTATGAGGTCCGAAATTTGAGGTATTAGCAGTCGGGTGGGAACTACACCGATCATGGAATCCTTAAATGGAAGGAAAAAGAACCACAATTTGAAATTTGGGAAGAACAATATGTTGCTAAGAAAACTTGGATGCTAGTAGCAGTCTGAGAGTAAAGTAACTGGCCGTTGTGACTATGATGTTTTGGTAGTATTGGTATTTTTGTCTTGACTGGAGTATTGTAGAGAGTATGAGAAAATTGATAAATTGAGTGTTTCTATAATGCTAATGAGACCAGGCTCGTTGATTGTAAAATCAGGCATATGGAAATGTGTGTTATGGACACCGTGGAGGGAATATCTTATTTTATTCGACTTTGGTTCTGTGTATTCTTATATGACCACCTACCTTGTTTCAAATAAGGTATGGAGTATGATTATCTGTCTATGTTCATGGCATGTTTTCACTTCTGTGAATGAATTCCTAATGGTGGGTCGGAGGTACCGATCTATGCCTTTTTTCATAGGGTAAGATGCTGAAGAAAGTTTGGTTAGTTAAGATATGGTGGATTTGGTGTTGCCTTGTGGCAGTTGAAGGTTTTTTTTAGAAATTTTACAAGTGTCATCTTGCTTAAAAGAACTTATAGAAGAGCTACCTTATATACTGCAGTTTCTTGAAAATCTTGGGCCAAGTTCTCTCATTTAGGAATTGTCTATAGTCATAGCTACTATTCCAGTTTTTTGGTGGCGTTATTAGAGGTTTAGTATGCTTGGATGTATTATTCGTCAGGTGGTTACTTGATCATCTCCTTTTTTGGGTTAGATGAGTTGAATTCTCTCTTGATTAGTACATGTTGTCTAAGGACCAGGGTATGTGGAAAGATTTAGTTGTGAGAATAAATGTTCTGCTAGAATCTATAATAGTTCGTGTGTTATGAGTGTTTGATGGCTGATTCAGGCCCACCCACGATTTTAGTGGGTATTGGTTTAGAAGTACTCTCGTGGTCATGTGATGAAAGAATTAACTTGATGGTTATGATGTGATTTTACGGAGTTCGATTCAGGTTTGGTCCATGGCTTAGTTTGTGACATGGAAGTTACTCTTAACTTGTAGACCGTCAAAGTTTGATTTGAAAGTTTAGTATGGTAGTGGTTTCTGATTATATGGTCTAAGAATGGGTTCACTTGGGGAAGACAAATATCGAACTTGGAGGTTGTGCCTCAGACTCCTGGTAATGTCGAGTATTTTTTCTTCTACTTTATGTTAGAGGACGAACATTGTTTTTAGTGGTGGATAATGTAATGACCCTTAGAAGTCATTTTTGGAATTTTTCATAAAATAACTATTTTACCCCTCCCAATAGTTGTCCTGAGTCACATTTGACCCATTGGTGTGATTGGTTTTGGGGAATTCTATAAAAAAGATGAGTTTTCTAAAGTTTTGAGTTTAAAAGGCTTTAAGTGTTTAAAAGTGGTATTTAGGACCAACCGGAGCTATGGGTATTAGAATGAAATTCCATTGATTTCAACAGCACCAAAATGTAGAAATTGGTCTAGAAGAGTTTACAAAATTAGTTTTGGAGTTGTAGTGGAGATTTGAGGTCTTGAGTTGAGAATTTGAGGAATTTTAAGCCAAGGTTTGACTTTGGCAAAATTTCTGAGTCACGATGTTTGGAATAGAATTCTGACGACTACGTTGGATTCGGGGGATGGTTTTTGGTCTAGAAGAAGTGTTGGTTGAAATTTTATAGGTCCCGTGCCCATTTTGGTATTTTGAAGACCTAAGTTGGTTTAGTTGCGACTTTTCGAGTTCTGGATCAATGAGACCTCAAATTCAAATTCTGATAGTTCTATAAGCTCCGCAATGGACAAATTAGAGTAGTAGGATTGTCGGCATGAGTATCGAGGTAATCGATACGAGTTTGGAGCCATTTGGCGCTTTTGACTTGGAAAGTTAGCCTATGGTTGACTTTGGTCAACATTCTTGGAAAACGCGCTCGGATAAAAATTCTAACAGTGTGGTAAGTTCGGAATATCGAGGTTGATCTAGAATGACCCTTCGTTCGCTTCCCGAGGCTTCTGATCTAATCTCGAGGCCCATTGTCAAATTTGACTTAAAATAACACTTGAGTATGGGACCCACTTTTCATTAAAATGACCTCTTATGGGAATTTTAAATACGTCATTGAGTTGGAAACTTCAAATTTAGTGGGGTAGCATATTTAATTTATTTTTATCGGGTTTTAAACTAATTTCGAGGGTCCGTTCGAAGACTTTAAAATATAGAAAAAGTTGCAAATCTGGTGCATTCATGCAGATCAGTTTTCAACTTCTTCCCAAATCTTTAAAACCCCATAACTTGTGTTCTAGAGCTCTATTTTGGGTGATTTGAAGCCCAGTGTGTTCAAAAAGTTCATGGCTACGCATTCTTGGGGACTGCTGAGTACTCTCCGTTTGAGATATAATCCATGACTTTAGCTGTTGTCTCTTGCCATTTTCGAATGGAATTGTAGTAAATTTTGGGAAATTATTTCTTAAGCATTTTAGGTCCTTTTTGAGTGATTCAAATCTCTAATTTGTGTGTTTTTTTTTCATGGAAATGCAGTGGTATGATCGAAAAGGTTTGGGGAACCTTCGCTTGAGGTAAAACAGATAAAATAGTTGCTGCCCTAGCTTAGTTTCAAGCTTTAATGGTGATTTAACTTTTTGGGTTGATTTCTCTTATTTTGAGCATCACTTTGTGCCCTATATTGGGATACAATCTCTATAATGCGTTTAGAACTTTTTTATAGAGTCGATTTTGGGATTTTTGTTGCAAGTCCCACACTCTCTTTTTTCAACCAATATTGGGCCCGTCTTCGAAAAATGCGATTTTGGTATCGTTAGCTCTGTAATTTTATTGAGAATTCATATTTCATTAGATTAATATGAACCAAAGAGCCGAAGGAAGGGAAAGACTCAAATTTCGGAGTAGTGGGGTGCGATATTGACGCAAGTGAATTTCTAAAACCCTGTAAATCTTGTAGATTATTTGAATTTTCTTTCTTATATATGTTGTGGTAAATGGGTATAAGGTTGGGATTATAATTATGTGAATTATGCCTAATGAAAGATCGGAGTAATAAAAGAATTATATGTGATGTGGTGTTGATCAAAATTGTGAACTTTCTACTTGAACTTGATGAAATGCTATGATAACCCAAAAATTTGATTATGAATTGATCACAAGCTTGTCATTTTCTCATTGTTGATTATGAAAATTGACTTGGATATACTTGGCCACCTATTTGTTCTAAATGTGATAGAAGTGGTATTGAATAATGTAATTGTTGATGGTGATATACTATTGATAGTGAGAAATGGAGACTTGATAACTATTATTAAAGTGAATGATGTACTTGTTGATGTTGATATACTATTGATATTGTAATTTTGAATGTGTTATTCCTCTCATTGCATTTTTTACATTGTATTCCTCTCACTATGTATTTGTACCCATTTGCTTGCACCAATGTTGTGCTTATGTTGTGATGATGAATTGTGAGTGTTATATCCCGTATTTTTGTATATTGAAATATTTTAAGCTAACCGAGTTAAGTTTAAGGACAAGATCATTTTGAGATATGAGATAGAGACTTTTTAATTCCAATTTTTGATAAGTGCACGATCTGCTAGTTAATTACAATTAGTGTGGAAATATTAGTGGAGATTAGGGATTAACTATCCATAATTAGATTATTAAGTGGGATTTATAATTTAAGCTAATTGGAGTGCTAAATGGAACCCACTACAACATGGCTAAATCTGATTGGTCCATGCCATAGTGGGACACATGTCATTGTAGTTGGATACATGTCTTAAGGGATGATAGCATATATATGTACCAGCTAATGACAAAGCATAGCACATAATCATTTTCATAATTCATCTTCTTCATCACAACTTTTTGAAAGAAAATTAAGAACAGCGATGACAGCAAGCTCATGGCCAGCTCCAATATGGTGAAAGAAAGGAAATTTTAATTCCATAAAAGTGTTCTAAATGTTCCAAGGGGGCATCAATATTAGGATTTAAATTGAGGAGGAAGAAGTGGTGCAAGTAATTGTAGGATCCGTCCTAACTTGTTTGAGGTAAGATTTCTTTTTCTTATGGTACAGTTGAAGTTAATGATGTTGTGATGGAGAAATTAATTTGTATTAAGTGGAATTGAAAGTAAGAAATTACATGATTATTGTTGGCGTTGTAAATGGATAGAATTGGAGTTGTTCTAATTGAATTAAAGTTTGATTAGTGTTGTCATTATTATGGTATTGTATTTGAAGGTAATTTGTTTAGGTTGAAGGGATGAACATATAGTTATAGATAAGTATAGGTGCTGCTGTTCACAACAATATTATGCTCTTTTCGGTGTGTTTGTAATTTTGCAAAGTAAAGATCAAAAATTGTATTTTAATGTCGTAGTTTTGGTGAGATATTTAGAACTTGTATTAAAATGATATTGAAGTAGTTTTATTTTATATGGATGGTGGTCGATGTTGTTTTCATGTTGTTATTGATATAGCTCATAAATTCAGAAGAAAGCAAGCGTATAAAATATCGTATAAGTGGAGTAAAATCTTAGATGTTAATGATTTGAATTAAAAAAAGGGTTAGGAGAGGTTATTGGGTCGTTATCGTTTTTGTTGATGTTGCTGTGCTAATCGGAGATTAATTGGAAGTGTGGGTTAGGCGAGTTATATAGAGGAAATGCTGCCCAATTTTCGTTCAGTTCTTAACCAATCAAAATACTAATCGAGAAGTGTGAACTAAGAAATGATTCCTATAAGTGATCAGTTGTAGATTTATAACCTGGAAAGTCATAATTTATTAACAATAGTGTTACTTTCGTATTAAATAGGCTAAAGGGACAACAAAGCAAGCTTAGTTACTGTTGATCTATAACAGGTATGTAAAACTATTCCTTCTTTATTTTGGCATGTCTTAGATATAAGAGATATATGATTATGCCACCGAGTCCCTTACTAGATAGTTGGGTACAGTAAATGTATATGATAATTTGATGATATGATTATGGCACCGACTCCCATAATGGGCCGGGTACGGTATATGATAATGATATGCATGCCTTTGTTTCATAAGGCACATGTATAGTGCTTTCTTGATTAGTATACTTGCCTCCTGGAATATCTACTTTAGTTATGATCCTTCTTATTTTATTTCATGCTTTATATACTCAGTACATATCTCATACTGACCCCCTTTCTTTGAGGGAGGGGGGGCTGCATTTCATGCCCGCAGGTATAGACACTCGCTTTGGTGATCTGCCAGCCTAGGATTCCTATTCAGCTATCTTGGAGTGCTCCTTTGTCCTAGAGCCTAGAATTTTGGTACAGACCCTTTTTGATGTATATATATATTTATTCAGGGGTATGAAGGGGACCTGTCCTGCCATATGATTCTATTGATACTCTTAGAGGTCTGTAGACATATGTGTGGGTTGTATGTATATGTGTTCGGTTATGTCTATATGACTTATATTTTGGGAAGTTCCCATTTGTGGTGCCGGCCTTATCGACTTGCGTACGTATCTATTTTGGGATGTTGTATGTAGTGACAGCATTGATGACTCATGTATTATGATGTTTTAATTTGATTGTCATTCCTCAGGAGACAGGTTACCCTGATACATGTACGTAACGCTTGAGATAACATCCAGTTTTCACAAAGCCTCCATATTGTGTTTGGTTTTAGTTTGATGATATCTAACAGATATGTACAGGAGTGCCCAACTCGGGCACAAGTCACGGCCTATATGGTTGGGTCGTGGCAGTGAGGATGAGAGAAAATAGGGAACAGGCCACACGTCCATGGCACAATCATCTATATTGAGAGGAAATAGGGAATGAACCATATGTCTGTGGCAAAATCATATATATTGAGAGGAAATAGCAAATGGGCCACAAGTCTATCCCGAGAATTATTATGAGAAAGATGGAATCAGATCATGGTCCTTGTGAGGCCCCCATGGGTTCCAATCACTTATACAACAGAGGTGTATCATTAGGACATACATGCATCATCATTCGTGACATCACATTGCATCTTATCTATCATCATAAAATTATATGTATACCCTTGTGTCCAGAGATTGATTATTTTAGGCTGATATGACTTATTTGAATTTGATGATGAGTATTGATGAGCTATTTGTGATATGAACTGTATAGCACAGATTAAGCTGATTTTCTAGGCAGATTGTAGTTTGAGGAGGTTCCATTGGGATGAAAGGAGTTTTTAGTATCTACTAGATTTATCTGGTTTTCTTAGTTTGCTTGCTAAGTACCGTGTTGTTTGGTACTCACTCGTTGCTTCTACATTTGTGTAGATTATGAGCCTAGACCATGAGTATTCACTTTTTTGATTATCTGAGGCTTCCAGGAGAGTGAGAGAGGTAGCTATTGATAATCGATGGTCTCTTTTATTCTCGTATATAATGCTTTGCTCTATTTGAGAGACAAAGTTACTCGAGACTTGTATTTTTATTTCAGTTCTATTTTAGTGGCTTGTATATGTGACAACCAATCATAGGGGTATTTAAAGGTTGAAAGACTTTCACTTTTGTTTATTATGTACCTATTTAGATAGTTTTCGCTTAAAGTTTCATAAATATTGGATTTTAGGCTGACTTGTTCGGTGGGAAAGGACAAGTGTCATCACACCCAAATTCAAGTCGTGACAACAGGGTTGTTCATACAGGATTGAATCTTATTTACCCAAATTGATCTCCCACAATCAATCAGGTTTTATTAAAGTAGAAGCATCATTGAAAATGTGCTTTTGACTCAAGAAATTGTCACTTATACAAGAAAGAGGGGTAAATCAATAAATGTGGTCTTAAAGAATGATATGACCAAGGCATATATGATCAAATATCTTGGTTTTTTCATATGAAAGTTTTAAGGAAAATGGGCTTCTCATAATTCTTTATTAATTTGATTTAGAGATTGATCTCTAATGTGTCGGAAAAATATGACATTTATGATGCTCAAAACAACGAGTTATTGTAAGTTCTCAAGCGCATTTTGTTAGTTTGATATGTGTTTTTAGGTAGTTTTTCATGGAAATTGAAGTACACTTGGGTTGATGGTATTTTGCATGGTTTATGTAGAAATTTGATTGATCTTAAAGGATGTTGGTAGCTTAGTATTGAGGTAAGGTCAAAAGGAAAGAAAAATATGCAAAAAGTTTTAGGTTGACTTGAGTTTGGCGAGGTTTCACGACAACTTGAAAGGAGAACTCAAAGAATGAACTTCACCGGGACTTGAAGGACCTTGGAATGGTGTTGGAAGATTAACTCAACATGTTTTGACCAAGTATGCCAACCAATAAATCCACCATGGGCCTTGGTAGGAAGTAATGGCCGTGAAAATAACCCCCAAGTCAGGAAGATGACTTCCAAGGAAGGATTCCAAGAAATTGGCTAAGGTTCACACCAAGGAAGTCTCACCACGAGCTGTTGTCCTCACCACTGGCCTTGGTGGGCACCGTGGTGGTGTGTCCAGCCATCAAAATTCCAAGGCAAAAATCGACAATGACAAAGCAACCACAAGGATCCAAGGAAAAAGCAACATGGCCAAGGAAACCACCAAGAGCCAAGGCAAGAAGCAACATGGCCAAGGAAACCACCAAGGGCCTCACCACGAGCCGTGGTCCTCACCATTGGATGTGGTAGGTGCCATGGTGGAATGGAAAGCTACAAAAGTCCAAGGGAATGACTAAGGAAGTCCACCATGAGCCGTGGTTCCCACCCTTGTTCCTGGTGGCTCCCGTCCAGTGCCATCCGAGTCTAAAACCAAGTTGGTTTCCTGTTTCATTTAGGATTAGTTTTAGGTTTCTATAAATACCCTCTTATGTTATATATTTAGGCTATACTTTTCCTACACTTTTTACCCATTTTTCCTACTGTTTAGAGGATACATTACACGAACTAAACTCCATTGTGAAGGATTTTTCATCAACCACACGAACTTCGACAGATTTGGAAGAAGAACACACAACTCGGATTCTTTGAGTTCTAGTTTTGGTGATTTGAATCTAAGTCTTGTTCTTCAATTTTGAGTTTGATTCATTGTTATTTTTAAGCCTTCTAATACATGTTTCATTCCTTATTTATTGAGTTATTCATCTAAATTATGTAAGGGTAAACCCACAATTTGTGTTGTGGGAACCATGATGACTTAACTAGAATAGGTAAACGTAGAATTGATATTTGTGAATTGATTTTGCATTTATTGAGATTTTTTTATTCAAAAGTCTTTCTTAGTGAGTCCACGCATTAATAAATTTCCTATATTCATTGCTTGTTCGGGAGGGAGGTAGTGATTAGGAAAAGAATATCACAATAGAAATTTGAAGAGTCTGGCTTTGAAAGAAGGGATAAACTTCATCTAAGTTATTTGAGACCGGGAGGAGATAGTACTCTTGGATCTAAGGTGAGGGTTAGTAAATTATATATATTCTAAGATTAGGAGGAGATGAATGAGATAAGTCTAAGAAGTACCGGGAGGTGAATTAGATATTACCTACCTCGCTAGATTTTGCATGCAATACATTGAATGATATCATGAATATGATTACCCTATTAACTTATAAGTCACAGGGAACACAATTCCAGTCTAGTCTTTATATACTTTACAATTCAATCTTGTTTATTCCTCACCCCATCATTATTTTGTTTCTAAAATACAACCAAACCTCCCCCTTTTACTTTATGCAAGTTTATTTTCAGGAAGTAGCAACTACGACTGAATAGTGATAGCTAATAGAACTTATTTCAACCTATACCTTGTGGATTTGGCCCCGACTCTTAGTTGGGTAAACTATAGTACTAATGATCATCTATATATCTTTTGAGAGGTGTAATTGAGTGTTATCAAAATGTCGCCATTGCTGGGGAATACAATTTTGAAATAGTCTATTAGTTTCTAGTTAGTTTCAAGTTCTATTTCCTAATTTTACTTTTGGTTTCTTGCTTTTGTATTTGAAAGAAACAGATAATTCATGACAAATACTCGCAGTGCAGGTGAACCACTCCTTCCCTACGATCCGGAACAACAAAATTCCATTCGAAAGATGAATACGCAAGAGAGTGAGGCACAAAGGCTGAGAGAGCTTGCTAAAACCCAAGTCAGGGATGATGTTGACAATAGGGATGAACCCAATGGAGCACTGAGGGGTAGAGATCAATGACCTATGAACTTTGACCTAGTTGATGATGATGTTGATACAGATGGCGCATGATCTACTGGAGCTATAGTCCTCCGACCACTACCTTAAGACGTTAAGTTCACTATCACTAGCACCATCGTGCTAATGTTAAACCTAAAAGGATCACTTATTGGAGCAGCAAGTGATGATGCCAACCAATACTTGATGAAATTTATCTTCACTTGTAACTCATCTGAAATCCCTAGGGTGAGCCAATCACTTGTACAACTTTTTCTGTTTCCATTATCGCCATCTGAGGGAGAATTGAAGTGATTGAACAACATTCCATATGATTCAATCACAATCTAGAGGGAGCTTAGGGAAGCATTTCTTAAGAGATTTTTCCCACCATCTAAGAAGTTGCAAATCAAGGACGAGTTTGGTGCCCAGAAGCAGCTACGTACTGCTGCAGTGCAAAAGACTTGGGAGAGATTTAGGTAGAATTTGAAGTAGTGTCCAATCCACAACCTGACTAACGGGCATTTGAAGGAGTTATTTTACACGTCTTACAACTTTGTGACCAAGCTAGTCATAGATGCAACTTGTGGAGGATCATTTATGGCCAAGTCATTTCAGGAAGCCACTACAATCTTGGATCAACTCGTAAAGAATAATAGAGCCTGGTATACTAAAGACAATGATATAGGACGTTTTGTCTTCACACTTGAGATGTTAGCAGATTAGAAAAAAAGAGAAGAGGAACATGGTCAAGACATGGCTCACATGAGGACTTAGATGGACTTGCTGACCAAACGACTGCTAGGTGGCGGGATGGAAAAGGTAAATATTATAGATGCTGCAAATCTCTATGGCAACCTACCCGGTGATGAAAAGGCTAAGTATATAAACAACTAGGGGGGTTTTCGGACGTACAATTTTAGGAACCATGGTTGGAACTTTCTAAGGGATAGATACTATGATAAGAATGACCAGTACGATATAGGTAACTGGCATAATAAGGATCAATACAAAAATGATTTGTCATGACCCGACCTATGGCCTAGTCGTAACACGGTGATCGAAACCCCGAAGGGCTCCAACCAAGCCTCTTGTACATATCATAAGAATACATAAGGTAAAATATAAAAGCAGAAATATCATAAGATAGTCTAAACCATGAATAGAAATATGAAAATGTCTTATGACAACATAGACTCGAACATATATCCAACTAGATGCCTCTAAACATGAGTATGGGCGAGGACTAATATATGTATCTAGCTCACCCATAAACAAAAGTCTTTTGAAAAGAAAATAGTAACCAACTTGAAACTAGTCCCCGGTCAATGAGGACTCACCACAACACAATCCGATAGAGAACGCCTACTAGTTACATAGACTATTAGGATCTGCAACCTCAACTCCTACATTATGAGATAATGTAGGCAAAAAGTATGCATTAGTACGTTGGAATATAAGTGTGAGGGAGTGACATGCAATATAAATCATGGAATGCAAAGGTCAAGTAAATCACATGATAAGACAGAATACGTAAAGTCATGAGAAAATCATATCGGCCAAAGCATTTAAAAACATAAATTTAAAATCATAACATACTTAAGAGATCATACATATGTGGGATAGGACCATAACAGACAATAAGACCATGCGAGCTATAACATGGAATCCGATGATACCCACATCAAGAAGGAGGAGGCTACTTTGCCAAGATAGACTCCTGATCATGGACATGTGCTATTCGTGGATCCACTAGCTAGGACAAAAAGGAAATCCTATAGTTTCACGTAATTATGAGACAAGAGACTTTATATAAGGACCCCTTATTTTAAGCCCCTACCTCAAGTCCACATTCGGTGCTAAGTCAAATCCCACGGAATACATACATAACATAAGATCATAATTTCATATATCATAGTCATGATCATAGGTTTGAAAATTATAGAGTAGCTCATTTTCATAACATAAGTGCAATGCGGGCATTGTCCTTCCACATTACAAAATCATATATACATAGACATAATTCATACTTGGAAATTCATGATCATAGCTTATACTTGAAATTAGGGTAAGACATGAATGTATGATCAATTGACTTGAGAATCATGAAATTAACTTGAAAACATGCATGGTCATAAATGTTATATCATCCCATACGTAATTTATATAGATAGTATCATTAGGAAGTATAATTGAAAATACTCATAATTTATATCATAAGCCCTAGAAATCAAAATAGGAGAATTCATGAAAAAACTCTTCAATTTAATTCAATAACTATCAATTTATATCAAAATAGACTCATGATCATACTTTAAATTAAAATTTATGCAATTGAAATAGAGATCACAAAATCCATAAAATATCATACTTTAATTTGAAAGAAAACCTTGAGAAATTGATTGGAATTAATGGATGAAAGAATCCATGAATCAATACCCACATACCATGAGTGAGAATACCTAATAATTGGAAGAACTTGAGAGTTTGATGGAGAAATTGAGTAGATTACTTGAATTTTTCAATGGAAACCCTTGGGAGCCTTTTTCTAAAGAGAGAAATATTTGATAGATGAATTATAGAAGAATAAATAGAATTAGGGGTTTAGGTGAATTTATAGAGTTGAATTAGGTCCTAAAAACGTCTAAGTTCATTAACTAATAATTTGGGAAATGTCTAAATCGCCCTTTAAAAAGACTCAACTCGGCTAGAAAACCCTCTCAGGTCCGCATTGCGGACTAGTCGCGATCAACTCGGCCGGAAAACTGTCCCAGGTTCGCGATGTGGACCTGTCGCGAACCCTACTATTTTATAGAGTTTTTTCAAAAATCCATCTTCCGATATATGGGTTCTAAAAATCTACCGAGACTATTTTCCAGCAGGTTTTGACCCCCTAATCGATATTCCGAACTCAGATTTTCTAAAAAGATTAAGGATAATGCATTACATTAGCGGCCTATTCCCAAGGCATTCTTAAGGTATTTTGTTAGCATTTTTAAGGGATGTTACAATATCTCCCCCTTGAGAACATTCGTCCTCAAATAAGATTCAACTAGTATAGAAAAGACATGGAAAAAGGATTTAGAAACCCGACATGGACATGAGGACACTTTGAAAAATGCATAGAACGGGTAAACTTCATACTTAAAATAAAACATAGTCCTTGAGAGAAATCATTTTCATGAATCATACATGCATATGAATGACATATGGAACTGAAGCGTAGAAGTTTAATCGATTTGATCATGAGCAACTTAGTACTTTTAGGATTGAGTGAAAGGAAAGAGATAAGGATATCGCTTCATCATGTATGATTCCACTTTTCATGTAGCACTATCTACTTGTTGATTCCTCCACAGCACCTTGACATATGCAACGTCTTTATTTCTCAGCCTCTTTACTTGACGGTCTAAAATCTCAATTGGGATTTCCTCATAAGTCAAATTTCCTTCAATAATTATGTTCTCCCTTGGTTCAATAGAATTTGGATCACCCACAAACTTCCTCACATTAACACCTGAACTACTAGATGAACCAAAGCCATCTCAAGTGGTAAGTCTAACTCGTATGGTACTTTATCAATGCACTTCAATATCCTATAGGGTCCTATATATCTAGGATTCAACTTCCCTTTCTTTCCAAATTGCATTACCCCTTTCATAGGTGAAATCTTCAAATACACCATATCACTCTCGTCAAATTCAAGCTCTCTCCTCCTAGTGTCCGAATAGGACTTTTGATGACTTTGAGCCATTTTTAATTTCTCTCTTATGAGCCTTACTTTCTCTATTGCATCAACTATCAAATCTGGGCCAATCAATACCATCTCACACACTTCAAACCACCCCACCAGAGACCTACATCTTCTCCCATACAAGGCTTCAAAAGAGGCCATTTTGATGCTAGAGTGGTAACTATTGTTATAGGCAAACTCAATCAGTGGCAAATGCTCATCTCAAGAGTACTACCCCTTATTACCATATTCAACAAATCTCGAGACCTAATAAAGAAACACACAATACATCATACATTCACCCATATGCCATCAACACTAAATTCAAGCCTGGTTCTATAATCATTTTAATACACTTATTTGAAACACTTAACAAGAAGTCATCAATAGACTACTACAATCATTCACATATCTACAACCACACATTCAAGCCTACCATTCTAACTACTTTATGGCTCCCTTGAAGTCAACATCACTTAATAATTTTTGTGTCTACCCTAGCATCTCTATATCCTCACTGATATTCATTCCTTCCAAAGGCCACCCTAATATACTCTTATCTATCTATTGTATATAACAAGGTCTCGTTTAGCTCGTCCTCTATATCTATAACTTCAAATGTACCAAGCATACCATAATTATCACAATACGGAACACCCACTCTTCCCCTAATATTCCCTAACTCATCCATTGAGAGATATGAACTTTACTCAATATCATTTCTCTTAGGCTATCAACATTGGAACACACAACCGACCTTTGTAATGAAATACTCCATCTCCCACTTGTGAGAGAACCTCTATATTCTCATCAACCATCAACTTCCCATTCACTACACATCATAATTCCTAACCATCATAAAAAAGAAAACCACCCTCATTAGCATCACTCAAACCTACCCCTAAATACTGAGTCACACAAGGGTATTAATCAAAAAGGGCTCAAGCAAGATTTTGGGACATACATCAAATCTTATAGAAAGGTAAGGAGTAGCAAAAGATAATGTGTCACTCGAATCAATTAAAACATAGCATCAAGGTCAAACACCGCAACTTACCCATAACCACATCGAGAGACTCCTCAACCTCTTGCCTAGCTTGAAGTGCATAGAACCTATTATTGCGCGGGCTGCCACCTCGTTGAGCTTGTCTACTTTGAGTAGCTTGCCTTTAAGGACATCTTTCTCTCCCCTTGTTATGTAATTTGGAGACCTTATGCCCCATTTTACCATATCCAAAACAAGCACCCATTCCCATCAAACACCTATGTCACACTCCGGGAGGGTACCCTAGACGTGACCGGCACCCGAAGGCCATTTCTGACCTCCGAGCGAACCACCTGGTCCAGTCACTCCTTCATTCAAGCACATTCTCTTAGCAGGAACTCAATTTAAAGAAATACTTTTCATAATATAAGGGCCGAAGGCCAAACATTTACAATCAAAAGAAGACAATAAAAATAGGACTCCTCAAGATGACCGCTCGACCTCCCACACTCCAGTCTATGAAGCCTCTACTCATGTCAAAAAGGTGCCAATGACAAGCCCATGGCTAACAACAATCTAAATAAAAGGAAGAACAACAAAACTGTACAAGATGGCCCAATATCCTCCGGGAACTAGGAGGACTCACCGACTGGCTGGAAGTGTATGTGGATCTTCAACGGAGCACCGGTTGATGATCTCTAGTACCTGTCTCTGCATCATGAAACGATGCAGGCCAAACGGCGTCAGTACATGGAATGTACGAGTATGTAAAATGGCCGAATACAACGAACATCAAGGAAGAATAAATCAACTCGGGAGCTCAACTCAAAAGGGATGACAACTCAATCAAATGTCCTAAGTCTAAACAAGGATATGATTTAGACTGGACCAATCATATACAATTCAACTCAATCTGACTCAGAGTACTATCAACACCTATTTGGGAGTTTCTCTTAACCGACAACCAACACTTACGAGCCAGTGAAGGTACAACGAAACGACGTCGTTGCCACGCCCGTTCATACCTTGCCAGGGCATGAACGACGAACACTCATGGATCTAATCCAACCAGGTCCTATAATGTCAGGACAAAATCTCTCGGGGAAGCATCCGACTTTAACGGTTCAATCCCCCCTACGTTTGGCAACACAGGTATTGGGTTCGAGTATGGACTATACTCTTGCCCAATTCGGTGCTCGATACTCCTCCCAAGACTCAATGCTCATAAAACTCCATCCAATCAACTCAATCAACTCATATCAACAAGTCTCATTACAACCTTGTCAACTCATCAACTCTATCACAATCAAATCTCTTCCAAGCATACTAATTGCTCAATCTCAATCATATCTTCAAAGAAAATTTAAATGCACATGTATAACATCATCTAGATATAATCAATCATTACCTCCATCCATTTGAGAAAATCCTCATGACTCACCACATCTTCAAGACTTCAAATCGACATTTTTATAATAGGCAACATTTTTAAGAAAATAATATACTTTATCAAATCTACATAATTAAGAAGATCAATAAAATATATTTAGCAACTCATTCCTTCATCATCTCATACTCACATAAGGGCTCATTTTAGGAACCTCTTAGCTCAACAACATTGGCACATAAATAATTAAATAAAATGGAGACAAAGCTCATTCAAATATGTACCATACCAAGAAACTCCATTTTCATGAATATCTAACCTCAAAACAAGAATAGGGCACATGGATGGACTCAACCCATGTTTTGGATAGCCTTACATACCTTAGTGAAGACTTGAAGAAAACCTTGTAGTTGGGTCTTCAATGGAGGACTCAAATCTTGAAGTTCTTGGACTCCTTTTTTGTTGGAAATGGAGAAGAAGAGAAGAGAGAAGGGAGAGGAGCTAGGGCTTTTCTTTAGAGAGAGAGTGGGGGCTGAATAAATGCCCCCAAAATAAACAAAGCTTGTGTATATATAATTTGGGAAATTTCCCAAATTGCCCTTCCTCCAATTTCTGAAAATCAGGCAAAAATGCCCTTGGCGCGATAGTGGCGCGTCGCGCCCTTACAGCGCCAAGGCCAATTACGCCCAAAACCTGCACAACTTTTAGTGGCGCGTCGCGCCAGGGACCAAACTACTGAGGCATATTTCTGGCGCGATAGTGGCGCGTCGCGCCCTTACAGCGCCAAGCCTATTATTCTAAATTCTGGGAATTTGGCCTGAAAAACCCTGCAAAACTTTTAGTGGCGCGTCGCGCCAAGGACCAAACTACTGAGGCATGTTTCTGGCGCGATAGTGGCGCGTCGCGCCCTTACAGCGCCAAAGCCATATCCCCAGCAGTTGCAACCCAGGCCAAAAATGAAATTCCTGTCGTGCTAGTTCGTCTTCGGATCATCATATCTTTTGACTCCGAACTCCAAAATTTACGTTCTTGGTGGCGTTGGAAAGAATACGCGACGACCTTTAATTTGATAGGTCGTGGGCCACCCAGATTGACGTCCTTCAAAAGATAGGGTCGTTAAAAGTCGACCCTTACATGAACTCGTCCTAAACTTAGCCACAACGGATCTTTTGGACTTAGCTCGGTCCTAGGGGTCCTCAATGACCCCACATCACCTCCAACGCTCTTAAATTCCTCAAGGACTCATCTTAACTCGAGCACATACTTCGAAATAAATACGATGGGCCCCACACGTGTACAAAGAAAGACCGAATCTTAGGAAGAAATTTTGAGGGGTGTTACATTATCTCCCCTTTGGGATCATTCGTCCTCGAATGACGAGCAACCAAGAATGGACTCGGGGTACAAATCACAATCAAAACTCAGTCATTCAATCAATCAAATTCTCAATCAAATATCAATCAAAACTCAAAAAGGTACAAATGAATTCGAGTCAAGGAAATGGTCATTACCTTCAATATCCTCCTCGGTAGGCTCGAATAGATGTGGATATTTAGATTTCATGGCTTCCTCCGCTTCCCATGTGGCTTCCTCAACAAATTGATTCCTCCACAGGACCTTGACTGAGGCAACTTCTTTGTTCCTCAACTTGCGAATTTGGCGATCAAGAATTTGGACTGGAACCTCTTCATAAGACAAGCTATCCTTAATTCCAACGCTGTCAATGGGGACTACCAACGAGGGATCACTCAAGAACTTTTTCAACATCGAAACGTGGAACACCGGATGAATAGCAGCTAGATCTGAGGGTAAGTCCAACTTATAAGCAACACTCCCGATCCGCCTCAAAATTTGGTACGGACTAATATATCGAGGAGTAAGTTTCCCCTTCTTTCCAAACCTCATGACACCCTTCATGGGTGACACTTTCAAATACACCCAATCATCCACCTCAAACTCTAAGTCCCTCCTCCTCACATCGGTGTAAGATTTTTGGCGACTTTGGGCTGTCTTTAGTCTCTCTCAGATAATTCGTACCTTCTCCATGGCTTGATGAACAAGGTCAGGCCCAATCAACTCGGCTTCACCAACTCCAAACCACCCAATGGGCGATCTACACCTCCTCCCATACAAGGCTTCATAAGGAGCCATTTGAATGCTCGCATGATAGCTATTGTTATATGCAAACTTTATGAGAGGCAAGTGATCATCCCAATTCCCCTTGAAGTCAAGCACACACGCCCTCAATATATCTTCCAATGTCTGAATTGTGCGCTCTGCTTGGCCATCTGTCTGGGGATGGAAGGCTGTACTCAAGTTCACCCTCGAACCTAATCCCTTCTGAAAGGATTTCCAAAATTGGGAAGTGAATTGAGCTCCTCTGTCCGAGATGATAGACAGAGGGACCCCATGCAATCTGACGATCTCCTGTATATATAACTTTGCATAATCTTCTGCGGTGTCGGTAGTCTTAACCGCCAAGAAGTGAGCTGATTTCGTCATTCTATCCACAATCACCCAAATGGAATCATGTTGCTTTCGAGACTTCGGCAAGCCTGTAATAAAGTCCATGTTGATCATCTCCCACTTCCATTCTGGAATTTCTATGTTTTGGGCTAGACCACATGGTCTTTGATGCTCAACCTTCACTTGTTGACAATTCGGGCATTTGGAAACGAATTCCGCAATGTCTCTCTTCATCCCACTCCACCAATAGATCTCCCTCAAGTCATGGTACATTTTGGTGGAACCCGGATGAATGGAGTATCTAGAACTATGCGCTTCGGCCATAATCCTCTCTCGAACATCGTCAACATCCGGCACACACAATCTATTTTGGTACCGCAACACACCATCTCCCCCTTGGGTAAAAACCATTACCTCTTGTTTGTGTACAACTCCCTTCAATTGGAGAAGGACGGGATCTTGGTCTTGCTTCTCCTTCACCTCTGCCACAAGTGAGGATGTAGACCCATCCTGAACTGTAACTCCGCCTTCATTGTTCTCTTCTAGATGAACTCCCAGTCGGGCTAACCTGTGTACCTCCTTCACCAATTCTCTCCCTCCTTCCTTCATGTGGGCAGTGCTACCCATAGACAACCTGCTAAGAGCATCAGCAACAACATTAGCTTTACCTGGATGGTAGAGGATGCTCATATCATAGTCCTTGAGTAGCTCAAGCCATCTCCTTTGCCTCAGGTTGAGTTCCTTCTGGCTAAAGACGTATTGCAAGCTCTTGTGATCGGTGAATACATCGATATGCACTCCATACAGGTAGTGGCGCCAGATTTTAAGTGCATACACCACAGCTGCCAGCTCAAGGTCATGAGTTGGGTAATTCCTCTCATGAAGCTTAAGCTGTCTTGAAGCATAGGCTATCACCTTCCCCCTTTGCATCAACATACAACCCAAACCAATTCTGGAGGCATCACAATAAATCACAAAACCTTCTGTCCCATCGGGCAAGGTTAGAACAGGAGCAGTGGTTAGCTTGGTCTTCAATTTCTGGAAACTCTCCTCACAAGCATCAGACCATTGGAACTTAGCCTTCTTTTGGGTCAGCTTAGTCAATGGTGATGATATGGATGAGAATCCCTCTACAAACCTTCGATAGTACCCGGCCAAGCCCAGAAAGCTCCTTATCTCTGTTGGGGATGTGGGTCTAGGCCAATTTTTCACAGCTTCTATTTTCTGAGCATCCACCTGAATACCATCTCCAGATACAATGTGGCCTAAGAAGGCCACCGATGCAAGCCAAAATTCACATTTAGAGTACTTTGCATACAATACCTGGTCCCTCAAAATTTGTAGAACGACCCTAAGATGATAGGCGTGCTCCTCTTCGTTCTTGGAGTAAACCAGAATATCATCTATGAATACAATCACAAACATATCAAGGTACAATTTGAATACCCGGTTCATGAGATCCATAAAAGCGGCGGGAGCATTAGTCATCCCAAAAGACATGACCAAGAATTCAAAGTGGCCATAACGAGTCCGGAAAGCAGTCTTCGGAACATCGCATTCTCTCACCTTCAACTGGTGGTAGCCGGATCTCAAGTCTATCTTTGAGAAACAAGTGGCACCTTGAAGTTGGTCGAATAAGTCATCTATTCTGGGGAGAGGGTATTTGTTCTTCACAGTGACTTTATTCAACTGCCTGTAGTCGATACACATTCTAAGGGACCCATCCTTCTTTCGCACAAATAGGACCAGAGCACCCCATGGCGAGACACTCGGCCTAATGAATCCCTTATCTAACAAGTCCTTCAGCTGCTCCTTCAACTCCTTCAACTCAGCCGGAGCCATTCTATATGGAGGAATTGAGATAGTCTGGGTATCAGGAAGAACATCAATCCCGAAGTCGATCTCTCTATCAGGAGGGACTCCAGGCAGATCTTCAGGAAAGACATCCGGAAACTCATTGACAATCGGGACCGACTCAAGGGATGGAGACTCAGTGCTGTCATCTTTCACTCGGACAAGGTGATAAATACACCCTTTTGAGATTAGCTTCCTGGCCCTAAGGTATGAAATAAACTTACCCTTAGGCACAACAGGACTACCCTTCCACTCTATGACAGCCTCATTCGGGAATTTGAACGTGATAATCTGAGTTCTACAATCAATAGAGGCATAACAGACATAAAGCCAGTCCATGCCAAGGATCACGTCGAAATCAACCATGTCTAACTCAACCAAGTCAGCCAAGGTGTCCCTGTGATGAATTGACACTGTACAATCTCTATAGACTCTCTCAGCTAGGACAGAATCATCGATAGGAGTGGACACACTAAAAGGCTCAAGAAGACGTTCAGGAATTTTATTGAATTTGCTAGCCACATAAGGAGTCACAAAAGATAGGGTGGCACCTGGGTCCATCAATACATAACAATCAAAAGAAGAGACTCGAATCATACCCATTACGACGTTTGGAGAGTTCTCCTGATCTTGGCGACTACCCATGGCATATAGGCGGTTTGTACCTCCACTCGTCCCTGGAGTAGCGCCCCTCTGATTACCTCTAGCTGGTGGTGCGGTGGCAGAGGACTGGGCCCTGTTCCCCCATGTTGGGCATTCCCTCAGAAGATGGCCCATTTGGCCGCATTTATAGCAACCAACCCTTCCTGCTCTGCATTCTCCCAAGTGGAGCCTACCACACTTGCTGCATAGTGGCTTTCCCTTCGAACCTTGACTTACACTGGCCGGGGATTGAGAAACCTGAGGTCTGAAATTTTGGCGACTTTGTCCCTACCGATCATACCTGTCCTGCGGCATCGGTGCGCTGGCGGTAGATGAGGCATAGGTGGAAGGTCTCTTCTAGAAGAAGGACCTGTTGCCCTTGCCTTGCCTCTGCTCATTCTCATGCCCAGATGACCTTGCCTTTTTGCTCAGGTGCTCTTCTTTGTCTTTTCTCTTTTCCTCCTCTACCTGTTGAGCATACACCATTAATCTGGAAAGGTCCATATCCGAGATCAACAATGCTCCCTTGCATTCCTTCTTCACATGCCTCCCTAATCCGGAGACGAACTTTCTCATCTTCGACCTCACATTAGGAATCATTTCTGGAGCATACCTGGACAGCTGGATGAACCTTAGGCCATACTCCTTAGCCGACATACCTTCCTGTTTCAGATTAACAAATTCCTCCACCTTCGCTTCCCTCAATTATCGGGGAAAGAAGTGGTCAAGAAAAGCTCCCTCAAATTCATCCCACCTAGCAGGTTCAGCATCTTCACCCCTACCTTGTTTCCATTGGTTATACCAAATGTTTGCCACATCTTTGAGTTGATAAGACACCAACTCGACCCCCTCAATTTCCGTAGCATGCATAGCTTTCAGAATCTTCCACATTTCATCAATAAAGTTTTGGGGATCTTCATCGACCTTAGAACCCGTGAATGCCGGCGGATTCATCCTCAGAAAGTCTCTAATTCTAGTGGCAGCAGATGGCTCCTGAAAACTAGAGCTGAGAGTCGGCGAACTCTGATTACCGCTTTGGGCAGCCATTAGTTGCGTGAGCATTGCAATTGCCCCCCGAAATTCAGCCTCTGATGTGGGTACAGGTGGGGTAGATGGCACTTGAGGTGCCTCCGCATATCTCGAGGGTCGGCCTCTAGCCCATGCTGGGCGTGCCTCTGACTGTGGCATCCCCGCATTATCGATATTCCTCTGGCTAGCGGTACGTTTAGGAGGCATTATCTGTAACGTATGAACGCACAAATTAGAAAGGAAGTTTCATGGAGTTCAACTCCATCGCACGAATTTAGAGTATGAAAGAAGGGAAACAATTCCTAATGTCCTATAGCCTCCTGCTCATAAGTGTGGTGCACAACACACCCATAAGCAAGACTCTACTAGACACAGCTTCATAGACTCCCTAGGACACTTGAACTCTGTGCTCTGATACCATGTTGTCACGCCCCGGGAGGGTACCCTAGACGTGACCGGCACCCGAAGGCCATTTCTGACCTCCGAGCGAACCACCTGGTCCAGTCACTCCTTCATTCAAGCTCATTCTCTTAGCAGGAACTCAATTTAAAGAAATACTTTTCATAATATAAGGGCCGAAGGCCAAACATTTACAATCAAAAGAAGACAATAAAAATAGGACTCCTCAAGATGACCGCTCGACCTCCCACACTCCTGTCTATGAAGCCTCTACTCATGTCAAAAAGGTGCCAATGACAAGCCCATGGCTACCAACAATCTAAATAAAAGGAAGAACAACAAAACTGTACAAGAAGGCCCAATATCCTCCGGGAACTAGGAGGACTCACCGACTGGCTGGAAGTGTATGTGGATCTTCAACGGAGCACCGGTTGATGATCTCTAGTACCTGTCTCTGCATCATGAAACGATGCAGGCCAAACGGCGTCAGTACATGGAATGTACGAGTATGTAAAATGGCCGAATACAACGAACATCAAGGAAGAATAAATCAACTCGGGAGCTCAACTCAAAAGGGATGACAACTCAATCAAATGTCCTAAGTCTAAACAAGGATATGATTTAGACTGGACCAATCATATACAATTCAACTCAATCTGACTCAGAGTACTATCAACACCTATTTGGGAGTTTCTCTTAACCGACAACCAACACTTACGAGCCAGTGAAGGTACAACGAAACGACGTCGTTGCCACGCCCGTTCATACCTTGCCAGGGCATGAACGACGAACACTCATGGATCTAATCCAACCAGGTCCTATAATGTCAGGACAAAATCTCTCGGGGAAGCATCCGACTTTAACGGTTCAATCCCCCCTACGTTTGGCAACACAGGTATTGGGTTCGAGTATGGACTATACTCTTGCCCAATTCGGTGCTCGATACTCCTCCCAAGACTCAATGCTCATAAAACTCCATCCAATCAACTCAATCAACTCATATCAACAAGTCTCATTACAACCTTGTCAACTCATCAACTCTATCACAATCAAATCTCTTCCAAGCATACTAATTGCTCAATCTCAATCATATCTTCAAAGAAAATTTAAATGCACATGTATAACATCATCTAGATATAATCAATCATTACCTCCATCCATTTGAGAAAATCCTCATGACTCACCACATCTTCAAGACTTCAAATCGACATTTTTATAATAGGCAACATTTTTAAGAAAATAATATACTTTATCAAATCTACATAATTAAGAAGATCAATAAAACATATTTAGCAACTTATTCCTTCATCATCTCATACTCACATAAGGGCTCATTTTAGGAACCTCTTAGCTCAACAACATTGACACATAAATAATTAAATAAAATGGAGACAAAGCTCATTCAAATATGTACCATACCAAGAAACTCCATTTTCATGAATATCTAACCTCAAAATAAGAATAGGGCACATGGATGGACTCAACCCATGTTTTGGATAGCCTTACATACCTTAGTGAAGACTTGAAGAAAACCTTGTAGTTGGGTCTTCAATGGAGGACTCAAATCTTGAAGTTCTTGGACTCCTTTTTGGTTGGAAATGGAGAAGAAGAGAAGAGAGAAGGGAGAGGAGCTAGGGCTTTTCTTTAGAGAGAGAGTGGGGGCTGAATAAATGCCCCCAAAATACACAAGGCTTGTGTATATATAATTTGGGAAATTTTCCAAATTGCCCTTCCTCCAATTTCTGAAAATCAGGCAAAAACGCCCTTGGCGCGATAGTGGCGCGTCGCGCCCTTACAGCGCCAAGGCCAATTACGCCCAAAACCTGCACAACTTTTAGTGGCGCATCGCGCCAGGGACCAAACTACTGAGGCATGTTTCTGGCGCGATAGTGGCGCGTCGCGCCCTTACAGCGCCAAGCCTATTATTCTAAATTCTAGGAATTTGGCCTGAAAAACCCTGCACAACTTTTAGTGGCGTGTCGCGCCAAGGACCAAACTACTGAGGTATGTTTCTGGCGTGATAGTGGCGCGTCGCGCCCTTACAGCGCCAAAGCCATATCCCCAGCAGTTGCAACCCAGGCCAAAAATGAAATTCCTGTCGTGCTAGTTCGTCTTCGGATCGTCATATCTTTTGACTCCGAACTCCAAAATTTACGTTCTTGGTGGCGTTGGAAAGAAGACTCGACGACCTTTAATTTGATAGGTCGTGGGCCACCCAGATTGACGTCCTTCAAAAGATAGGGTTGTTAAAAGTCGACCCTTACATGAACTCGTCCTAAACTTAGCCACGACGGATCTTTTGGACTTAGCTCGGTCCTAGGGGTCCTCAATGACCCCACATCACCTCCAACGCTCTTAAATTCCTCAGGGACTCATCTTAACTCGAGCACATACTTCGAAATAAATACGATGGGCCCCACACGTGTACAAAGAAAGCCCGAATCTTAGGAAGAAATTTTGAGGGGTGTTACAACCTACCCCCATGATTTCTTCTACACTTAGTGTGGGTAAGGAGAGTAGTACCACTAGCATTCACATCTCCACCTTGGCCCTTAGGTTATGGCACCCTATCTTTATCAAACCTTTGGCCAGAAGTTCGAGGGGAACCTTGACATTGAAATCTTTGGCTTTGTTGAAAATAGCCATTATCCTCACCGGTCTTAGCATTAGAAAATCCATCTTCATACCGAGCCCTCTTGGAGTCCTTCATACTTCTCTGTTCTAGCTTCTCTCATTCTATTTGTTCAACATAGGTCATGAGCTGAGATATGTCTATTTATTTCACAAGCATAGCGGCTCGACATTCTCTAGCAACTAAGTCGGACACCCCCGAAATAAACTTACTCATACGGGCATGAGGGTCAGACACCAAAGTCAGAGCATACTTGGACAACTTTATGAAGTTGAGGGAATACTCCCTCACATTCATACTCCTTTGCTTCAATTTGATAAATTCCATCACCTTCTCCTCCATTAACTCTAAGGGAAAGAAACGATCAAGAAATGAAACTTTGAAATCCTCCCAACCTATAGGGCCAATTTCAACCCTTTTAGCCTTCCATTGGTCAAACCACACTTGAGTGATACCCCTAAGTTGGTAGGCCGCCATCTCCGCCTTCTCTTCTGCAGACATCCCCATAATATCCATAATCTTATATACGTCATAAAAAAAGTCTTGGGGATCCACATCGCCTTTTGAACAATGAAACTCGGGAGGGTTCATCCTTGTGAAGTCTCTAACTCTTGAAGCCAATGTGATCATATTTGAAAGAGCCATCACTCCTTGATTGGCCACTATACGAGCTAGCATAGTGATAATGGTCCAAAACTCGTCATTAGTTACTTGATTAGGAAGAGGACCATTAGCTTGAGGGATTTGTCTTCTCTGAGGCATGTTCTAAAAAATTGCAAGGAACAATCATAAGAAAGGAAGGTCTTAGGGTATCACTTTATCGCACGACATGGATAATGAAAGAAGTGAGAATTCCTAAAACGCCTCATAGCCTCCTACTCATAAGTTTGGTGCGCTTCACACCCATGAATAATACTCTACTTGATGTGGCATATTAGATACCTTAGGACACTTGAAAAAAACCTTGTGCTGTGATACTAAGTTTGTCACGACCCAACCTAGGGCCTAGTCGTAACACGATGATTGAAACCTCGAAGGGCTCCAACCAAGCCTCTTGTATATATCATAAGCATATATATAAGGTGAAATATAAAAGCGAAAACATCATAAGATAGTCTAAACCATTAATAGAAATCTAAAATTGTCTTATGACAACATAGACTGGAACATATATCCAACTAGATGCCTCTAAACATGAGTATGGGCGGAGGCTAAGACATGTCCCTAGCTCACCCTCAATATACAACATAAACAAAAGTATTTTTAAAAGAAAATAGTAACCAACTTGAAACTAATTCCCGGTGAGGACTAAGCACAACACAGCCGGATAGAGAACACCTACTAGTTACGTAGACTATTAGGATCTTTAACCTCAACCCCTACATTAGGATCTTTAACCTCAACCCGTAAGTGTGTGGGCGTGACATGCAACGTAAATCATGGAATACAAAGGTTAAGAAAATCACATGATAAGACGGAATACGTAAATTCATGAGAAAATCATATTGACCAAAGCATTTAAAAGAATAAATTTAAAATCATAACATACTTAAGAGATCATACATATGTGGAATAAAAACCATAACTGACAATAAGACCATGCGAGCTATAACATGGAATCCGATGATACCCACATCAAGAAGGAGGAGGCTACTTTGCCAAGATAGACTCCTGATCATGGACATGTGCTATTCGTGGATCCACTAGCTAGGACAAAAAGGAAATCCTATAGTTTCACGTAATTATGAGACAAGAGACTTTATATAAGGACCCTTTATTTTAAGCCCCTACCTCAAGTCCACATTCGGTGCTAAGTCAAATCCCACGGAATACATACATAACATAAGATTATAATTTCATATATCATAGTCATGATCATAGGTTTGAAAATTATAGAGTAGCTCATTTTCATAACATAAGTGCAATGCGGGCATTGTCCTTCCACATTACAAAATCATATATACATAGACATAATTCATACTTGGAAATTCATGATCATAGCTTATACTTGAAATTAGGGTAAGACATGAATGTATGATCAATTGACTTGAGAATCATGAAATTAACTTGAAAACATGCATGGTCATAAATGTTATATCATCCCATACGTAATTTATATAGATAGTATCATTAGGAAGTATAATTGAAAATACTCATAATTTATATCATAAGCCCTAGAAATCAAAATAGGAGAATTCATGAAAAAACTCTTCAATTTAATTCAATAACTATCAATTTATATCAAAATAGACTCATGATCATACTTTAAATTAAAATTTATGCAATTGAAATAGAGATCACAAAATTCATAAAATATCATACTTTAATTTGAAAGAAAACCTTGAGAAATTGATTGGAATTAATGGATGAAAGAATCCATGAATTAATACCCACATACCATGAGTGAGAATACCTAATAATTGGAAGAACTTGAGAGTTTGATGGAGAAATTGAGTAGATTACTTGAATTTTTCAATGGCAACCCTTGGGAGCCTTTTTCTAAAGAGAGAAATATTTGATAGATGAATTATAGAAGAATAAATAGAATTAGGGGTTTAGGTGAATTTATAGAGTTGAATTAGGTCCTAAAAACGTCTAGGTTCATTAACTAATAATTTGGGAAATGTCTAAATCGCCCTTTAAAAAGACTCAACTCGGCTAGAAAACCCTCTCAGGTCCGCATTGCGGACTAGTCGAGATCAACTCGGCCGGAAAACTGTCCCAGGTTCGCGATGTGGACCTGTCGCGAACCCTACTATTTTATAGAGTTTTTTCAAAAATCCATCTTCCGATATATGGGTTCTAAAAATCTATCGAGACTATTTTCCCGCAGGTTTTGACCCCCTGATCGATAATTCAAACTCGGATTTTAAAAAAAGATTAAGGATAATGCATTACATTTGAGGCCTATTCCCAAAGCATTCTTAAGGTATTTTGTGAATATTTTTAAGGGATGCTATAATATCTCCCCCTTGGGAATATTCGCCCTCAAATGAGATTCAACTAGTATAGGAAAGACATGGAAAAAGTATTTAGAAACCCGACATGGACATGAGGACACTTTGAAAAATGCATAAAACGGGTAAACTTCATACTTAAAATAAAACATAGTCCTTGAGAGAAATCATTTTCATGAATCATGCATGCATATGAATGACATATGGAACTGAAGTGTAGAAGTTTAATCGATTTGATCATGAGCAACTTAGTACTTTTAGGATTGAGTGAAAGGAAAGAGATAAGGATATCGCTTCATCATGTCTGATTCCGCTTTCCATGTAGCACTCTCTACTTCTTAATTCCTCCACAGCACCTTGACAGATGCAACGTCTTTATTTCTCAGCCTCTTCACTTACCGGTCTAAAATCTCAATCGGTACCTCCTCATAAGTCAAATTCCCTTCAATACTCACATTCTCCCTTGGTGCAATAGAATTTGGTTCACCCACAAACTTTCTCACATTAACACATGAAATATCGGATGAACCAAAGCCATCTCAAGTGGTAAGTCTAACTCGTATGCTACTTTACCAATGCCCTTCAATATCCTATAGGGTCCTATATATCTAGGATTCAACTTCCCTTTCTTTCCAAATTGCATTACCCCTTTCATAGGTGAAATCTTCAAATACACCATATCATTCTCGTCAAATTCAAGCTCTCTCCTCCTAGTGTCTGAATAGGACTTTTGATGACTTTGAGCCATTTTCAATCTCTCTCTTATTAGTCTTACTTTCTCCATTGCATCAACTATCAAATATGGGCCAATCAATTCCATCTCACTCACTTCAAACCACCCCACCGGAGACCTACATCTTCTCCCATACAAGGCTTCAAAAGAGGCCATTTTGATGCTAGAGTGGTAACTATTGTTATAAGCAAACTCAATCAATGGCAAATGCTCATCTCAAGAGTACTACCCCTTACTACCATATTCAACAAATCTCGAGATCTAATAAATAAACACACAATACATTATACATTCACCCATATGCCATCACCACTAAATTCAAGCCTGGTTCTATAATCATTTTAATATACTTATTTGAAACACTTAACAAGAAGTCATCAATAGACTACTACAATCATTCACATATCTACAACCACACATTCAAGCCTACCATTTTAACCACTTTATGGCTCCCTTGAAGTCAACATCACTTAATAATTTTCGTGTTTAACCTAGCATATCTATATCCTCACTGACATTCATTCCTACCAAAGGCCACCCTAATATACTCTTACCTATCTATTGTATATAACAAGGTCTCATCTACCTCATCCTCCATATCTATAACTTCAAATGGACCAAGCATACCATAATTATCATAATACGGAACACCCACTCTTCCCCTAATCTTCCCTAACTCATCTATTGAGAGCTATGAACTTTACGCAATATCATTTCTCTTAGACTATCAACATTAGGACACACAACCGACCTTGGTAATGAAATACTCCATCTCCCACTTGTGAGATAACCTCTATCTTCTAATCAACCATCAACTTTCCATTCACTACCGATCATAATTCCTAACCATATTAAATAAGAAAACCACCCTCATTAGCATCACTCAAACCTACCCTTAAATACTAAGTCACACAGGGGTATTAATCAACAAAGGCTCTAGCAAGATTTCGGGACATACATCAAATCTTATAGAAAGGCTTAGAGTAGCAAAAGATAATATAGAATCCGGATCAATTAAAACATAACATCAAGGTCAAACACCCTCAATTTACCCGTAACCACATTGGGAAACTCCTCAACCCATTGCCTAGCTTGAAGTACATAGAGCCTATTATTGTGTGGGCCACCACCTTATTAAGCTTGTCCACTTTGAGTAGCTTGCCTTTGAGGAAATCTTTCTCTCCCCTTGGTAGGATATTTGGAAACCTTGTGCCCTATTTTACCATATCCAAAACAAGCACCTGTTCCCATCAAATACCTACCCCCGTGATTCCTTTTTACAGTTTGTGCAGGTAAGAAGAGTAGTACTACTAGCATTCATATCTCCATCTTGGCCCTTAGGGTATGGAACCCTATCCTTATAAAACCTTTGGCTGGAAGTTCGAGGGGAACCTTGACATTGGAATCTTTGGCTTTGTTGAAAATAGCCATTATCCTCATCGGTCTTAGTATTAGAAATTCTATCTTCAAACCGAGCCCTCTTAGATTCCCTTATCCTTCTCTGTTTTAGCTTCTCTCCTTCTATTTGTTCAGCATAGGTCATGAGCTGAGATATTTCCATTTCTTTCATAAGCATAGTGGCTCAGCATTCTCTAGCAACTAAGTTGGACACCCTTGAAATGAACTTACTCATTCGGGCATGAGGGTCAGACACCAATGTCGGAGCATACTTAGATAACTTCATAAAGTTGAGGGCATACTCCCTCACATTCATACTCCCTTGCTTTAATTTGATAAATTCCATCACCTTCACCTCCATTAACTCTAAGAGAAAGAAACGATTAAGAAATGAAACTTTAAAATCCTCCCAACCTATAGGGCAAGTTTCAACCATTTCAGTCTTCCATTGGTCAAACCACACTCGAGTGATAACCCTAAGTTTGTAGGTCGCCATCTCCGCCTTCTCCTCTGCAGACATCCCCATAATATCTGTAATCTTATATACCTCATAAACAAAGTCTTGGGGATCTACATCGCCTTTCGAACCATGGAACTCAGGAGGGTTTATCCTTGTAAAGTCTCTAACTCTTGAAGCCAGTGTGATCATATTTGGAAGAGCCATTACTCCTTGATTACCCACTATATGAGCTAGCATAGTGATAGCAGTCCAAAACTCCTAATTAGTTACTTGATTAGGAAGAGGACCATTAGCTTGAGGGATTTGTCTTCTCTGAGGCATATTCTAAAAAATCGCAAGGAACAATCATAAGAAAGGAAGGTCTTAGAGTACCACTTTATCGCATGACATAGATCATGAAAGAAGTGAGAATTCCTAAAATGCCTCATAGCCTTCTACTCATAAGTGTGGTGCACTTCACACCCATAAATAATACTCTACTCTACATAGCATGTTAGACACCTTAGGACACCTGAAAAAAATCTTGTGTTCTGATACAAAGTTTGTCACGACCCGACTTAGGGCCTAGTCGTAATACAACGATCGAAACCCCGAAGAGCTCCAACCAAGCCTCTTGTACATATCATAAGCAATAAGGTGAAATATAAAAGCAAAAACATCATAAGATAGTCTAAATCATTAATAGAAATCTTAAAATGTCTTATGACAACATAAACTCGAACATATATCCAACTAGATGCCTCTAAACATGAGTATGGGAGGGGGCTAAGACATGTCCCTAGCTCACTTTCAATATACAATGTAAACAAAAGTCTATTTAAAAGAAAATAGTAACCAACTTGAAACTAATTCCCGGTCAATGAGTACTAACCACAACACAGTCGGATACAGAATGCCTACTAGTTACATTAACTATTAGGATCTTCAACCTCAAATCCTACATTATGAGATAATGTAGGCAAAAAGTATGCATTAGTACGTTGGAATGTACTAAGTGTGTGGGCGTGACATGCAACGTAAATCATGCAATGCAAAGGTCAAGTAAATCACATGATAAGACAGAATACGTAAAGTTATGAGAAAATCATATTGACCAACACATTTAAAAGCATAAATTTAAAATCATAACATACTTAAGAGATCATACATATGTGGGATAGGAACCATAACCGATAATAAGACAATACGAGCTATAGCATGGAATCCGATGATACCCATATCGAGAAGGAGGAGGCTACTTTGCCAAAGTAGACTCCTAATCATGAACATGTTCTATTTGTAGATCCAATAGTTAGGACAAAAAGGCAATCCTATGGTGGCACATAGTTATGAGATAAGAGACTTTATATAAGGACCCCTTATTTTGAGCCCCTACCTCAAGTCCATATTCGGTGCTAAGTCAAATCCCACGGAATACATACATAATATAAGATCATAATTTCATATATCATAGTCATGATCATAGGTTCGAAAATCATAAAGTAGCTCATTTTCATAACCTAAGTGCAATGCGGGCATTGTCCTTCCACATTACAAAATCATACATACATAGACATAATTCATACTTGGAAATTCATGGTCATAGCTTATACTTGAAATTAGGGTAAGACATGAATGTATGATCAATTGACTTGAGAATCATGAAATTAACTCGAAAACATGTATGATCATAAACTTTATATCAGCCCATATATAATTTATATAGATAGTATTATTAGGAAGTATAATTGAAAATACTCATAATTTACAGCATAAACCCTAGAACTCAAAATAGGAGAATTCATGAAAAAAACTCTTCAATTTAATTCAATATCCATCAATTTATATCAAAATAGACTCATCATCATACTTTAAATTAAAATTCATGGAATTGGAATAGAAATCACAAAATCCATAAAATACCATACTTTAATTTGGTAGAAAACCTTGAGAAATTAATTGGGCTTCATGGATAAAAGGATCAATGAATCAATACCCATATACTTTGAGTGAGAACAACAAATAATTGGAAGAACTTGAGAGTTTGATGGAGAAATTGAGTAGATTACTTGAATTTTTCAATGGAAACCCTTAGGAGCCTTTTTGTAGAGAAAGAAATATTTGATAGATGAATTGTAGAAGGGGGGAACAGACCCTACACGAGGCTCCCACCTCTCGTGCATAGTCAAGGGTTGAGCGTCACCCCCAAGCCTTAACATAAATAACAAAATAGAAAATACAAGGAGGGGGACATAAACCTTAGCTCCGATCCTATGTTGGTTCATAAGTCAGCTAACCTACTAAGGTCGGCTAACTCATCCCCAATACAAAAGGTGCTATCTAATAACTAGAAAAGCAATAAACCTATGAGAGGACTCCTCTCGATACACTTCGACTAAGAAAAACGTAAATGAGGGAGACTCTCCCCTTCCATGTGAATACAATAAAGTAACCTACACTATTCCTATTCAAGTAAGCTACATATCATACATAGCTAAAATGAAAAAGGGCAAGTATATGAAACTTCTATTTCTCATGGGTCGGGAAAGTTATTTTCATCTTTGTCTTTCTTAATCTTGTAATACCGAGGTTGTCAAGTTGTGGAAAAACATTGTCCATGCAGACTTGCAGCTGCTATGTCAAGGGGCTGTGAGTTCTCCTTTTGTTCAAGAGTGAATGTTGAAGAAGTTGATGACCAAAAGATGGCCTACCTGCAGCTTCAGTTCCTGTCTCAATGTAGCTAAGCAGCTATGGATGTTGTTGGTGTTGCCGCCTGTTGGTGTTGCCTGTAGCTTCTTGTGTTGTAGCCTATCTACCTGCAACTTCATCTTCAAAGTCTGTAACTTCAGGTTCAGCTGTGGGTTGAGTTGTTGTTTGGTGTTGCATTTCTGCAGTGTATATGAAATTGTTGTAGTTTTGAACTTGTTGCAACCACTCTTCTTGTTGTTGTTGGTTCTTGGATGTTGTATAATGAGCGTTGTACTCATTCTTGCACCTCCAAGGCAAACTCCAAGCTATCAAAAGTTGCACTATGCCACTGCTATACCAAGAAGCAATTATGGATGGTGTGGTGCATGTTTGGCTTGTTGTTGCATTCTGCAGGTTGTTGTAGGGTGTTGATATTGAAGATCCTGTTCTTGGAAGCTGCTTCTGTGTAGAGTACCTGCACAATTAAACAAACAAGAGGATAATTCCAATTGCTGGTTCAAGTGTTGTAGCTCTGCATCAATCTTGTATCTCCAAGGCCTGCTCCAAGTTGTCAACTGATGCACCACGCTACTGCTGCTCCAAGGGCACAATGAATTGCTCATCTCAGCTAACAGCAATGCAACCTTGTACCTACAGAGAAAAAGCAAAGCAGACACCACTACTCTAGCTCTTACATCTAAATATAAGTTGGTTGTTCTATGAAAGCAATAAACAAGGGAGAATCTCCCCTTACAATAAGAAATAACTAGGTTGAATACGAAAGAATAAACTAAATTATACATAGAAAGTCTATTACACAGTGCAAGGGAGATCAGTCACGGAGGTTGTTTAATTCTTTTTAGGCTTTTCCTTCTAAAACTTGCCATTCCTAAATTGTCCATCTTGATGTAGCCCTTTATTTCCTGTGGTAGCTGCTGGAAGTTGTGGAAGTGTTGTGTATAATTGAACATGTGGATGTCTTTAGATAAGGTATCTGTAGGATGGTTTGCTTCTCTGAATATATGTTTGCAATAAAATAGTTCCAAATGCTGGACCAAAGACTACAATTTTGCAACATATCTGTGAATGCTCTAAGGTGGTTTGAGGTCTTGTTTCAGCCACTTAGTAAATAATTCTGAATCAACCTCCAAAATCACTCTACTATAGCCATGTTGGAGACACCAAGTGATGCCAATAGTTGCTTCCTGCACTTCTGCTTAGTTGTTAGTACCCAGTCCCAATGGAGTTGCAAAGGCATATATTAAGTTACCATTGTGGTCTCTTAATATTCCTCCTGCTCCAATTTTCCCAGGGTTGTCTAATGCACTCCCATCAGTATTCAACTTCACTGTGGAAGGTAGAGGTCTGATCCACATAACTTTGGTCACTCTCATGTCATGTTGGCAGTTCTCTACCATAGTAACCATCTCTTTCCAGCTCTGTGGCCATTTAATGTAAGGGTAAGCATTGCTTATCAGCATGTAGAGATCTTTGACTATGGAGAACTTAACTCTAGTAACACTAGATTTCTTTTCTCCATATTTACTTGCACATCTATTCTTCCATATATGCCAACAAACAAAGATAGGAGTGGCCTGCAATATGAGTTTATGAGCATCATTATTGGACTTGGCAGTCCACCACTTCATCAGGATGCATCTCAATGGGCAGGTCCCTTGCAGGATCCCCTAGGAACTGGAGAATTGTTGCCAAATATGCTTGGCAAAATTTCTAGAAGCAAATATATGATCTACATTGTCCAATCCAGGCCTGTAACAGTAAGATAATGATGCTGGTGCTGCTCCAAATTGGATAATTTTATCATTGGTTGGAAGTTTGTATCTGAGGGCTCTCCATAGTAGAAAAGAAACTTTGAAGGGAATATTGATGTGCCAAGTGTTGCCACCAGTTAAGGTCTTAGTCTTCTTTTTTCTAATTAGTTCCCATGCAGATTTACAAGTAAAACCAATATGAGAATTCAATTTCCAGCAAGCTTGATCAGGTATGTGAGGTTTGTACATAATGTCTGTGTTAAGGATCTGCTGCACCAGCTGGGGAGGGGCTTGTTATCTAATTTTTTGCACATTCCACTCCCTATTCTCAAGGAATTTAGAGACTGTACTATTGTTGAGTCTTGGAAGATAGTTATTGTGATTAGCTAGTAGGCCAATACCCAGCCAATCATCCCACCAAAAACTGCAGGTACCTGAGTTGATGTGCTAATGTATATGTGGCTCAATATGAATTTTATTTGACATCATATGTTTCCACATAATAGACTAACCTGTGTCCCATTTTTTGATCACTGGGTGTGCCCTTTGGCAGTACTTAGCCTTCAGAAATTCTCCCCATAAAGTCTTCTTGGACCTGAAGGTCCACCACTATTTGTATTGCAAAGCTAAGCACACCTCTTGTATATTTTTCATGCCAATTCCCCCTTCCTCAACAGGATAGCTGAGAGTCTCCTAGGATGCCCAATGGTATTTTCTCTTCTCTTTATCCCATCCCCAGAAGAAGTCTGCAATAAGGGCCTTGATCTACTTCATAAAGGTAGTAGTAGGTCTGATTGAAGACAACAAATGGATTGGTAGTGATTGCAACACTGACTTTACCAATGTTGCTCTACTTCCATAGCTTAACACTTTAGTCTGCCATCCTCTGATTTTGCTTAGAACTTTGGACACCATACTTGTATAGTATATGATTCTCTGTCTTCCAATGTAGAGTGGACATCCCAAGTAAGTAATGGGACCATGTGTACACTTAAAACCTGTGATACTACTGATTCTATCAATAACTTCTGTAGGAGTGTTCATAGGAATCAGGAACTGACTTTTATCCTTGTTAATAAGCTGGCCTGAATTATTTCCATACACCTGTAGAGTCTTGGTGATAAGTGTTAGAGAAAAGTTGTTGGTAGATGTGAATATAATCACATCATCTGTAAAGCTCAAGTGATTCACTTGAGGACCCTTTCTTTCCATTTGGAAACCAGTATATAGGTAGTGTTGGTGAAGATTATTCAGCATCCTGGAAAGAACTTCAGCTCCTATAATGAATAAGGCAGGTGATAAGGGGTCTCCTTGCTTGAGACCTCTTGTAGAATGGAAAAAACCATATCTTGCACCATTAATGATCACTGAATACCAGTTGCTTGACATGATCCTCCAAATTATATCAATAAAGACTTCCCCAAATCCCATCCTCCTTATGACCATACAAACGAATGACCAAGAAACCCTATCATAGGCCTTGGCCATATCCACCTTGATCACTACATTGTCCCCAACCTTGGGCCTCTTAATATTGTGAATAATTTCCTGGGCCAACATTATGTTTTTAGATATACTCCTGCCTTTTAACAAATCCTGATTGATTATCACAGATGAGTTGAGGTAGAATAGGAGTAAGTCTGAGGCAAAGTAACCTTGTTAGTGAAGTTACTGAGGGAGATGGGCCTGTAATCTGAAAGTTTGTTGGGCTGTCCAACCTTAGGAAGTAGAACCAAACAAGCATGTGATATATACCTGGGAATATAGTGACCATTGAAGAAGTATTGCACTAACTTCAGTAGGTCATCACAAATGATATCCCAGCATGAGTGAAAGAACTTACCACTCATGCCATCTGGCCCTGCAGCTGAAGTAGGACTCATAGAAAATACTACTTCCTTTAACTCATCCTTGGTAGGTAGGGAATGTAGTAATTCATTATGTTGATCATTAACTAGCCTTGGGATGCATTTAAGCACATTTTCATTGATTTGTTTCTCCTCAGCAGTAAATATTTTCTCAAAGTGCGCACATGCTGCACTTGCAATATTTTCATCACCCTGGATGGAATTACCATGTTCATCACTGATCTGATGGATGAACAACTTTCTTCTTCTCCCTCTGATGATGGCATGGAAATAATTTGTATTGGCATCTCCATCTTTGAACCAATGCAACTGAGTTTTTTGTTTCAAAATAGACTGCTCCATCTTCAGGTACCTAATATATTGGGCATTGATCTGATTTATCTTGTCCCTATTATCTTCATTGTTATCACTGATGATATCTTCTTCAGCTTGTCTCACTTGTTCCTCAAATTGTTTGACTGAGGCAAATATATCCCCATACTGATTTCTGGACCAATGGCTAAGAGTATTAGAAACTCTTTTCAATTTTTGATGAAAGATACTCATTGGATTTCCATCCACAAGTCTTTCCTAACAAGATCTCACAGTAGCAAGAAAGTTTATATTTTCAACCCAACAGTGTAAGAATTTGAAATATTTGATAGTATTACTTTGTCTTTCTGTGCATTCCAGTAGAAGAGGACAATGATCAGAACCTGTAGATGCCAGGTGATTAAGAGTGGTCACAGGCATGACCTCCAACCAAGCATCATTGACCATGGCCCTGTCAAGTCTCTTCCATATTCTAGCCTCTGCATCTCTTTTGTTGCACAATGTGAATTGCTGTCCATGAAAACCAAGATCAGTGAGTCCACAAGCTTCAATGACACTAATGAACTCAAAGCTCTTGTTCATGTTATAAAGCTGCCCCCCATCTTTTCTTCAACATCTGTGATCACATTGAAGTCTCCAATGGTACACCAAGGTTCCTCCATACTAGAGAATTGAAGCATCTTTTCCCATAACTCTCTTCTCATATAGTCTTTGCATTTGGCATATACAAAGGTAATAAGATATTGATTAGGCCAAGCTGAATGCTTGAACTTGCAAGTGATCTGTTGTTCATCCTGATCCACCAGGTTGCACACAATGTCTTGGTTCCAAAATAACCATATTTTGTTGTTGGAGTTGTTCATAGCATTATCCATACCTAACTGAATTCGGTGGAAGTAAAGCTGAGCTTTGTTGGAGAAAGGTTCCAACACTGCAATCATGGAGAGCTTGTGGTAATCTTTCAACCTCTGTAATCTGTCTAGAGCACCCTGAGTATCAATACTCCTAGCATTCCAACAAACTGTACTAATCATTGAGGTTTTTGAGATTTAGACCTTGTGTTGATGATGCTTTTGATAGCAACATTAGTAGTATTGTTGATGGTACTCTGCTTATTTTTCTTCTTTTCTTGCTTGTTTCTTATAGATAGACCATTCTTCTCATTAACCTGTTGTACCACAACTTCCATGGTGGATCTGAAGGCCTCCAATTGATCTGCCTGCTGTGTTTCCTCCCATTGGTCAGGGTCTTCCTCATCTTCAGAATGAGTGACCCTGTATTCATCAGTCAAGTCCTCTGAGATATCTCCTTTGCTAAGAACATGCCTTTCATTAGATACATCTTGAACTTGTAGAGGGGTAACATAAATGCCTGTCTGTTCTGGCACAAGAGTATAGTTCACACTTGGCTGTCCTATTTTCATATCCTGGATAAGTTTCTTCCTCATTGCATCCCTCTTCTTCTTATTGAGAGATAATGTGGATTTGTTATTGAGGATCTGAGTTTATGCTCCAGTGTTTGTTTTACTGATATTTGGTATTTGATCATGTCCCATATCTTGTTCATTAACCTGCAGCCTATCCTCAGAAGCTGCTGAGCCTGTTGAGCATCAGATTATGGAGCCTGATCCTTGTGAAACTGAATGTTGTGGCTGGTAGTGGTTTGATTACCACTATCAGCCTCAGTACCCTATAGTGTTTTCATAGAATTTTTCCTTCTGATATTACCTTCTTCCTGGACCTCAAGTTGATGTTCCTGCAGCTTTGATCTGCTAGAAGTGTGAAGAGTGGTTGCAGGGGCTATAAAGTCTTTCCTATGGTCATCCAACTGAGATTCCCTCCCCCTGGTAACCCCTTCCTACATGTTAGTAGGTGTCTCCTGACATCCCCCATCCTCACCTCCATTAACTACTTCAGCAACAGCAGTGACAGCAGTTAAAGCATTAAAGAAATTACTGGAGGAGCCTTGGGGATGTGGGAGCATTGAGTCAATACCTGGGCAATTCCTTGCTGTAGTATTGACCTTAGCAGTTGCATACATGGTCTTTTACTTGTCCTGGTCAACTTGATTCAAGGGATAATGAGGGCTGGGATTTGCTATTCTATGAGGCATAGGGGGTTGTCTCTGGACTCTAGAGGCAACATTACAACTTTGAGGATTATAAACATTAATATTAGAGGTCATACCTGTTTGTTGTATGCTCCTGGCTTGCTGATTATCCTTTGTGGGAATTTGATGAGTTTTAGAACTTTCTCCTTGGTGAATCATGCCTTGTTTACTTTGTTGGTGTGCTGCTTGTTGGTGAAGCTGTCCATTCTTCTTGCCCTTCCTCTTTTGATTTTGCCACACCTTCTTTTCTTATAGATTTTCTCCTGTGTTAGCATTAGCAATATGTGGCTGCAGTGTAGCAGTAGGTGTTGAAGGGTTGTTCTGTACTTGTAGCTTGGCAGGTTGTGATTGTTCTTGGCCTTTATTCTTGGTTACTACAACTTCTTCTTGATTTTTCTTTTTCCTGTTTTCTTTCTCTCTTTTCTTCACTGTGCAGGCATTGAGGGTGTGACCCTGGTGCTTGCAGTACTGACAATATTCAAGCACCCCTTCATACTGAATTGGTTGCCATCTACCTTTGCCATTCACATCTTTTTCAAAACCCATCCAGACATGTTGGGGTCTTTGCTTGGTAAGATCAACTTGAACCTTTACCTTAGCTACGCTACCTCTAGTTTTCTTGTATGTTGCCAAGTCTAAGAACAGCACTTTCCCAACTAGAGACGGTAGAGGTGTGACTACTTCTATACAATAACAATGCCAAGGAAGTTCTGGTAGGATTGCCCATATAGGGACCAAAGGAGTTTCCTCTTTTGGTTTAAATGTGGGAGTCCAAAGTTGCAGTCTTATAAGTTGGCCTTGGATGAACATTTTTCCTTTTGACCACACTGTTGAGTGATCGAACTCATTGTCTAAATCAATGTATAAGTGTCTAGAATTGAAATGAGTCAGCTTCACCCCTCCTTTAAGTTCTGTTTGGAGAATAAACTCCTTTCTAATTACTTCCATTCTTGGCATAGTATGTGTAAACTTCCCAATAAGAGTGTATTTACACCTACCTGCCAGACTAACCATGAAGTCTTCCTCTGTAAAAAATACTGCAGGGTATCCTTGTTTTGTAGTGATTTCAGGAGGAGAGATATGTATAGGACCATTCTGCATAGTTTCTTGGGCTCTAAGCCTAGTAACAAGTGTATGGGTCACAACAGGATTTGGTGGAGTAGGATTATTAGGATTAAAAGTTCTTATTTGGTTGGTGTTTTGGGGTGCAGGATTATTTCTATTAGCCCAGGCCTGAGGCACCACATGATTAGGAGGATTAGGAATATTAGTACTTGGAGTTCTAATTTGATTTGGATTTTTGGGACCTGCATTGCTTGCATTATTCACAGTAGAAGTTTTGTTATTGGTTGTAAGTACAAAATTGTTAGACACTATCATAGGATTGGTATTTGGTACATAAGGTCTTTGGGCAGATTGAGTATTCACATTTGGTTGTGTAGGTTATTGGTTTTTATTGTTGTTTGTTTGTACATTTCCAGGGGATGTATTCCCTTGTTCAGTATGTTTAGCAGCAATATCCACTTGATCAACTGAATCCTGCAGCACCTTATTATTCTTGATCACCTCTAAATGCATCTCAGTAGTGCTAGCATTAGTAGCCTTAGCAGTCTTGTCATTTTGCAGAGCATTAAACTTTAAATTAACATTATTGTGGTCAACAGTTTTAGCCTGCATGTGGATACCATTGTGCACATGATTAACACCTAATATAGAAGAGTCAGTAGTCTTACCTGATAATCCTTGTGCTGAACTGCTGCTGTTATGATTGATATGATCAATTCTCATAGTCATGTGTTCATGGTGATCCTTATCTAGATGATTATTTATACTCTTTTGAATATTTTGGTATTGTGTTACCTCCCTTTGTTGCTGATATTGGTTTTGAGTCAATGCATTATTCACATCTTGAATAGGCCTGTCACTGTGTTCTTTACTTTGACAGTCGTTTTGACGACTTTTCGAATTTGAACTTGTTGGTGAAGATTCAAGTGACCCTCTGTGGCTTGGAAGTTGCGTAATACTTTGATGAACAATTTGTCATTGGTCCTTCATCAGTTGGTTCACCAGAGCTCTAGTGACACCACAGTAGTCTTGACGACTTTTCAAATTTGAGCTTATTGTTGAAGATTCAAAGTACCTTAAGTGGCTGGTAGGGTGCTCATCACCATTGTGGTCATTTTGCGACTGGTCTTGCATCGTATAGTTGGCCGGAGCTACGGCGCCATCACTCTTGTCAGTGGTCTTGGAGATATTCGAAGCTTTTGGTGAAGATTCGAGCTGTGGCTCCATGCTAAGAAGATGCACATCATCATTGTGGACATTTTGGTATTGAATTTGGTCGAATTTGGTCACTGGAACTCTGGCGCCATCACTAGTGTCATCGCCAACATTCATATCTCCGGTGAAAATTATCCCATCAGCTTCATGATGAGCTTGCCTCATCATTTCTGGCGATTTAGTGGAGGCGTAGTGGTGGTAATTCTGGACTACTTCTTCCAGAAATTGCCTCATCATTTCTGGCGATTGATGCTATTGTTTCCTTTGATTTTTGGACTGTATGTAGTCCTTTTGATGAGGATTCATCTCCTCCAATTCCTTTTAGATGAATCAATCCACGATTTTGCAGATAAGTTAGTTTTTGAAAAAATTTCAGCTCCTCATCAGTGACTTGACTATTGATCGCTTCATTGTTTGGCTGATTTGAGAAGCTATACTTGGAATTTGAAGCTGTAATAACTTTCATTGGATTCGTCTCAATGGGATCTTCATTTTCGTCTTTTGATCGAAATTTTCCGACGTCCAGAGGTGGGTCCACCCACATTTTTTTTATGACTAAAATGACCTTCTTGGGAGCTTCTTCTTAGAGAGATGTTAGAGAGAGAAGTAATTTCATGAAATGAGAAAGCGATTATGTGATGAATTGTAAAAGAATAAATAGAATTAGGGGTTTAGGTGAATTTATAGAGTTGAATTAGGTCCTAAAAATGTCTAGGTTCATTAACTAATAATTTGGGAAAGGTCTAAAATGCCCTTTAAAAAGACTCAACTCGGCTAGAAAACCCTCCCTGGTCCGCGACACAGACCTGTCGCAATCAACATAGCCAGAAAACTTTCCCAGGTCCGTGAAGTAGACCTCTCGCGGACCCTACTTTCTTATGGATTTTTTTTGAACATCCATCTTCCGCTGTATGGGTCCTAAAAATCCACCGAGACCATTTTCCTGCAGGTTTTGACCCCCTGATCGAGATTCCGAACTTGGATTTTCCAAAAAGATTAAGGATAATGCATTAAATAAGAGGCCTATTCCCAAGGCATTCTTAAGGTATTTTGTGAGTATTTTTAAGGATGTTACATGATCAGAGCAACCTTTATGTGCTCCTGGAAATAGAGATAGAGGTAGAGCAAGCAACTCAAAGATGGAGGAGATCTTGACTAAAGTGCTGTAAAAGATAGAATCTATAGAATCTGTGGTCAATGAGCTAAAAGGTGATATGTCCAAAATGACCCAAGTGGTAGAGTCACACTCAACCTCTATCAATCAGTTGGAGCAAAATATGAGGCAATTTTCAGCCATGGTAAATCAAAGGAAGAATGGTGCACTACCTAGTGACACTGTTCCAAATCCAAGAATGGAGAAATTGTGTAGTTTGAAGATGTCATACCGCGACACTAAACCAGGTGCTTTATGGGAGGAAACCCATATGGATACTTTATGAAGTATAAGTAGTCATGTAACCCATGCCTAGGGAATCACAAGTATGATCACTTTGCTTGTTTTTAATTTTGGAGATTTTGAATGCATTGGGGACAATGCACAAATTTACTGGGGAGTAAGGCATTCTAAAACCCTTTGGAGTTTTTCTTGCCTTGTTTGTTTTCTCTGAAGGTGTATTATCTATTAGAACTGGCATATTTAGACTATTTCTGTGAATGCAAGTGTCTATAGGAATTTTTAGTAGCTCGTAAAAGTAACTAAATGACCCCTATTTAAATTTTTTGAGTAATTATGTGATTTCTTCTCAATTGTGATAGCTAATTTGTTAAGATCTTTGTAACATTGTACATAGTAATTTGTTTGTCAAATGCTAGTTATGAGTATGTTTATTAGTACCAAATAGCATAATATCAATGTCATGTGTGGATGAGATAAATTTGTGTTTGATTGATGCATTTGTAAGCTAAAACTTGCCTGGTTAGTCTCACTAAAACAATTGGATAGCTAGATTAGGACATATCACATGCCTTTGTTGATCATGAGTCACTTAGCCTAAATTTAACAAACCAAATATAATTATACCCTTTGAACCAAAAGTTTGGCTTTAATGAACCTTTTCTTTGATTAACCAAAATTCATCTTCCCTTACTGTCTGTGAATCTTTATTTTGGGCCTGGTCCCTCCAAGGACAATGTGTACCTCAACTAAAGCAAAGAGCCTAAGTTGAGTAGCTACTATAAGGATAATCAATTTTGTGAACCTTTATCTTATCCCTGGTCCCTCTTAGGTAATTATGTACTGCAACTCAGGTCAAAAACCTAAGTTAAGGGTGGATGCCATAAGGAAAGCAGAAAACTTATGGTATGAAAAGAAAGACGAGAAGAGAAGAAAAGAAAAGCATGGGTTGTGGCCTCAAGTGAAAAAGAAAATAAGTGAAAAGATAAGTCATAAAGAAAGAAATAAGATTGAACAAAAGCGGAAACCACTCCTGAGAAGAATGAATGAGGAAATAAGGGAATAACAAGAGTTTAGGGAGTTGAAAACAAGTAGCTAAGTCAAAGTAGCGTTTGAAAGGGAAAAGTAGTCACTTTTATCCTAAATGTACCCTACCTGAGACTGAACCTATGCTACAAGCTAAAAATTCCTATTGTGATCCTAAAAAGGTTATTCAAGAGTTGAAGTGTTGAAAATAAGGACAAGTCTATGGTATTTACTTATGCATTGTTGAGCTTCTTTTGAGAGTGCGAGTAATCTTGTTTCAGTCTCTATTTTGCTTATATACACATCATTACAGAATTTTTATAGTGAGGGCACTGTGATTGTGTTGTTTGGTTCCTACATTGACTGGTCTATGACTATTTGCATTGATTTGGTTAAGCTATGGATAGTACAATGTCATGAAGTAATCCTTGCGAGTTGGTTAGAGCATGAGTGCATTGCATGAGTGTACTTGGGCATGAGTTTTATGTTGTAGGGCTGCTATATGTTTCTTATGAGTTGCTTGTATTTGTGTGTCATTTGGTTTATGTTTTTTTATTCCTTGAGTACAAGCAATAATTCTAAATTGATGTGTCGCCAAAATATAACATTTACGATGCTCAAAACAAGGAGTTATTATAAGTTGGTAGCTTGGTTTTTAGGTGAGGTCAAAAGGAAAGGAAAATATGCAAAAAGTTCAAGATTGGCTTGAGTTTGGCAAGGTTTCACGACAACTTGAAAGGAGAACTCAAAGAACGAACTTCACCGGGACTTGAAGGACCTTGTCTCCAGCAATTGGTATTTAGTCTTGATCAATGGCCAAGCACATGATTTCTTTCATTCCACTAGGGGAGTGAACAAGATGATCCTCTATCTCCTGCTTTTTTTATTATATCAGCATAAATCCTTTCCAAGGCCCTAAATGCATTATTTGGGGATGATGAGTTTGTGGGATATGGTTTACCAAAATAGATTGCTAATATTAATCATTTGTCTTACGCAGGTGACACTATTATATTTGATTTAGGTAACTGTTGATCTTTGAATCAAATAGTGTCAATTTTGCAAAAGTATGAAGTTCAGTCAGGTAAGAAAATCAACAATGAGAAAAGTCTTTTCTATTTACATCAAAGTCCAGGGGCTGCTGAGATACAACTGGTGGAAGAATGTATAGGTATTTCTAAAGGAAAATTTCCTTTGAAATACTTAGATTGTCCTATCACTCACTCCAGGAAAAGAAAGGAATATTATGCAGAGCTTATAAAGAAAGTGAAGGCAAAACTTCAATCTTGGAAAGGGAATATGTTTTGTTTTGGAGGAAAATAGAATCTTATCACTAGTGTGCTACAATGTGTTCCAATTCATGTCTTATCAGCTATAGTTCCTCTTATATGTGTGATTAACAAACCTCATATGATTCTTGCTAAATTCTTTTGGAGTAAAAAAATTGCAGGCAAAGGTAATAATTGGGTTGCATGGGAGAAAGTGTGTTTACCTAAACATGAAGGAGGCTTGGGCTTTGATCCATGTTTGATACTTCTAAAGCTATGTATGCTAAATTATGGTGGAAATTCAGGACTCAGAATATCTTATGGGAAAATCTTATATGGAAAACTATTGCAAAAAGAATATTCCAAGTCTGGTTCAGCAAAAAGTAGATCTTAACTGTGGAAGAATATGTTACAGAATATGGAGTGCATTGAAAAATTCCTATGGTGGGAACCTAAGGGTGGAACTTCTAGTGTTTGGTATAACAATTGGACCCAGCTTGGTCCTATTTACACACATCAAACTGAAGTGCAGACTTGTCACTCATTGATGGATATTGATTTTTTCATGAAGGAAACAATGTCGGATTATGATAATATGCATGACCATCTACCTAATGATACAGTGAAATATATTAGACAATATATGGATCATATTAGATAGACTGATATGGGGGACATGCCTTGGTGGATAAGGACCCACACTGGAAAGTTCTCAGTTAACAGTGCTTGGGAGATTTTAAGAAAAAAAGAGGAAGTAATTGAGAATTTCAATAATATATGGGTGCAAGATCTTCCTTTCAAGATATCTTTCTTTAGTTGGAGGGTTTGGACAAACAGAGTTCCAGTAGTTGCTGTTATAGCTAATTTGAACTCTAACCAGTCCCAACTTTGCTTATGTTGCACTTTTCAAGCAAGAGAAACTATGCAACACTTAATTTTTGAAAGGCGAACTTGCAAATAGAGTGTGGAAATATTTCCCATCTGCAGCTGAAATATTACTGCCTTGAATTCAGTTAAAGCAATCTATTAAAGAATGGCGGGATGTTCAAGGAAATACTAGGAAAAAGGTGATTTATCAAGCTATTCCTAATCTAATTTTGTGGTTCTTATGGAAAAGGAGAAATATGGTACTTCATGGTGGTAATTATACCACAATAAAGAGTCATGATCCATGCTAGGCCCAAAATGTGAAATGATGGTTAGGATCCCAAGATACCCCAACCAAGCCTCTTATCATATCATCTATGAGCATACATAAGGTAAATAAGATAATAAAATGGAAAATGAAAAATTAATCTAAAGATAACTTTTTAAATGCAGAAGACAACATAATAGTCTGACGTACACTCTACTAACTTTAGACTGGGCATAGAAAAAGTTGCTAGCTCACCAAACATAAAGAGTAAAAGTGATAAGAAGCATAAAGGAATTATATGTGTTTCATCCTCGAAACATGAGGACTGACCAACAAGAGGAAATTAAACTTCAAAACTAGCCATGAGAAAGACGCGTAGAACGATCAACAGAACCTATATTATGATACAATATGGGCAAAAGTCTGCATTAGCACATGAAATGTATTAAGTATGTGATAAAATATGAAAAACATGACTTAAAGCATGATAATTCCATGATGAAGATAAAGATAGTAAAATTCTCTCAAAAGTATCGTTAAAACCATATGACATGGCCAAAGCATATCATAAGAGAAAATCACAAGCCTTTGTGAGAGATACCGTTAACTGATATAAACTATGTGTGCTATAAAATGGAGTTTAGTTGTTATCTTGCACATTAAAAAGAGAGGATCCATATTTGCCAAGGTAAGAACCATGATTTGCCTACGTGGATCTACTAAGCTATTAAGGAATCAAGCCTCAACTATCGGGTGACCCTTTCTAAAGAATCAAACCTCTACTAACGGGTGATCCTTCTTTTGACAACGGCATGTAGTTATGGGATAATGGGATTTCTTGTAATGGTCTCATTCCTCTACTAATAGGTGTGCCTCTATCCCAAGGTTCACTCAGTGCTAAGTAAATGCTCAACGAAATTGATAAATCATAATGTTGTTATTAGGAAGGAAAAAATCAACAGATCCACATCATAAAATACATTATAAGAATAGCTTCTAGAAAACCATGATTGGAACATAAACATATGGTCACTTTACCTTTGTAAGAATATAAATCATGATTTATTTCATATTTTGAGAAATATTTTCACAATTCATGGTTACTTGCTTGAAAACATACTTGTAACATAATTCATAGTTTTTCATAAATCATACATAGAACCTTCATAAAGTCTATGATCAAAATTCATAATTTATAATTGAAAATCATAGCATAAGGCATAGGTCCATGTGAAATCCTTTTAAAATTATGTAATAATGTGAATTCATGCATAATCCAGTGAATAATACCAGTTGAATCAATATATAAAAGTCTCATGAAGAATTGACGTGAAACCCTTTGAAAGTGGGTGAAAATGAATTAGGAGAATTGAGTTCTTTTGGGACCCAATGGATGAAAGGAATCCATTGGCAAATTCTCACATACCTTGATTAATTAAATCCCTAAATGCATTTTAAATTGAGAGACTTGAACTTGACCTTGACCTTGAGAAGCCTTAGTTTGGAAGATAAGATTGATCCTGTGAGAGAGTTCTAGAGAGATAATATTTCATTGCAATATGTTGAGAGAGAATGAGGGAAATTCAAAGGGTTTGGGTAGGTATAGGTCATCCAAGTATAGTCCAAAACATTGTAGCTTTGGGATTAATAGGGTAGGAAAAAGACTGAAATAACCTTTATAATTAACTGACGAGGACCAGTTGACGAGATTGATCGAGATCGCCGTCCTGATCGATGAGTCGTTGATCTCCTGATTATCTTTCCAAATAGTTCAAGTTAACTATAAATATCTCTAAAACTTTTGATGAATCACCTCAATTCACCGTCCTAGTTGGGAAGTCACTGTCCATACCTTATTTTTCTAACTTGGCTTTCTGTCTGATCCAAATTTTCTAATTCATTTAGCGAGATACCCCAGTTCGCCAAGCCCATTTGGTGAGTCACCAAAGCCTCGTTCTTGTCAACTAAAGTCCTTTCTTTATGAACAAAATAATCTAGAATTTTTGGCAAGACTTCTCAAATCTCAAAACGTATTCAATGATTCACCGAGTTTGATTGCTCCTCGCCACATTTCCCTTTTTCTGAATAATTTTTTTAGTAACACTGGGAGACCAAATGTGCACTTTGGCAATCCGCCGAACGTATTCACCAATTCACCGAGTGACTCGGCAAGTCTCAGCCTCATTTCTCCTAAGTTTTCTTTTTAAACTTCAACATTCCCACTTTCCAACTTTGATGGCCTTACAATATCTCCCCCTTGGGAACATTCGTCCTCGAATGAGAACTAAGCTGACATGAATAAGATGGGAAACAAACCTATCAACCCATCATAAGTTCAATGACATATTTAAAATGCATAAATCAAAGAGTATTCACCCCAAGCTAAAACATGACTTAAAATCAATTTCATGAACATGCATGCGTATGAAAGATATGATAATAACTAAAACTCATAGATTCGGAAGAGTAGACATGAAGAGGTAATCCATCAAATAACATGGGAACATAAACCTTTGGGTTATAAGGTCAATCGTGGTGTAACAACTATGAAGCTGATCCATACCAAAATGACATCAAACCTGATGAATTACCCTGCTGTGTTGGGTAATCTAAAGAAGTAGATCGATCCATCTCCCTACATCTTTTAGAAGCCACTAGACAACCTCTCATCTTATGACCAACCTCACCATATTCATAACAACCATCCTTGCAAGACATGCACTACCCTTGATGATTGGGTTTGATAGTTAGAGTTCTATTTCTAGGAAGGAAGAGACTATCCATACTTTTGACAAGTGAGATAAGGACGTCTATCCTTATTGAACTTATCAAAAGATGAACCACTATCGATTCGGGTCATCTTAGTCTCCATAGCACTTTTCTTAAGTTTTTTCTCCTCAATTTGTTCAGACTAAGTCATCAATCTTGATATGTCCATCTCTTTGATCAACATGGCAATTTTGTAATCTTTGGAAACCAAGTCCGAAATACCCAAAACAAACTTGCTCATATGAGCTCTAGAGTTGGAAACCATGCATGGATCATACTTTGACAATTGTGTGAACTTTAAGGCATATTTTATCATACTCATGTTCCCCTGTTTCAAATTGAAGAACTCTTAGACTTGGATTCCCTTAACTCTAATGGAAAGAAATGGTCTAGAAAAGTACCCTTGAACTCCTCCCAATCAATGAGACTCGTATACCTAGCTCTCTCACCCTTGCATTGACTATACCAAATTTGAGTGACTCCCTTCAATTGGTATGCGACCAAATCCTCCTTCTCTATCAATATCACCCCCATAATATCAACAATCTTTTGAAGCCCTTCAATGAACTCTTAGAGATCCTCATCCACCTTTATCCCATGAAACTCCGGGGGATTAATTCTAGTGAAGTCATCAACTCTTGTCGCCACCGTACCCATATTTGGGTTCAATAGAGAAACTACATACCAGTTGGATTATGGCACAATAGTTTGGGCAAGCACTTAAAACGCGGCCCAAAAATCAGTGTGAGTCACTTGCTCGACTAAGAGAGCCATAGGAGCTTGAGGGGATCGGTGATCCTCATCTTCATTCATATTCCTTCTTAGTGGATTTCTTCATGGAGGCTTGGTTCTATAATTGCAAGGAGAAAGTGTTATAAGGAAAACCATAGAGTTCAACTCTATCATACAACTTAAGAGTGATGAAAGAAGTGAAGTTTCTTAAATGTCTCATAGCCTCTTATTCATAAATGTGGCATGCTTCACACGCATGAACAAAACTCTACTTGATGAAACATGTCAAATACCCTAGGATACTTGAACTTTGTGCTCTAATACCAAGTTTTTCATGACCCAAGCTAGGACCTAAATATGACACGGTGATTAGGATCCCGAGAGACCCCAACCAAGCCTCTGATCATATTATACATGAGTATACATAAGGTAAATAAGAAAATAAGATAGAAGAAATAAAATGAATCTAGGGATAACATTTTAAATGCGAAAGATAACATAATAGTCTGATATAACCTCTACAACGATATAAATTCCAATGAATCTCCTCCAACAAACAATAGAGGGCTCTGACCTGACCACAGGGCATAAGACAAGTTCTTAGCTCACCAAACATAAAGAGTAAAAGTGATAACAAGCATAAAGGAATTATAAGTGTTTCATCCTTGAAACATGAGGACTCGTCAATAAGAAGAAAGTAAACTTCAAAACTAGCCACGAGCTAAATATGTAGAATGATCATCAGACCCTACATTATTATACAATGTAGGCAAAAGTATGCGTTAGCACATAGAATATACTAAGTATGTGAGAAATATGGGAAGTATGACTTAAAACATGATAATGACATGACCAAGATAAAGATAGTAAAATTCTTTCAAAAGCGTCATTAAAATCATAAGACATGGCCAAAGCATATCATAAGAGAAAATCACAAGCCTTTGTGAGAGATACCATTAACTGACATAAATCATGTGAGCTACAACATGGAGTTCAGTGTTTACCTCGCACACTGAAAAGGAGGATCCATACTTGCAAAGGTAGGAACCATAATTTTCCTAAGTGTATCCACTAAGCTATTATGGAATCAAGCCTCAACTATCGGGTGACACTTTCTAAGAAATCAAGCCTCTACTAATGAATGATCCTTCTTCCTACGGTGGCACATAGTTATGGGATAATTAGATTTCTACTAATTGTCTTATGTCTCTACTAATAGGTGAGCCTCTATCCCAAGGTCCATTGGGTGTTAATAAACTCTCAACAAAATACATAAATAATAATGTAGTCATTAGGAAGATCAACCAATCCGAATCATAAAATCTATCACAACAATAGCTCCTTGAAAACTATGATTAGAACATAAACATATAGACACTTTACCTTTCTAAGCATCTAAATCATAATTTCTTTCTTATTGTGAGAAAATAATTCATGAAAACAAACTTGGAACATCATTCATAGATTTTCATAAATCATTCATAAAACCTTCATAAAGTCTATGATCAGAATTCATAGTTCATAATTGAAAATCATGGCATAATGCATGGGTCTATGTGAAGTGAATTTAAAATTTAATACTATGAATTCATACATGATCAAGTAAAATAATACCAATTGAATAAATATAGAAAAGATCCATGAAGAATTGACATGAAACCCTTTGAAATTGGGTGAAATTGATATAGGAGAATTGAGTTCTGTTGTGACCCAATAGATGAGAGGAATCTTGTAATGACCCTCCAGGTCATGTTTGTCTTAATACCTCCTTTTCATCATTTAGACCGTTCTTATAGTAACCCCAAGCTATTTATGACTTGCTAGTATTGATTGTTCGATCGCCCGGACATTCATATAGTTTTTATGCCCGTTTTGCATATTATAGATCTTTTGAAATTTGAGAAGTTAACTTTAGTCAAAATATCAGGTTAACCACCTCAGAATGGAATTCTAATAGTTCCATCAGCATGGGGATGACAAAATTAGGCTATTAGCATGATCAGTTCGAGTATCGAGACATTCGATATGAGTTTATGACCATTTAGCTTATTAGCCTTTGAAATTTAGTGTAAGGTTGACTTTGGTCAACATTCTTTAAAAATGCTCTCAGATAAAACTTTCTTCAATGTGGTTCATTCTAGAATGTCAAGTTTGGTCTAGAATGACCCTTGGTTCACTTTTCGAGGCTTCTGGTCTAATATCGAGCCCCGTTGTAAGTTGGCTAAAAATAACACTGGGTGTGGAGCCCACTTTCAGTCAAAATGACTTCGTATGGAAATTTCAACTACGCTATTGAGTTTAGAATGTCGTATTTAGTAGGGTAACATATCTGTTTTATTATTATTAGGTTCCGAAAGAATTTTGAGAAACCCATCGGAAATTTTAAAGTTGGCATAAAAATCAACTTTTCAGCTGATAAATATAGCTGGTGCAGATCCATTTCAGCCTCATTTCTCAACTTCAACCCTTCACAACTCTGTCATTTCAAGTTCGATTTTAGTGATTCGAAGATGTCCATCTTGTCGGGTTTTTTTCAAGGAATGCGTTGGTGATCTTGAAAACTGATTTGGGATCTCCGTTTGAGGTATATTTTGTGAAATACTTGTTGCCACGACCCTTTTGTGAGTTTTATTTTGGAAAATTTTGAGATTTGATATCTCAGCCATTTTATGTCCGATTTTGGTGATTCTTGGGGCTATCTTGAGTATTGTTTCGAGGAGAACACATTAGAGTACTTGAAATTTGTATTTGAAGCTTTGTTGGAGGTAAATATTATGTTTTAGCTGCTGCTATAGCTCATTATCGAGCTCAATTTTTTGGAAATTTTGAAAGGTGATTTCTTGGCCATTTTAGGTCCAAATTTGGTGATTCAAGAGCCTAGATTGTGGTTTTGTTTTGTAAGGATCATCATCGTATTGTTGGTTTCAGTAGTTGGCCCTCTTTTATGGTAATTTCTTGGTTATAACTGCTTCCATGTCTCTTTAATGGTGATAAATTTATGAAATTATTGCATGTGCTTGTTTGGACTATTTCGAGCCTCGAATTGTGTTCCATTTTGGAACACAAGTTTGGGTTAGTGTTTAGGACCTCTTGACAGAGTCAATTCCAGAATTATTAAAGCGGGTCCCACATTCCTATTTTTGACTCAAAAATTGGCTTGTCTCTATTTTTGTGTCTTTAGTGTCTAAATGGTCATAATGATATTGTGATTCTATTTTTGATAGCGTGGCAATAATCTAAGACTGTTCGAAAGAGAAAAGCTCTGACAGAGTAGTTTGGAGCGTGCATGTTTGGCCTACAAGTAACCTACAACTTTTGTTCCTTTAGATTGAGCTTGAGAATGTTATTGGATGTTGATTTGCTCGAATTTGGGTTGGGTAACTATTAAATCATGCATAGATATTTAAAATTCATGTTTTAGGCCTATTTCAGGGATTATCAGGTAACTGTGAGCATGCCTTGTACTATAAATTGATCCTCTATGCTATGTGGAGTATTTGTATACTTGTTTACTATTTATTGAGAGTATTCTGGGCCTTAGCCTAGGTTTGACTAGTGCTTTTCTTTGAATTGCATGATTTGGACCCGATAAGTCTTAGTTTTGTCCCGATGTCATTTTGGATGACTTAGATCCCTATAGACTTGTATAGAAGACTTGCGTCTGATAGTTTTAGCCTTAGCTAGGTGATGTGCTTGCTCCAATGATATTTTGAACTTATATATTAGATTCGATGGTTTCACAAGTTACGTCAACAACACTGGTTTCATTCTACGATTAGAGGTTAGTTGTGGATTCATCCTCTAGAATTTTATTGATTGACTAAGTATGGACGGAGTTCCAAGGATGTTACGATTATGGATCGATTGGTACTCCTTCAGCATCTACATTGACTCTTTTGCTGGGCATCCAGATTAATGCTCTGGCTCGACCTTATTGATTTTTCAAAGACCATCTAGATTCAAGCTTCATCCTCAATCACTCGGATAATCATATAGAGCATCTGGTTAGAGGTCTGACCTTATTTACGTGGTACTTGCATTCAGTTACTTAGATACTTTTAAGGAGCATTTGGTGTGAGGTTTGACCTCCGTTCAATAAGATTCTACTGTTGTTGGTAGAGGTTTTGGGTCAGTACACTCTAGTTTTGAGTCCTCAAATTCATTTCTCTTTAGTCATAGCTATTCTATGTACTCGTTGGACTTATAGGGGTCCATTCGGATTTTTATTTAAACTTGCAAATGCATGTACCTACTAGGCTTGTGGGTCCAGTTAGGTGTAGTTTAGTTTGTAGATTACTTCAGTTAGTCCTTTATACACTCGTGTGCATCATATTATTACATCATAGCTTTTCTCTCTTGACCTTTATTCTACTCTATTCTTTCTTTTCAAATTGCCTTTACTTTTCAAGTTCAGTCGGCCTATGATGCCTACTATGTACTTATTATTTTGGTACTAATACTACACTTTACATATTTTTTGTGATGTGGGTCCAAGCATCAGTGGCTAGCATTGATATTGAGCCTGCACCAGTCTGATCTGGAGATAGGGTGAGCACATGGCGTTTTGTACTATTTTAGTCTCTATCTATATATATTCACCTAGTTACTTGCCTTTTGAGACAATCTAATTTTTGTGGTCCACTTTTGGGATTTGCACTCATTTTGTTAGTGGCTCTATACTTATGACTTCCATGTTCTAGGAGGGATCTTTCTTTATATAAATATATTTTGGGTTGCTTCTACTTATCTATTCTATGTATCTTAGAATTTCCTATTATTGTTTAGTTTCTTACCTCAAACCCATTAATTATCATTTCGGATTGTGGGTTGGCTTACTTACTAGTGGGTTATAGTAGGTGTCATCATGACTCGAGAAATCAGATCGTGACAAATTCATTAGTGATTTTTCACATACCTTGATTAATTAAATCCTTAAATGCACTTAAAATTGAGAGACTTGACCTTGACCTTGAGAACCCTTAGGTTGGAAGCGAAGATTGATCCTTGGGGGAGAGTTCTAGAGAGACAATTTTTTATTGAAATAGGTTGAGAGAATATGAGGGCAATTTAAAGGGTTTGGGCAGTTATAAGTCTTCAAAATATAGTCCAAAATATCATAACTTAGGGATTAATAGGGTAGGAAATGAGTTAAATAACCTTGTTAGTTAGCTGATGGACCAGTTGGAGAGATCGATCGAGCTCGCTGTCCTAATCAGTGAGTCACCAATCTCCTACTCATATCACTAAGTCATTTGAGTTCACTAAAGATTTTTTTGAAACTTTTGGTCAGTTTCCTCAGTTCGCCATCCTAGTCGGCGAGTTTCCATCCATGCCTTATCTTACAAACTTAGCTCCTCGTCTGAGCCAAATTTTTTTATTCTTTTGAGTAGATACCCTAGTTCGCCAAAACCGTTTGGTGAGTCTCCAAAGCCTCCTTCTTCTCACCTAAAGTCCTTGAAATTTGAGCAAAATTATCAGAACTTTTTTATGAGACTTCTCAGATTGCCAAACATATTTGGTGAGTCACCGAACTTGATCGCTCCTCGCAAGATATCTCTTCTTCTAAGAAAAATTTTCAGTAACATTGGGCGAGCTCGCATGCACTTCGACAATTTGCCAATCCCATTTGGTGAGTCACCTAGTGACTCGATGAGTCTCTATCTCATTTCTCCTAAGTTTTCTTTTTCAACTTCAACATTCTGACTTTCCAACTTTTGGGGCCTTACATATAGTAATTTGGTACATCAGTAGTACTACTCAGAAATTCTTGAAGTTGAAGTTTCAATACACTGATGTTCCCTCCACTTGGCCTCATATGGTTTCTTTATTGAATGGTTTCAGGGCTAGGTTTATTTCTAAATTGGTTAAGTTATATCCTCCACCATATGGGTGATTGAAATGTAGTACATATAGGGCTTCTAGAGGTAATCCTGGACCTAGTTCTCCTTTATCTTATATCAGAAATAATGAAGGAGAGCTGGTGTTTGCTAAGTGGTGAGTATTCTTGATTCTGATAAGCTAGTTGCTGAAGCTATCGCTATTAGAGAAGGTCTTCAATGTTGTTTGGAAAAAAAAAATCCAAACATTATAATTGAAACTAACTCTCTGTCTTTGGTAACTATGTTAAATGGAGAGTGGAAAATACCTTGGAATACCATAATGGAGGTCAATTCCATCAATGTCGGGAAGAGTACAACACTTCTTGAGGGAGGGAAATACTCTTGTTGAGTTTTTTGCTAATTTATTTTTTCATTTTATAGGTACATATAAATGTAGATCTTTCTAGAAGGTCCCAGATACGATCAAGAGAATTATCATCTTAGATAAATAAAGCACACCGCAAATGAGAATAAGATAGTCAACTACTACAAGACATAGATGGTTTGTTTCGAACACACTTTACAGAAGATATTAGTGAATAATAAAGCTATTTTAGATGATAAAAGTTGCTAAACATTGTATGAAGTTTGAATGAAATTTAGTTTGTTGATATATCATGAACCCGTTGAGAGTTTGAGGGGTTTCATAGGTATAAAACCAGGACTCATAGATTATAGCAATTAATTAACATCTATAGTAGATTTAATATTTTCTAATCACATATCATAATAGTTCGATGGCTCAGTCCAACAAAGAAGATAGGTTGGTTTAAATAGTGTACTTGACATCTTTTCAAGTTCAGAAACACTTTGCACAGTTGAACAATAGTGCAAATTTCAGAAATTCAAACTCAACCTCGTAAAAAGGATGCTGAAATTAGTAATTCTTGAAGGATTTAAGCTTTGATGGTGGTACAAATCCTAGTTTTGGGGGTTTAACCTACTAAAGTTTAGATCTAAGAAGAGGAGTTGATTTCAACTAATTTGAGGTTAAATCAATGTATTATCAACAATACTCCATCTAAAGATTCGATATAAGGTTGAGTACACATGTAATCTATGAGAAGAAAGATTGAAGTCCTTTATCATATATAAATCGAGATGATGTCTAAATACAAGTTAATAGGAAGAATACCAAGTTGTTTCAAGGTTGGAGAATACTTATTAACTTAATCGAGCTTTAGATATGATTTCATAGAGGAAGAAAATCAACTGAACATGAAGAAGATGATTCAAAGCTGCTACAGTACTCTTCAACTTTCCACTTTCCTTTTTCCTGTTTTTTTTAATTTCCTTTTTAATCTTTGTGCATATATTTTCCTTTTGCTTGATTTTATTTTTTGGTGGGTTGTGCACTTTTTTTGCCCACATGTCTTGTACATTTTGTTTCATTCTAATAAATTCTGACCCATGTGTTCTTTAATTAAAAAATAAACAGAGGTATGTGATGCCTAACCTCTTCAAAGATATATAAGAAGGTGGACAAATTAGAGGAAACACATGTTACGAAAGGAGTCCTTTTAGTAAGGGTTTTAAGGGTAAACTAACATATAACCATATACAAATATACAACATCCACCAAAGCTATTTCATATGCCTTTTTGTCCTACTTAGAAAATTAAGAATACTTCATTTGTCTGTATTCCAGGAGAGATGACTTTTGATGTTTGGGAATTCATGTGATTCATAGTAGTAAGGATGTCCAGGAAAACATAATACATAATCTTATAAAGATAGTGATGGCTACCTCCATACTTGTAGATATGATGTTAGACATATTAACACGCCTTTTATTAAACCCTTTTCCATGTTTTTACTTTGTTCTAAGTTGGATCACACTAAATATCTTGATTATTACTCATTTAAGTTTTTGGAGCTAACACAATGTGTTTTTTTCTTTTTGGGAAAAAAGACTAAATATTTGAACCAAGTGTTGGAGGAATTGACACTGCATCATCGAGCCAAGTTCAAAGAAAGGAATTGGACCTCACAGAGCCATGCATGGAGTTAGGGGGGTTCTAATTTTAACCCCATAAAATAATTTTTCCCTGCAACACAAAATCCAAGGCAAAGTAGGGGACTTACGGCGCCAGCCTAAGGCGAGGCAGTGAAGACATGGCCAAATTGGCCTGTTTTGCTGCCCATTTTGGTGGTACCTGTTAGGTGTTTGTGATTAGTATAAAACCTAAAATTAGACATTTTAAATTCATATTCATCTTTGTGGTAGCACAGAGCAAGGACAAAGTCTTATTTTTCCTAGGGTTCTTTCTTTCATCCTTAACTTTAATGTAACAAGATTATAAGTGGTGATGTTGGGTGAATTCACACTGTGCGCCATTAATGTATTTTGGTAGGTGAGAAGACAACCAATTTTATTATAGCTAGCAATTTTAAGTTTTCTTTTGCATTTTAGAGTCAAGGAATGGTTGTCCAAATTAAATTTCATATGTCACCCATATTTTTACTTAATTCTTGTATCATTTTGCATTTTGGTGGGTATTTATTTTTATTTTGGGGTGTGTTATTATTCTTGTAAGTGCTACTTAATTGATAATTTTTCTGTTACATATGTTGAATTTGATAATACTCGAATAATTTATATAATATTCTTAATGTTATAAAGTAAATTAACTTAGAAAAATAAGGTGAGAATAAGAAAAAGAGAGAGGAGCAAAAGAATTGAGAAAGCTGTGTATGTGTGTTTCTCTGTTTTTTATTTCATTCCAAAATGACCAATTTATAGCCATAAGATAAGAGAACAAATGGGCAACTTGCAGTGGGTCCCATGTAAAGAAAAAAAATATTTCAAGTGGACAACCACTTGCATCATTTGTTCTTTAACACTCCCCCTTGGATGTCCACGTGAATTGTGTCTTATTAAAAACTTTACAATAAATAATATGCATAGTTATCGTGAATACCCATAGATGTTGTGACTCGTTAAAACCTTACTAGGAAAAACCCAGTGGAAAAAAGACTAATGAAGGAAAAAGAGTACACAACTTCTGGTAATACACTTTGAGTGTTGCCTCATTAAAAAAACCTTACCAGGAAACACCAAGTGGGACAAAACCTTGGTTAAATAAAAAAGAGTACAGTGTGTATTTTACTCCCCTTGATGAAAACTTCTTTTGATATTTTGGAGATGACGCATTCCAATTTTTTATCTCATTTTTCAAAGGTTGAAGTCGGCAATGCCTTGGTAAACATATCTGCTAAATTGTCACTTGAACAAACTTGTTGGACATCTATTTCACCCTTCTTTTGAAGATCATGAGTAAAAAAGAATTTTGGTAAAATATGTTTTTGTTCTGTCTCCTTTGATGTATCCTCCCTTCAGTTGAGCTATACATGCAGCATTGTCTTCATACAATATTGTTGGAACGTCTCTTTTCAAACAAAAGCCATATGTTTCTTAAATATTTTGAGTTATTAATCTTAACCAAATGCATTCTCGACTTGCTTCATGGATAACTATTATTTCTGCATGATTTGAGGAAGTGGTAACCATAGGTTGATTTTTTGAACGCTGTGATATAGTTGTACCACCACATATAAATAAATAACCTGTCTGAGATTGACCTTTATGGGTATCAGACAACTACCCCACATTTGCGTAACCAATCAATTGTAATGTAAATTTATTTGAGTAAAACAATCCTATATTAATGGTCCCTCGGAGGTATATGAATATATGCTTAATTCTATTCCAGTGTCTTCGTATTGGAGAAGAACTAAATCTTGATAACAAGCGTACAAAGAAAGCTATATTTGGTCTAGAATTATTGGCAATATACATTAATGCACCAATTGCACTAAGATATGGTATTTTAGCACCAATAAGCTCTTCATCATTTTTATGAGGTCGAAACGGATCTATATTACTATTAAGAGATCTCACAACCATTTGGGTACTCAATGGATGTGCTTTACCCATATAAAATCTCTTTAAAATATTTTCATTATATGTTGACTGATGTACAAATATCCCATTTGTAAAATGTTTAATTTGTGGACCAAGATAAAATTTTATCTTTCCGAGGTCTTTCATTTCAAACTCCCTTTTCGGATATTTTATTGCCTTTGGAAGTTCTTCCGGAGTTTCAATAATATTCAAAACATCAACATATACTACTATTATGAAAAATTTAGATCTAGACCTTTTCATAAATACATAAGGGAAAATTGGATCATTTTTATATTCTTCTTTTAGCAAATATTCACTAAGATGATTTTATCACATGCGCCCTGATTGTTTCAATCCGTATAAGGATTTTTGAAGCTTTATTGAGCAAGATTCTCAAGAATCCTTGCATGCTTCAAGCACTTTGAACCCTTTGGGAATTTTTATAAAAATATCGTGGTCCAATAAGCCATATAAATAGGCAGTGACCACGTCCATTAGGTGTATTTCAAGCTTTTCATGAACTGCCAAATTCATTAGATACCTTAAGGTAATTGCATCCACCACAGGGGAATATATTTCCATATAGTCAATGTCAGGCCTTTGCAAAAAACTTTAGGTTACAAGTCGTGCTTTATATCTTACGACTTCACCTTTTTCATTTTGTTTATGCACAAAAACCCATTTGTACCCTACTGGCTTGACACCTTTAGGTGTTCGGATTATTGATCTAAAAGCTTCACATTTTTCAAGTGAAGTTAACTCTGCTAGAATTGCATTCTTCTATTTTGGCCAATTATCTCTCTGTCTACATTCATCAATAGATTTTTGTTCAAGATCCTTATCTTATTGCAATATTTTAATGACAACATTATAAACAAAAATATTATCGACCACAATATCATTTCGGTTCCACCATTTTCCTGTCAAGATATAACTTATTGAGATTTCTTCATTCTCATTATTTTTAGGTACTTAGACCTCCTCGGTGGTATAACCATTTGTTGTGTCTCTGGGCTCTTCTTGAGAAATTTTGCCAAATTATGATTATCTTGATCATTTATTCCTTTTCTTTTTCGAGGATTTTTATCTTTGGAACCAATTGGTCTTCCACATTTTAAGCGTGCTAGAGTCATTTGCCTGAACAAGTTTTCCTATAAGGACATCAACTCAAACTTGAGCATTAGCAGCTGAGATATGCGATTTAGTAACTCGTGGAAGGTTAGTAAATGCATCCGGTAGTTAATTTGCAATATTCTGCAAATAAATCATCTTTTTAACTTCTTGCTCACATTGATTTATTTGAGGATCTAAATGAGATAGTGATAATGAATTTCAATCTATCTCATTTTGCAATTGCTTATGTTCTCCCCCTAATGTTGGGTATATTGATTCATCAAAATGACAATCAGTGAATCTTGCCGTAAATAAATCTCTAATCATAAGTTCCAAATATTTTATAATAAAAGGAGATTCATACCCAACATATATTTTCAACCTTCTTTGGGGACCCATCTTTTTGTGGTGGTGGAGCAATTGGGACATATACTGCACACTCAAATATTCTAAGATGGGATATATTTAGCTTTTTTCCAAAAGCCAACTGTAATGGAGAACATTCATAAAAATTTGTTGACCTTATGCGCACAAGTGCTATTGTATGCAAAATAGCATGACTTCATACCGAAAGAGGAAGTTTTGTCCTCATTATCAATGGTCTAGATATCAATTGGAGGCGTTTAATTAAATGATTCTGCTAGACCATTTTGAGTATGAACATGAGCGACCGGATGCTCAACTTTTATTCTAACCGACATACAAGAATTATTAAAGGACTGAGATGTAAATTGATCAGCATTATCAAGAAGAATTGTCTTTATTGCATAATCTAGAAATTGTGCTCTTAACCTTATAATTTGAGCTAACAATCTCGCAAAAGTCATGTTGTGAGCTGATAATAAGCACACATGTGACCATCGTGTAGATACATCTATCAAAATATATAATATTTAAATGGTCCACATGAAGGGTGAATTGGCCCACATATATTACCCTGTATACGTTCCAGAAATGTAGAAGATTCAATCCCAACTTTAGTTGTTGATGGCTTAATTATCAGTTTTCCTTGGGAACAAGCACCACAAGAAAATTCCTTAGATTGAAGAATTTTTTGATTCTTCAAAGTATGTCCATGTGAATTCTCAATAATTCTGCGCATCATATTATAACCGGGATGACCCCAAACGGTCATGCCAAATGATAACATTATTAGAATCAATAAATCTTTTGTTTACTATGGCATGTGATTCAACAGTACCAATATTTATATGGTACAATCCAAAATAAAATGCAGGTAATTTTTCATGCACAATTTTCTTCTCCGTATTCATTGTAGTAATATAAAGGTATTCAACATTTCCTTCATTCGCAGTCTCAATATGATAGCCATTTTGGGGAATAACGTTGAAACTTAATAAGTTTCTTTGAGACTTACTACAATACAATGCATTATCAATTACCAATATCATTCCTCTAGGTAGTAATAAGGCCGCTCTTCCAGAACCTTCAATCAATTTTGTACTATCGGCTATTGTATTGACATAGGCCTTTTTCATAATCAAATGACAGAAATATTTCTTTTCTTTTAATATCGTATGAGTTGTGGCACTATCCAAAGGCACATATCTCCATTACTCATCTTGGATCCAATTGAAGACTGAAAAATTTATTTATCTTCATAAAATAAAAATACATTATAAGAGATAAAATAAGTAACAATATTTCTAGAAAAACATAAGTCATTTTTTTCTTCTTTTCTTTTTAATAGATAAACGTAAAAATATGATAATCAAAAGTACATAAAACAACAACATATTGTAAATCATATAATGAAATTAAACATCAATTACAATCCCTAAAAAAGTCTTCAACCTCCAAATGAGTAATATCATTGAGGTCATTAAAATCGTCATCCTTCAAAGCCAAATTTGCTTCAATATTATCATTATATGAAGGTTTTGCCTCAGTATTATTTTTAAATTCTAAGTGTGACTCTATCCGAGCATTAGAAGAAGAGGAACTACCTCTATTTGGCTTTCTTTTGAAGGAATTTTGATAAAGCCTTACAAAATGCTCAAGCATCCAACATTCATTTCTTTAGTGGCCTTTCATGCCACAACGATGACAATTACCTCTTGAAGGGTCACTTTGAGAACTCATATTGTTCTCCCTTTTATGTTGACCACCATTATGATGATTATTATATCATCTTCTGACATTGCCACGTTTACGCACATTATTGTGGTCTTGATTTTTATTTTGTCTTCTTTTATATTGTCCATGTGCTTCTACCACATTTGCTTCCGGTAATAGAGCAGTCCGGTGGGACGAGCTTCACGATTCTTCATTAAAAGAGCATTATGTTGCTCAGCCACCAGAAGACATGAGATCAATTCAGAGTATTTTTGAAAATCTTTTTTACGATATTGCTGCTGTAATATCACATTAGAGGCATGGAAAGTAGTTAGTGTCTTTTCCAACATGTCCTTATCATTTATAGTTTTTTCACATAATTTTAATTGGAAAGTTATTCTAAATACAACAAAATTATACTCAATTACAATTTTAAAATCGTGAAACCGTAAGCGCATCCATTCATAATGAGCTCTTGGCAATATCGTTGCCCTAAGGTAGTCATACTCCCATTTAAATCTTTCCATAATTCAAGTAGATCTTTCACTGTCAAGTATTCAGCCTTCGCGCTTTCATCTAGATGATGACGAAGTAAAATCATAGCCTTCTCTTTATCCTGACTTGATGCTTTATTTCCTTTGATTATAGCGTCACCAAGATCCTTAGCGGTAAGATGGATTTGAGAATCAAGTACCCATGACAAATAATTTTTGCCAGAAATATCAAGTGCCACAAACTCCAATTTTGACAAATTTGATATGATGAAAATTAATTTAAAAATATCAAAAATAACTAAAATTAAATTTATTCAGTAGATATACCTAATATAGAAGTTAATTTTCTAAAAATAAAGCTTCATACTGATAACGTGTTATAAAGTAAATTAACTTAGCAAAATAAGGTGAGAAGAAGAGAAAGAGAGAGGAGCAAAATAATTGAGAAAGTTGTGTATGTGTGTTTCTCTGTTTTCATTTCATTGCAAAATGGCCAATTTATAGCCATAAGATAAGAAAACAAATAGGCAACTTGTAGTGGGCCCCACGTAAAGAAAAAAATAATTCAAGTGGACAACCACTTGCACCACTTGTTTTTTAACACTCAATTTCCATATTGTCAGTTGTCTAAATATGAGTTAATTGAAATAAGGAAATTATTGGTAAAAGATCATTACTTTGAACGAAAAAAATAATGGTTTGGGCATGTGCAGAGGAGGTAAATCGATGCTCCAGTTAGGAGGTACGAGCGGTTGGATTTAGGGGTTACGCGGAGGGATAGGGATAGACCAAAAAAGTATAGGGGAGAGGTGACTAGACAGAATATGGTGCAACTTTATATCACTGAATAAATGACCTTAGATAGAAAGAAGTAGATGTCGTGTATTAGAGTAAAAGACTAGTAGGGGTAGAATGTTGTTTTGCCTATTATTTTAGCCTCTATGCTATATCTATTATTTTTCTCTCTTACTTGGGGATGATACATTTGAACCGAAGGTCTTTTGAAAATAGCCCCTCTATCTCTATGAGATAGTGATAGTGTCTGCGTACACTATACCCTCATTAGACCCCACTTGTGGAATTCCACTGAGTATGTTTGTTGTCATTATTATTATCTTCTAACATAGTGTTGCAAATAAACACGGATATTGCTCATTTTGATCCTTTTTGTTTCATTCTTTCTTTTTCTATGATTTGCACGATGTGAGATTAAAAACAACATAATTTTTAAATAAAAATGAGAGTTTATTCTTCATTTACATTTGTGTGACACTAAGCTTAATAGTTTTCTTAGACATGAGTAGTCTTTGAGTCCGTTTGGATGAGCTTAAAAAAATAACTTTTATGTATGAAGTGCTTTCAGAACTTTGAAGTGCTGAAAGTTATTTTTATAAATAAACAGTTGAGTGTTTGGATAAAAGTGCTTACGTTGAAAATAAGTGTTTGAAATGGTAGTTTGGGAATTTAGTTAAAATATAAGGGATATAAAAGTAATTTCCATGGTCAAACAAAATGGCTTTAAGCACTTAGAAAAAAAGAGTTAGAAATCCTAACTTTTCATTTTTGACTGACTTTAAGAACTTTATGGCTTAAAATTAGTATTAGACAAACATGTTCAAAAGCTAAAAAGGGGCTTTAAGTTGGTTTTGACCAACTTAAAGCCCATCCAAACGGGCTGTTTATTGACAGTAGTTTACTGCAATGTTAAAATTCAAATGGTTGGTGTGCTGATAATTTTGATTTTGGGTATTTTGGTTATTTCTTTATGAATTCCTTGGACCCTTCTTTATTATTACAGAACTACCCAATAAATCAAAATTATATAATTTTTTTATAAGAATTAGAATTCCGAAACAATAATTAAGCTTCATTTTGTTTTGCTTTAAGTAATATAAATCAACAAGATTATTCTATATATTACTTGAGATACGCTGTAGGTTTACTTTTATTATATTAATAATATTGTTTTTGAGTAACATTCATGCATCTTTTGTAATTCGGTTTGTGATTCACAATGCCAAAAATTAAAAAATTAGACCAAGCAATTAATATTGATTTATATTTTTGCAACATATTTTCACATGGAAAATTGTATTTTTGCGTTTAAAATTGGGGAATACTTATATTCAGGTTTACTAATATTAATATCATTTTAATAAGTTTGAAATACTCTATAGGAATACACGTGTAACACATGTGTTCATAACTAGTATTATAAATATACTCATGGGATTTTTAAAGGAGAGTTCGACCATATTCAGGAGAGGAACATTGTAGTAGAATAGATGGAAGGTAAGACACCATTATTTTAGGCTTTACTTCTTAAAATCGGATTACATTTTATGTTTTTTATGAAGTTTATCTCATGAAATAGGATAGTGAGTGGTTATAAGCCCTCATTCTAGGGTTATGACCATTGTATGAACATCATAGTTTATTTCTCATTTGTTACTGTTGATTCTACCATACATGCCTTATTCTATTAATATAATATTTAATATTTTATGGCTTCACAATCCATAAGATAAATGAATAATTCATAGTGAAAATTGAGAGAAGAAATCTAGGATTAGAGATCAGGACAGAGATGTACCTAGTTAGCCCCTCATGTCTCAAATACAAGATAATATATAAATGCATTCAGAGTGGTTTACTACATCTCTGCTCAATGATGTAGGTGGGAGGATAATCAGGTAGTTTGTTAAAGGCACGATAGATAATGGCCTTAGTATCAACCATGTGACTCAATAAGTCAATAGATATCTTAATCATGCTTAACAACGAGAAATAAATTTGATGAAATTTTGCAAGTGCCATAGTCCTAGGTATCAATAACTGTGTGAAAAACTACCATGATCATTCTCACTTGAATTACTTAGTATAATTAGAGGATTAAACAGTAAAAGCCAAGTTAAGAGTAGAGTTTCTAGAGATATGAGAGAGAGAGAGAGAGTACACAAGATGGTGTTGAAGTTCATATTTACAGATTCATGGGTGCAACCTGAGCCTAGCCAGAGAGATCTATGCAACTGACAGCCATCGGTCGATCCGATGAGTCTATTATTTGAGGCTAGATAGTATAGTTTGATGCTGATAGGTTATGCAATCTATTGGGAGCTCCAGAGCTAATCCTAGTGATAGAGATCAATGCTTTCCCTCCTTATCAGTCCATTCGTCATTTTTTGTGTAGAGTTTGATCTACAACCATATGGCTAAGGTGTAAGGACAAGAACACCCACAAAACCTTATAGATGAGATATTTCTCTAGAGAGGCTAGGTGCTAGCTGAGAATCGTTTGTAGCAGGTTGATGCCTTGAGAGAAGTTTATATTAGTGACTAGAGTTTTAGTTTGCTTGATCTACATGTTGATGACAGGGAAACTAATCAATGTAGGGAGATGAAATATGCCAAAGAGTGTTAGAATGCTTACACAGTTTCTCCATAGGCAAAAGTATCTAAGGAGTAGGGAAACACCCATTTATAATTAGCTGATCCACCATATGATGTCCCAGTGGGTAAGACCCCATAGAAGATAAATGTCGTTACTCCGTAATGCCCTGAGCCTACACCCTAGGCATGATCGACACTTAGAATTAGTGCTGATTAATAACACTCAACTACTCTCTCAAATTAGAAATGTAGATGGTCATATGCAAAACAATACCCAACTTATAAGGTCGAGGTCGAATCCCACAAGAAACAATATAGGGATGATTAAAGAGAGAAAGAATTACAAGCCATGAACTTGATTTGAACAAAAGATACAAATATTTTTTGGTTGGGGGGGGGAGGATTTCGATAGGGAACAAAATACTAAAACAAAGATAGGAAAAATAAAGGACAGATAATTGATCAAACACCTCTTAACCCGAGGATAGCAAATCGATTTGGGAATGAAAATTCAATTCATGCTCCTACGATCCATCACAAATACCCAAACATGTAATCATGGGTAAATAAACTTTACCTTTGTTTCTTAAGTATCCACTTGTATCCCATGATCACAAGAAACTATATTATAGCGACCCTCTCAAAAGGATGCTACTTCTTAAAAACAAAGCTAATACAGTACTTGTGACATTTAAAAGAGATTAACTTAAGACATATTAATTAAAATACAATAGAGTAATTAGGCCCATAAAAAATAGTTAAAGGTACGAAGGCTTGCCATATAGAAATTTATTTGATCTCATATCTAACAAGGTAAGAGTTTCAATTTATGGCGGAAGGACCTTTCAAAATAATTTAAGAAAATATCTTACGAGATTTTTATGTATTATCCATACTATTACAACTCACGTTATATATTATTACCAATATTCAAGTATCAAAATTTACCGATTCATGCTTCGTACAAATATTCCAAAATAATAAGTTATTTAGTACATTACAAGACTTGGGTTTACACACCCCAAAACAACAAAATATGTCACCTAACTTATTTTACAACCTATGGTGATGTGATCAACCGAGCCTTCAAATTACATATAATTGTATAACACATGGATCATATAAAAGTCCCAAGATTTTTATAAGAAATAGCTGCCTATATGCAAATGTGATCTCCTTAAATCTCCCAAATCTCTATTAAGAATTTGGAGGATATATTGAGAGCTTGTGTGATCGACTATAAAGGTAATTGGAATGATTATTTTCCTTTGATTTAGTTTTTTTATAATAATAGCTACCATTCTAGTATTTAGATGGCTCTATTTGAGGCTCTCGATGGTAAAAGGTGTAGGTCTCTAATTGGTTGGCTTGAAGCCGGTGAGTTCTCTTTGATAGGGTCCAAGTCATTTCTGGGCCCATAGCTCTAATAGTCATAGATTCAAGGTCTGGGCCCATGATCTTTAGCCACTGTTCAAGTTTTGGGGACATCTCCTCAGTTGAGTTGAGACTTGGCGGCATGGTTCTATTGGATTCTTTGGATTATGCACTCTTATGTTCTTGATTGTTTAGCTCTCATTCATAAATAGTTCTAGATCTTCGATATACTCATTGGGCTTATAGGGGTTTTATTTGAATTTTTACTTAAATAACACATGAGTGTACCTTGTGGCTTATAAAGGTCTAGTTAGGTTATAGCTAGTTACTTATCTTTCATTTTTGCTCTTTCATAGGCTCGTGTGCTTTTTGGTTAGTCGGTTGTTACCATCCCACTCTTTTCACCTTTTGCTGATGTTATTTCTCGCTTTTTATTAGTGAATTTACTTTTCAAGCTAAGTCTGCCTATCATGCCTACTTGGTACCTATTGTTTTGGTATTCATACTACACTCTGCATCTATTTTCATGAAGTAGTCTGAGCACCAGTCACCAGCATTAATATCGAGTCAGTTGCAGGTTACTCAGAGATCGAGTGTGAGCATATGGCATGTTGGATTATCATGTCTTCTATATACATTTATCTAGTCTTTTTTATTTGAGATAAGTCTATATATTTTTGGTCCATTTTTAGGACTTGTACTTTTTTAGCAGCATTGTTCCTATGTCCACCAGTTCATGGGATTGGATTTTCATTATGAGTTGTATATGTGTTTTTGTCATTTATTTCCTTTGTTAGTATTGTATATACCAAATATGCATGTTATTGTTATTTTGGGATGTGGATTGGCTTACCTATTAGTGGGTTATGGGTAGGTGCCATCATGTCTCGATATTTTGGGTTGTGATAATTTTGTATTTGAGCCCCAAGTTCACTGATGTTGCTTGTATAGCTAATGTCTAGTAATGTCCTAAGGATTGGTGCGCAGATGTTCGTATCCTATCTTTAGGAGGCTATAGGATATCGTTAAGAAGACTCCTGCCCTTTTACCGCCGGTATGGTCGGGGCCAACCCATCCACTACCTGGACATGCTATGGCTCCCGATCTCAAGCAACTATCACCCAGTTATTGACTGTTGTAGGGGGCATATAGCAGGCTCCAACACTAGTTATGTAATACCCTAGAATCAGCCTACAGTAACGGCTCCACAGGTTTAGGTTCCTCTAGCAACTGTCGTTGTCCAACGAGTTATTGTATCGTGAGCTATGCCTTTGAAGGAGAAGAATATGCTTGGAGTATTCTTGAGATTATCTCCTCCGAAGTTTTCTAGGGCTGTTGGATAGGATTCTCATGAGTTTTTAACTATATATCATGAGCATTTGTATACATTAGGATTGGTAGAGTCGATAGGAGGTGACTGCTTGATGGGCTAGCCCGGTAGCGGTGATGTTTGTATCTAGAGGTAGACCAGTTGGGTCGCCTTCAGTGTCATGAGCTGAGTTTACTAAGGACTTTTTGGCTAGGTTTATACCATGAAGTTCAGGGATCAAATCCGAGATAAATTTGTGAGGTTGGACTAGGGCTCCATGACCATATCTGAGTACGAGGCAAGGTCTCACGAGCTCTTAAGACATGCTACCACGATTCTACCTATTAAGAAGGAGAGAGTTTGATTTTTTTCTGTGGTTTGAGGTTATAACGCAGATTAAGACTGATTCTATGTTATCAGTGGGCTGCTTTTTCTTAGAGGCAGTCGACCATGCCCGTATTATGGAGCAGCTCCATTGCAAATCCCATAAAGGATGCGATAATAGGGTTCTTCACTAGGGAAGCTATAGAAGTTCTCCCTCTAGAGGGAAATGACTCCTATGATAGGCTTTCCAGCGTTATCAACAGGGTCAGTCCAGTTTGCCTATTAAGGCGGCAATTTTGAACTCAAAGGGGGATCAGTATAATCAATGTGGTCCTAGTTTAGACCAGATTTTGAGAGGTTCGCATTCGAGTTCTAAGTTCGTGGTGGCCATTATTTTTGGGTCATTCATCTCAATGCTTCTATGATTGTGGAAAGCTTGATCATAGGTCTAGAGATTGCCCATGGCATTAAATGATTGTACCAACTTAACATTCAACTTGGCTAACTACAGCTGTAGCACCTCCAGCTAGATGCAATGCCTAAGGTCAAGAATAATGAGATGGTCACCATAAAGCTCAAGGAGGACCCCGAGAAGGCAGGTCAGGTAGTACATCAGATGCTCAGGATAGAGATGGATCAAACCACATATACAGAGCTCCTATAAGGCTGAGGCTGAGGCAACAGATGATTTTATCACATGTATGATTATTTTATACCATCAACCCTCCTAGAGTTAATTTTATCTAAGATTTACATTTGCATATATATTTGTGTATTATGCTTCCCGATTATGTATGTGTTTTGAGGCTTTATCAGCACCGCAACATGATTTTGTCCTTATGGGTAAGTCTTTAATAGGGGATTGGGATCGCATTACCATGGACTTCGTTGTAGGTTTTCCTCGGACTCCTAGAGATGTTGAAAATATCTGGATCATTGTTGATCAATTGATCAAGTCAACACACTTTCTTCCCATTTAGTCTTCTTTTAGCGCCAAGAGACTAGCTTGTATCTATATTCAATAGGGAGTTCATCTTCATGATCTGTCGATATCTATTATATAAGATAGCAGTTATCGATTAACTTCCAACTTTTAGAGGACCTTTTGGCACGAGTTGGATACTTATGTCAATCTTAGCAAAACTTTCTATCGCAGACTGACGGGCGGTTGAAACATATTATTCAAATTTGGTAGGATATGTTGCATGCTTTTTTATTTGACTTAGGCATCAAATTAACTGATTTATATATTATTTTATCATTTAAACCACATATGAACATGGATATTCGAATTTGAGCTAAAGTTAAGAAGTTGTATTATGATGATATGGGTGTCATTTTGAGCTTCATTTTTTTTATGAATTTTCATAGTTTAGATTCCTTACCTAATGGGTAAACTAGTTAAAAACAAAATTATTGTTTTGTCATTATGGGCACAAAAATGATTTTTTAGGCATGAAATAGAATGTAATAACCCTCTAGGTCATTTCTGATTTATTGCATTCTTTTCGTCATTTAAAGCTTTTATGTAGTGACCCAAAGTAATTTCTGACTTATTGCAATTGACTGATCGATCGCCTAGTTATTCGTTTGAATTCTTTGCAAGTTCGTGTTTTGGAGCTTCAGAAGTTGAAATGGTTAACTTTAGTCAAAACATCAAGTAAATGGCCTCAGAATGCAATTTTGGTGGGTTTCATTAGCTCCAGAATATCAAGTTTACTCTAGAAGAATCTTTCATTCAGGTCCCAAAGCTTCTAAGCTCATTTCGAGCAACCTTGTGGCTTATGGATTAAAATGGAGTTTGGATATGGGACCAAATTTTCATCGAGACGACCTCCATTAAAAGTTTGAACTTCTCTATTGAGTCCAGAGTTTTTAATTTGGTAAGATAGCATTGTTCGTTTTGGTACACTGGGTTCTGAATCAATCTTGAGCACCCGAGTAGACTACGTTGGGACTTAGATAATTTTTATGGTGCCACCAGCTGGTGTAGTACCTAAGTGACCTTGGTATCACTTAAGCCCCCACGGATCTGCTTTAAGAGGCTAGACCAACATGGGCTAGATTCTTTAGTGGCCCTGGCATCATTTAAGGAATGGCAGCTCTAGCGGATAGGGTTCCGCTTATGTAGAGGCCACCAGTAAGGCTAGCCTCTTAAGCGGACTAAGTGACCACCTTTGAGACATCTGTAGGTGGTTATACTCATTTTGAGCTCATTTTTTCCTAAGTTATATTTCATATTTTGCTCTTGGTAACTCATTTCTATGGGGAATATTCTTGTAGTTCTAGGAACTGGTTGGAGGATTTCTACCGGAGTTTGGTTAGCTTATTTTTTTGTGTTTTACCCATAAGTCTTCTTTCTTGTTCTCCATTTTAGCTTTAGTGGTGGTATGAGTTTCTGTTGATTGCATGAACTGGCTAACCTTGCTCCCAATATTGAATTGTGCCCATTTTTTGGGTACAACTTAAATATGCTATTTAGGACCCATCAAGCATTCACCTCCTCTTGACTCCTCTAGTTGTAATGTATACATACTCTTACTATATATAGTTAAAAACTCATGGGAATCCTCTCCAATATCCCTAGAAAACCTCGGAAGAGATAGTCTCAAGAATACTCCTAAAATAATCGGTATCGAGTAGGCATCATAGACCGACCGACCTAGAAAAATAAAGACAATAATGAATCTCAAGAAATAACACCAACAAGAGGTAAAAATAGTGGGATGGTATCAATCAACTTAACAAGAAGAACACGAGTTTAAGAAAGAGGGAAAATGAAAGATAAGTAACTAGATATAACCTAACTGAACCCCTATAAGCTAGAAGGTACACTTGTGTATAATTTAAGTAAAAAATCAAATGGACCCCTATATACCCGATGAGTACACCAAAGAACATCAACTATTTATGAATGAGATCCAAAGAATCCAGAACAAAGGAGTGCATAACCCGAAGAATCCAATAGAACCATGCCGCCAAGTGTCCACTCAACTAAGGAGATGTGCCTAATGGCTTATGGCTTATGGCTTCTAGCCTCATTTTGAGCAGCCTTGTGGCTTATGTCTTAAAATGGAGTTTGGGTGTGGGATCAACTTTTCATCGATATGACCTCAATTGGAATTTTGGACTTCTCTATCAAGTCCAGAGTTTTGAATTTTATGGGATAACATTGTTCATTTGGGTTCACAGGGTTCTGAACCAATCCTGAGCACCCGAGTAGACTCTATTGGGACAGATAATTTTTCTGGTGCGACCAGCTAGTGTAGCGCCTAAGCGACCTTGTTATTACTTAAGCGCCCAAAGAGCCTCTTTAGCAGGCCAGACCAACTTGGGCTAGATGCTTTAGTGGCCCTGGTATCACTTAAGCAATGGTAGCTTTAACAACCAACGTTCTGCTTATGCGCAGGCCACTAGTAAGGCTAGCCACTTAAGCGGCCAAAGTGACTGCTTTTACGACATCTGTAGGTGGTTATAACCAGTCTGAGCTCATTTTCTCCTAAGTTCTATTTCATATTTTGGTTTTGGGAACTCATTTCTGTGAGGGAATTTGCTTGTTGTTCTAGGAACTGGTTGGAGGATTTCTACAGGAGTTTGGTTAGCTCATTATTTTTGTGTTTTACCCATACGTCTTCTTTCTTCTTCTCTATTTAGCTTCAATGGTATTTTGAGATTCTGTTGATTGCATGAACTGGCTAAGCTTGCTCCCGATCTTGAATTATGCCCATTTTTCGGGCATAAGTTCAATAAGCTATTTAGGATCCATTTCTTGAAACTATGTCTTTTGAGGTTTTCTAGGGCTATTGGAGAGGATGCCTATGAATTTTTAACTATATATCATGAGCGTATGTATATATTAAGACTAGTAAAGTCAAGAGGAGTTGTCTGTTTGATGGGCTAGCCCGGTAGCGGTGGCATTTGTATCTAGAGGTAAACAAGTTGGGTCACCTTCAGTACCATGATCTAAGTTTATTAAGGATATTTTAACCAGGTTTATACCATGAAGTATCAGGGATCAACTCCGAGATCAATTTTTGAGGTTGGACCATGGCTCCGTGACCATATCTGAGTATGAGGCAATATTTCACGAGCTCTTAAGACATTCTACCATGATTCTACCTACTAAGCAAGAGAGAGTTTGATGATTTATCCATGGTTTGAGGTTACAACATAGATTAAGACTGATTCTATGGTGTCAGCGGGCCACTCTTTCTTGGAGGTAGTCGACCACGCTCGTATTATAGAGAATTTCTATTGCAAAGCCTACAAAGGACGCGACAATAGGGCTCGTCACTAGCGCAACTGTAGCAATTCTCATTCTAAGGGAAATGACTCCTATGATAGGCCTTGCCAATGTTATAAGTAGGGTTAGTCCATCCAACCTATTAAGGCAGTACTTTTGACCTCAAAGAGATATCAGTATAACCAAGGTGGTTCTTGTTCGAACCAGATTTTGAGCGTTTCGCATCTGGGTTCTTAAGGCCATGGTGAAAATTATTTTATGGTTTATTCATCTTAGAGCTTCTATGATTGCGGTGAGCTTGATCATAGGTCTAGAGATTTCCCAAGGCATTGGATGATTGCTCCAGCTCCACATTCAACTTGGCTAACTATAGTTGTAGCACCTCCAGCTAAAGGCAATGCCTAGGGTCAAGGCCAATGAGATGGTCACCATAAAACTCAATAAGGACCCTAAGAAGATAGGTCAGGTATTAGATCGAATGCTTAGTGTAGAGATGGATCAGACCACATCTACAGATCTTCAATAAGGGTGAAGGCTGAGGCAACATATGATTTTATCATATGTATGATTATTTTATACCATCAACCCTCGAATTTGTTTTATCTAAGATCTACAGTTGCATATGTATTTATGTATTATGCTTCCCAAATATGTATGTGTTCTGAAGCTTTATCAGCATCACAACGTGTTTTGGTCCTTGTGGGTGAATCTTTGGTAGGGGATTGGGTGTATGAATCTTGCTTGGTGACCTTGTTGAGTTGTATAGTTTATATTTTGATATTATTCTTGGCATGGATTGGTTAACCCCCCTACTGTGTGGTCTTGCATTTCTATGCTAAGACTATTACCTTAGTCATGCATGGTATCCCTATGGTTTTATGGTAGGGCTCTTTTAGTCGCACACCAACTTAAGTTATCTCTTATGTTCGGGCAAAGGTTGGTTGCTAGTGGGTATCTAGATTATTTGGCATATGTGCGTGGATATTACTAGGGATGGCCCTACCATTGATACTGTCCCTGTTGTGCAAGAGTTTGTAGAGGTATCCCTCTACTGATCTACCTGGCCTTCCTAGAGCATGATATTGTCTTTTCTATTGACGTTAAGCCGGGCACTCATCTTATTTCTATTCCTCCTTATTATAAGGCCCCTACAGAGCTCCAGGTGCTTAATGTTTAGCTTCATGATCTTTTGTTTAAGGGATTCATTTGGCCAAGTATTTTTCCTTGGGGTACCCTATTTTTGTTTGTAAATAAAAAATATGGGTCTATGTATATGTGTATTGATCACAGGCAGTTGTACAAGGTGATGATGAAGAACCGAAATCCTCTGCCTCGTATGGATTACGTTTTGACAAGCTTTAATGTGTTGTGTTATTTTCTAAGATTGATTTGAGATCTAGCTACCATCATCTGAATATTAGGGAGATGAACATCCCTAAGACAACATTTATGACTCATTATGGCCATTACAAGTTCAACTGATGTCATTTGGGTTGTCCAATGCCCCAGTGACATTCATGGACTTAATAACTCAAGTGCTCAGGTCTTATATTGATTCCTCTTTCATTGTGTTCATCGACGATATTTTGGTATACTCGTGGACTAAGGAGGTGCATGAGAAACATTTGAGGACTGTGCTCCAGACTTTGATTGATTGGTGGCTTTATGTGAAGTTCTCAAAGTGCGAGTTTTGGCTTGAGTAGTAGCATTCTTAGGGCACGTGGCATCCAAAGATGAAATTATGATGAATCCAATAAAGATTGAGGCAATTCGTTATTGGTCTAGGCTCCCTTTAATGACTAAGATTCATATATTCAGTGAACTAGCAGGTTACTACTGAGGGTTTGATAAGGGGTTCTCTATAATTGCAGCACCTTTGGCCCAATCAACTTTCCTTGATGTTCCTTTTAAGTGGTTAGAGGAGTGTGAGTTTACCTTTCAAAAGCTCAAGGAGTTTCTTAAGAGTGCATCTATATTAACTCTTCTAGTTGAGGGCGAGGGATTTATCGTGTATTATGATATATCCAACATTGGTTTGGTTTTGTACTGATGCAACAGGGCCTTATGAATGCATATGCATCGAGGAAACTTAAGGTGCACGAGCGCAATTACCCCACACATTAGTTGGATTTGGCGATGATATATTTTGTGTTTAAGATTTGGAGGCATTACCTTTATGTAGTCAGATTTAAGATATACATTAATAACAAGAGTCTAAAGTATATTATCAGCCAGAAAGACCTCAACTCAAGGTAGCTTTGGTGGATTGTGCTCTTGAAGGACTATGACCTCTTTATTTTATACCACCTCTCTATTATATACCATAAATGAAAGGCAAATATGGTAGAGGATGCCTTGAGTTGGAAGGCGGTGAGTATGGATAGACTAGCCTTTCTTTCAATAATGAAGTAACCTCTAGCTTTATATTTGAAGTATTTAGCCAATAGGATGATTTGGGTAGATATTTGAGATTCTAGGTGGGTTCTCACCTATTTTAGGGTTTAGTCATTTCTTGTGGACCGGATTCGTGATTGTTATCTTAAGGATAAGACCTTGGTAGTTCTCAAGGATCAGGTTTTGCAAGGTGATGCCAGGTAGACTACCTTGGATGCAGATGGGGTTTTGTGGTTCGATGTCTACATTTGTGTTCCAAGAGTTGGAGGCTTGACATAGTTGATTCTTCCTAAGACCCATGATTCTAGATACTCTATCCATTTGGGCATAATAAATATGTATCATGTTCTGAGGCAACACTTGGTGGAGTGGAATGAGGAGAGAAATTATGGACTACGTGTTCCATTGCTTGTGTTGCCACTAGGTGAAGGCCGAGCATTTTTGATGCCTGATGGTGAGTTTGAGGGATAACCCATTCCAAAGTGGAATTGGGAGTGCATCACCATGGATTTCATTATAGTTTTTCCTCGGACGTGGACAATATCTTGATCATTGTTGATCAATTGACTAAGTAGGCATACTTTTCTCCCATTCAGTCTTCTTTCAGTGCCAAGTGACTAGCTTGCATCTATATTTGAGAGGGGGTTGATCTTCATGAGATATTGATATCTATTATATAAGATAGGGGTTCTCGATTAAATTCCAACTTTTAGAGGGCCATTCAGCATGAGTTGGATACTCATGTGGATCTTAACACAACTTTCTATTGCAGATCGACGGGTAGTTGGAGCATACTATTCAAATTTGGGAGGATATGTTGCATTCTTGTTTATTTGAATTTGGCATCAAATTTACTGATTTATATATATTATTTTATCATTTAAACCACAGAAAAAGATGGAAATTTGAATTTTGAGTTGAAGTTAAGAGGTTGTATTATGATGATTTGAGGGTTATTTTGAGCTTCATTTTTTTGACAAAATTTCATATTTAGATTCCTCACCTAATGGGTAAACTAGTTAAAAATAAAATTAATGCTTTATCATGATGGGCACAAAGTTTACTTTTTAGGCACGAAATAGAATGTAATAACCCTCTAGGTCATTTCGTATTTATTACATTCTTTTCGTCATTTAAAACTTTCATATAGAGACCACAAGTCATTTATGACTTGCTGCAATTGACAATTCGATCGCCTTGTTGTTTGTTTTAATTCTATACAAGTTTATGTGTTTTGGAGCTTCTAAAGTTAAAATAGTTAACTTAGGTCAAAATATCAAGTAAATGACCTTAGAATGCAATTTTGGTAGGTTCTGTTATCCTTGGAATATCGATATTCTCTAGAAGGATCTTTCGTTTAGGTCTTGAGGCTTCTTGGTTCATTTTGAGCAACTTTGTGACTTATGGCTTAAAATAGAGTTTAGGTATGGGACCAACTTTTCATTGAGACGATCTCGGTTGGAAGTTTTGACTTATCTATTGAGTCTAAAATTTTGAATTTGGTGGCATAGCATTGTTTGTTTGGGTGGATGGGGTTCTGAACCAATCCTAAGCACCCGAGTAAAGTCCGTTGGGACTTAGCTAAATTTGTTGGTGCCACCAGCTAGTGTAGCACCTAAGCGACCTTTGTATCACTTAAGCACCCAAGGAGTCGCTTTAGCAGGACAGACCAACCTGGGCTAGATGCTTTAGTGGCTCTATTATCGTTTAAGCAATGGTTGCTTTAGTTGCCAGGGTTCCACTTATGCGGAGGGCACCAATAAGGCTTGCCGCTCAAGCGGCCAAAGTGATCATTTTTTCTACATCTGCAGGTGGTTATACCCATTTTGAGCTTATTTTCTCGTAAGTGTTATTTCATATTTTGCTCTTGGGAACTCATTTTTGTGAGGGAATTCGCTTGCAGTTCTAGTACTGGTTGGAGAATTTCTACAGGAGTTTGGTTAGCTCGTTGTTTTTGTGTTTTACCCATAAGTCTTCTTTCTTCTTCTCCATTTTAGCTTCAATGGTGGTTTGAGTTTCTGCTAATTGCATGAACTAGCTTATCATGCTCGAGAAATTGAATTGTGCCCATTTTTGGCACAATTTCAATAAGCTATTTAGGACCCATTGATGGAGTCAATTTTGGAATTCCCTATGTGGGTCCTATAATTCCATTATAGAGTCGATTTTGGGCCAGTCTCTAATTGCTGCAATTTTATTGTCTAAACATTTGTATTGATGTTATGATCATATTTTTGGTAGCATGGAAGCGATCAATGGCGGTTCGAAGGGTAAAGCTCCAAAATAGTGATATGGGAGCTCTCATGATTGGCTTTAAGGTAGGCTATGGATTACTCCTCTTTAGTTGAGGTTGTGAATGTAAATTCATGTTGATTAGATAGAATTGGGGAGGGTTGTAGTTGGTTCATATTTAGTTACTAGAATTTATGCCTTATCCTTATATTTCGGCATGTTTTGGGGATTTGAGAATGACAATATTAGTTATCTCGATTGATTCATCCCTTATAGGTTCATAATATTATTGATATGATAATGGTTAGCTAATAATTAGCCTTAGCCTAGGTGTATGCTAGTGATTTCCATAGACTTGCACTTTGGAGCTGGCAGGCCTTATAGATTCTAAGATGATGCTTGGACGGCTTAGCTCCTTGTAGACTAATATAAAAGACTTATGTGTAATAGTTTGAGCCTTTGCTAGGTAGTAACTCAGTTGTCACTAAGTTTCATCGATAACTCCCCTTGATGCCTTGGTCTAATGTTATTCGATTGTGTATTTGGCTTTGTCTTACTATTTGGGATTGGATTTGGTTCGAGCTTGGAGTAAGTCATTGGTAGCTCTAGAGTAGGTTCCTATACATGGTGTACTTAATGGTGGAATTTGATATGGGTTTCTCCCCCAAAGCTTTTACAGTCGCAGATTCAAGGTTTGGGCCCACAACTCTTATAGTAGAGAATTCAAGGTCTAGCCCTACAACTTTTATAGTCATAGATTCAAGGTCTAGTCACATGGTCTTTAGCCATAGTCTGAGTTTTGGGCACATCTCCTCAATTGAGCTGAGACTTGGTGTCATGGTTCTATTGGATTCTTCGGGTTATGCACTCCTCTATTCTGGATTCTTTGGCTCTTGTTCATAAATAGTTTATGTTCTTTGGTTTAGTCATTGGGCTCATGGGGTCCCTTTGAATTTTTACTTAAATTACACACGAGTGTACCTTCTAGCTTTGGGGGGTTTAGTTAGGTTATATCCAATTATTTATCTTTCATTTTCCCTCTTTGTTAAACTTGTTTGCTTCTTTTTTAGTCGGTTGTTACCATCCTACTCTTTTTACCTTTTGTTAGTGTTATTTCTCGCTTTTCATCATTGTCTTTATTTTTCAAGGTCGGTCGGTCTATGATGCCTATTGGGTACCTGTTGTTTTGGTACTCATATTACACTTCACATTTATTTTCATGATGCAGGTCCAAGCACCATTCACCAGCATTGATATCAAGCTAGTTGTTTGTTATTCGGAGACTGAGGGTGAGCTTATGGTGTGCTAGATCATCTTGTCTTCTTCTAATTACATTTTGGCTAGTATTTTGTATTTCAAAAAAGTCTTTATAGCTTTGGTCAACTTTTGGGACTCATGCTCTTTTTAGCAGATCTATACTTTTATCCCCCAGTCATTGGATTGGATCGTTACTGTCAGTTGTATAAATGTGTTTGTCATTTTTCCCTTCTTCTGCTGTATTTTACTTTATTATTATTGTATCTATCCAATATGCATATTACTTGTTGTTCTGAGATATGGGTTGACTTACCTACTAGTGGGTTATGGTAGGTGACATCATTACTTGAGTTTTTAGGTCGTGACATAGAAGTATAACAATATGAGTATTGAAATACTTGTATCATCTTATAGATCGTGTTGTTGATAGTTTAGGAGTGTTTCGAGGTTATTCGAAAAGTAATGACATATTTTTGATGGTTTATGGCGCGTTGCTTAACATTTGAGGTAGGTTATGACTTACTCTTCTTCAAACTTAGCTTGGGTGAGAACTTATTGTGCTTATCATGTTATGGATTAGGTGAAATATTGAGTTGTAATAGTTATTGAAATGATTTACTATTGTGAAACCTGAGAAGGATTATTTGTCGATGAATGGCTTGAGGTTCTGAAGTAATATTTTATATGTTGTAATTTGGGTTGTTTCATATATTGTTGATCATATGAGAGGTAAATTTTCGATGATGGGCATGAAGCGATTGTATATTGAGCTTACTAAAGGAAATTGTGGCCTCAGGGCAAAGATCGAGGAAAGTCATTAATATTGAGACTCGTAGCATGTGCTTATGAATTGAGCATTGCATTATAATAATATATTTGTTGTAATACAATTCCTTATATTATTGTGACCATACATACTCACTCATACTTATTTTATTGACTTATGGACTTGGTATTTTGGAAAATGATGGTTTCGAAGGACTTTCATGACCAAGGAAAATTGTTACGGGTGGATTTACTATTTTATGATGTCGTGGATAAAATTTGTCCACCAAAAAAATATATACTATTTTGCATGTTGTGGACAAAATTGAAGCCTATTTATGGACTGGACCTTGCGGCTCTCCCATGGATCCAACCTCACAACATGCCGTTTTGGAGGGGATGTCTATATCGGTAGATTCATTGGCCATTACAATCATATTGCATCTTATTTCATCATATGAAATCGTAAATTCATCTTCTATGTATTTATTGTGATATGTTGATTATATTGAACTGTTGGGCCTTTTCTGCTTGAAGGGTTACTTTAATATTATTTATTCAATATATTAAGTGCTTAAGCTCGATCGACCTACCTACTGTGTACAAGTACTTGTACTCATACTACTTCTCAACATCTTTTTGATCTAGATCCTAGTATGAGTCTCAAGAGCGGATCCTAGTTCGTTTGAGGTCAGTTTGTTCAGAGACATAGTGAGCTCCTTACATCTGAAAGCTTGGCTCATTTCCCTTTTTATTTTGAGTGTCCTTTCATTTACTTTAGACAATAATGTACATGATTTCTATGTTACTTCCTTGGGATTGGTAGAGCTCTACACTTGTTTATATATTAAAATAGAGAAAGTCGATTTTGAAATTATTAAATGTCTCATTTTTGTTCCTTTCTGCTTTTATTTTGTATTCTTATTGTGTATGAGAGTTGGCATACATCCTGTAATGACTTTGAGGGTTAGTTTCTGAAATTTCTGAGAAATTATCATTTTACCTCTCTCATTAGTGTCCTCGAGTGTCATTTGACCTGTTTGTGTAGTTGGTTTTTTTAAAGTCTTAATAGGTTGTGAGTTGTGCAACTTTTTGAGTTTTAAGGTTTAAGTTGTTCTAAAAGTTAGTTTTAGTACCAACCAAAGCTACGGGTATTAGAACAAAATTTCGTCAAATCCATCAGCTCCAGAATATGGAAAGGGAGTTGCCAAAATCAAATTTGGGGTTAACGCGTGGATTTAAGGTCTTAAGTTGGAAAGTTTGGTTTAAATGAGCCAAGTTTGACTTTGATAAATAATTTGAGTTCGGAGACTCGGATTAGATTTCTTATAAATTTGTTGGTTTTTGTGGGTGATTTTAGGCCTAAGAGAGGCTTCATTATATTTTTCAAAAGTTTTGAGGGAATTATGGTCTTTTTAAGGTTCAAGTTAGTTTAGTTGTGACTTATCGAGTTTTGGGTAAATGAGACCTCGAATTTCAATTTTGATGGTTTCATGGAGTCAGAAATATTGAACTTAGTAGGAGTACATAAATAGTTTGTGTGTATAGAATTCCGAACAAATCCTGATGGTCCAATCGGAGTCATTCTGAATTGGGTCTCAGCTGCAGTCAACTAGTTTCTATTGTAGGTCATTTTATTCTTCGCGATCGTGACCTGCCCAGCTTTTATTCTATATGACTATGACATGGTTCACACGATCCCAATGAGCATATCCCCAGTGCTTCGCGATCTCAAGAGTAAGTGACTCACGGTCATGGTGCACAAATCATGCCAGAATAGTGTTATGTCAAGAAATCAGTCTCATTTTCTAAAATTCCACCAGTTGTTTTGAATTGAGCTTTGAGAAGGCGATTTTGGGTCAATTTCTTAAGGAATCTTGTGTGGGTAATTTTGCTGATTCACTCTCACATCATTTATTTGCGAATTACTCTTCCTAAATCATTGAAAAGTCTAGTTTTAAATGAGATTTTGGGGGGGTTTGTTCTAAAGTTTCAAGTTTGGTTTTTCATTGATTTCTACCTCGTTTATTGGCCTATTTCTATGGTTTTTTCATGCACAAACTCCTCTCAAAGAGTACAACATGTTTATGAAAGAAATTTCTAGATTCGACCTTTTTCAAAATTGATCAACTTTTGGACCATTTTACCTCCAATTCCAAAACCTATCTATATGGATGCCATTGGACTCCTTGTGATGTGTATGTTTTTTTTGATAGTGGATTGTTAATTCGAATGCTGAATTCTAAGGTTTTCCATTCAGTAGAAGCTTCTAGTGCGATTTCGACAAATAAAGTAGGTTTAGCTATGCTTTTTGAGACTGAATTGGGGTAATTATTCAATTTTATGTTATAGACTTTGGGATTGCTTAATTACTTGTGATGCCTGTGTGGGGGCTTATATATGCTATTTAGACCATGTGGGGCCTTATTTGCTATATTATCTGCTCTAAACATGTGTAATTCATGATCTACCTAAGATTGAGATGTGAGGGGACTAATTGATTCGAAACGCCTTCCTAAGGGGTTAAATTGAGAGTGAGCATGGGTTATAACAAAACTTCTTCCTATTGCTAGTTATTGAGGATGAGTATCATGCCTAGGTTGAGTTTAGAGGAATGGAACCCATTTCACATGTTGAGTAGTATAATGCTTTCATGTCATATATATTGCAGTGCATACATCCTTATTCATTTACAGCATTGGTATTGGGAAATTGAGAAATATGACAATTTGTTTGAGAAAGAAAAGGTGGCATCTTTTTTATCCTTGACAATGAGCTAGGTGGAAAGTTGATGAGATTTGAGTTGTGATTCAGTATATGGACTGCTAGTCCCCTATGGGTCCTTCTCTGAAAGCCTTAGCTCAATAGATGAATATGATAGGTTGTGCGTCAACCTTGATTCCACCGAACCACCACATCATTGCATCATCATATTGCATTGCTATCTGAGATACTTGACCTATCTGATTTACCATGATATTAAACTATACCTATGTGTTTACCTTATTTGCACAGTTCTATATAAATTGGAGGCATCTGAAGCCGGAATGGGACTTTTCTGTAAGCAGGTAGAAGTGTTTCTTTATTTTATAGGTTTGTTTACTTACTTATACTCAGTCAGCTTAACCTACTAAGTACATGTGGATTGTATTCACCCCTACTTCTATGCCCCTTTTGATGCAGATTCTAGCCAGGGCATTCCGTGTCACAACTAATCTTCTAGCGGATTTTTTACTTTCAGATTAGTAGTGAGATACCAGGATCTGAATCATCACTAGTGTATCTTAGTTCTCAGTATTTAGTAACATTCATAGATATATGTTGTATCTTCAGATTCATACTTTGTATTATATGCTCTTTGTACGTATGAAACAAGGCTTTGGGATTATTTCTTTGTTATATTCCTTTTTATGTTAATTGTGGCCTGATTTCTCGTTGAAAGTATGGTCTGAGTTTTATTTTTGGCCTTATACATCGGGATTGGATTCGAGATGTGTGCCTCATGACCTTGGTTTTTAAGTCATGATAAATTGGTATCAGAGTAAGGTTACCAGTCTAATAAGTTAAAGAGCAGAGTGTCTAGTAGAGTCTTGCGGATCGGTACGTAGACATCCGTACTTATCTTCCAGATGCTAAAAGATAATTATTAGGATAAATTCCTTCTTTTAATTCCTTTTGTGTGAGTTATTCATATCAAGTATTGTATACTTGGTGAAGCACTACTGAGCAATTCATGTATCACTTGATGCGGATGACTTTTGTTTATCCGCTGGACCATAATTTATTTTTTCTGTACAGATAGTGAGGACTAGAAATAGAGTCACTAAGTGTGAGGCTGCGCCTATGGCCCAAGCCCTAATCTACGGGCGAGGTAGAGAATGTGGTGGAGTCAAAGGATGAGGCTGAGCGAGGGGAGTAATACTTGTTTGTGGACAAGCTAGAGAGCTATCACCTAAGCTCATGTATGAGCACGAGGATGATTATGAGTAGCAGACTGAAGAGTAGCGGCTAGTCCAGCCTCTTGCGGTTCCTGATAGTGCTCCTATACTTCAAGACTATTAGTTAGGTTGGATGGTGCTCTGACTCCTGATGTTCTTCCAGGTACTTTAGGCTCTCCAATCGTAGTTGGTACTACACCACCAGTTTAGGGGCCTAGTGTTGATTTTGACTTCAGGTTCTTCTTCAGTGCCTTCTATCATACCTCTAAGATTTGTAGATCTGCCAGTTTCTACTAGTGCTACTATGTCACTAGCTGAGCAAAATAGCTTTGAGAGGTTTGTTTGATTAGCACCTCCTAGATTTGATTGTGCTGTCGGAGAGAGGGCCTATGACTTTTTGACTGTGTACTAAGATAGGTTGTTCAACCTATCTAGAGGCACATGGGGTAGCTTATACCTCTTACCAGTTTACCAGAGTGGCCAAAGAGTGATGGAGATCATTTCTCGCTCATAGGCCTACTAGTTCCCCTATGATGAGTTGGGTGCAGTTTATAAAGGTGTTTCATGAGAGGTTCGTGCCTTAGAATCTCCATGAAAAGAGCTGGGATGAGTTCGACAAATTAGAGCAGAGCTCCCTATTAGTATCTGAGTATGAGGCTCACTTCCATGAGTTGTCTCAGTATGCTATATCAAGTATTCCCACCGAGTTCGAGTGGATTTGCAAGCTGGTGAAGGGATTTTCTGATTATCTTCAAGAGGCTACAACCTCTATTGTGCTATCTGGTGGTACCTTCTAGAGTATTATTTACCACACAAAGATAATAAAGAGTATCAAATATGCTAGATAGGGCAGGGCCAAAAAGTTCGGTCAGCAGGGTCGGTTTAGCGGTCCTTCCTTTAAAAGTAGAGTGTTCGGGTCCATACACCCATGGTTATCAGGGAAGATCGGTCCAGGCAGCTATTCAGGGCTCACATGACACAGGTGGATCTAGATTAGCTCAAACTAGTTATAGTGGTTCTTCAGGCTTTGGAGGACGTGTTGACACTTATGGTTATCCTCCACACGGTTCAGGTCCTCGAGGTTTTATGTGTGTAATAAGTTTGGGTATAAGGCCCGATATTTTCCAAGATGTGTTCCTTCTACTGAACGGACTGGGACACCAGCTGTTCATTCTACTCCCGCTCTAGCTACTCGAGGTGCTTCACTTGGTACTAGAGGTGGTACCAAGGGTGGAGCTCATGGTCGTTCGCAGGCTAAAGGTGATTGTCAGCTATGCTATACTATACTAGGTAGATCTAAGGTGGAGACTTCTGATGCAGTTATTACAGGTATTATTCCGATTTGCTATCTTCCTGCTTCATAGTTATTTGATCCAGTTCTACCTATTTTTATGTGTCAATCTATTTTGATATGGGTATTGATTATGTGCGTGAGAATTTTACTGTGCCTAATATTATTTCTACCCAGTAGGTGAGTCTTTAGTGGTGGATCAAGTATATTGGGGGTTCTTGGGGATATTTTTGGGTAGAAACACTTGTACAGACTTGATTTTATTAGACATGCTTGATTTTGATATGATATTGGGTATGGACTGGTTATCTCCCTATCATGCTATGTTAGATTGTTATGAAAATACCGTGACCTTAGCCTATCCCAGTTTGCCTAGTGTGGTATGGAAGGGTAATCCTAGTTCATATCCTAAGGGGGTGATATCTTATATTCGCATATGCCATTTGTTGGATAAGGGTTGCTTGTCTTGTTTGGCTTATGTGTGTGATCTCACTATGTAGTCCTCTTCTTTAGAGACCATAAGGTGGTGAGGGATTTTATGGATGTATTTTCTATAGATTTATCGAGTATTCCTCATGACCATGATATCTATTGTGAGATTGATTTTAAGCTGGGTACCAAGACCATCTCTATTTCTCCTTATCGAATGGCTCTAGTGGAATTAAAGGAGTTAAATGAACAATTGGAAGATTTGTTGAAGAAGGGGTTTATTTGACCTAGTTAACACCGTGGGGTGCGCCAGTCTTATTTATAAAGAAAAAGTATGGTATTATGAGGATCTATATCGACTATAGGTAGTAGAACAAAGTCACCATCAATAATATGTATCCTCTCCCTTGTATTGATGACTTATTTGATCATCTTCAGGGTGCATCAATGTTCTCTTAAATTAATTTGAGGTCGGGTTACCATAAGTTGAGAGTTTGGAAATTTGATATCCCGAAGGATGTATTCATGATTCATTATGGGCATTATGAATTTGTGGTTAAATCCTTTAGGTTCACTAATGCCCTAACTGCTTTTATGGAGTTGATGAACCAGGTATCCGACCTTATTTGGACTTTTTTGTGATTTTTTTTATTGATGATATGTTGGTTTATTCCAAGAATGTGGTCGATTATGTTACTCACTTTAGGACCATAGTTCAAAGATTGAGAGAGGATAAGTTATGTGCAAAGTTCTCTAAGTGTGAGTTAAATTCTCTAAGTGTGAGTTTTGGATAGAGTTCGTGGCATTCTTTTGTCATGTAGTGACCAATGATGGTATTATGGTCAATCTCGCCAATGTTACATCAGATTGTGATTGTGTTAGGCCTACTTCGGTTAATGAGATTCAGAGCTTTATTAGGTTGGTAGGCTATTATCATTAGTTTTTTCAGTGTTTCTCTTCTATTGCAACCCAAATGACCAGGCTAACTCAAAATTCTATGGTATTTTAGTAGACTGATGAGTGTGAGGTGAGTTTCCAAAAGCTCCAAGAGTTATTTACTTCAGCACTTATTCTAGCCTTACTCAAGGAATATGTGGCCTTTTTATATTTTATGATGTTTCTAGAGTTGGTTTGGGTAGGCATTGATACAAAATGGTATATTCATAGATTATGCTTCTCGACAATTGATGGTACATAAGAATAAATTTTCTACCCACGAATGGAGTTGGCGGTGGTGGTGTTTATTCTGAAATTATGGAGGCACTATCTTTATGGTGTGCATTGATAGGTCTTTACTTATCACCATAGCCTTTAGTATATCTTTTCTTAGTCAAACCTGAACATGAGGTAGCATAGGTGGTTGGAGTTATTAAAAGACTATGATATCACCATTCTTTACCATCGGTACAAAGCTAATATGGTAGTTGATTCCCAGAGTCCTAAAGCATCTAGTATGGGTAGCTTGGTCTTCCCTAAGGCAGATAAGAGGCCTTTGGCTTTGGTGGTTCAGTCATTGGCTAGGTAGTTGGTCCGACTTTATATTTCTACAAATCATGGCATTTTGGCTTTTGTGGAGGCTAGGTATATTTTGATGGATCATATTCGGGCACATCAGTTTGATGATGACAATTTGAGGGCCATTTGAGACAAAGTGTTGAGAGGTGAAGCTAAATAAGCCTCTCTGGATTCAGAGGGAGTTTTGAGGATTAATGGTTGCATCTGTGTTCCCAAAGTTGGTGATAGGTTACATATGATGTTTGAGAATGCTAATTGTTCCAAGTATTCCATTCACCTTGGAGCGGAAAATATATTTCATGACTTAAAACAACACTATTGGTGGTGTGACAAAAAGAGAGACATTGTTGATTTTGTGGCTAAGTATCTAAATTTCCAACAAGTGAAGTATGAACATCAGAAACCGGGTGGTCATATATAAAGAAAGCACATTCCCAAGTGGAAGTTAGAACGTATTACTATGGATTTTGGGAATGGATTACCCATGGCATTGGGTAAGTATGATTCTATTTGGGTGATTGTGGACCGATTGACCAAATCAACCCATTTCCTTCTGGTGAAGACTAGCTAGAATGTAGAGTAGTTAGCTAGGATTTACATTCATGAGATTTTTAGGTAGCATAGAATGCCTATCTCTATTGTGTCAGAGTAGGGTTTGGTGTTCACCTCTCACTTTTGGGAGGCATTGCAGTATGGTTTGGGTACTCAGATATACATATGTTCAACATTTCATCCCAGACTGATAGTCAGTCTAAGCAGACTATTCAGGTGTTGGAGGATATTCTTTGGGCCTGTGTGATTGATTTTGGTGCCCGATGGGACCAATACTTGCCCTTAGCGGAGTTTGCCTATAATAACAGTTATCACTCCAGCATTCAGATGGCATCGTTTGAGACATTGTATGTGCCAATCACCCACTAGGTAGTTTGATTTAATTGTGCTAGATGCCTTGGTTACTGATTTACTGTGAGATATTATAGAGCTGGTATGCTTGATTCAGAGTTGATATTGACAGCCCAAAGTCATCAGAAGAGCTATGCTGACAAAAGGGTACGTCCCTTGAGTTCATGGTTGGTGATCGTGTGTGTCTCAAGATATCACCTATGAAGGGTATGATGAGATTCGGGAAGAAGCGCAAGCTTTGCCCTAGGTTTCTTGGATGATTTGAGATTCTGCGGAGAGTGGGTGGTGTAGCTTATGAGTTGTCCTTGCCTCCTAGATTATCAACTGTCCATCTGGTGCTTCATGTCTCTATGTTTTGCAAGTATATCCTAAATGAGTCCCATGTGATTTATTTTGATATAATGGATTTGGTTCTGGATTTGACATATGAAGAGGAGCTGGTCTCTATTCTAGACAAGCAGCATCGTAGGCTCAGGACCAAGGAGATCACTTCAGTTAAGGTGTAGTGGCGACATCGGCCTGTGGAGAAGGCAACTTAGGAGTTAAAGTCTGACATGCAAGCCCGGTACCATGAGCTTTTTGAGGCTTCAGGTACTTTCCTTTATCTTATGTTCAAGGACAAACATTATATTTAGTTGTGGATGATGTAATGACATTAAGGGTCAGATTTAAAAATTCTTGAGAAATTACCATTTTTTCCCTCTCATTAATGTCCCCGAGTGTTATTTGACCAAATTTTTGAGTTTTAAGATTTAAGTTGTTCTAAAACTGAGTTTTAATACCAATCAAGCTACGGGTCTCGGAATAAAATTTTGTTAGTTTCATCACTCCAAAATGTGGAAATTGATCGAGAAAGTTATCAGAATCAGATTTTGGGTTGACGCGTGGATTTGAGGTCTTAAGTAGGAAAGTTTGGTTTAAATGAGCCAAGTTTGAATTTGGTCAACAATTCTAGTTCAGAGACTCGAATTGAATTTTTGATAATTCCATTATTTTTTGTGGCTGATTCTAGGCCTAAAAGAGGCTTTATTTTAATTTTCGAAAGTTCTGAGGGTATTTTAGTCTTTTTGAGGTTCAAGTTAGTTTAATTATGACTTATCAATTTCCGGGATAAGAAGACCTCAAATTCGAGTTATGATGGTTTCATGGAGTCTGAAATATCAAATTTAGTAAGAGTAAATATATGGTTTGTGTGTATGGAATTCCGAATGAATCCCAAGGGTCCAATCAGAGTCATTTTGAATTGGGTATCAGCTGCTGTCAACTATTTTCTGGTGCAGGTCATTTTATTCTTCACAATCAAGAAGTATACCTCGCGATCATAACCCATCCACGTTTTATCCTACTCGACCGCAACACGGGTCATGCGATCGCGATGAGCCAATCCCTAGTGCTTCGCGATCAAGATAGTAAGTGAATTGAGATTGCGATGGACAATTCATGCCTAAACAGTGTTATGTCAAGAAATCAGTCTCAGTTTCCAAAATTCCACCATTTTTATCGAATTGGAGCTTTGAGAAGGTTATTATGTGTCAATTTCTAGAGGAATCTTTTGTGTGCAAGTTCATATTTGAATCTCACATCATTTATTTGAGAATTCCTCTTCTTAAATAATTGAAAAGTCTTGTTTTTAAATGATATTTTGGGGGTTTTTTTCTTAAGTTTCAAATTTGGTTTTTCATTGATTTCTACCTAGCTTCTTGGCCTATTTCTATGGGGTTTTCACCCACAAACTCCCCTCAACGAGTCAAACATGTTTTTGAAAGAAAGTTCTAGATTTGACCTTTTATAAAATTAATCAACTTTTGGACCATTTTATTCCCAGTTCCGAAACCTATCTATATGGATGCCATTGGAATCGTTATGACGTGTATATTTTATTCATGATAGTGGGTTATTGATTTAAATGTTGATTCATAGGTTGTCCATCTGGTAGAAGAGTCTGAGTGCGGTTTCAGCAATTGAGGTAGGTTTGGCTATCCTTCTTGGGATTGGGTTAGAGTAATTAGCCAATCTTATGTTATAGACTTTGGGATGGGGTTTTAGTGTAGATTGGGACTATTTAATTACTTGCAATGCCCGTGTGGGTACTTATCTGTGTTGTGTAGCCCATTTGGGGGCCTTATTTTCTATATTATATGCTCTTAGCATGTGTAGTTCATGATCTACCTATGATTGAGATGTGACGGGACTAATTGACTTGAAATTCCTGGACGAGGAGTTAAATTTAGAGTGAGCATGGGTTATTATAAAACTCCTTCCTATTGCTAGTTATTGAGGTGAGTATCATGCCTAGGTTTAGTTTAACGGACTAGAAACTATTTCACATTTTGAGTAGTATAAATGCTTTCATGTCATATATGTTGTGATGGATACATCCTCACTAATTTACAACATTGGTATTGGGAAGTTGAGAACTGTGACAGTCTTTTTAAGAAAGAAAATGTGGCACCTTTTTGATCCTTGGCTACCAGCTAGGTGGCAAGTTGATGAGATTTGAGTTGTGATTCAACATATGGACTTCGAGTCCCCCATGGGTCCTTGTCTAGAAGCCTTAGCTCGATAGGTATAAATGATAGGTTGTGTGACTGCCTTGATTCCACCGTCCCACTAAATCACTGTATTATCATATTGAATTGCATTGATATCTAAGATACTTGACCTATTTGATTTACTGTGATATTGAACTGTACTTATGTGTTTACCTTATTCGCACCGTTCTATACAAATTGGCATCACTGAAGCTAGAATGGGACTTTTTTATATGTGCAGGTGGAAGCGTTCCTTAGTTTATTTAATAAGTTTGATTAATTCATAGGTTGATTAATTCCTTATACTTAGTCGTCTTAACCTACTGAGTACATATGAATTGTACTCACCCCTTCTTCTGTGTCTCTTTTGATGCAGATTTTAGGCAGGGCATTCCGCGCAGTAGCTGATCTTCTAGCAGATTCTATACTTTTAGATTAGTAGTGAGATTTTGGGATCTAGATCTTCTCTAGTCTATCTTTATTTCTCAGTCTTTAGTAACATTCATAGACTTATGTTGTATCTTTAGATTCAAACTTTATATTAAATATTCTTTGTACTTATGACACCAGGTTTTGGGATTATTTCTTTGTTATATTCCTTTTCGTGTTAATTTTGGTCTGATTTCCCCTAAGGAGTATGGTATGCATTTTACTTTTAGGCTTACACATCGGGATCGAGTTAGGAATGTATGTCATCATTACCTTGATTTTTGGATCGTGACACATCCCAAGTTTGGATTGGGGTATGTATCATCACCATCCCAATTTTGCTGGATCGTGTCCATTTGATATTAGAGCACTAGATTTTCTTACAATTTGTTATAATTTCTTTTAGTTTCATGAAATTAAAACAAATAGTTTCGTAAGATTATCACTTGCCAACAATTCATAACAACGATGAAATCACAACTCACTAAATGAGTCATATAGCTTGATGAAGAAAATCATAAACAAATTTTCTTAAACACCTCATGTACATTATTAGCAAATTTCTAGAAATATAATGGAGGAGGGGAGTCTCTTCTGCTCTCTAAAGCATCTAAACATATACAATGTTAAATATTAGGGTTTCCAGTGTAGTCTAATGAGTTATCTTCAACACAAACATATTAAACAAAAAAAAAAGAAAACACTTATGGAACCCAAAATTTGTCAGCATTGGAACTACTTTAATAGTTTACAATCTTAAAGTAATTTATTTAGAAAACATATCTTAAAAGATTGTATATGGTATATATAGTATCATATTTAAAGGGAAACCATTAAACAAAGTTCACAATATAAAAAGGAAGAAAAAATAAGAAAGGGATCATATACTAGTCGATTTGTCGAGAATACTGGCGATGAGATTAGGGAAGCAAAACATTAAAAATTGATTATAAAAGGTCAAAACTTGTAGAAATCTAATCAAAAGAATGAGAGAAATCAACGATTTTATTGATGATAATAAATGAGTACAAGTCTCCTTTTTATAGGAGTAAATTGTAGAGTCCTAGGCTAGCTAAACTCAGAGTTGCACTACAACACAACTACAATGAGATTAATTACAAATTAAATATTGCACGTACATAGTAGCACCCTAATCTGACTCTAACTCATTCAATAGTGAGTCCTACTATAACTTAACTTTTTTAGAACGTCTTTGACAGTCTGCAAGACATCTATCAGTTGGACCATGTTGTTTAACCCGTTCCTTAGATTTATCTCGATCCTTATCTTCAACACTTCCCCTCATGCTACTGAGTGGTGGAACAATTACTCCTAGCTTGATTCCATATCCAACAAAGACTTGCTTTGTCAATGGTTTTGTATGAGTGTCAGCTAGTTGATCCTTAGACCCCACAAACTCAGTAAGAAGTTGACCTCAACCACCTTTTCTCAAACAAAATGATAGTCTTTCTCAATATGTTATATTCTAGCATGCATAAATGAATTAGCTGCCATATACAAGGAACTCAAGTTATCACAATACAGTGTAGGAACTAACTTGAGGTACACCCCAAGATCATCAAGTAGATATGTGATCCATGTTATCTCTGTTGCAGTGGAGGCTAGTGCTCTACTCAGCTTTGGCACTTGATCTTGCTACTGTGGTCTATTTCTTAGAAGTCCAAGAAATATAATTTGCACCTAGGTAGATGCTATAGCCTATAGTTTATCTCCTACTAGTGGTGTAGCCTCCTCGATCAACATCTGAATATCCATACAACCTACGGGATGATTGTGAAATAATTCTAAGTACAAAGCGTAGAGTACCTTTGATGTACCTCAGAATCCTTTTGACTCCTTAAAGATGTTCAATATTGGGACTTTGCATAAACTAACTTACTAGATTAACTGCATGAGTGATATCAGGTCTTATGAGTGTCAAATACTGAAGACTCCCTACAATCATCCTGTATAGAGAGGCATCTACAAGACTTCCCACATCTTTATGTAAACCATGCTTTTAAGACAAAGGAGTAACGACAGCCTTTGCCAAAGTCATATCAGTCTTATCCAGTAATCAGCAGCATACTTACTCCGACTCAAATGAATTCTTCCTGCAAAATACTTGATCTCTACTCCTAGAAAGAAGTGTAATGGACCAAGATCTTTCATAGTAAATTCCTTCCCAAGTTGTAGAACCAACTATGAGACATGTAATGGATTACTTCCTGTTACAATAATGCCATCTACATATAACAAGAGGAAAATGGTACCTTTGTAAGTTTGCAAAGTACACAGTGAAGGATCTGCCTTACTACAAAGGAACCCCAGATGTAATAGATGCAGCTAAACCTGTCAAACTAGGATCTTGGTGCTTGTTTAAGATCATACAGTTCCTTTTTAAATAAATAGACATGCTGAGGATACCTCGGATCAACAAAACCAGGAGGGTGACTCATGTATACCTCTTCTTGCAAGAAACTATGTAGAAATGCATTCTTGATATCTAACTACCTAATTTCCCACTTAAAAATATTAATAATAGATAGAACCACCCTAATAGTTGTGGCCTTAACCACAGGGGCTAGATGTTTCGTCAAAATCTATCCTTTCAAGTTGTGAGAAACCCCTGGCAACAAGCCTGGCTTTGTATCTGTCGATATTTCTACTTGTCTTCAACTTGGTCTTAAACACCCATTTAAAACCAACTAAGTTTATACCAATAGATTTAGGCACCAATATCCATGTCTTATTGTTATACAAAACACCAATTTCCTCCTACATTGTTGCACACCAATGGGGGGACTTTAGTTATTCTTTAGTAGTCTTTGGTTCCCTCAAAATATCTTCTTTAATATGAGCAATAAGTAATAGTTGATGCCTTGTGTATAGTGATCATGTGATGTCCTTGTGGTGTTAGAGGTGTTGTATCTCCAAGTAGTTGATTCTTAGTCATATTCTACTTTGGAAGGTCAACTTCGAGGTATATCCCTGGCCCTAGTGGACTAGTCATAGGTACAGGTTTAAAAAATAGTGAACCAACACTGTCAACTTGTTCCATACGACCATCATCTAATCTTGCATCACCATTATCTGATCCTACACCTGAGAAGTCAGTAACACTAGCATGATCAACTGATATAGGTACTACAATGTGATTAGTAGCACTATCACTAGCAGCTTGTGAATTAGAAAAAGACACTGTCAACCAGTTCCATACCATCATCATTAAGAGGTATAGATATTGTATTGTGACCAGCAACCTGTGTAGTTGGATCATTCTGCACTTTCCCTGAACTAGGAATAGTTTGTGCCTGCACTTTAAAAAATTCAACAAGGGTAGCCACATAAGGTGAGATATCAATGTTAGTTTGGGGTTATCTTGGAGACACAAAGGGTAATGTGTTCTCATAAAACATAACATGTTTGGACACATACACCCTCCTTGTTGAAGGATGATAACATCTGTAACCTTTGTACAAAATATTGTATCCTATGAATACATAAGGATAAGTCTTTGGACTGAACTTGTTACTGCCCTTTTGAACTTATAATAAGGCTGCACACCATGCAACTTGAAAAATAGAGTCACCATATTTAAGACTGATAAGGGCAGTATGTCGATAAGGAACATAGTAGTGAGAAAATCTTCAACCCATAGAAACAAAGAAAGATTAGCATAGAGTAAAAGAGTCAAACCAGTCTTAACTATGCCTATGTTTTCTTTATGAAACTCCATTTTGTTAAGGTATGTTGGGATATGAAATATGCCAAAAAATACCACAATCTTCCAAATGTTTAATGAAGTCTACTTTGAGGAATTCACCACCTCAATCACACTGGAATATCTTAATCTCTTTAGAAATTCATTTTTCCACAATTTTCTAAAATTTTACAAACACTTCAAAAAATTCAGACTTCTTTTTTCGGTGGATAAAGCCAAGTATAGCTTGTGTGGTCATATACAAACACTACATAATATTTTATATGTTGAGAAGATTCAACAGGAGTAGGTCCCCATAGATCACAATGTATTTTCGGTAAAGGTTCCTTCTCAATTTTATTCCTCAAACCAAATGAAAGTTTTCAACTTTTTCTCAACTAACAACTGGAACAAATAACATGAATTTTATACCAACTACTAACATTTATGCAACTATTGCTACTCAAAAATTTTAAGGACACCAAACTAGTCCTAATCTAGTATGCCACATGTTATCTAACGGGCTCCAATCACGTGTAGCAGTCAAGGGATGAAGGTTCTTGTATTCTAAAGCATATAGTCCACAACAGTGTCCTTATCTTCTTGTCCTTTACAAAAAAATTAGTTGCATCAAATTTAAGAGTAAAACAATTATCCTTTGCAATCGTACGATCTGAGAGTAGATTCTTAGTAATATTAGGAACTACAAGAACCTCCTATAATTTTAGACCTAGTTTAGTTGTATTTCGAACATGTGATATATGTAGTTGCCATCCATTACAAACAATAATTTTATCAGATCCATTGTAGTTTTTAAGATTAGATAGAATATTTGAGTTATTTGTCATATGACTATTGGCTTATGAGTCCACATACAAGGTATCGTCAGTTGCAAATGTATTTTGACAATTGACACCAGCTAATGCTTGTGGTAGTTCATCAGCAGATTTGTATGAGTAGTCTCATTTATAAAAACACGTAAGAGCAGTATGGTTATTCCTACCACAAATTTGACAATACTCAGTGTTATTCCTTTCCTTGTTTGAAGAACTTATTCCATTCTGGTGGTTTTGAGAACCTGTTCCTATTCCAGCATGCTTGAAGCCTTTTCCTCTAGAGTTGAAGTTGTTGTTTCCTCTTCCCCTGCACCTTTGCGAAGAGAATGCCATGTTATGGTTATATGGTGGCACTTCTTCTTCATCCTCTCTCGTATCAATACCCCTAAGAACATTAATAAATTGATTAAGAGTGGGATATGGAACCTTACCTAGCATAATAGTCCTAAAGATCTTTTACTTGAAACCTAAACCTCTAGCAAATTTAATTACTTTGCTATCTTTATCAGTGCTGTGGACAGAGTTTTCAGAGGCCTTCTTGGTAATATTCATTCTTAGGAGCGTTAGAGATCAGCTCCAACATCAGTTTTTGTGGTTGGAACAGGGTTCCATGATCGTGTTAGAGTATGAGGCCAGATTCCATAAGATCTCTAGGCATACCCCTATGATCTTACCTACTAAGAAGGAGAGAGTTCGGTGCTTCATCCGAGTTTTGAGATTTCACCTGCCGATTAAGACTCAGTCCCTAGTCTCAATAGGCTGCTTCTTTCTAAATGTAGAGGACTACACTCTCATACTTTAGAAGCTCCATTTTGAGGTCCAAGGGTGTAGCGGCAAGAGAACTAGACTTGATAAAAGCTAAGGTGGGCTCTATTTTAGGCTTAGAGATTCATATGATAGGCCACACTAGAGGTTCTAGAAGGGTCAGACCAGTCACCCATTCTTGGCCTTGGTTCATGCTGGGCAGCACTAGTGCTGGTCCAAGTCAAGGTAGTTTTCTGATGGGTTCTTTAGGCCGAGGTGGCCGACCTCTATTTGCGAGTAGACCACCAAAGAGGTGCTATGACTGCGGGGAGCTAGATCATTGGTCCCGAGAGTGTCCTCTCAATATGTCAGCCACACCAGCTCTATAGATAGCTAGACCCGCACTTGCAGCAACACCTCCAGTTGGAGGCGGAGGCCAGGGAAAGGACCTTAAGGGTGGTCACCAGAGTGCATGAGGAGGTATTTAAGAAGAAAGGATAATTAGACAAGTATATGCACGAGGTCGAGGCGCCCATGTCCACTTTTATGCAGCTACATCTAGCGTAGAGACTAAGGCATTAGACGATGTTATCACAGGTATAATTCTTTTATGCCATCAGCCCGCCTCCAATTTATTTGATATAGGATCAACCTATTCCTATATATATGGTATTGTGCCCCTTGATTGGATATAATTCTAAAGCCCTTAGCTGAGCCATTATGTGTTTCAACCCCGGTAGGTGATTCTTTAATACTGGATCAGGTCTTCAGATCTTGTGTGGTGATTATTTAGGGGTGGGACATTAGGGATGATCTTAATTTATTAGATATGCTAGATTTTGACATGATCATAAGTATGGACTAGTTATCCCCTTACTGTGTGGTCTTGGATTGCTATGCCCAGACCATTACCATGGTATTCTACTAGTTGTGTGGTATGGCTCTTGTAATCGCTCGCTGATTAGGGTGATTTCTTTCTTTAGGGCTCAAAGTTTAGTGGCTTACGGATGTTTGGCTTACTTGCCTTTTATTAGATAAGGGATTCATTCAGCCTAGTGTATCTTTTTGGGGCGCCCCAATCCTATTTTTAAGAAGAAAGAGGGTAGTATATGGATGTTTGTTTATTATATGCAGCTGAACAGGGAGACGGTGATGAAATGCTACCCTACAACTCGTATTGATGATCTATTTGACCAACTTCAAGGTACTATGGTATTTTCAAAGATTGATCTGAGGTCCAGCCACCACCAATTAAGGATTACAGCAGCGGACATCCCTCAGACCGCATTTAGGACTTGTTACTTCCATTATTGTTCTTGATAATGTCTTTTGGGTTTACTAATACCCTTTCTGCCTTCATGGATTTTATTACCCATGTATTTTGTCCATATTTGGACACCTTTATCATAGTGTTCATTGATGACATATTGGTATACTTGCGGAGCCGGGTGGAGCATGAGCAGCATTTGAAGAAAGTGCTCCAGACTTTGAGTTCATAGCTTTCTTGGTGCATGATGTGTCCAAGGATGGAATTATGGTAGATCCGGTGAAGATTGAGGGTATTCGTGATTGGACCAGACTCACCTCTATAATAGAGATTCATAGCTTTATCGGATTGGCAGGGTACTAGATGTATTTTATTGAGGGTTTTCTACTATAGAGACACTTTTGACTAGGTAAACTTGCCAGGATGTTCCTTTTGAGTAGTCGAAGGAATGTGAGAGGAGCTTCCTAAGGCTTAAGAAGTTGCTTACCACCGCTCCTATATTGACTCTTCATGTTGAGGGCGAGGGCTTCATAGTTTACTATGATGCATCTGACATTAGTTTGGGGTTGCGTACTGATGCATTGAGGCAGGGTTATTTCTTATATATTGAGGTATCTTAAGTTACATGAGTACAAATACCCCACTCATGACTTAGCGTTAGCAGTAGTGATTTTCGTGCCTATGATTTGGAGGCACAACCTATATGGAGTTCGATGCAAGATCTATACTAATCACAGGAGCCTTCAGTACATTATAAGTCAGTGGGATCTTAATTTGAGGTAGTGTTGTTGGATTGAGCTCCTGAAGGACTACAACCTTACTATTCTCTATCATCCGGGCAAGATGAATGTAGTATGAGTAGTCTAGCTTTCCGTTCTACTACGGAGCAACCTCTGGCTTTGGACATCCATTCCTTAGCCAATAGGATGATTCGGCTTGATATTTCTGATTCTTTATGTGTGCTAGCTTATATGGGAGATCAATTGTCCCTATTTGACTGGATTCAATATTGTCAGTTTGAGAATTAAGATTTGAATTCTCTTCGAGATTGGGTTTTGGGAGTTGATATCGTCCAATGTACTTTAGATCCAGATGGGGTATTAAGGTTTAGTGGTCGTCTTTGGGTTTTTACAGTTGGGGGTTTGATCCCATTGATCCTTAGTAAGTCCTATGATTCCAGATACTTTATCCATTCGGGCTTTTAGAATCATACGAAAATCATGCCACTAACATCGTGATTAGATCTAATTTAAAGCAAAAATATCAATGAGTTCACTGATTTTATATTTGTTAAAATGTTGAAAAAAATAAATCTTATTTTACTATCCTTGCTATGCATTTAAAATGTATCATCTAATTTTTTTTTAAAACTTCTTGAAATGTCTTTCAATATATATATATATATATATATATGAAAGTAATAATATGCCTAGACTTTTGTCTTTTGAGTTGAATTACTAATCCTCATATTATTTGAATAATTGTTAATTAATCAATTTTATATTAGAACATTCTCTTTATTTAAAATCATATTTACAGTCACTAATATTTTTGACGTGCAAATTATTCCATATCTATAGACTTTACCCAATATTTTCAGCAAAGTCGCAAAAAATGTGTTCTAAATATTAGGAAAAACTAATGTGTTATTGTAATCATCATGCTTATAGTTTTAATAAATATTTCATCATATTCTTTATAATAGAAATCATGTCTATAGGACTTAATGAATATTTTAGTATTTTTATAGGAATTAAATTATGCTTATAAGATTTCAAATATTTTCATCATATTGATTTATATAGGTGCCATGTCTATAGGATTTAATAAATGTTCCAATGCATACTTTATTTAGAAACCATGGTCATAAAATTTTATAATTTTCATGTAGCATGTCTATGATATTGAGATTTTATGTGCTAACTGCTCGTTCCATTTGTTTTGTTTGACGATGTGTCTAATTAGGATGACTATATTTTCTTTAGTCTAAAACCTACCCTAATAGTACGTCCAATGCCTCTTGGATATTAAGTTGGGACGTTAGACATCTTTTAGGACGTTAGATTTTATTATTTCTTTTAGATCATTTTAGGATTACAACAATAAATAAACTTAGGAGGGGTAGGGGTAGATAGACCCTTCGGAAATGATGGAAGTCGACCCGAGCAGAAAATGACAAAATACTATATTTTTGTCCTCCGATTAATAAGCCGGCGCTGATCCGAAGAATATGAATATATAAATATATTTTTTTCTTGTCTATTTTAAAATATTTTTGTTTATACATGTTTGAGGGTAGTTTAATGTTAAAAACTAAAATATTTCACTTTAGGCGCCACTAATTTCTATTTCCTTTACTATTATTTAATTAGTTAATTTTATCCTAATTCTAACATTAATGGTTTAGTTTAGCTTAATTAAATCTCTTGAAGAGAAACCATTTTTTTTATGATCGTTTGTTTCATTTAAATTATTTATCCCTCTTTTATTTCATCATTTTTATACCAAGTCTATCACTCTTATAAATTATCTTAAATATTTTAAAATTTATACTTCTTTCAAATTGTTTAATGCTTCGATATTGTTAAAATATATTTTTCCCAAAGTTAGTCAAATAATTTTCAAATCGTCGGATAACCGCATGTTAGCGGCTATTTTAAGTGCTAAAACCTTCTTAAAATAGTAATATGCACCTCGTACCTTTTTCTCTAAATTTTTAAGACTTAAATCTGTTAGGGTCTTTTAAATTAAGTTTTCTTAATTTCTTTAAAATATTAAGTGGCGACTATTCTTTTACTAAAATTGATTCTTTCTCTAAAAGATGAAATCGATTTTAAACTTGTCTTTTCCGACATAACAGAAATGGCGACTCCGCTGGGGATATATAGGTTCTAATAATTAGATTTGACTAACCTACTAGACTAACTATTCAAGAATGTTATAATTAGTAATTTACTTTCTTTATTTGCCTCTTAAATGTTTAAATTATAATTTACTTTCCTTATTTGCGTCTTCTATGTTTAATATTATAAATATTGAACTGTCATCGCATGCATAGCATACTTTCGCCACTTGGCATTTTTTCTTCTTACTTAAATGATGATTATGCGGGTCACAACAATTGAATTCAAATATTCTAAGGGGGTACCCTGGCGAAATGAGTTGGCCACTGAATGGTAAACGGTCGCTAACTTCCTCCAGCCGAGTTGTCCGCTTGGGTTACCGGTATACTAAACTAAAGCCCACTCTTAGTCAACCTAGCGTAGAAAAAAGAAAAATCCCTTTAATAACGCATTGGACTAAGTTGACCCAACACCCAAGGCGTGTTGGGCCCATTAGAAAGACCACCCTGAGTCCGTAAGGGCCACGACCTACTTGAACGCTCATGCTTATGTGCTTAATTTGAAGGATGTGTACGCTGTTGGACAAACCATTATGCCTATGGGTTTGGGTTTTTATTTTTATTTTGTGTGTTTTGTAGATGACTAGAAGATTCTTGAGTTTCGGCATAATCACCAAAACCCCCGATCTTCTCCGTCTTTGGTGGGATAACCTTGGCCCTTATCTACAGACTCAAGTTACAACCCATCTAGGGCATCTCCCGTCAATCATGCAACACCAAGCATGGCCTGAATTCATTGAGGTCATTACTCAATTTTGGGATAGCGAGAGAATGGTGTTTCAATTCGCGGATGCTGAAATAACACCAACTATAGAAGAAATTCAGGATTGCCTAGAAACCATTGGAATGTGTAATAAACGAAAGCATAACCCTGACCATCACATTTTGATACCGGATAAGCCAACTAGCATTGAAATGAAGAATATGCTTCAATTGGTAAGTGTGGATTGGTTAGACACACCAAATATTCCATTTATGAAGTTTTTCGAGCGTTGGGGACATCAAAGCTACTTTAGGGGGTTTCCAAATGAGTTTCATGATCACACCACGTGGAGTAACACTCGAGCTTTGGCGTTCTCCGTTTATCTTCTGGGGGGACCATGGTATTCCCTCGGGATAGAGATAATGAAATTGACTCTAGAATTGTTATGACTACGCACACCATTTTTCATGGCATCGGTGGGCAAAATCAGAAGAAGAAGCATTTCAATTTGGTTTCGATCATTCTGGCTGATATCTATCATTCCTTAAGTTGATATAAAAAGGGTCATCGATTTTTCCAAGGATGTAACCTTTTGCTTCAATGGTGGATGTCCAAGCATCTGGCTAAAAACTCAGAGGAGGGTTCACAAGCTTTGGGAAAGCAGGACGGGACGGACGATATTCATCAACATGAATTCAATTTGAGTCTCTTAAACTTCAAGATTCAAAAAACAAGAGAAGGATGGGCTAAAATTCTTTACGATTTGAAGGAAAGTGACATTCATTGGATGTTCGAAGACTTTAGATCTTAAAGAATAGCAATTCGGGGACCCCGATATCCTTTTTTGGTCTTTATGGGCATTAGGGGAATACGACTTTATAGTCCCAATAGAGTTATGCGACAGTTCGGGAGAAAGCAAATCGTACCCCAACGAAGGAACACCGACCAATATATCATCGATTATGATGATCACAAAGTAGTACCCTATACTAAAGAAATCCTTAAAGAGTGGACCGGTCGTATTTATTTAAAAGAGAGCATAAATGAAAATAGATACAAAGCTAGTTACGACGAGGAATACAAAGCATGGTTAACACTAGATTTGCAAGGTACACTAAGATTGGGACTGTATGAGGATCCTCAAATCGAAGATGTTCATACAAGGCTTCAAATGCAGGCTCACCTTTTCCAACAAGAGTTTCCACACAGGGAACAAGAGTTCCAACATAAGGAACAAGAGTTCTGCCAGAGGAAGTATGAGAGTCAAAAGGCCTTAACTCTTGTGACACAAGAGCTAGCTAATTTGAGAGCATCATTAGAACAGATGGACTTGAGCTTAGATGAGTAACTCGCCAGTTTCAAACAATTGTCAATGCCTGATAGAGCCTTGTTGGCTGAACCTTACTTATTGATCCTCAAGCACATTGTTCGAGAGGAAATGGAGAAAGCAAGAAGAAGAGCAGGACCTTCCACTTTTTAGTTTGTCGCCTTTCTTGGCGTTGTATTGGCTTCTTTTGTATTGACATTTTCCCTTCCCTAAAGTGTACCCCCTCGCTCGATTTTGTAATGTCTTATTTATTTATGAATGAAATCTTAGTTTTGGGGAAAAATGAAATGTGTTCAAATGGCGTACTACATCCTTCAAAACGCTAGGCCTACCCTTGGCATAAAAGGGTCACATATTTGTTTAGGAAGCGCAATAACTGTTTATGTGCCTTACGTGTTTATTTGTCTCATTATATGTGATATTTTGCATTACAAGTTATGAACAAAGTAAAACATATCTGCCTTTTGAGTTATTTTCTGTCCAGGTATTTAAAATTGATCTGTGTTGATAAACTGGCTGAGCATCCTTATTTCACGAGATCAAAAACTTCCAAAGATTCCTTTCCCGATCAACATCTGTTAGTAAAGAAAAGGAAAATGACTGGCAATAATGACAATACTGGTTTGACAGAGATTGCTGTGATAGACCCTATCGTCGCTGAACAAAATGAGTTGATTGCACAGTTAGTGCAATAAATCGCCGAGATGAGAGTTGAGATACAAAAAAATCGAGAATTGTCAAATCTTGCTATCACCGCCAACACGCCAGCTCCAGACGAAGAAAGGCCTCCATTCCACTTTCCTTCTCCAAATTCAAGTACGGAACACGTTCAAAACCCACCCTTAAACCCCGTTCGAAATACCTTCATTGTTGACCTCACTACCTCAAATCCCCATCATGCTTCCACTTTCTACCAAGCGCCACCTCACCCTCAAAGTGCCGACCCTCCAACCTTTCCTCCCCTACAAAATACCAACCCTCAAGCTTATCCTCCCCCACAAATCCAAAATGTTAACAACCCACACACCTTTCCCAATCATCAAAATCAGCGTAATAACCGTCAGATATTTTTCCAAAATTACCAAACTCCTTAAAACACATAAAATCCCCCATTTACTCACTCCTCGCCTCAAAAGACAGCTTTTCAAATCCCAATCCCAAATGAACCCTATGCTAACGGTTTCGAATTTGATCACTATGAGGAACAGGAGAAGGAGTGGAGGATGAAGGAAGAGACAACCAAATGGAATATGAAAGAGGAGATCATGAAAGCTATGAAGGAGTTTCATTACACTCTGGATGTTGCAAGATTAAATTATGAAGATTTGTGTATCCACCCGAATTTGGACCTTCCCGAGGGGTTCAAAGTGCCAAAATTTGATACTTTCGGAGAAACCAGAAATCCTTTGGCTCATCTGAGAGCGTATTATGATCAACTAGTAGGAGTTGGGAAGAATGAAGCTTTACTAATACGGCTCTTTAGCCGAAGTTTAAGCGGAGAGGCTTTGGAATGGTTCAGCGCCTAAGAAATAATACAATGGTCTAATTGGAATTCTCTGGCCAAATATTTTATCAAGAGGTTTGTGTACAACGTGGAGATCATTCCCGATCGATATTCTTTGGAGAAAATCAAACAGAAATCCACTGAAAGTTAGCGCGAGTATGCATACAGGTGGAGGAAAGAGGCCGCTAGAGTTCGACCTCCCATGATAGAGAAAGAGATTGTGGAAGTATTTGTACGCATCCAAGAGCCCGAATACTATGAAAGATTAATGTTGCTCATTGGAGAAAATTTGCCGAGATAGTCAAGGTAGGTGAGACTATCGAGGATGGGTTTAAGACTGGAAAGGTAGACCGTGTAGCCTCCTCAACTGGTCTTCGGGACTATTTAAAAAGAAAAGAGAGGATGTATCTATCATCTCCTACACACCTGAAGGGAGGAGGTTCGCCAACAGCAAGCCAGGAAAATCTACACCTTTCAAGACCTATCCACGAGATCCATAAAATTCACATCAAGTTTACTACACTCAACCGAATTACCAAACCCCACCTTTCAGTTACCAAACCCCATACCCAAATTACCAAGTCCCATTTCAAAATTATCAAACTCCACCTTCTAATTACCCAACTCCACATTACCAAAACACCCCGCCAAACTACCAAACTCCATAACCAAATTACCAAACCCAACCGTATCCAAGATTCCAAACTCCCAAACCTTCCCGCCAAAATCATCCTAGTTATCATCATGTACCCCCACCCCTATAAAATAACTATAACCTTTCTCAAGCCAATTTTGAAAATAGGCCCGCTAGGACTTTTACTCCTCTGGTAGAAAGTCGTACTAAGCTGTTCAAAAGATTAAGAGATGCAGGTATTATTCATCCCATTGCACCTAAACCAGCTGATACAAGCTCTAGATTCTACAAAGCTGACAAAACATGTGCGTATCATTCCAATAGTGTCGGGCATGATACTGAAACTTATGTCAATTTGAAGCACAAGACTCAGGATTTGATTGATTGTAAGGTCGTCACTCTCCAAACCGCCGCCCCTAATGTCAATAGTAATCCTTTGCCGAATCATGGAGGGGTTAATATCAATATGATTGAGATGAAAAAAGATTGGTGTGGAACAAAAGCCATAGTCCCAGGCTATCATAATAGTCTTGAAATGGCTGTGGCTTCACTTAGCATAAAGGAGAAATCGAATTTTGTGATTTTGACACCTCAAAGGGTTGTTGCTTTGGTGCCAAAAGAAATTCCTAACCAAAAGAAGTTCATGATCGAAGCTGCGGAAACTCAAGGAATAACGCGGTCTGGTAGGTGTTACACTCCAGAAGAATTGGCTCAAGGGGGCATAAGAAAGATCAACAAAAGAGACCGATCAGTGAAGCTGAGGCTGAAGAGTTTTGGTGGAAGATGCAGCCAAAAGAGTATTCTATAGTGAAACATCTGGAGAAAGTACCTACCTAAATCTCTGTGTGGGCGTTGTTGATGAGCTCACAACAGCAAAAACATTCTTTGATGAAAGCTTTGGATGACACTTATGTACCTGTGGGTACAGGTGGAGATAATCTGGCTGCTATGGTGAGTCAAGTCGTTCAAGCACATCGCATCAGTTTTAGCGATGAAGAGTTGCCCCTTGAAGGTGTGATGCATAAAAAAGCTCTTCATATCACTATTAAGTATCGGGAAAAGATCATGAATCGAGTATTGATCGATGATGGATCGGGTCTTAACATTGATCCCTTGTCGACTCTCAAACAATTGAACTTTGATTTGGGAAAAGTCCGACAGAACCAAGTTAAGGTTAGAGCTTTTGATGTGGTCAAAGAGATATATTAGGAGCTGTGAACTTGGGTATTTAGGTAGGTCCTGTTGATTTCATTGTAGAGTGCTAGGTGATGGACATCACCACCAGCTACAACATATTATTAGGAAGACCATGGATCTATATGGCTGGAGCCGTGCCTTCTACTCTCCATCAGATGATAAAGTTCGTAAAGAATGACCGTGAGGTAGTCATTTATGGTGAAGAAAGTCATGCAAACGGTTGTACGTCAATTGTTGATGATATTACTAGAGGTACCGACTTCTACACAGTGGAGCTGGTAAATGCCACTGGTGATGATTTGGCCCCACAACCACCTATGTCTTCTGTTTATAAAATGATGGCCATTGTCATACTCTGAAGCAGTTTCGAGCCAGGTTTTGGATTGGGGAAGTACTTCCAAGGAATCATCAAGCCCATTCAGATTCCCGATAAAGAATTAAAGTATGGTTTGGGATATGTCCCTACAGAAGATGATGAGGCAGAAATGATAACCAGGAAGATTGATCGGGTACTGGCTAGGCCAATACCTCACTTGTATATGTCATTTCTAGTGAGAGAATATGTCGATGATGGCGATCATGGGGAAGGAATCTAGAATCTCTTTAAAGAAGTTGACATAATCTTGGAGGAAGAAACAGGGACATCAGACATCCGTGATGCTGAGCCAGAGGAGCAATTATCTAATTGGACGTCCGCACCGCTCTTAGTCCCTCACTCGTCTTGGTAGATAAAGACATATTATCTACTTATTTTTAAATCGGTGGTAGTCCGAAAGAGGCCCAAGACCCACTCTTTGTTTGTTTCTATTTTGTTATGCTTTATGTTTCCTTAATGATGTTTGAAAAAAAAGGGCAGATTGACCCACAGTCATGGCCAAAATTTGTATTTATTTTAGTTTAAATGAAGACCTCCTTTATTGCAAAATTTACTTATTATTTGGTTATTGGTCTATATTTTACTTATCTGACTTTGTTTGCTTATGATTTCAGTAAAAATAACTTAAAACCTACCACTATCATGTCATGTCACAAGACAAATGAACAAAATGAGATAGAATGTGATGAGTTCGAGGATTATGATGAAGAGGATACAATACCTGAACACCTCGCCGAAGGATTGAAACTATTTGAGGAGCAATACAAGCCAAATCAAGAGGAAATTGAGGCTGTGAATCTAGGAGATGACGAGTGTATCAAGGAAACCAGAATCAGTGTCCATCTAACAAAAGCTGAAAGAAAGGAACTTATCAGTTTGCTTAAAGAGTACATCGATATATTTGCTTGGTCTTATGATGACATGTCAAGTTTGAGTATGGACATCATGTCTCATAAATTGTCGATCAATACGGATTGCAGTCCAGTAAAACAAAAGACTCAAAAATTTAAACCAGATTTGAGTTTGAGAATCAAAGAAGAGGTTACCAAGCAAATTCAATCCAGAGTGGTGGAAGTGACACAGTATCCGACTTGGTTAGCCAACATTGTTTTAGTTCCTAAGAAGGATGGCAAGATCAGAATCTGTGTTGATTATAGAGATCTGAACAAAGCTAGCCCTAAAGATAACTTTTCATTACCAAATATCCACATTCTCATTGATAATTATGCCAAGCATGAGATGCAGTCATTTGTGGATTGCTACGTGGGTTATCACCAGATTCTAATGGATGAAAAAGATGCAGAAAAGACAGCTTTCATTACGCCATGGGGTATGTATCATTATAAGGTAATGCCATTTGGTCTCAAAAATGCTGGGGCCACTTACATGAGAGACATGATGACCATTTTTCATGATATGATTCACAAGGAAATTGAAGTATATGTGGATGATGTCATTATCAAATCCTGTGAGAGTGCGGATCATTTGACTCACTTGAAAAAGTTCTTTGATCGCCTGCGCAAATACAACTTGAAATTAAATCCTGCTAAAAGTGCTTTTAGGGTGCCAGCCGGCAAGTTATTGGGATTTATAGTTAGTAGAAGGGGTATCGAGTTTGATCCTGCTAAAATCAAGGCAATTCAAGAATTACCTCCACCAAAGACCAAGAAGGAAGTGATGAGCTTTTTGGAAAGATTGAACTACATCAGCCGATTCATAGCTCAGTCCACATTGATCTGTGAGCCTATCTTTAAGTTGCTAAAAAAGGATGCATTGACAAAATGGACCGAAGAGTGTTAGATAGCTTTCGATGCTATCAAAAGTTACTTGTCTAATCCGTCGGTGCTAGTTCCTCCGAGGGAAGGAGTTCCATTGTTGCTATATCTGTCTGTCTCAGATAATGCATTTGGATGCGTGCTAGGTCAACATGATGAGACTGGGAAGAAGGAACGATCAATCTACTACCTAAGCAAGAAGTTTACTCCATACGAGGCTCGTTACAATTTTTTGGAGAAAACTTGTTGTACTTTAACCTGGATTGCTCAAAAGTTGAGACATTACTTGTCTTCATATACTACATATCTCATCTCCAAGATGGATCCATTGAAGTATATTTTTCGGAAAGCGATGCCCACTGGGAAATTGGCAAAATGGCAAATGCTGTTGAGTGAGTTTGATATTGTGTATATGACCCAAAAGGCGATAAAAGTACAAGCCTTAGCGGATCATCTCGCAGAAAATCTAGTAGACGAAGAGTATGAACCGCTCAGAACTTATTTTCCCGATGAAGAGGTATTATTTGTAGGAGAAGATATCTCCAAGGCATACCCTGGTTGGAGAGTATTTTTTGATGGGGCAGTAAATCATAAAGGAAGTGGGATTGGAGCAGTCCTAATATCAAAATCTGGCTAACATTACCCTATGGCAGCTAAACTCCGATTTTATTGCACGAACAACATGGCTGAGTATGAAGCATGCATCATGGGTCTAAAGATGGCGATAGATAAAGACATTCAAGAGTTATTGGTAATAGGAGATTCAGATTTACTGATTTATCAGGTTTAGGGGGAATGGGCCGTGAAGAATTCGAAGATTACACCGTACATGAAGTTAGTATAAAGGTTGTGTAAAAGGTTTTGCAAGATCGAGTTTAGGCATACCCTAAGGTTGTAGAACGAATTTGCTGACGCTCTTGATACTATCTCCTCAATGATCAAACATCCAGATACAAGTTATATTGATCCTGTGGAGATATATTTGAAAGAACAACCCGCTCACTGTTCGCATGTCAAAGCAGAACCAGATGGGAGACCTTGGTATTTTGACATAAAAAGGTATCTAGAAACAGGAACTTATCCAGATAATACGACTTTCAATCAGAAGAAAGCAATACGTCGAATGGCTAACAATTTCTTTCCAAGTAGAGAAACCCTTTATAGGAGAACTCCAGATATGGTACTTCTCAAATGTGTCGATTCTATTGAAGCTACGAAGCTGTAACAACCCCTAAAATGTTGTATGTCGGTATTTTAATTCTCGACGAAAATAATATAGCCTCTGTATTTTGGGCATAATTTTTCATAAGTTGGTCCAAATTAGGTGATTCAACTTTCTGGGTAACCACAACATCCTTACCTACAACTTTCATGAATAACATATCTTAAGATTCGGAGTATAAGTAGGTCAAATAAATTAATCTTTGCAAGATATAGTACTATGACAGAATTGAGTGTTTGTAGAAGAAAATTCATATCTCACTGTAGGTTGCTCCAAATTGGTTGATTCTTGAACTATATGAAACTACACTTCCATATCTACAATTCTTATGAAGACACCAAATCCTAATAAGGAATTTATCTTATTCAAACGCAGCTTCGACAAAGAGTATTCTGTTAAAAAGAACTCATCTTACCTACCATAAAAACATCTAGATACATTTGACATCATTCATGACATAAATTGTCCTCCATTTAACATCATCCATGACATAAATATATTCTATTAAATTTTCAGATTTTTCTTTATAATTATTTTATTTATTGTTAGGTCCCTGTTTCCCACCTATAAATACCCACCTTATTTCCTCATTTTATTCATCAAGCTTTCTTAAGCATTTCTTCTCTCTATATACTTCTTCTCAAAAATAGTTTTAGTTTTAGTAGTATAAAAATACTACTCCGGTGATTCTTATACTCCGGGTAGTACACAAAACGCTCCGGCGAGAAGAAAAGGCTAGGGGTCCAAGAGTGTTCCAATTCGGAGTAAACCTTCGGATTTAAGGTATGTAAGGCTTTCATAGCATTGGATTGAGTTCGTCCATGCGCCCAATATTTAAATTCATTATAATTGAGTTATAGTTGAGTTTTATCCAAATCTTGAATTCTAGATGAATTAATTCTTCTTCTATTGAGTTTGATATATTTATGCATTAATATTATTATTATTGTTATCTCTCATATTATTGGAATTATTGTTCATGGCTACTTTTCCATGAATCCTAATTGATTTGATGTTCATGAATATTTTTACATATGTTTTGAGTAAAGATGTTGGCTTTTTATGATTTTCATTGATAAAAAGAAAGTTATATGAATTAATACTATATATGTATTTTATTGAGTTTTAAAAGAGCAAAAGAGTTGAGTTTGAATGAATTTGAGCAAATGATATTTTGAGCAAGATGTTTTGATGAGATGTAAATGATGTTTTTTTGGAAGTATAATGATTGATGAACATGAAATGAGATGAGTTTGATGATTTAAATTAAAGTCCAATGAGACTAGATGATGAGTTTAATATGAGCACATATTTTGGGAATAGTATTGAGCACCGAGTTGGGTAAGAGTTTAATTGACTCAAACCCCAGAACTACGTAGCCAGCGTAGGATGGAGGCTATGCCTCTTAAGTCCCAAAATAAGGACTTTGATGAGTGGATCCAAGATGGTGATGTCCTTTACCCTGGCAAGGTATTGGATGGATGTGGCAACGACATCACTTCGTTGTATCATCGCTAGCTCATAAGTGATGGTTGTCGGTTAGAGAAACTCCCAACTGAGTAAGCATTGCTTATTACTATTATTTTTATTATTATATTTTAAACTTGCATTACATATTGATGTTGAGATGATGTTGAGTTTTGAGCTGAGTTTTCTTGAGAGGAGTTTATTGATATCTGTCCTTATCTTCCTTCCATTTTACATACTCGTACATTCCACGTACTGACGTCATTCGACCTGCATCGTTTTATGATGCAGATACAGGTGTTAGAAATCCTCAATAGGCGTTTCGTTGAAGATCATTATTTTTCAGCTATTTGGTGAGTCCTTCTTGTATTTGGAGGAACTCTTTATCCTTTAATTATTGTTGAGTATTATATTTCTTTTAAGGTAGCCATGGACATGTCATTGGCACCATCTAAGAGTATTAGAGGCTTCATAGATAGAGTTTGATGATGTAATCGGAGTAGTTCTCCTTAGAAACTACTTCTTCTAAGAATTATCTATTTTTCCTTTGATTATGACAAGCCCACATTAGTATTATTAAGTCTTCCGCTGATGAACAAATGAGTAATGAGACCAAGTGGTTCTCTCGGAAGCCAGAGGTGGTTTCTGAGTGCCGGCCATGCCTAGGGTACCCTCTCGGGGCATGACAAACTTGGTATCAGAGCACAGAGTTCAAGAGTCCTAGGGTGTCTATGAAGCCGTGTCTAGTAGAGTCTTGTTTATGGGTGTGTCGTGCACCACACTTATAATCAGGAAGCTATAGGACATTAGGAATTATTTCACTTCTTTCATAATCTAAGTTCGTGCGATAGAGTTTAACTCTATAAAAGCTTTCTTTCTAATTTGTGCGTTTACACGTTTCAGACATGCCTCCTAAACGTTCAGCTAGTCAGAGAAACGCTGCCAGCACTGAGGTTCCACAGTCAGTGATTCCTCCACGGAGAACTAGGGGCCGACCTGCAAGGTCTACTGAGGTACCCCAAGTACCTACCGTTCAGACCACTCCTACTTCTGAGGAAGATTTTCGAAGAGCAATTGCTATGCTCACCCAGTTGGTGGCTGCTCGAAATAGTAGCCAGCGTTCACCAACTCCTAGCTCTAGTTATCAAGAGCCGTCTGCTGCCACGAAGATTAGAGATTTTCTGAGAATGAATCTGCCGGTCTTCACGGGTTCCAACGTTGATGAAGACCCCCAAAATTTCATTGATGAGATGTGGAAGATACTAAAAGCGATGCATGCTACAGAGATCGAGGGGGTTGAGTTGGTGTCTTATCAACTCAAGGATATGGCAAATGTCTGGTATAACCAGTGGGAAGAAAGTAGAGGTGAAGATGCAGAGCCTGCTCTTTGGGATGAGTTTGAAAGAGCATTTCTTGATAACTTTTTTCCCCAAGAGCTACGTGAAGCAAAAATTGAGGAGTTTGTGAACCTCAAGTAAGAGAGTATGACTGTGAAAGAGTATAGTTTGAAGTTTATTCAATTGTCCAAATATGCCCCAGAAATGATTCCTCATATGAGGTCTAAGATGAGGAAGTTTGTCTCTGGCCTAGGCAAACATGTAAAGAAAGAATGTAAGGCAATGCTAATGATTTCTGACATGGATTTTTCTAGATTGATGGTATATGCTCAGCAGATTGAGGATGATAAGAAAAAGGACCGAGAGGAACACCTAAGCAAGAAGGCTAAGTCTGCTGGACATGAGAATGAGCAGAAGCAAGGGAAGGGTAACAAGTCTTTCTTTCAGAAAAGATTTTCCAATTATGCACCTTCCCCAACAAATGCTTTTACACCTAATATCAGGTATGATCAGAGATCGCTAAGTCACCAAAACTTCCGATCTCAGGGTTCTCAGTCCCAATTAAATATGGCTCAAGGTTCTAGAGGGAAACCACCATGTGCTAGATGTGGGAGGCTCCATTTGGGAGAGTGTCGTGTGGGCACCAATGCTTGCTACGGATGTGGAAAGACAGGTCACTTCCAGAATGAGTATCCTTCAAAGAGGCAGGGAGATGGAAGTAGTAGAGCTCAGTTTTCTTCTGCAGCTCCACAAAATAGAGGTAATCATAGAGGTGCAGCTTCAAGTGCAGGTGGGGGAAACAACCGTCTGTATGCTATGGGTAGTCGCCAAGACCAAGAGAATGCACCCGATATTGTTACTGGTATGCTCCGAGTCCTTTCTTTTGATGTGTATGCATTACTTGATCCGGGTGCTACATTATCTTTTGTGACTCCTTACTTGGCTAGTAAATTTGAGATCCTTCCTAAGTGTCTTCTTGAGCCTTTCAGCGTGTCTACTCCTGTTGGTGAGTCTATCTTAGCTGAGAGGGTCTATAGAAATTGTACTGTGTCAATCTATCATAGGGATACCATGGTTGACTTAGTTGAGTTGGACATGGTTGATTTTGATGTGATTCTTGGCATGGACTGGCTTTATTCTTGTTATGCTTCAGTTGATTGTAGGACCCGAATTGTCAAGTTTCAATTTCCAAACGAGCCTATCTTAGAGTGGAAGGGGAATTTTGTAGTGCCTAGGGGTAAATTTATTTCCTACCTTAAGGCCAGAAAATTAATCTCTAAGGGATGTATATATCATATAGTCCGAGTCAAAAATATTAATGATCAGACTCTATCTCTTGAGTCAGTTCCCATTGTGAATGAGTTTCCTGAAGTCTTTCCTGAGGATCTACCCGGAATCCCTCCTGATAGAGAGATAGACTTTGGTATTGATGTCCTTCCTGATACACAACCTATCTCCATTCCTCCTTATAGGATGGCTCCTGCTGAGTTGAAAGAGTTGAAAGAACAACTGAAAGACCTCCTAGATAAGGGGTTTATTAGGCCAAGTGTCTCACCTTGGGGCGCTCCTGTCTTATTCGTTCGAAAGAAAGATGGGTCCCTTAGAATGTGCATTGATTACCGATAACTAAACAAGGTCACCATTAAAAACAAGTACCCTCTTCCCAGAATAGATGATTTATTTGACCAACTTCAGGGTGCCACATGCTTCTCTAAGATAGACCTTAGATCAGGCTATCACCAGTTGAAAGTGAGAGAATGTGACATCCCGAAGACGGCTTTTCGAACCCGCTATGGCCATTTTGAGTTTCTTGTTATGTCCTTTGGATTGACAAATGCTCCAGCAGCTTTTATGGACCTTATGAACCGAGTATTCAAGCCATACCTAGATACGTTTGTAATTGTCTTCATCGATAATATTTTGGTCTACTCTAGAAGTAAGAGTGAGCATGCTAATCACCTTAGGATTGTCCTTCAAACTCTTAAGGAGGAGGAATTATATGCTAAGTTTTCAAAGTGTGAGTTTTGGCTTGAGTCTGTAGCATTCCTAGGCCATATTATATCTAGGGATGGAATCCAAGTTGATACTCAAAAGATTGAGGCAGTTAAGAACTGGCCCCGACCCACCTCTCCAACCGACATAAGGAGTTTCTTAGGTTTGGCTGGTTACTACAGGAGGTTTGTTGAGGGATTTTCATCCATATCCTCACCATTGACTAAGCTGACTCAGAAGAAGGCTAAGTTTCAATGGTCTGATGCTTGTGAGAAAAGTTTTCAAGAGTTGAAAGCTAGATTGACTACTACTCTAGTACTATCCCTACCCGAAGGAACGGATGGTTTTGTAATCTATTGTGATGCTTCAAGAGTTGGGTTGGGATGTGTATTGATGCGGAAAGGAAAGGTCATTACCTATGCCTCCAGGCAGCTTAAGACTCATGAGAGGAACTACCCCACTCATGATCTTGAGTTGGCAGCTGTGGTATTTTCTCTTAAGATCTAGCATCATTATCTTTATGGTGTACATGTGGATGTGTTCACAGACCATAAGAGCTTACAGTATGTATTCAGCCAGAAGGAGCTGAATTTAAGGCAGAGGAGATGGCTAGAGTTGCTCAAGGATTATGACATGAGCATTCTCTACCACCCAGGTAAAGCAAATGTAGTTGCTGATGCTCTTAGCAGGTTATTTATGGGGAGTACAACCCATGTGGAAGAGGAAAAGAAGGAGTTGGCAAAGGAAGTGCATAGACTTGCGCGTTTGGGAGTTCAACTTATTGACTCTAGTGAGGGTGGTGCAATAGTACGAAATGGAGCTGAATCATCTCTGGTTGCAGAGGTGAAAGAAAAGCAAGATCAGGATCCCATTCTTCTTCAACTAAAGGATAAGGTTCACAAGCAGAAGGTAATAGCTTTTACCAAAGGGGGAGATGGAGTGTTGAGATATCAAGAAAGATTATGTGTTCCAAGTGTTGATGGTATTCGGGAGAGAATCATGAAAGAAGCACATAATTCTAAGTATTCCATCCATCCAGGTTCAACAAAGATGTATCATGACTTGAGAGAAGTATACTGGTGGAGTGGAATGAAGAGAGATATAGCAGAGTTTGTGTCCAAGTGCCCGAATTGCCAACAAGTTAAAGTTGAGCACCAAAGGCCTTGTGGAGTAGCTCAGAACATAGAGATCCCGGAATGGAAGTGGGAAATGATCAATATGGACTTCATTACCGGTTTACCACGAACCCGCAAACAACATCACTCTATTTGGGTAATTGTGGATAGGATGACCAAATCGGCCCATTTCTTGCCAGTTAAGACTACGAACACTGCAGAGGATTATGCCAAACTGTATCTTAGAGAGATTGTTAGACTGCATGGAGTTCCTTTGTCTATTATCTCTGATAGGGGAGCTCAATTTACTGCTCAGTTTTGGAAGTCATTTCAGAAGGGCTTGGGTTCAAGAGTGAACCTTAGTACTGCTTTTCATCCGCAAACAGATGGCCAGGCAGAGCGTACAATACAGACTTTGGAGGATATGTTAAGAGCTTGTGTCATTGACTTCAAAGGTAATTGGGATGATCATTTATCTCTTATTGAGTTTGCATACAATAATAGTTTTCATTCGAGTATTCAAATGGCTCCTTATGAAGCTCTGTATGGGAGAAGATGTAGATCACCAATTGGTTGGTTCAAAGTTGGTGAAGCTGAGTTGATTGGACCAGACTTGGCTCACCAAGCTATAGAGAAGGTGAAAACCATACAAGAGAGGTTGAGGACTGCTCAAAGTCGCCATAAATCCTACACTGATGTTAGGAGAAGAGATTTGGAGTTCGAAGTGTACGATTGGGTATACTTGAAAGTTTCACCCATGAAGGGTGTGATGAGATTTGGAAAGAAAGGAAAGCTTAGTCCCCGCTACATTGGTCCTTATCAGATTATGAGGAGGGTAGGTAACGTAGCCTATGAATTGGAGTTGCCCCCAGAATTAGCTGCTATTCATCCCGTGTTTCACATCTCTATGCTTAAGAAGTGTTTGGGAGATCCTTCACTTGTTGTCCCAGCTGAGATCATTGGGGTGAAAGAGAGTTTGAGTTATGAAGAGATTCCAGTTCAAATTCTTGATCGTCAGGTTCGCAAATTAAGAACTAAGGAAGTGGCATCTGTCAAAGTCCTATGGCGAAATCAATTTGTTGAAGAGGCTACATGGGAAGCTGAAAAAGATATGAAGGCTAACTATCCTCATCTATTTGTGCCTTCTGATAACGATATTCAAGGTAATATTCCTTACTTCTACCTTTGAATCGATGTTTATTCTTGAGTTAGAGTCATTGACCATTTGAGTATCAGAGTTTTTTTGAGAAATTGATATATTGATGATATTCATTCTTTATGTCTCCTATTTTCACCTTCATTCGAGGACGAATGATCCCAAGGGGGAGATATTGTAACAACCCCTAAAATGTTGTATGTCGGTATTTCAATTCTCGACGAAAATAATATAGCCTCTGTATTTTGGGCATAACTTTTCATAGGTTGGTCCTAATTAGGTGATTCAAATTTCTTGGTAACCACAACATCCTTACCTACAACTTTCATGAGAACATATCTTAAGATTCGGAGTATAAGTAGGTCAAATAAATTAATCTTTGCAAGATATAGTACTGTGACAGAATTGAGTGTTTGTAGAAGAAAATTCATATCTCACTGTAGGTTGATCCAAATTGGTTGATTCTTGAACGATATGAAACTACACTTCCATATCTACAATTCTTATGAAGACACCAAATCCTAATAAGGAATTTATCTTATTCAAACGCAGCTTCGACAAAGAGTATTCTGTTAAAAAGAACTCATCTTACCTACCATGAAAACATCTAGATACATTTGACATCATTCATGACATAAATTGTCCTCCATTTAACATCATCCATGACATAAATATATTCCATTAAATTTTTAGATTTTTTTTTATAATTATTTTATTTATTGTTAGGTCCCTGTTTCCCACCTATAAATACCCACCTTATTTCCTCATTTTATTCATCAAGCTTTCTTAAGCATTTCTTTTCTCTATATACTTCTTCTCAAATATAGTTTTAGTTTTAGTAGTATAAAAATACTACTCCGGTGATTCTTATACTCCGGGTAGTACACAAAATGCTCCGGCGAGAAGAAAAGGCTAGGGGTCCAATAGTGTTCCAATTCGGAGTAAACCTTCGGATTTAAGGTATGTAAGGCTTTGATAGCATTTGATTGAGTTCGTCCATGCGCCCAATATTTAAATTCATTATAATTGAGTTATAGTTGAGTTTTATCCAAATCTTGAATTCTAGATAAATTAATTATTCTTCTATTGAGTTTGATATATTTATGCATTAATATTATTATTATTATTATCTCTCATATTATTGGAATTACTGTTCATGGCTACTTTCCCATGAATCCTAATTGATTTGATGTTCATGAATATTTTTACATATGTTTTGAGTAAAGATGTTGGCTTTTTATGATTTTCATTGATAAAAAGAAAGTTATATGAATTAATACTATATATGTATTTTATTGAGTTTTAAAAGAGCAAAAGAGTTGAGTTTGAATGAATTTGAGCAAAATGATATTTTGAGCAAGATGTTTTGATGAGATGTAAATGATGTTTTTTTGGAAGTATAATGATTGATGAACATGAAATGAGATGAGTTTGATGATTTAAATTAAAGTCCAATGAGACTAGATGATGAGTTTAATATGAGCACATATTTTGGGAGTAGTATTGAGCACCGAGTTGGGTAAGAGTTTAATTGACTCAAACCTCAGAACTACGTAGCCAGCGTAGGATGGAGGCTATGCCTCTTAAGTCCCAAAATGAGGACTTTGATGAGTGGATCCAAGATGGTGATGTCCTTTACCCTGGCAAGGTATTGGATGGATGTGGCAACGACATCGCTTCGTTGTATCATCGCTAGCTCATAAGTGATGGTTGTCGGTTAGAGAAACTCCCAACTGAGTAAGCATTGCTTATTACTATTATTTTTATTATTATATTTTAAACTTGCATTACATATTGATATTGAGATGATGTTGAGTTTTGAGATGAGTTTTCTTGAGAGGAGTTTATTGATATCTGTCCTTATCTTCCTGCCATTTTACATACTCGTACATTCCACGTACTGACGTCATTCGACCTGCATCATTTTATGATGCAGATACAGGTGTTAGAGATCCTCAATAGGCGTTTTGTTGAAGATCATTATTTTTCAGCTATTTGGTGAGTCCTTCTTGTATTCGGAGGAACTCTTTATCCTTTAATTATTGTTGAGTATTATATTTCTTTTAAGGTAGCCATGGACATGTCATTGGCACCATCTAAGAGTATTAGAGGCTTCATAGACAGAGTTTGATGATGTAATCGGAGTAGTTCTCCTTAGAAACTACTTCTTCTAAGAATTATCTATTTTTCCTTTGATTATGACAAGCCCACATTAGTATTATTAAGTCTTCCGCTGATGAACAAATGAGTAATGAGACCAAGTGGTTCTCTCGGAAGCCAGAGGTGGTTTTTGAGTACCGTCCACGCCTAGGGTACCCTCTCGAGGCGTGACAGAAGCTTCTCGAACGGATTCACGCGGGAGTTTGTGGAACTCACATGAATGGGCTTACCTTGGCGAAGAAGATCCTTCGATTCTGGCTATTTTTGGATGACTATGGAGCATGATTGTTGTAAGTATGTGCAAAAATGTCATCAATGTCAAGTGCACGGTGATTTGATTCGAGTACCTCCTCACGAACTCAATGCCATGAGTTCTCCTTGGCCATTTGTGGCTTGGGGTATGGATGTCATTGGTCCAATAGAGCCATCCGCCTCTAATGAACATATGTTCATTTTAGTTGTTATTGATTACTTTACCAAGTGAGTGGAAACAGCCTCGTATAAATCAGTTACAAAGAAGGTAATAGTAGACTTCGTCCGTAACAATTTAATATATAGATTTGGAATACCGGATTCCATCATTACTGATAATGGAGCAAATCTCAATAGCCATTTGATGAAAGAGATATGTGGGCAATTCAAGATTAATCACCGAAACTCAACCGCATATCATCCTTAAATGAATAGAGCCGTGGAAGCTGCCAACAAGAATATTAAAAAGATCTTGAGAAAAATGATTGGCAATCAGAGAGGTTTGCACAAGATGTTGTCATATGCTTTGTTAGGATACCGCACGACTGTCAAAACATCAATTGGAGCAACCCCATACTTGCTAGTGTATGGGATGGAGGCCGTAATCCCCGCTGAAGTGGAAATACCTTCATTGAGAATCATTCAAGAAGTTGAATTGAGCAACACCGATTGGGTTCGTAATTGAATTGAACATTTGGCTTTGATTGATGAAAAGAGAATGACTTTCGTTTTCCATGGTCAACTAAACCATCAAAGCATGATTTGTTCTTTTAACAAGCGAGTGAGACCAAGAACGTTTGAAGTTGGTCAGTTGGTTCTCAAATGCATTTTTCCACATCAAGATGAGTATAAAGGAAAGTTCGCGCCAAATTGGCAAGGACCTTACATGGTTCGCAAAGTGTTGTCTGGAGGTGCCTTAATATTGTCCGAAATTGATGGCCAAGAGTGGCCGAACCCAATCAACTCAGTTACCGTCAAGAGTACTATGTTTGAAGGTTCAATATTTTGTAATTGTGTCGTTTTCTTGTAATCACTTTTGTGTTTGTTTATTTTAAAATTAGCCCTCCTATTTGTAATGAACTACGTCTGACCTAAATTCTCAAGAATGAGATATGTAAGCGGCCTATGTCGGCTTCGATCACTTTCTTATTAAAATTCCCTATTCCTCAGTTATCTCCCGAGAGGGGAACTACGTTTGACCTGATTTCTGCCTCAACGGGATACGTAGGCGCACAACAATTCGGTCATATCTTCCATAAGTTCTCTATTTATGATAGAAATTGGGACAGAATTTTGAGAGGGACTCAAAAATTTTAAAGAAGATCTTTTCACAAAAGAAGACAAGACTGAGGTGCATCAGAAAAGTAATTGAGACAAAATTTTTGCTAGGATCTCAAAAATTCTGCAAATCTCTTATTGGTAGTATGATATTTACCAAGACATCTAACTGGGACAGAAATTTTTGAGGATGACCTCAAAAATTTTATCTAATAGCATCAGAAGGTTTTACTCAACTTCAAAGTTCAAGGTTGGCCTCGAATGATCTCTGACATTGTTGGAAGGTCAATGTCAACCTCAATAATCTCTAGCACCATCAGAGTTCAGAGTCAACTACAAAAACTTTCTAGCTATGTCAGAATGTCCCAAGAATCCTTAAAAATTTTGTGAATAAGATATCAAGCCTGCTCAAAGTTTCGGATCAAGGACGTTCATTTAGGCTATGTGTGACATGACATCTGGCAGTGATCCTTTCAAATTGCTTTTCAAAAACTCATCTCTCTTAAAGCTTTTGATACATCAAACATTTTGCATAAATATATTTTAGTCTTATATCTACCGAGAAGTGGGGAATCAGAGCAAGCGATCGAAGATCGCAAGACAAGGAGACAACAAACGGAGAATTCAACACAAATCAATTCATTCAAAACTAACAATTTTTCTGTGGATGCAGATTTATAAAAGATCACCATATCCCTCCTTTCAGCAAGTACAAAGAAGTTAAAAGAACAAACAGTTTTCAAAGAGATAATTTTGTCACCAAGATTCGTCAGACGAAAAGGAGACATTCAAAAAATGAACAACAATGCCTCGTTCAAATCTCTAGCAATACATGAGCCACAATGAATATAAAGTGTTCGAAAATGAGCATGACATTCACACACTAATGTCAAAGTGATCAGGCACTTTGTACACATTTTCAAGAATTTTCCCTAAAGATTTTTTGCTCAGTCGTTAGTTAAAACGACAATGTGTCTATTACTTATTTTCTTTTGAGTGTAGGAAAATGCAAAGGAGCAACTTTCAATGCAAGCATCCACAATGACGTCAAATTATATTCTCCATCCTCAGGGCCATTCATATTATTTTATTCATATTATATTACCGGAGGTGGTAATATCATTACCAAGATGGTCATTCATATTTTATTATTTGTATTATATTATCGGAGGTGGTAATATCTTTGCCAAAAAGGCCATTTATATTTTATTATTTATATTATATTACCAGAGGTGGTAATATCATTGCCAAGAGGGTCATTTATATTATTTTATTCATATTATATTACCGGAGGTGGTAATATCATTGCCAAGAGGGCCATTCGTATTATTTTATTCATATTATATTACCGGAGGTGGTAATATCATTGCCAAGAGGTCCATTCGTATTATTTTATTCATATTATATTACCGGAGGTGGTAATATCATTGCCAAGAGGGCCATTCATATTTTATTATTCATATTATATTACCGGAGGTGGTAATATCATTGCCAAGAGGGTCATTCATATTTTTATTATTCATTTTATTATCGGAGGTGGTAATATCATTTGCCAAGAGGGCCATTCATATTATATTATTCATATTATATAATGTCGTATACGATGATATAATGCCATATATGATGATATGATGTCGTATATGATGGTGTGATGTTGTATACGATGATATTGTTTTATTCATATTATATTACCGAAGGTGGTAATATCATTGCCAAGAGGGCCATCATTCATCATGTCATTGTCAAGAGGGTCATCATTCAACATTGCCAAGAGGTCCATCATTCAACATTGCTAAGAGGGCCATCATTCATCATTGCCAAGAAGGCCATTATTCATCATTTATCATCGCCAAGGGGGCTATCATTCATCATTTATCATCGCCAAGAGGGCCATCATTCATCATGTCATTTCCAAGAGGGCCATCATTCATCATTGCCAAGAGGGACATCATTCATCATTCATCATTGCCAAGAGGGACATCATTCATCATTGCCAAGAGGGCCATTATTCATCATTTATCATCGCTAAGATGGCCATTATTCATCATTTATCATCGCCAAGATGGCCATTATTCATCATTTATCATCGCCAAGAGGGCCATCATTCATCATGTCATTGCCAAGAGGGCCATCATTCATCATGTTATTGCCAAGAGGGCCATCATTCATCATTGCCAAGAGGGCCATCATTTATCATATCATTACCGAGAGGGCCATCATTTATCATTTCATTGCCGAGAGGGCCATTATCATGCCATTGCCGAAAGGCCATCTTTATATCATGTTAATTTATCTTCATATCGCATCAGATCAACTCATTGCATATTACATCAAAATTGAAGTATATCAACTTAGGAAATACATTTTGTTTGCTCTACGTCAAAACCGGAGGAGGTTGACACGCCAACATTGTAACGACGCTATCTTTTCCTTTGAATTACATTTTTTCTATTAATGAGCTTTATTTTAGTCTTTGGCGAGAGCATCCAAGAGGATAGATTCTCAATTAAACCACAGGTGCGGACGACATCAAGAAGAATGCAGCATAACGTAGAACTTTTCTTAGTAGCAAATTGGGACAGAAGTTGAAGAATAACTTCCACCACACCACACCCCTACCAGAAGGCATGTGGTATCCCTTTGAGTTTGTTAACTTCAATTTCGCTCTGGAAAGTTTTAACTTGTCACCGGAAACAATTTCTCCATCTGAGTGACAATACACCAAGAGCTTTGGAAATTATGTCCGTGTAAGTTCTTAACTATGGGTGTAAAGCTAGCCACATTCATGGATAAGAGGTTGCAAGCCTATTTTTCATGCTCGATTCATGTATCGCTCCTTCCAACCGAAGGTTATCATAGCATAAGAGATTTCCTTTTCAACCGATTGAGTCGAACTACAAGCAGTCTGATTCCTAAGTTTAAGGATATGTAGGCGAGCTCGATGTTGAAAACCCGACTGTACTCCAACAAACTTTCTCATTTTATTCTCAAGAATCTGGTCTCACCATAATTCGAAACCAGGAAAACTTTTGTATTCTTTAAAAAAATAGTGCACCAAATTAAGCGTATTGAACTACAAGTGGCCTGAATTCTCATAAAACCTGAAATATGTAGGAAACTCGATACCAGAGTTCGATCATAACTTTCTAAAGTCCATACCAAATCTCATTTTTAGAAGAGGAAGATGTGGTCGGTCAAAATTCGATTTGTCAATTTTCTTTGCTCAGGATCTCTTTCATCGACCCTACTCAAAGAAAGGGACAGTTGTTGACACCCAATTTCGACCAACTCATAACTACTTTTTGGATTGCTATCTTAATAAATAGGCATTTCTTAAAATTATTTCTTTATCAAATAAATAAATTATATTTAGTTTTACCCAACAAAACGTATATTTTTACGTTCGTAAGCCATAATATTTTTGCTATTTATTAGTATTATAACTATTATCTTTACTATTTTTATTTTTCAAATAACGAGCCTCATATATTCAAATATTTTTACGTGTCTATTTAGCATATATTGTATACGTGTGTATTTCCTCTATATAAAAAATATTTCTTAACTAAGTTTATTTTATAATTTATTTATTCATATTAATATATACATGTTACATATCTATTTCGATACGTCTAGTATACATCTGCATAAAGTTATTACTTAATTAACTTTATTATATATTTTAGATAACTATATTAATTATGCATTTATTTTAGTACGTATTATATACATACGTACATTATATACACATATACATATATTTACGTAGCGTATACATAAGTAGTTACTTTATGTATAAAAATATTACTACTTGGTAAAGTTTATGATTTTACCTATTCAATATATATATTATGGTTATTAATTAGATAGCAATCTATTCAAATTTTTTTCTCCATCTTATTTAAAGCATAGTCCTATTCATTTTAATTTTTAGCCTAGATTAAATTCATATATAACCCAAATTCAAATTTTAAATATATCTTTAAATCATATCCATCCATCCCATCTTTATCAAATATCAATAATCAATCCCAACCGCTCATTAAAATTAATGAACGGCTAGGATTATGGGTACAATTTGCAACTATCAAACATAGAAAACCCTAAAAGATTTTTATTTTTGGGGTCTTCATCTTCTCCAAAGAAGAGAAGAAGACCATCGCCGCCACAACCCCTCCCATGGCTGCACTCCAGTAGCCCCACGCACACACGCTCTCGCGTTCCCTCATCTCTCTCTCACGCTGTCTCTTTATTTTCTCTCCTTCGCTCTTCCTCTTCTTGCCGTCGAACAACAACATCGACGACGCGCAGCTCCACCAACGAGCAGCAGCAGCTTCTATGGCGAACTGCAGCAGCTCCACCAGTATGCGAGTGCCAGCAACCACCAACGAACACCACACAACATCCACTACTGCTGTTTCTTCTCCAGCGATGCTCCAGTCAACTATCCCACGACGAGCAGCAGTAGCAACGCCACCATCGACATCAGCAGCAGCAACGAGGAGTTCCGGCGAAGTTTGAGACAACGACGAAGAACACCATGGGTAGAACTTGGTTGAACGACGCTTCAGATCTGTGGCGTGCTGAAGACGGATCTTGACAGTTCCGTCCAGGATCATGTTCTTATTTTCACAAGTTCCTACTTTTAAATTTGATTTCAATTCAGTCTGTATGATTTTTTATGCAGGTCTAATTCAAGCAAAAATTATTTTATTACGAATTTAAGTGTGAATTCCTATAGTTTTCAAATTCTTCGTCAATTAGTTCAATTATATTTTGTGTCCAAATCTCCATTTGTGTCTGCAAATCTGCCTGATTACTTTTGTTAATATTTTGGCCTCTTGAGAAGTATTAAGGTGGGTATTTGGAAATTTTGAGTAGTTTTGTTATGAAATTGATTATTCACTAATTTCGGTCTATGTCATTTTCTCAATTAATCTTACAGCCTGTTGAAATTATAAAAATATGCGTATTCAGCTTAATTATGGCATAACTTGATTTGTAAATTAAGTAATATTTTCTTTATAATTATTGATAATGGGTCCCTCTTTGCATCATTTTTGGGATTTTATTAGTTATTTTTCTGACTTTTTCACCATCTATTCAAATAAGGCTTGTTTTAATTTGACTAAATCATGATAATTAATTTGGTGGTTGAAAAACTTGACAGATTTTATGCTTGAAATTTTATTTGATTTTGTCGTTGAAGTGTGATAATTATTTTGAAATTTAGGCTCCTCTTATTGACTATTTTGGGAGAAAAAGTCTTACTAAAATAGGGGCTTATTGATTTTCTTGCTGGAATTGGTTTTGATCATTATAAAAGAAGACATCTCTAACTGAGACAAGGAGGGAGAAAAAAACAAAGGAAAAAAACAAAAGAAAGAAAGACATAAGAAAATAAAAGAATACATTAGAACAGAGGGAAGGTTTTAAGTTCTTTCTTTTGCCTCTTTGCTACTTCGACTTGTTTGGATCTCGGATATTGCTACCGCTCTCCGTTGGCATATTAATCAAACTCATATTAACCGGTTAGTACTTCTTTTCCTATTTTTATTGTATAGTCTTTACTTTTAGGGTTCTTACATATTATATCTTGTTAAAATAAATATATGAAGTATCCAGATTAGTCCCCACTTTCCTTTATTGATTTATTATTTTGAAACGTATTCTTGCTTTGTTTGTTTGTTTTGTTGTAGTAAAATTATATAATCATGACATACCTCTATATATTTGTATACTGCTTATATTTTTTCTATAATTTAGCAGGGTTCAAACTTCAAAGTTCATGATACGAAGAGTTGCCAAAGGTTTAAGATGCCGTTATTTCATTTACGTCTTTTATATTATTTTATTCGCTTACCTTTTATTTTAGTTTGTAATAATCTTGTAAACTATACTCTACATAATAATGAATATTTGGGGACTGTCTAAAGGGGGGAGGGAATTACGTGCTACTTGATATATTTTTATCGCAACTTATTTGTGTATGTCTGAAGGTATGCCTATATGAATATTATTAAAATCCTCAATGACGTATGCTTAAATTTTATCAACAATTATGACTTCTTTTTTTTAGCATGCAATTTCTAGTGGTAGACATCATGATTGGAATTTTTATTTTTTTTGTGTTTGGTAATGACTTTAAAATCATTTTGTTTCAGAAAAAAAGAAATAGGGTAAAGTAGTTTATTCTTTAGAAATCATGACCATAAATAACTTTTTGTCTATTAAATCAAATCGTAGGGCTACTCATACAATTTGCAATATCATGATTATACCTATCTAGATGTCATAGATTTATTCACATAAATTGATTTATCATCTTACATTTAGATATTATATACATAAGATTTATTTAATATTTTTAGCATGTTTAGAATCATACGAAAATCATGCCACTAACATCGTGATTAGATCTAATTTAAAGCAAAAATATCAATGAGTTCACTGATTTTATATTTGTTAAAATGTTGAAAAAATTAAATCTTATTTTACTATCCTCGCTATGCATTTAAAATGTATCATCTAATTTTTTTAAAAAAACTTCTTGAAATGTCTTTCAATATATATATATATGAAAGTAATAATATGCCTAGACTTTTGTCTTTTGAGTTGAATTACTAATCCTCATATTATTTGAATAATTGTTAATTAATCAATTTTATATCAGAACATTCTCTTTATTTAAAATCATATTTACAGTCACTAATATTTTCGACGTGCAAATTATTCCATATCTATAGACTTTACCCAATATTTTCAGCAAAGTCGCAAAAAATGTGTTCTAAATATTAGGAAAAACTAATGTGTTTAGAGAAGCTATATCTATAGGATTTAATAAATATTCCAATGCATACTTTATTTAGAAGTCATGGTTATAAAATTTCATAATTTTTTATTATGCTTATAATATTGTTAATTAATATTTTCAACATGCTAATCACCTAGATATCATTTATGGGGTTTAATATTATTTCAAGCATATAGAAATCATGTTGGTAAGAATATTTTGAGCCTATTGGGTCCATGGGTTCTAACAATATTTCTAGCATGTTTTATCATGTAACAATCATGTTTATAGGTATTTATCATGCTTATAGTTTTAATAAATATTTCATCATATTCTTTATAATAGAAATCATGTCTATAAGACTTAATGAATATTTTAGTATTTTTATAGGAATTAAATTATGCTTATAAGATTTCAAATATTTTCATCATATTGATTTATATAGGAGCCATGTCTATAGGATTTAATAAATGTTCCAATGCATACTTTATTTAGAAACCATGGTCATAAAATTTTATAATTTTCATGTAGCATGTCTATGATATTGTTAATTAATATTTTGAGCATATTAGGTCCATGGGACCTAACAATATTTTCAACATATTTTATCATGTTTATAAGTATTATAATTCTAACACGCCAATTAAATAGATATCATGTCAGTAAGCCTTCTTGAATATTTTTCATAATATTATGTGCAGAAGTCATGCCCATAGGGTTTTAATAAATATTTGTCATGTTATCCTATTTTTTGAAATCATGTCTATATTTTAATAGAAATCATATCTATAGTATTTTAATAAATTTTCAGCATACTCTTAACTAAAAATATGTTAATAAGATTTTAGAAACATTATTAGTTAATAACTAAATTATCAAGCATACCTTGTTTTATTACAAACGCCTTTGTAATTAACATTGCCTTCATATATTTAAAATAATAAAATTTGTCATCTATGTTATTCAAGTTTTTATATTTACAATACGTACGTTTGATTATACGCACACACATGATTATTATGACCTTTACTATTTATCTGTGTTTTTAAGCATGCTAAATAATTAATCTAGAGGCTTACTTGAGATTTTATGTGCTAACTGCTCGTCCCATTTGTTTTGTTTGACGATGTGTCTAATTAGGATGACTATATTTTCTTTAGTCTAAAACCTATCCTAATACTACGTCCAATGCCTCTTGGATATTAAGTTGGGACGTTAGACATCTTTTAGGACGTTAGATTTTATTATTTCTTTTAGATCATTTTAGGATTACAACAATAAATAAACTTAGGAGGGATAGGGGTAGATAGGCCCTTCGAAAATGATGGAAGTCGACCCGAGCAGAAAATGACAAAATACTATATTTTTGTCTTCCGATTAATAAGCCAGCGCTGATCCGAAGAATATGAATATATAAATATATTTTTTTCTTGTCTATTTTAAAATATTTTTGTTTATACATGTTTGAGGGTAGTTTAATGTTAAAAACTAAAATATTTCACTTTAGGCGCCACTAATTTCTATTTCCTTTACTATTATTTAATTAGTTAATTTTATCCTAATTCTAACATTAATAGTTTAGTTTAGCTTAATTAAATTCCTTGAAGAGAAATCATTTTTTTATGATCATTTGTTTCATTTAAATTATTTATTCCTCTTTTATTTCATCATTTTTATACCAAGTCTATCACTCTTATAAATTATCTTAAATATTTTAAAATTTATACTTCTTTCAAATTGTTTACTTCGATATTTGCTAAAATATATTTTCCCAAAAATTAGTCAAATAATTTTTAAATCGTCGGATAACCGCATGTTAACGGCTATTTTAAGTGCTAAAACTTTCTTAAAATAGTAATATGAACCTCGTACCTTTTTCTCTAAATTTTTAAGACTTAAATCTGTTTGGGTCTTTTAAATTAAGTTTTCTTAATTTCTTTAAAACATTATGTGGTGACTCTTCTTTTACTAAAATTGTTTCTTTCTCTAAAAGATGAAATTGATTTTAAACTCGTCTTTTTCCGACATAACAATCTTTCCACACCAACTGATCCATTCCAGGCTTAGACAAGGTCATGGTCTTAGCATTGCAATCAAAGATAGCAAAATTTAAAGAGAGCCAAGTCAGACCCAAGATTACATCAAAGTCAACCATATCTAGAATAATCAAATATACATAAATTCTACTCCCCACAAAAGTCACAAGGCAAGACCTATACACCTTCTCAACTAGCACAAACTTACCGACAAGAGTAGAAACACGAATAGTCATATCAAATAAGTCACAACGCAAATCAAGTCCATCATCAAATGTTGAAGATATATAAGAAAAGGTGGATCCAGGATCAAATAATACGAAAGCCATGCGATCGCAGACCAGAAGAATACCTGTGATAACAGCATCGGATGTCTCTGCCTCTGACCTCCCGGGAAAAGCATAACAATGGGCTCTGTCCCCCGTCTTACCATTGCCCCTGTCAGGCTGTACTCTAGTAGTTCCAACCTACCTTCCACTTCAATCGGACTAGCGACCACCACATCCTCTAGAATAACGGACCCTACCATAGCCGCCTCCACCTCTAGCTTTTGGGGCTCTATAACCTTGATCATACCAAGCCTGATTTTTCCTCGGACAATATTTTATGATATGCCCAGGCTCATCACATCCGTAACAAGTTTTAGGGTCAAGAGTGGGTCTTTGTGAAGACGAAGAAAACTGAAGATAACCCCCAAAATTAGAAAAAGGCTGACTAGTCTTTGATGGACCTCCATCTGAAATTGCAATGAAGACTGAATATGATGGGACAAATAACTCTTAGAACTCTTCCATATGGAGTAAGAACCACTAAACTCACCTCCCTTATGAAAATTCTTAAATGTGGTCGCCTTGGCAAAGTCATCTGGCTTCACCCCCTCCACCTCTATCACAAAATCAACTACTTACTGAAAAGATTTGCTGAAGCAGCTACCTGCAAAGATGGAATATGTAAATCTGACCTCAATTCCTTCACAAAGTGGAGAATCCGCTCTTCTGGACTGAAGCAAAGTTGAGTAGCATATCTGGCTAAGACACGAAACTTGGCCTCATAGGCTGCAATAGACATCCTCCCTTGCTCTATATTTAGGAACTCATCTCTCCTCATGTCCTTCAAGGTTCGGTGAATATACTTCTCTATGAAAAAGTCAGAAAAAGCTGCCTAAATCATAGGTGGTGCCTCTGCTGGTCGGTACTCAACATGAGACCGCCACCACATCTTGGTGTCTCCCTGAAACTGGTATGTCACAAACTCAACACTAAATCGCTCTACTATATCCATCTTATGAAGTAGCTCATGACAATCGACAAGGAAATCATAGGCATCCTCAAATTCAGTACCCTTGAAGACTGGGGGTTTCAACTTCAAGAACTTAACAAAGAGATCATGTTGGTCACTAGTCATTACTGGCCCTGTAGTCAATCGATGAAACATGTTTGTTCCTGAGGATGTATTCATGTAGGGAGCCATAATAGCTACATGTTGTACTCCCAGAATATGAGGTGTTGGGGGCGTTTGTCCCTGATCGAATAACCCACAAAGATAAGTGAGAACCTGGTGGATCATCTATGGAGTAGGCTTGGATGGTGCTTCTTTCTGATGAACCTGCTCATCCTTTACCTCAACATCCTCTCTAGATACCTCATCAGCCGGTGAAGGGGTCGCTGCTCATTTCCTGGCTGGCCTAGCTACCTGACCTCTGCCTCTGATGGGCTTTCTCTCGTGACCTCTCATTTTTACTCCCCCTCTGGCTACAGCCCCAATGGCTAACTCTGCGAAATAGAGTTAAAAAGGTCAGTTACCAATTTGTATCACTTAGATACCAATTAGATTGTAATAACACAAAATAAAGAAGGAATAGAGTTTTCCTAAGGTCCTATAGCCTCTCGAAGAAAAATAAATATGTCCCCGTACCATTTCACAAAACTCTACTAGACATGTCCTTGTGTGATGAGATCGCCGAACCTAAAACTCTGATACGAAATTTGTCACGACCCAAAATGGGCCAGAAAGACACCCACTTAACCTACTAGATGGGAGAACCAACAATATAAACCCTAATTTATAAAATATGACAATAATGCAGAAGCTCAATTTATGAAAGTAAGAACTAACAAAACCACTAGAGTCTATTACATACATTCCCCAAAATCTAAAAGTCATCACATCAAGGACATCTAATCTCAAAACATCAAGACGAAGAGTATCAAACAACTAAAAATAAACAAATAAAATAGTCTGTGTCCGAATACTAAGGACATCATGCATGACTAAGAGAAATTCTAATACAAGCTAGGAGGATAGCTCACTCTGAAATCTGTTATGCTGGAGATTGGCTAAAGTTGAGGGCGATTCGAAGTCGATGGCACATTCACTGCACTCCACAAAATAAAAGAAAGAAAAATACAAGTAGGGGTCAGTACCGAGCAACATGTACTTAGTAGGTATCATGGGTTGACTCAAAATAGAAATCATATGCAAAAAGTAATAGAAGAAAATCAACTATAGCACTTAACAGGTGGCAAGCAACAAGATAAAGATCAAGTGTTAAGACAATGAAATAATTACGTAATCAGTCAACAATATCAAGAGTATACATGAGGACTCAGGCCTCCATACCACGCTCTTTTGGGAAATAAGTTATTTGAAATTAGGTAGTATTAAGTCATTTAATTATTTTTCCTTTAATATTACCGTACCGGAATATGACACTTGATCCAATAATATTATATCGGCTCGTGACACCCAATCCGAATATAATTAATTCATCATTCTTTACTATCATATTCTACTTCATTAATAATATTTCATCAAGACTTCTTTATTCAAGACATCACTTTTGATAGGACAAGTTCAATATTATAGAGTTCACTGTCTTGGGATTATATAGACAATCACCACAATTTATCAATCATGCAAACCACAATAATTAAATGCATAGTAAACTTCACACATTACTCAATGACTATCAATCACCATTAAGAGTTTATGTATGATTTAGAATAAACCATAGCCTACCTCAACTGAAAAACCGAAGTCAAGCAAGCTAATTCACCAATGCCTTTCCCTTTTTCAATGCCTTAGAACGTTCCCAGTCTATCAAGTATGCAATATTCATAAGTAAATGAGTATGTAGACATTTATATTAGCCTAGACCCAAAAGCTCACTCAAATCCATAATCAGTTTCCTAAATATCAAGCCTAGGGTTAAGTCTCAATTCCTCCAAATAATGTAAATCTAATGGTGTTTATATAATACAACACACCTAATTATAACTACCTCTATAAATATATCAAAACTTGAATCACAATATAATAATAATAAGAAAAATCTTGAAAAACAACGAAGATCCATTTATAAACAATTCACTGGAAACAACCATTTCATAACCTCAACCATACGCCATACATTCATATATATCAAACCCTACCATCATTACTCAATCATAACCTAATTATTAGTTAATGATAAAAACTAAAACTTGACCCCTCAAAAAACTCAAAACAAACAAAACGTTATAGTAACCATGTGAAGTTTGCACTTTCAATTTCTCATCCACTTCAATTATTAATATAATAGTACTATGACCATTTATCCATATATAGAATCATTGGGATTAGGAATTGGTTATATATATATATATATATATATATATATATATATATATATATATATATATATATATATATATATATATATATATATATATATATATATACCTGAAGCCTTTGATTGTTCCTTTTTGCTGCCGCACAAGGAGTTCTTCTCCTTTTTCTTTTCTTTTCTAATCTCTTATGTATTAAAAGTGACAAATCCCACTAATTATTTTAATAATATAAGACAAATAGTATAGGGTATTAAATAAATTTTAAATTTAGCCTACCTATTAAATTAATTATCTAAAGTTACCCTTCAACTAAAATCGTAGTAATTGAATAATCCAAAATACTCATTAAAAATTTACGGGAGGAGTATTTTATCAAATAAGAAGTTCTTGTACTCAAAACGACCTAATAAGTCGTTACAAATATAATGTTATGATTTAATTACATAGTAATTTCTGTTGATTTCTATGATGTTTTATGTGAAACTAATCTAGGTCGGTGTATGATGTCTACTCAGTATGTGTGATGTATTAATACTATTCTTTCTACATCTTTTATTAGTGTAGGTTTGTTTCAGATTGTTTGAAGTGTTGGATATGGGTGTTAAGTGGGCCAGGCTAGTCTGTTTTTTGGTTCATCGATTATCGAGCTGGGCCGAGTTTGACCCGGTACCCTTATTGGGCCGGGACGAGACGGTCTCTACAGTTGGAACAATGTTAAAAACCCATCCCATGACCCATTAAGGGTATAGTGGTTGAGCTTAACGGGCTGGGCCGGTTCAAGCCCGTTGGGCTTAATATTTTTTTTGCGGCGTTGATGTATTCAAAAATTTGAGTCAATCATCAATATAGTGTATCGTTATCTATTTAATTTAGAAGTAATTATAACAATTTATATATTCACAATATATTGTCACGACCCAAATCCGGGTGTGATGACACTCATCTCAACCTACCGAGATAAGTCAGCCTAATAACCAACGGAAAGTAAATGCGAAAGTAATTGAGATAAAGCAAGGTTTAACTTAGTCAAAAATAAATAAATAATCTCACAATCCCCCAAGACTGGTTGTCACGTGTACAAGCCACTAATACATTACCGAAATATGAAAGGAAATACAGTCACAATGTCTTCGTCTCTAGAATAGGACTAAAACATAATAAAAGAGTAAGAGGTGTCCGCTAGATGGATGTAACAGCTACCTCAACACTCGAAATTGATAACCTCGGCTGTAGTGGAAAACAATATAAGATCAAGCAGGTCCGGGCTCACAACCTACACAAGTGTGAAAGCAAGGGGTGAGTACCAAACAATACGGTACTCAGCAAGTGGATAGCTAAAACTAAGCAAAGCTTAATAGATACAAGTACTCCTGTCCTCCCAACCGAACCTCCTTAACTACAACCTGCATAAAATCAGCCCAACTCTACACTTGTACAATAACAATAGTAATACAGTCCACAAATACTCATCAATAGTCTTGTCAATAAATCATACCAAGTCAAGTTCAGCATACAGAGCAATATGGGGGTAAACACAAAGTCACAAATATCAGAAAGGTGCAATGCAGTGCAATGAAATGATGCACGTCTGTCCTATTGGTACACATCCGCTGAATCACAGTCCGGAACCCATGGGGGATATTTCTGTTCATGTAACCTGCCACAGAGCGTGTGGCCCGTCCCCTCAATATATATATCCTGCCACGGAGCGTGTCCACATCAACATAGTCATTTCACATGTCCAAAATAAACCCATAATCACAACATATCAATTCCACCAATACATGTCATTAGATCACCATTTTATACCCCTCATCTCCATTTTTAAGGCCAATCATACAGTCAATAACCCAGTCCAATTCTCATTACTCCCCAGTACACATAACACGGAAATACAAGCATCTACAAGCTTAAACTGGGGTTTAGAAATTCACTTGCCTTAATTAATCGAGCAATCACTTCGGGACTTGAGCCTTCCCTTTTCGTTGGTCCTCCAAATCAACGTAATCTAGTCAAATGAATAATCACAATAAGACTTTCGAAACTAACAACACCCTTATTATCATATGTCTAGCCTAGACCCAAAAACTCACACAAATCTATAATCATGTTCCTAATTTTGATGCCACTTAAGATGTCAACTCCCATATTTTCTGAATTTCAAGCCTAGGATTAGGTTCTAATTTGCCCAATATAATAAATTTAATGGAATTTATAAAATATAATATACCTAATATTTAATTATCTATCTCAATATATCAAAATTCTGAAACTAACTCATTCTATGTCATTGAAGTCAAATCTGAAATTTTCTTTTTGATTATATTCACTCATGATAAAATAAACTCACATGTCAAATTTCAGCTAAAACGGATCGTTATTCGACCCCCAAATCAAGATTTTATGTGAAGAACCCTAGGGTCATAGTTTCTTATTTCAGCATTGTTTCTCCACCAATATACCCTAAAAATATGTTCATAATCACATGAAAATTTAATGGAAAGGATGAGAATAACTACCTTGACGCTTTGGAATGAAAATCTCTATTTTTCTCTTCTCCTTTATTTTTCATTTCTCCCTTTCTTTTCTTTCTTCCTCCGTATTTTGTTTCTCCCAATTTTTCTTCCTTTTCGTCGGCGGCGTCTCGTTTACCTCTGATGGCAAATGCCATCAGATTATATATATATTATTATTATTATTTTATTTCCTTCTTTTTTTATTAATTATCTACTAAAATAACAAACCCTACTAACCTATTTTATTAAATATAAGAAAAGTGGTATAAGTATTAGATAAATTAATACTTTAGCCCATCAATTAAATTAATTATTTAAAATCACCCATCAATTAATTAAATGAAGTTATCGAATAGTCTAAAATTTACAATTTAAATGTACGGAATGAGTCTTTTATGAAGGGAAGAAGACTCGTTCTCAAAATGACCTAACGGGTCATTACATTATCCACCACTAAAAATCATGTTCGTCCTCGAACATAAAGAAGGAAAAGGAAGAATAGCCGACGTTACCTAAAGCTTGAGTTATTATATTCTAGAGTCGGTGTTCATCCCTCTAAGTGAGCTCCTCCTTAAGACCATTCCATCAAGATCAACTACTAAGAACTGAATTTTTGAATCAAACCTTGGTAGATTTATAAATTAGAGATAATTTAGACATCACAGATTAACCCATTAACCAAACATTAATCGAAACCATCTAAACCCCATCATAACCATCAAGACAATCTTTCATCACATAACCACGAGAAAATTTTAAATTAATACCGGCTACAACCAGAAGTGAAACTGAATCAATCACCACATTCATAATGCACAGACTATCACAGATCTTGTTAAGATTCCATTCTCACTACCCAAGCTTCCCACGAGCTTAAGCTATACAAATCTGATCTTTAGACATTAGGTACTTATTACTGGAGAATATAATTTATCTAACCCAAAAAATGAAATGATTGAATACCCTCTTAGCGAGCGATACATCCAAGCATACAAAACTTCTAATAACACTATCGAAAATGGTAGATCAGTAGTTGTGATTGTAAACAACCCTTAAGAGCAGTAACCCTAGACCCATTGGCCCCCCACATTCTACCATACATAGCCAGAACGAGATCCCGACGAGAGTTGAATCTTAAGACTGTCGGACAACTGTAAGTATTCATGGTAGCTCTTCTACAAATTCTTATAAAAAGAATTGTGCATGTAAAATCACTATTATACTTCAACAATCCCTAACAACACCAAATCTATCACAACTGAAATAACCAAATTTGTAAAAGCATCCTACCCTACCAAAAGGATATTGCAGGATCGGAACACCGATCAACCACTAGGGATTCATCCACCGAAGTAGAAACACGTGTGGGCATAGGTAGCGAATCATACTTCAAATCATGTCCGAAACAAAATAGGTAGTTACATAAGAATGTACGAAATCAAGATCGAATAACACAGGATACTTCTCTGATAGTGCTTATATCAAACATTTTCATTCATCTGACTCCATCACTTTGATTATTTTGCTACCCACAATCGACCAGTCTGTTCCCAAAACCAAAACTTAGAGAAATTCTTGGTCACCTGAATAATTCTACATACTATGAGCACATAGCCTCTATTTACCCTCTAGTGCCTATGTAACGCATCACAATAGTTCGTATAACCCATCAACAGAGTAGTATCAATCCAATTCGATATCCTTAATAACCACGAAGAACTATATCTCATCTCGTAGTGCATCCACAAGTCACGTACCATAATTTGAGAGTCTAACCTTACATAAAACACATAATCTTTGACACCTCACTATTTGTCATTCAAATCAAAACCAAACCTTAAGAAAAGTCGTTGTTACATCCCTCATAAGTCTATGTCGAACCAATCGACATTGTATAGTCATATCTGAACACAAGGGCAAAAATTCGTACAATCTTCAACTTTGAACTAAAGATCTACACATGATGTCTTATTTTTTTATCATTTCTTAGATGCTTTCCATGAAGCAAATTTCAAATACCTTGAACTATTTAATATACCAGACTCTTATTCCTTTTGCTAACTCATTTACCAATCTTATTCTTTTGAATCAAAACTTTAAGTGAAGCCCTTTCTTAGGCCTTTTAATGATCAAAAGCAATAAACTCTACAATTCAAACCCTGCACAAGTTCTTTCAACTGCTCAGTACCCCATGTGATCGATCAATTTTCATCTTGTCGATCTATACTTTAACGAAACCTACCGCCATAATGTAGACTTAAAATGAACAACTTGAATTTCGAATTTCATCCATGTAACCCAATCCCATTATCTATCAATATTAGCTCATACATTGAAGATCTTTATAAATTCACGCATCTTAGCTATCATTGATCACCTATCCATTAATCTTATTGTATCTTTCGTTAAAATTTAATTATACCAGTTATCAAACTCGAAACCACAAAAGAACTTATTACCACACTCGAGTCAAACCCCTATAGAGTTATTTCTCAAATCATATCCAATAATTGTTAATCCATATGAATAACACATAACACTGCCACCATAAACAGAGCAAAATAAACAGAACCACGTCTCACTAAATTTAATTATCCACTCTCTCTAAAGATACATTCGACCCTTACAATCAGAATAAATATAATTGTTCTCGCCTTGTTTCGAAGGCTAAACTACATTTTACTAATTATTTTCATTTATGATTCTAGATTCTTTCAATTCTATTCGAGTGGTGTCTTAACACATTCTACGACTTTTCATACAACCACGCCACTCATCAAATAGTAGAAAATTGAAATTTAGATACCTGCAAGTCATTATTATTATATTGAATCTATTTAACCCAAAATCCTTAAAGTATGGTTGTGTCCGGATCATAATCCATCATAAATTCTTATTACCGTTATGCTCAATAACCATTGCCATTATCTCGAAGTCAACCTTCTTAATCGACAAGATACCTTAAACCCAGTTATACCAACCAAATCTAATGGAATAACCCAATTTTATGCGCACTCTCACTAAAATTTTTAATTTCCTTCACACAAGTATACTCACTACTACTTTCTTTAATCATAAGCTTATCATTCTGATATCTATCCACTTTCTTGGAGTTTACGGTTAAATTACAAGTCCTCACTTAGAATTCTCGGGATACACTTCACAACCTAAACGCATTAATCATACCAAAATCCACCACTAAGATCTTTCTTATAAACAATGCTTACCCCAAGCGTCCGTAGTAACAAACTAGTTAATTTTTCAAATATGAATGCAACATCAAATCTCATCATATGAGAAGATGATACAACTGATAACTCCTTAAATAGTTAGTAATCACACTTGATAATCGATGTATTTGTTTTTGTATACCAATAGTACCACACTATGAAAGTTTGATATATCCACCACTAGAATACATCATACCCACCGTAAAGATCATACCTAGATATTCTACACCTTCCTATCCATTACGTAATTGTCATATATTATCGACGCATTTCAGTTTCTAGTCAAAATCGATATCACCCTTTAGTAGGTAAGGTCAATAGCAGAAGCAACACAACCTATAATCCTAACCAAATAATCACAAGTACTACGGTAGTAGACTTATAATAACCCTTCCTGATATACATCCACTCTATCAAACCATTGTAGAAATTCTGATCTCAATTAGCACAAAATCATCCTTATCACAAACTATGTAACTCATTCACTCACAACGAACTTCATGGTCTGTAGTCTCTGAGGGCACAGTGCTTACAACATAGTCATTCCCCCAATTATATCATTCTCAATTGTAGAACCACTTCAAACATCGGATAGGCCAAACAAGCATCATTCTCGATGCTTAACCACTATCCAAAAATATAAGACGTTCATATAATCCTCCAAACCATTTTTCCACTTTCTATACCATATCCTCAAAGTACATTATTGAACCATAACCTTACTTACTCCTTTAAAATCGCAGTGCATTATAAGTCTCACCATACACCCTTTCCATAAGTTTATTACTTCCGCCTCCAAATTAAATCTAGACCACATGATGACATTTCAACTACACGCACATAGAATTAGGAAAGAGTCACCACTATATATGAGAGAACGGAGTGAGGCAATAGATAGATCGGATCAAGGACACACGATAGAGAATCAAAAGGTGAAGATATTTCCTAAAAGTCTTCATAGCCTCTCAAAGATAAGTACAGACGTCTCCGTACCGATCCTCAAGACTCTACTTAGACTCTACTTAGACTCGACTTGTATACAGGTGAGACCTATGAACCTGGGGCTCTGATACCATTTTGTCACGACCCGAATCCGGGTGTGATGACACTCATCTCAACCTACCGAGATAAGTCAGCCTAATAACCAACGGAAAGTAAATGCGAAAGTAATTGAGATAAAGCAAGGTTTAACTTAGTCAAAAATAAATAAATAATCTCACAATCCCCCAAGACTGGTTGTCACGTGTACAAGCCACTAATACATTACCGAAATATGAAAGGAAATACAGTCACAATGTCTTCGTCTCTAGAATAGGACTAAAACATAATAAAAGAGTAAGAGGTGTCCGCTAGATGGATGTAACAGCTACCTCAACACTCGAAATTGATAACCCTGGCTATAGTGGAAAACAATATAAGATCAAGCAGGTCTGGGCTCACAACCTACACAAGTGTGGAAGCAAGGGGTGAGTAACAAACAATACGGTACTCAGCAAGTGGATAGCTAAAACTAAGCAAAGCTTAATAGATACAAGTACTCATGTCCTCCCAAACGAACCTCCTTAACTACAACCTGCATAAAATCAGCCCAACTCTACACTTGTACAATAACAACAGTAATACAGTCCACAAATACTCATCAATAGTCTCGTCAATGAATCATACCAAGTCAAGTTCAGCATACAGAGCAATATGGGGGTAAACACAAAGTCACAAATATCAGGAAGGTGCAATGCAGTGCAATGAAATGATGCATGTCTGTCCTATTGGTACACATCCACTGAATCACAGTTCGGAACCCATGGGGGACATTTCTGTCCATGTAACCTACCACAGAGCGTGTGGCCCATCCCCTCAATATATATATCCTGCCACGGAGCGTGTGGCCCGACTCCTTTGTTTCATAATACTTGCCATGGAGCGTGTGGCCCGACCCCTTTGTTTCATAATACCGCCACGGAGTGTGTGGCCCGACCCCTTTTATTTCGTATCATTTTCAGTCTCACATAATATGTCAGAACCAATGCAATCAATTCATGTTCATATAATTCACGATAATAACATGACAACAATAATAATTTTTCGTATCTCACATCAAAATAGTCATTTCACATGTCCAAAATAAATCCATAATCACAACATATCAATTTCACCAATACATGTCATTAGATCACCATTTTATACCCCTCATCTCCATTTTTAAGGCCAATCATACAGTCAATAACCCAGTCCAATTGTCATTACTCCCCAGTACACATAACATGGAAATACAAGCATCTACAAGCTTAAACTGAGGTTTAGAAATTTACTTGCCTTAATTAATCGAGCAATCACTTCGGGACTTGAGCCTTCCCTTTTCGTTGGGCCTCCAAATCAACGTAATCTAGTCAAATGAATAATCACAATAAGATTTTTGAAACTAACAACACCCTTATTACCATATGTTTAGCCTAGACCCAAAAACTCACACAAATCTATAATCACGTTCCTAATCTTGATGCCACTTAAGATGTCAACTCCCATATTTTCTAAATTTTAAGCCTAGGGTTAGGTTCTAATTTACCCAATATAATAAATTTAATGGAATTCATAAAATATAATATACCTAATATTTAATTATCTATCTCAATATATTAAAATTCGGAAACTAACTCATTCTATGTCATTGAAGTCAAATTTGAAATTTTCTTTTTGATTATGTTCACTAATGATAAAATAAACTCACATGTCAAATTTCAGCTAAAACGGATCATTATTCGACCCCCAAATCAAGATTTTATGTGAAGAACCCTAGGGTCATATTTTCTTATTTCAGCATTGTTTCTCCACCAATATACCCTAAAAATATGTTCATAATCACATGAAAATTTAATGGAAAGGATGAGAATAATTACCTTGACGCTTTGGAATGAAAATCCTTATTTTTCTCTTCTCCTTTATTTTTCGTTTCTCCCTTTCTTTTCTTTCTTCCTCCGTATTTTTTTTCTCCCAATTTTTCTTCCTTTTCATCGGCGGCGTCTCGTTTACCTCTGATGGCAAATGCCATCAGATTATATATATATATATATATATATATATATATATATATATATATATATATATATATATATATATATATATATATATATATATATATATATATATATATATATATTATTATTTTATTTCCTTCTTTTTCTTATTAATTTTCTACTAAAATTACAAACCCTACTAACCTATTTTATTAAATATAAGAAAAGTGGTATAAGTATTAGATAAATTAATATTTTAGCCCATCAATTAAATTAATTATTTAAAATCACTCATCAATTAATTAAATGAAGTTATCGAATAGTCTAAAATTTACAATTTAAATGTACGGAATGAGTCTTTTATGAAGTGAAGAAGACTCGTTCTCAAAATGACCTAACGGGTCATTACATATATTATCTATTATAGTGATATACTTAATTATATTATATATATATATATATATATATATATATATATATATATATATATATATATATATACTTACAAAGTATACAAAATATACTCACAATATACTATATATTATAATTATATATTTACATTATACTATATATACGTACTATGTATATCAAGTATACTAACATTATACTATCTATTATAGTGATATACTTACATTATATATACTTACAATGTATATCTGATATATTAATAATATACTATCTATTATAATAATATACTTATGTTATATATTATATATACCTGAATATATATCTAATATACTCACAATATAATATCTATTATAATAATGTACTCACTATATACTCATAATATACTATCTATTATAATAATATACTTATATTATATATTATATATACTTACAATGTATATCTAATATACTCACAATATACTATTTGTTATAATAATGTACTCACTATATACTCAGAATATACTATCTATTAGTATGTATATACTTACATTATACTATGTATACATACTATGTATATCAATTATACTAATATTATACTATCTGTTATAGTGATATACTTACATTATATATACTTACAATGTATATCTAATATAATCACAATATACTATCTATTATAATAATATACTTACATTATATATTATATATACTTACAATATATATCTAATATACTTACAATATACTATCTATTATAATAATGTACTCACTATATACTCACAATATACTATCTATTAGTATGTATATACTTACATTATACTATATATACATACTATGTATATCAAGTATACTAAAATTATACTATCTATTATAGTTATATATTTACAATGTATATCTAATATAATCACAATATACTATCTATTATAATAATATACTTACATTATATATTATATATACTTACAATGTATATCTAATATACTTACAATATACTATCTATTCTAATAATATACTTACTTTATATTATATATAATTACAATGTATATCTAATATACTCACAATATATTATATATTATATATATACTTACAATGTATAAAAAATATACTTATCATATACTATTTATTATAATAATATTTTTTTAAGTATTAAAATCTTATAGTGACTACAAATTTAATTTCTTTAGATGATTATGTAAAGTAAAAATAATTATTTAATTGAATCATACAAAATTTTTAGGGAAAAAATGACTTTATTAATATATTGATAAAATTCAAAACATACAAGTTACAAACTTACAATTAGTTGTATATAATTTTTACTTAATTCGAATCATTTTCTTCAATTCATCTTTATTAACATTAACAGGAATTGACTCATAATTTTCAAAATCAACTAATCCGTAATTTGGACTAGCTTGTACCGAATGATCTCCAATTGACATTATTTTTTCAAGTTCTTTGTCTTCTTCCGTATCTTCTATTTTTCCTTTATTTCTACGCTCTGATCTAATCCAATCTCTAAGGCAAACTAAAAGATTCATGGCATTGCTCCCCAAAGAGTGTCGATTGTCTCCGATCTGCTGCCTTCCTTCACTAAATGCGCTCTCCGATGCAACAGTTGATATTGGAATATTTACCACATCCCTAGCTATGATTGATAATACTTGATATTGTTTTTTATTGTTCTTCCACCATTTCAGTGTAGTGACACTATTTTCATCATAGATTTCTGCTGTCTGTTTTAAATAATAATTAAATTCATCTCGATTTATGCTCCATTGTGATGTAGGTCGTAGTCTATTCCAAATAGATAAATTAGAAAACTCATGGGCAGATATACTACGTACCAGCCTTTTAGAAGATGATGGTTTGTCAGAAGGATGAGATAGAGGAACAGTATGACTAGGGGTAACATTATTAAGTAAATCGATCTAATGATTATATAATATTTGAATATAATCATTTGTATCACTCATCCCCTTAAACATACTAGGATCTTCATCTTTTCCAATTTTTATAGAGGTATATATAAGACGAATACATTCAGACATAGTATTAAATTTCATATACGAATTTAATATAACACCAATTAAATGAATAGGAAGAATATGAAGAAAATATTTTTAAAATTTTTCCATCATTTCAGCAACAACATCTTTGTAATCAACTTTTTTTTATATTCCATAAGAAATACAGAAATTTTGGCTAAATAAGCTAAAATACTAGAAACAGTAGGATAATAAGCACTGAAAAATTCAAGAGTGGCCAAATTTGTTTTTCCTAAAAATACAACAATATTATTAATTTTAGTCCAATCATATTCTTCCAACATGACTTCGGGAAATTTATATGTATATTGATTAAAAGTTGTAATTATAGGGGTTTCACAAATATTACAAGTCTTTAAAAAATCATAAGTCAAATTTCCCCGAGTCTCAATTTCTTCGGGCATTTATTTAGGTCTAAAATTATTTTTCTCGCATTTTCTTTTAGTTCTTTAACTCTAGCTTTTCTATTATTTTCTTGAATAAAATCAATTGCATCCCTAATTTTTTCAATTGTTGGCTTAAAAAAGTAAAGTCCATCTTTTACAATTAAATTATGTATATGACAAGCACATCTAACGTGAAAAATATTATTTAAAGGGAGAGAAAAACTCAGTTTTCAAAGAATTAACAGCAACGGTGTTGTTAGATGCATTATTAAAAGAAATACATAGATGTTTATGTTCAAGACCATAATATTTTGCAACCATTGATATAGAATCAGAAATAAATTGTGCATTATGCCTTCGATCTTCATCATATTGAAATGTTAAAATATATTTTTGCATAATAAAATCACTATCTATCCAATGACAAGTAATAATTAAATAATAATTTTTATTTATAGCACGACCAAGATCATAAATAAGTGAAACTCTACATGGAAGATTTATTAATAACCAACGTAAATAATATGTATATTATCCATGAAGTCTAAAAATATCTGATCTACAAGTACTTCTAGGAATACCATTAAACATGAGATTATAAATTGATTGTATATAATGAATAAAAGCATCAGAAGAAGCAAATGAAAAAGGTAGACAACTCATAGCTATCATTTTCGCTATCTCTTTACGGTCCCTCATTTTATCATACGTCCCCGTTAATTTTTTGGTCTGTGGGTTTATTCTACCTTGAACTGGCCAGTAACACCCCTTATTCATTCTTTCCAACCAGTATACTCATTGTCTAGATGCCTAGTCAATTGACTCATTCCACCTCTATTACCCCTGTCTTATGCTCGAATTTTTTTTGACAGTCTTTACATTGAACTTTAATTATTCCGGGTATGCGTTCAAAATAATGTCATACTAAACTAGTTTTTTTTATTTGTTTTACAGGCCGTGGAGGAAGATTAACAGTTCTAGATTGAGCATTACCTAAATCTACATTAGGACTAGTTGGCGTAACATCCACATCATCATTATCATCTTGTTCTATTTTTACTTCAAATTTATTTGGTTCTTCTATACCGTAAGTTTCTTGATATTTATTTTCATTCATATCATGTGAACCTACACCTATTTCTCCAAATTCACTAGGTGGTGCTTCAGGCATACGAGAATAATCTCTACTTGTACTACTTCTACTAGAAGCACTTTTTTTTACTATCACTACGTCTGCCAGGACACAAATTTTAATACTTTTACCTATTTTTTAATTTATCCATTATGCAAATTAAACTAATAAAAATTATAAACACAAAAATTAAATATTTAAATATACTACAATTAATTTACTAAATAAAAGCAAGAGAAGGAACGATTATACCAAATTGCCGGAATCAAATAAAGAATCATAAAATTGATGAAATGTTGAATGCTTGAAAGTTGAAAACTTCCACTTGATGTTGTTAATTGCAAAAAATAATAAAAGATTGATATCACTTTAAGAAAGAATTAAGAGATTGAGAGAGAATTAGAAGATTGTTGATGGAAAGAATGATTAAATGTTGTAGGTAATTTAGAGAAAAAAATTTGATTAATAAATTATTTTTTAAAAAAAAGTGGCAAATTTCAAATTTGGCCGTTGGGCCAACAACTATTGTCATGATCCAAGCCTAGAACCTAGACGTGACATGACGAATGAGAAACCCGAAAGTACCTCAAACAAGCCTCTTAGCATTCTTTTAGCCTTTCATAGGTAATGACAATAAATAAACAAGCGCAAATCATAATAGTAAATCTTCAACTTACATTGTCCAACAATACCTCTAACTTTTAGATTTAACGGGGCTAAGACAAGTTCCTAGCTCACCCTCAATCATAATAGAAAGAAATGACATAGTAAGTGTCTAAAGATCTCAACATATCATAAGCTAGAAAGATAAATGAGTATTGCTTTCGCAACATGGAAACTCACCAAAAGTAGTCTTCAAACGAAATCTCAACTAGCCACGTGGAGGAGAACGAGGAGGAGCACCGGTCCCTACATAGTGATATCATGTAGGCAAAAGAGTATGCGTTAGTACTTTGAATGTACTAAGTATGTAAGCATGCATGAACATTGAGGAAACATTAAAACATTTAAGTAATATAAAACATAATGCAATGAATGCATAATTAATCAAATAGATATCCTTTAAAATATTCATTTTGTGGAAAAATGACCATAACCAACATTTAAGACCATGCGAACTATTACGTGGAATCCAACATAACCCCCTACGTTGGCCGGGGAGACTACCTGTGTCACGCCCCGAAAGGATACCCTAGGCGTGTCCGGCACTCAAAAACCATCTCTGGCCTTTGAGAGAACCACTTGATCTCATCACTTATTCATTCATCAGCGGAAGACTTAATAAGAATACTTATATGGGCTCTCCATTAACAACATCTAATGAAAGAAGAATTTTTTTTTAGAAGAAGTAGTTTCAAAGGAGAACTACTCTAATTACATCATTAAACTCTGTCTATGAAGCCTCTAATACTCTTAGATGGTGCCAATGACATGTCCATGGCTACCTTAAAAGAAACATAATACTCAACTATAATTAAAGGATAAAGAGTTCCTCTAAATACAAGAAGGACTCACCAAATAGCTGAAAAATAATGATCTTCAACGAAGCGCCTGTTGAGGATCTCTAACACCTGTATCTGCATCATAAAATGATGCAGGTCGAATGACATTAGTACATGGAATGTACGAGTATGTAAAATGGCAGGAAGGTAAGGACAAATATCAAGAAACTCCTCTCAAGAAAACTCAGCTCAGAACTCAACATCATCTCAACATCAATATGTAATGCAAGTTTAAAATATAATAATAAAAATAATAGTAACAAGCAATGCTTACTCAGTTGGGAGTTTCTCTAACCGACAACCATCACTTATGAGCTAGCGATGATACAACGAAGCGATGGTGTTGCCACATCCATCCAATACCTTGCCGGGGTAAAGGACATCACCATCTTGGATCCACTCATCAAAGTCCTCTTTTGGGGACTTAAGAGGCATAGCCTCCATCCTACGCTGGCTACGTAGTTCTGGGGTTTGAGTCAATTAAACTCTTACCCAACTCGGTGCTCAATACTACTCCCAAAATATATTCTCATATTAATCTCATCATCTAGTCTCATTGGACTTTAATTTAAATCATCAAACTCATCTCATTACCTCTTTATCAATCATTATACTTCAAAAACATCATTTACATCTCATCAAAACATCTTGCTCAAAACATCATTTACTCAGATTCATTTAAACTCAACTCTTTTGCTCTTTCAAAACTCAATAAAATACTTATATAATATTAATTCATATCACTCTTTTTTATCAATGAAAATATTAAAAAGCCAATATCTTTGCTCAAAACATGTGTAAAAATATTCATGAACATCAAATCAATTAGGATTCATGGGAAAGTAGCCATGAACAATAATTCCATTAATACGAGAGATAACAATAATAATAATATTAATGCATAAATATATCTAACTTAATAGAAGAAGAATTAATTCATTTAGAATTCAAGATTTGGATAAAACTCAACTATAACTCAATTATAAATAATTTAAATATTGGGCGCATGAACGAACTCAATCCAATGCTATGGAAGCCTTACATACCTTAAATTGGAAGCTTTACTTCGAATTGGAATACTCTTGGACCCCTAGCCTTTTCTTCTCGCCGATTTGTTTTGTGTACTACCCGGAGTATAAGAATCACCAGAGTAGTATTTTTATACTACTAAAACTAAAACTATATTTGAGAAGGAGTAAAGAAGTATATAGAGAGAAGAGTTGCTTAAGAAAGCTTGGTGAATAAAATGAGAAAATAAGGTGGGTATTTATAGGTGTGGAGGAGGGACCTAACAATAAATAAACATAATCATAAAGGATGATCTTGAAAATTCAATGGAGAATTTTGATGTCATGGATGATGTCAAATGGTTCTAGATCTTTCTATGGTAGGTGATAAGTTCCTTATTAGGATTTGGTGTCTTCATAAGAATTGTAGATATAGAAGTCTAGTTTCAGTTAGTTCAAGAATCATCCAATTTGGAGCATTCTACATCGAGATATGAATTTTATTCTACAAATACTCCATTTCGTCACAGCACTATGTCTTGCAAAGATTAATTTATTTGATCTACTTAAACTCCGAATCTTAAGATATGTTCTTCATGAAAGTTGTAGGTAAAGATGTTGTGGTTACTCAGAAATTTGAATCACCTAATTTGGACTATCCTATGAAAAGTTATACCCAAATTACTTTAGGCATGAGAGAATATGATCAAAATACTTTTAGAACATGATCAAAATACTTTAGAACATGATCAAAATATTTTAGAACATGATCAAAATACTTTAGGCATGAGAGTATATGATCAAAATACTTTTAGAACATGATCAAAATACTTTAGAACATGATCAAAAAAAATTCATGCCTTCATATAAGGACTTTTGATAAATCAATAATTTAATGCATTTAGAAGCCAATATAAGTTAATATAAGATAGATAATTAAATTTTAAATATTTAATAATCTATGCATTTGGAATCATGATATGAAAAATCCATAAAGTTTCATGCTTGAATTAAATAGAAAACTTTGATAATTCATTTGGACTTCATGAAAGAAAGGATCCATGAATCAATAATATTTAGGGGGTGTTACAACCTGCCGGGTAGAACTTCGTCAACTTCATTCATTTCTTTAACTTTAACTTTAAGGGTTATTTATGGATCCATTAGCCTAAGCCTACAAGGTCTCCTATGTTGACACATAGTTAATGAGACAAGGGATTGCTACTAGGATTCCCTTACCGAATCTCACCTCAATGACCCATTCGGTGCTAAGTTAATCCCACAGAATAGTTTAATACTTTAAAATAGTCATAGTATATAGCTTGAGAATTCAAAACATCATATTCGGTAGAATAATTCATTAAAACATTTGGTAATTCAAATATGTAAGAATTGTCCTTATTGCATAAATAATCCATCATTCATATCATTTCATTATTCATATCATTTCATAAGACTCCATTTTATCATAGACATTGCTTTCATAAATATTCATTTGGAGTTAAAGCTTTCAAGTCAAACTTCATTGAAATATAATAAAACTTGGTGGGTTAAAATCACTTTAAATTTCAAACATATATGTAACTGAAATTGTGCATAAATATTTTGAAATTCATTAATTAAAAATCATGTTTTAAACAACCACCATGAATTTCAAGAACCTTTAAAGAGATAAATAGAGAAATTACTTACAAATCATCAATTCATACATATAAAATTATTTTGCACCAAAATAGATCAATAATCATTAGTTTTACTATGATTCATGCTATTAAGTAGAAATAATAATTACCCATAAGAAAATATTAAAAAAATAAAGAGATTTAGTTGAAAGAGTTTTGGACTACATGGGTGGAAGAATTCATGGATGAACACCCACATACTATAGGGTAAAACTTAAAGGAAATAAATATAATTTATCATATAATCAAAATACTTTAGGCATGAGAGTGGAGGAATACTCTCATTGAAGTCTTACATACCTGGAATCAGAAGCGTTACTCAGAATTGAAAGACTTAATAAACACTCTTGAATCCTACCATTTTTTCCTCATAGGAGCATTTTGTGTACTACCCGGAGTATATGAATCACCGAAATAGTATTTCTACACTATTAAGAGCTAAAATTATATTTTGAGAATGAGTAAAAAAGTGTATAGAGAGAAGAGTTGCTTGAGAAAGCCTAATGAATAAAATGATGAAATAAGACGGATATTTATAGGTGTGAAGGAGGGTCTAACAATAATTAAAATAATTATAAAGAAAAATCTGAAAATTTATTGAAAGATTATGATGTCATGTGTAATGTCAAATGGAGGACTATTGATGTCATTGGTGATGTGTCACGGCCCAATCACGGTTGTGATGGCACTCATCTCAACTCAGCGAGACAGGTCAGCCTAATATCCAACAGAAAGTAGATGCAGAAGAAAAAGAAATGAGTCAAAATTTAACTTAACCGAAAATACGTAAAACAAACTCAAACTTCCCCAAGATTGGTTGTCATGTGTCGAAGCCACTAATACATTATCGAAGTATGAAAGAAAATACAGCCACAATGTCTTTACCTCTAGAATAGGACTAAAACATATTAAAAGAGTAAGAGGTGTCCGCTAGATGGATGTAACAGCTACCTCAACACTCGAGATGATAGCCTCGGATGTGGTAGAAAACACTAGGAGATCAAACAGGTCCGGACTCACAACCTACACAAGTGTAGAATCAAGGGGTGAGTACCAAAAAACACGGTACTTAGCAAGTGGATAACTAAAACTAAACAAAGCTCAATAGATACAAGTACTCCTGTCATCCCAACCGAACCTCCTTAACTACAATTTGTATAAAACCAGCCCAACTCTACACTCTACACAATAATAATAATAATACAGTCCACGAATACTCATCGATAGTCTCATCAAGTGAATCATATCAAGTCAAGTTCAACATATACAGAGCAATAAGTGGTAAACACGAATTCACAAATATCAACAAAATATGATGCAATGCAATGAGAAGATGTATGTCTGTCTTATCGGTACACATCCGCTGAATTACAGTCCAAAACCCTTGGGAGACATTTCTGTCCATTTTACCTGCCACAGAGTGTGTGGCCCATCCCCTCAATATACATATCCTTCCACAGAGCATGTAACCCGACTCCTTTATTTCATATCATTCTCGGTCTCAGCACAGTATGTCAGAACTAATATAATTAATTCATGTTCATATGATTCACGATAATAACATGACAACAACAATAATTTTTTCTATCTCATATCAACATAGTCATTTCACATGTTTAAAATAAATCAATAATCTCATCACATCAATTCCACCAATATATGTTATTAGATCGCCATTTTATACCCCTCATCTCCATATTTTAAGGCCAATCATACAGTCAATAACCCAGTTCAATTCTCATTACTCTCCAGTACATATAACAAGGAAATACAAGCATCTACAAGCTTAAACTGAAGTTTAGAAATTCACTTGCCTTAATTAATCTAGCAATCACTCCGGGACTTAAGCCTTCCCTTTTCGTTGGGCCTTCGAATCAACGTAATCTAGTCAAATAAATAATCACAATAAGAATTTGAAACTAACATTACCCATATTATCATATGTCAAGCCTAAATTCAAAAATTCATCCAAATCTATAATCGAGTTCCTAATCTTGATGCCAATTAACATGTCATCTCTCATATTTTCTAAGTTACAAGCCTAGGGTTAAGTCTCAAATTCTCCAAATATCATAAACCTAATGGTGTTCATATAATACAACACACCTAATATTTAATTATCTATCTCAACATATAAAAACTTAATTTATATTTTAATAACAAAATAAGAATAACCAAAATTGAAGCCATTGGTCGAAACCAGTGGCAGCAACCAGGTAATAGTGCATCCTTTCCCCACCATAATTATTGTTCAACAGTTTGTAATCATTACAAACATTATAATATATAAAAAATTATTCTTATATCACCTCCTACCAAATTCTATAAGCACCAGAACATTAACATTTCTTATTCTTTTCTTTTAAAACAATATAGATATCTTCAGTAGCAAAATGTTGGGGAAAATTGAGAATTATAATCTTAAATATTAAGAGCACAACATATTTGACTTTACCTGAAATCATTTTGGGTACTGTCGTTCGACAGTTTGAGCCGCAAGCGATTTATGGTGGTTAACAAATATCAAACCCTATTTTACTTTATTTTGATAAATATAATATAAGTGGTATAGAGTATTAAATAAATTATCAATTTATCCCACTAATTTAATTAATTATCTAAAATTACCCGCCAACTAAATTACTGTAGTTATCGAATAGTCCAAATAACCCATTAAAAATTTACGGGAAGGGTCCTTTATGAAAGGAGGAGAACTCATTTTCAAAATGACCTAACGGATCATTACATTTTCCACCACTAAAAACCATATTCGAGAACGAATATAAAATAAAAGAATATACCTGAAGCCTCAATAGGATGGGATATCTAGCACGTATATCAGCCTCAGTCTCCTAAGTCGCCTCCCGACTAAACGGTTCTTCCATTATACCTTCACTGAAGCTATTTCCTTGGTTCTAAGATTATGGAGCTGCCTATCTAGAATGGCTATAGGCTCCTCCTTAAATGTTAGGTCTGGACCCAACTTCACTGAATCGAGAGGTAACACATGAAGTCATCTGGAACATACTTCTGGAGCATAGAAACATGAAACACGTTATGCACAACCGATAAGCTAGGTGGTAAGGCCAATTTATAAGCTACCTCTCTCACTCGTGCCAAATCTCAAATGGGCCAATGAATCGAGGGATGAGTTTGCGCTTCCTTACGAACTGCATCACGCCCTTCACGGGGTGACACTCGAAGCCAAACATGATCATACACCATAAAATTCAATGGTCGAACTCTCTGGTCTGCATAAATCTTTTGCCTACTCTGGGTTGACAAGAGTCTACCATGAATAATATGAACCTGCTCCATAGCATCTCTAAGCAAGTCTGTATCTAAAGAGTATATCTCAGCTAAATCAAACCACCCAATAGGAGATCGACACCGCCTACCATACAAAGCCTCAAATGGGGCCATCTGGATACTGGAGTGATAACTGTTGTTGCAGGCAAACTTCGCTAGGGGAAAGTGTTGATCCTATCTAGCACTAAAACCAATAACACAAGCTCGGAGCATGTCCTCCAACACCTGAATCATCCACTCGACCATCGGTCTGTGGGTGAAAAGATGTACTCATATCAAGTCTAGTGCCCAAACCATGCTGTAATGCTTGCCAAAAGTGCGAAGTAAATACTGAACCCTAATCCGAAATGAGGGATACTGGACACCATGAAGCCGAACAATCTGACTAATATAGAATTGGGCTAGTTTATCCGTTGTGTACCTCACCTTAACTAGAATAAAATGGGCGGACTTTGTCAGTCTGTCAACAACCACCTATATAGAATCATAACCACCCACGGTGGGAGATAAACCCACAACAAAGTCCATGGTAGGGGTGCTTATCGGGCGGATCGGATGGATTATTATGTTTAACGGTTTGACTTAACGGTTATCGACTTTTAAAAGTACTAATCCGCTAGCCAACCTATAAGATATCGGTTGGTTCGGTATCGGATTAGCAATTATCGGGCGATTATCAGACGGTGTATCGGTTAATTTTATTTTCATATACAATTTAAATTCTTAATTACTTTGAGTGATAGTAAAAAGCATCTTATCCTATTTTGAAGACCTATCTAGTTTAAATTTAAATTAGTCGGATTAACAAATTTTGATCTTTTATTTTTTTTAAAAATCATGTTCAGTCAAATACAGTAGCCACAAAATGTTCATGACTTGTCCCTTTCTTTCTTTCTTCATTCCCTTATTAATATTTGCCGACAAATTTATGGTCAATATTTTTATGATAGAGTGGAGCAGCAGAGATAGAAAAAGCAGTGCAAAATACTCTATTTGAAGCTGAAAAGAACTTTTGTGCCCATTGATATTATTAGCTAAATTTTAAGCCACACAGAATGATGCAACTTGTACTCACCAACAATTTCTAATTTTCCGTCTCATTTGATTTCCCTTTAATGTGTATCTATGTTTTTGTTGTCTCAAAATCATTGATTTATTTTAATTATATAAATAAAGAGATTATGAAAATTTCATATAAAATATATTAAAACATAATAAATTCTTAACGGATTAACGGTTTACCCAATAACAAAATTGAGTAATCCATCCCCCACACCAATAAGTCGTTAATTATAAAATTTAAATCCATTCCCCACCAGCTAATCTGATAACCCAATACCAATAAGCTAATAAGCAAATTTTGCGGATGGGTTATCGGTAGCGGACGGTTTTGAATAGCCCTAGTCCATGGTGATCATTTCCCACTTTCAAGTGGGAATAGGCACCCTCTGACTCACACCCCTAGGCTGTTAGTGCTCACACTTTACCTGCTGGCAAGTCAAACACTTGGACACAAACTCTGTAATATCCTTCTTCATCCCACACCACCAATAGTACTGGCTCAGATCGTGATACATCTTGGCTGCTCCCGGATGGATAGAATACATTGAACAATGAGCCTATTCCAAAATAAGTCTAGTTAGGTCACCCACCTTAGGCACACAAATTCTGCCGACAATCCTTAATACACCTTCCAAATCAAGTACCGCCTCCTTAGCTTCACCTCTAATACCTTGTCTCAAATGATACATAAATTCTCATCCTCAAACTGCCTCTCCCGAATCTGCTCAACTAAAGAAGAATGTGCCTCCATAAAGTCAAGAACACCACCATCCTCTGAAATCTGCAACTGGACAAGGCTATTAGCCAACCTCTTAACATCTCTAGCCAATGGTCGCTCCTTAACTCGGATCGCGGCAAGACTCCCTATACTAGAGGAATTCCTACTCAAGGCATCCACCACCACATTGGATCTTCCTAGGTGATACAAGATAGTTATGTCGTAGTCCTTTAGCAACTCAATCCATCTACGTTGCCTCAAGTTCAGATCCCTTTAACTGAATATATACTGAAGACTCCTATGATCGGTGAAGACCTCACAATGCACACCTTATAGGTAATAATGCCACAACTTAAGTATGAATACCACGACCACTAACTCCAAATCATAAGTAGGATAGTTTTTCTCATGGGTCTTCAACTGTCTCGAAGCATAGGCAATCACTTTCCCTTTTTGCATCAACATACCGCCTAAACCAACACCGGAAGAATCACAGTATACAGTTAAGACCACACCCTCATAGATAGAGTCAAAACAGGAACCAAAGTCAATAAGGTCTTGAGATTTTGGAAGCTCACCTCACACTCGTTAGACCAATGAAAATCCATGGTCTTCTGAGTCAATCTAGTCAATGAAATTGCTATAGTGGAGAAGACCTGCACGAACCATCTGTAGTAACCGACTAACCCCACAAAACTACGAATTGCAGTAGGAGAAGTAGGCCTTTTCCAACCTCTAACTCCCTTAATCTTAGCCGGATCCACTCTAATTCCCTCTTTGGACACCACGTGTCCCAAGAATGTCACAGAATCAAGCCAAAACTCACACTTAGAGAACTTTGCATACAACTTTTCTTCCCTCAACTTCTGAAGTACCAACCTCAAATGGCAAACATGATCTGCCTCAGTCTTGGAATACACCAAGATGTCATCAATGAATACTATTATAAAATCCAAGTATGGGTGAAACACCCCGTTCATCAAATCCATGAGTGTTGCAGGGACGTTGATCAACCCAAATGACATCACCAAGAGCTCGTCATAACGAGTCCAAAAAGTTATCTTAGGGATATTTGACATCCTAAACTTCAACTGATGATAACCAGACCTAAAGTCTATATTGGAAATAATGCCGCTGCTTGAAGCTGATCAAATAAATCATCAATACGGGAAAATGATACTTGTTTTTAATAGTTACCTTGTTAAATTGCCTGTAATCAATACACATCCTCATAGTCCCATCTTTCTTCCTTACAAACAGAAATGGTGCACCCTAAGGCGACACACTAGGGTGAATAAACCCCTTACTCAATAAGTTTTGCAACTGATCCTTTAACTCCTTTAACTCAACCGAAGCCATGTGATATGGAGGAACAGAAATGAGTTTAGTGTCAGGCTCTAAGTCAATAGAAAAATCAATGTCCCTATCCGGAGGAACACCAAGAAGATTAGTAGGGAATACATCAGAAAACTCCTTAACCACTGGAATAGTCTCCATAGGAGGTGACTCAATATTGGTATCCTGAATAAAGGACAAATAAGACATACACATCAATCAATCTCTGAGCACAAATATATGAGATAACCTTACTGGGATAGGAGCCATTAGTACCCTTCCACTCAATCCCGGGGGCACCAGGTATCGCTAAGGTAACAGTTTTTGCATAACAATCGAGAAAAGCACGATGGGGAGAAAGCCAATCCATACCCAATATCATATCAAAATCTACCATCCCTAGAATAATCATATCTACCCAAGTATTATACCTGGTCAAGGAAACAAGACGTGATCGATATACTCGATCCACCACTAAGGGCTCACCCATGGGTGTAGAAACATGAATAGGTACAGACATACGATCACATGTCAAATCAAAGTCAGATGCAAAATAGGCAGAAACATAGAAAAATATAGACCCTGGATCAAATAATACAGATGTAGGTCGATGGCAGACTGGATGATACCTGTGATAACTGAGTCGGAAGCCTCAGCCTCGGGTCTCCCTGGAAATACATAACACTAAGCTCCCCCTACCACCTCAGACCTAACCAACACCTCTACCTCCTCCCTAAGAGACTATAGTAATACCGGCACCCCTACTAGTCTAGGCTCTACCTCGACCTCTAACCAGCGACGCTGGTCCTCTAATTCAAACTAAAGAACTAGGCTGGGTTCCTCTTCGACCTTGAGATGTACACTTCCATGAAAGATGATCCAGATCTCCACAAGTATAACATGCTCTCCCATGAGAAAACCTCTGCGATGAACCTGAAAAACTTGTATAACCACCCCAACTCACCGGCCTTTGCTGTGACCCCTGTTAACTCTGACATGTACTGTAGGACCTATGAGGTGTCTGACCATCCTCAGAAGCCGGCATAGATACATGAATTAGTCCTCTATGCTGAAAAGAGCCACCTCCTCTATAGGACCCTCTACCTCTAGATGAGGTACCCAAAAACTGACCAGAAGCACTGACACTTTTGGAGTCCCCGAACTCCTCTCTCTCTATCAACTCTGCCTCCTTGGCGGCACCCATGATGGACTGGAAGGAATCGCCCTTACGGGCGGGTCAAAAAACTGTTGTACGAATGGAATAGTTTAGTCCTCGCACAAATCTGCGAATCCGCTCTGTCTTATCAAGAAGGAAAGTCATGGCATGTCTGAACAACTGGTAAAAATAAGTCTCATACTGAGAAACTTTAAGACCCTCCTGCCTCAAACTCTCGAACCATAATCGTCTCTCTTCCTTCACACTCTAGGGGATGAAACGGTCATAAAAGGCACTAGCAAACTTATCCCAAGTCATCTAGGGTGACCTAATTGGCCTGGAACTCAGATACACTTTCCACCACTCTCTGGCTGGCCTACATAACTGGAGTGTTGTATAACAAACTCTGTGAGTCTCAGCTAACCTTACTTTCTCCAACAACTGTCGGCACATGGTCAGGAACTCACGTGCATCCTCAGTCTTCCTACTTTGAAACTGTGGTGGGTCCATTTTTCGGAATGTCTCATATCGGCGTTGCTCTTCGTCGGTCAACATAACTACAGGTGCACCCTTAGCTCCCCCTACTTGTACTCCTCCCTCATTAGCTCTAGGGCCCGCATGTGGCTGGCCCAACGGACCCTGAACAATCCGAATCTTATGATGCCCTGGGGTCTAAGCCTCTACTCTAGTCTAAGAACCCTCGGGTGTACCGATCGCCCCCACACTCTAATTAAATTCTTCGAGCACATCCAATATTTGCATAAAAGTGGCCTGAAGCAATGTTGTAGTAGCAATGTCTAGAGGGACTTGTTCCTCTCTAGCATCAATCTGTGGCTCAAGAGAAGTCTCTCTAGCACGACCTCTAGCTAGTGTCGCTCCTCGAGCATGTCCTCTGCCTACCCCCACCCCTCCGACTATGGCCTCTAGCTCGGCCTCCATCTCTACCCCTAGTTGGGGTCCCAACATCAACCTCGGGGAGTGCCTCCCCTCCTTTACCACTAGCTGTAGCTTTGGTTCTAGCCATCTGTCAAAAAGGACATGCAAAAATTTAGTACCAATGCAAGTAACCACGCACGATACAAAGTGAAAGAACAAAGGGAAAATTTCCTAAAAGTCCACATAGCCTCTTGAAGATAAGTACAGACGTCTCCATACCGATCCTCAAGACTCTACTTAGACTCGGCTTGTATTCACATGAGACCTATCAACCTGGAGCTCTGATACCATTTTGTCACGATCCAAACACGGTTGTGATGACACTCATCTCAACCCATCGAGACAAGTCAGCATAATACCCAACAAAAAATAGATGCGGAAGAAAAAGAAATGAATCAAAGTTTAACTTAACCGAAAACACGTAAAACAAACTCAAACTTCCCCAAGATTGGTTGTCATGTGTAGTGGCCACTAATACATTACCTAAGTACGAAAGAAAATATAGTCACAACGTCTTTGTCTCTAGAATAGGACTAAAATATATTAAAAGAGTAATAGGTATCCTCTAGATGGATGTAATAGGTACCTCAACACTCAAGATGATAGCCTCGGATGTGGTAGAAAACACTAGGAGATCAAACAAGTCCGGATTCACAACCTACACAAGTGTAGAAGCAAGGGGTGAGTACCAAAAAATACGGTACTTAGCAAGTGGATAACTAAAACTAAGCAAAGCTCAATTGATACAAGTACTCCTGTCATCCCAACCGAACCTCCTTAACTACAACCTGTATAAAACCAGCCCAACTCTACACTCTACACAATAATAACAATATAGTCCACGAATACTCATCGATAGTCTCATCAAGTGAATCATATCAAGTCAAGTTCAACATATACAGAGCAATAAGTGGTAAACACGAATTCACAAATATCAACAAAATATGATGCAATGCAATAAGAAGATGTATGTCTGTCTTATCGGTACACATCCGCTGAATTACAGTCCAAAACCCTTGGGGGACATTTCTGTCCATTTTACCTGCCACGGAGCTTGTGGCCCATCCCCTTAATATACATATCCTGCCATGAAGTGTGTGACCCGACTGTTTTATTTCATATCATTCTCAGTCTCAGCACAATATGTCAGAACCAATGCAATCAATTCATGTTCATATGATTCACGATAATAATATGACAACAACAATAATTTTTCCTATCTCATATCAACATAGTCATTTCACATGTTCAAAATAAATCAATAATCTCATCACATCAATTCCACCAATACATGTTATTAGATCGCCATTTTATACCCCTCATCTCTATATTTTTAAGGTCAATCATACAGTCAATAACCCAGTTCAATTCTCATTACTCTCCAGTACACATAACAAGGAAATACAAGCATCTACAAGCTTAAACTGAAGTTTAGAAATTCACTTGCCTTAATTAATCTAGCAATCACTCCGGGACTTAAGCCTTCCCTTTTCGTTGGGCCTTCGAATCAACGTAATCTAGTCAAATAAATAATCACAATAAGAATTTGAAACTAACATTACCCATATTATCATATGTCAAGCCTAAATTCAAAAATTCATCCAAATCTATAATCGAGTTCTTAATCTTGATGCCAATTAACATGTCATCTCTCATATTTTCTAAGTTACAAGCCTAGGGTTAAGTCTCAAATTCTCCAAATATCATAAACCTAATGGTGTTCATATAATACAACACACCTAATATTTAATTATCTATCTCAACATATAAAAACTTAATTTATATTTTAATAACAAAATAAGAATAACCAAAATTGAAGCCATTGGTTGAAACCAGTGGCAGCAACCAGGTAATAGTGCATCCTTTCCCCACCATAATTATTGTTCAACAGTTTGTAATCATTACAAACATTATAATATATAAAAAAATTATTCTTATATCACCTCCTACCAAATTCTATAAGCACCAGAACATTAACATTTCTTATTCTTTTCTTTTTAAAAAATATAGATATCTTCAGTAGCAAAATGTTGGGGAAAATTGTGAATCAGAATCTTAAATATTAAGAGCACAACATATTTGACTTTACCTGAAGTCGTTTTGGGTACTGCCGTTCGACAGTTTGAGCCGCAAGCGATTTGTGGTGGTTAACAAATATCAAATCCTATTTTACTTTATTTTGATAAATATGATATAAGTGATATAGTGTATTAAATAAATTATCAATTTAGCCCACCAATTTAATTAATTATCTAAAATTACCCGCCAACTAAATTACTGTAGTTATCGAATAGTCCAAATAACCCATTAAAAATTTACGGAAGGGTCTATTATGAAAGGAGGAGAACTCGTTTTCAAAATGACCTAATGGGTCATTACATAATATCAAATGGATCTAGATCTTTCCATTGTTGGTGAGATGAACCTTCTTTTAACGGAATACCCTTTTTCGGAGATACGTTTGAAAATGATAACTTTCTCATTAGGATTTGGTGTCTTCAGATGAATAGTTTCTCTAGAAGCTACTTTTATGTCGGTCGAGAATCAACTGATTTGGAGCATTCTACAGTGAGATATGAAGTTTCTTCTACAAATACTCTATTTCGTCACAGCACTATATTTTGCAATAATTAATTTATTTGACCTACATAACCTCCGAAACTTAAAATATGGTCCACAAAAGTTGTAGATAATGTGTTCGGTTATTTAGAAATATTTGAATCACCTAATTTGGACCATCCTATTAAAAGTTATGCCCAAAATACAGAAGCGATATCATTTTCATCGAGAATTGGAACATCATATACAACGTTTTTAGGGGGTGTTATAGCTATATAGCCGTTGGGCCCAGCGACTCTTTTCCAAATTGTGGTCCAAAATTAATTTTAGAAAAAATAATTAAAAAAAATTGGTGAACTGGGCTGGTGGGCCGGTACCGATCCCTTATCAGGCCGGTCTTACTGATCTGAAGCCAAAAAATTGATCGAACCGATCCAAATTTTTTTTGTGCTGGGCCAATATTCGGTTTGGTCTCCCCCGTATCGGGCCCTTAATAGGCCGGTCTTAGGGAGGCGATTAGGGGGCCAACCGACCCAGTTGACGGGTTTAGTGTGGGATGACAGTCACTCATCATTAGCTTTCATCTACTTCATTCTCAAGCGAAAGTTGTGTCGATCATCATTATCTTTCATTTCCTTCATTCTCAAGCAAAAGTTGTGTCGATCTTTACATTATCTATTTCATTCTTTTATTCGTACTATCTTAAAAAGCTATTGTACTTGTGTAGACAAGGTCCTGGGGAGCTGTTTATGATTTTGTAAAGTTGAATAGATTTTCTTACATGGTCTTACTTGTCTAAAGAATTTTTCTATTAAATGGAAAAAGTGATTAGAGTTCACCTATTTGTTTGATTAGAATTGGTGGTTGCACGATTCTGTAATTTGGATCGTGACATAAAGTATTTGGATAATCAATAAAATAATTTTTATATAGAAGAACAACCAGTTTTTTAGAGATTGAAAAAACGCTAAAAAAATTGCTTCTTAAAAAAAAGCAAAAAATTATTTTTTTTCAAGACAAAAGTACCACTACCCTTTATGCATACTTACTAATATATCACTTGTTTGATTAAGTTTCATTTAAGAATTTTATCCATCATTTTTACACAATAATTTTTTAATTTTATTTTTGTCACGATCCAAAATGGGCCATGAGTGACACCCACACTTAACCTCCTAGGTGGGAGAACCAATGATGCAAACCCCAACTTATAAATATAACAATAATGCGGAAACTCAAATAAATACGTTTTCCCCAAAACCTGAAAGTCATCACATGAAAGACATCTGAATTCTAAAACTAAGTCTCGAATTATCAAACACCAAATAAATAAATAACATAATGTATCCGAAAACTAAGGACACCATGCCATGACAAGAGATTCCATCGCCAACTAGAAGGATAGCTCACCCTGAAATCTTATGAACTGGAAACTGACTAGATCTGAGGTCGAGTCGAAGTCAGTGGAACACTCGCTTCACCCCACAAAATAAACAAGAAAAGATACAAGTAGGGGTCAGTACAGGACAACATGTACTGAGTAGGTATCATCGGCCGACTCAAAATAGGAATCAATATGCAATAAGTAATAGCAAAAAATCAACCGTAGCACTTAACAGGTGGCAACCAACAAGATCAAGATCAAGTAACAACACAATGAACAATTTCATAACCAATCAACAATATTAAGATCACGCATGAGGACTCAAGCCTCCATATCACACTCTTTTGGAAAATGAGTTATTGGAGATTGGGTAGTATTAAGTTATTTTAATTTATTTTCCTTTAATATTATTATGTCGGAACGTGACACCCGATCCAAATATACCGTGTCAGAATGTGACACCCGATCCAAATATATTATGTCGGAATGTGACACCCGATCCAAATATATCATGTCGGAATGTGACACCCGATCCAAATATAATTAATTTATCATTCTTCATGATTACATTCCACTTCATTAACAATATTTCATCAAGCCTTCTTTATTCAAGGCACCATTTTTGATAGGGCAAGTTTAAGATTATGGATTTTATGGCCTCAAAATTTCAGACCAATCACAACAACAATCAACCATCCAAACCACAATAATTAAATTCATAGTAAACTCCACACATTACTCAATGAATATCAATCACTATTAAGAGTCTATCTATGATATAGAATAAAAACCATAACCTACCTCAACCGAAGTAAAGCAAGTTAATCCACCAATGTCTTTTCCCTTCTTCAATGCCTCAGACCAATCTCAATCTATCAAATATATAATATTTATAAGTAAACTAATCCGTAAATACCAATATTATATATATATATATATATATATGTTTAACCTATCCCCAATAACTCACTCAAACTCTACAATCAATTCTTAAATTTTGATACCAACTAATATCTCAAGTCTAGGGTTATATCTTAATTCTTCCAAATAACATAAATTTAATGGTATTCATATAATACAATACACCTAATATGTAATCACCTATTTCATTATGCCAAAATATTGAAATATAATGTGATAGCCCGCAAGAATTTCTCTTAACCGAATTTACAAGCCCAATACATTAACTATGAAAACAACCTGTAAACCTATTCTTTATATAATAACATATAATTTCTAATGATTAATACCTTATTGGTACACCAAAAGTCAATGAAAGAACTAAGAAGACACATTATTTGAAAATATATTCTACACAGTTCAATTATTATATTTAATTTAAACCTCACATTATCAAATTGTTTCTCTTTTAATTGGTTATCATTACTGCATGAATTGACCCATCAATAAGTGAAGAAATAGTTACAAAAACATGAATTTGCATCCTTACCTGAATGCGGCGTGCTCTCGACGGCGCAAGTAAATTTTCTTCTTTTTGTTTTTTCTTTTCTTTTCTAAAACCCTTATGTATTGAAGTGATAAATACCTCTAACTTATTTTAATAATATGAGATAAGTTGTATAGGGTATTAAATATATTATCACTTTAGCCCATTAGCTAAATAGTGTCACGACCCAAAATGGGCCATGAGTGGCACCCACCCTTAACCTCCTAGGTGGGAGAACCAACGATATGATCCACAACTTATAAAGTATAACAATAACGCGGAAGATCAAACTTATAAAGTAAGAATTAACAATCCATAAGAATTTACTACATAACGTTCCCCAAAATCTGAAAGTCGTCACATCAAGGACATATAATTCTAAAATACTAAGTCTAGAATGTCAAACACTAAAATAAAATAAGTGACATAGTCTGTGCCCGAACGCTAAGGACATTATGTCATGACTAAGAGAATCCATCACGAGATAGAAGGATAGCTCACCCTTAAATCCGATGAACTTGAGACGGACTAGAACTGAGGTCGAGTCGAAGTCGGTGGAACACTCGCTGCACTCCACAAAATAAAATAAGAAAAGATACAAGTAGGGGTCAGTACAGGACAACATGTATTGAGTAGGTATCATCGGCCGACTCAAAATAGAAATCAATATACATAAAATAATAGTGGGAAATCAACAACAACACTTAACAGGTGGCAACCAATGAACAATTACATAACCAGTCAACAATATCAAGATCACACATAAGGACTCAAGCCTCCACATCACACTCTTTTGAAATATGAGTTTTTGGAGATTGGGTAGCATTAAGTAATTTTAATTTATTTCCCTTTAATATTACCGTGCCGGAATGTGACACCCGATCCCAATATACCGTGTCGGAACGTGACACCCGATCCAAATATACTGTGTCGGAACGTGATACCCGATCCAAATATACCGTATCGGAACGTGACACCCGATCCAAATATAATTAATTTATCATTCCTTATGATTATATTCTACTTCATTAACAATATTTCATCAAGCCTTCTTTATTCAAGGCACCATTTTTGATAGGGCAAGTTCAAGATTATGGATTTTGTGGCCTCGGTATTTTAGACCAATCACAATAACATGTCAACCATCCAGACCACAACAATTAAATGCGTAGTAAACTTCACACATATTACTCCATGAATATCAATCACTATTAAGAGTCTATCTATGATGTAGAATAAAACCATAACCTACCTCAACCGACGAATCGAAATCAAGCAATCTAATTCACCAATGCTTTTCCTTTCTTCAATGCCTCAAAACGATCTATCAAGTTTATAATATTCGTAAGCAAACGAGTCCGTAGACACCCATATTACTATAATCAATTTCTTAAATCTCAAGTTTATAGTTAAGACTTTAATGAACTAACATTGTAACTTAAGATTGAAATAATTGCACTCTATTAATTTCCGTACTATCATTTAAGAGTAAATACATTCAACCAACTAATGTAGTATTCCATATTCACGAAGATCTAAATACTGTCTATTTTTTTTTTGAGTCCAAACAACCTAAAAAGAAGGAACAGTTAAGTTTTAAAAGGTGTATAAAAGATATGAACAAAGAATAGGATTTTTGTGAAATTACAATTTATTTATTTTTTATTTATTTATTTATTCTTGTTTAAAACTTGTCCCCAAAAACTTTAATTCATACCTGCCATACTATCATTTAGTCCATACCCATTGAAAAATAATTACACCATCACGGATCATCACTATACCAATGATTGGCCACTAACACTTGTCCCCTTAAAGACAATTCCCACGTACACAAATTGCTTTTACTTTCCTTCCCTTTACTTAGTTTGCAACAGTTATTGAATATATATATATATATCAAAGATTGAAGCTTATCAAATATTGAAGCTTTAAGAAGCTCATACCTGAATGTAAATTTCGCGCACGCCGCAGATAAGGTTCTCTTTCTTTTTCTTTTCCTTTCTTATTAATTAGGTATTTTAAAGTTATAACCCTACTAACTTATTTTAAATAAATATGGAATAAGTGGTACATGGTATTAATTAAATTATAAATTTAGCCCACCAATTAAATTAAATATCTAAAGTTACCCCTCAATTAAATAACCTTAGTTATTAATTAGTCCAAAATACCCATTAAAAATTTACGGGGTGAGTCTTTTATGAAATAAAAATCCATAATATACAAAACGACCTAAAGGGTCGTTACAAATAGGTTATCTAAATTCATCCCTCAATTAAATAATCATAGTTATGGAAAAGTCCAAAATACCCAATTAAAAATTTACGGGATGAGTCTTTTATGAACTAAGAATTCCTAATACTCAAAACGACCTAATGGGTCATTACAATTTTACATTTTATATATTATTATTTTATATTTTGGTTTGCAGTAAATTTTTTAATTTATTTGGCTTGATGTTTTTAATTATATATAAATTGTCATGTGAATATTAAATCAATATTTAATATTTTCTTTGATTTATCTATGTATAATATTGAAGAAAATTTGTAATATGTACTTTTAAATTAAATAAATTAAATATTTTATAATAGATATTTAAAATAATCTTAATATTAAATATAAATTGATAATTGACCTTTTTCATAATTTAACTCCAAAAAATCTCTTTTAAAAAAGATTAGTGAAAACATAATTTACTTATCAAAAATACTTTTCAAATGAATTCATCAAACAAAAATGATTTTTTTCAAAAATACTTTTCTGAAAACTATTTTTATAAAAGTGATTATAAAACATCAATAATTTTTATCTTAGCAATCTTTAGAAAAACAATTACTATTTTTTTTCCAGACCGGTAGGATAAAGTGTTGGGAGATAGAATTAAAAGAGATCTTTGAGTTATGTATTTGAAGATTTAGGATACAAGTTTTAAGAATTAGGTAAAAGGGACTCTAGTATAATTAGAGATTAAGGGGTTATGCTAATTTTAAAAAAAATATTTTTATACACCCCAAAGTTTTGCTATTTACAAACAGACCCAACATATAATGGGTTTAGCCAAAAGGGCAGCAACGAATTTCCAGCAAATCTGCTCATTTTTTTAGCGGGAACAGCAGCAACCCTTTCCACATTACCTTCGTCTTCTTCCATATCTTCTTCTTCTTTTCTTTTTTTTTCAATCTCAACACATTTCAGCCTTCCAAACTCCTTGCTCTCTTCAAACTAAGGTTAGATTTATCTTCATTGAACAAAAATGAAATCTGCATTTGCCTTTTTCTTCATCACTAAATCAAAGATTTTTTAATTTGTGTTACTTCTGTGTTCTTGATAGTAATTTGTTAATACATAGTTTGGGAATTTGCTTCAAAGGGGATAACATTTCATCTCAGTGATTTAAGGTAATAATTTAACTTCTTTATCGTTTCCTAAATTAAACATTCTGTTTTTCTATATTGTTAATAAACAACTACACGTTGTTTATAAACAACTAAACAACATGCAGTTGTTTAAACAACTGCATGTTTTTTAAACAACTGCATTATGTTTACGCAAATGACCTGCATTGCACAGCATGATATTTATGCTAAGAGTTTGCACTGCACATGCATGCTCCATGTAAACAACTAAACTTTGTTTAAACAATCAAAAGTTATTTGCACTGCGAACCTGCAAATAAATTATCTATGTATAAATACTGTACTGATTATAATACTGTCACAAATTATAATATGTATCTATATAATATCCACAGGTGTTGTGATAATTAATGGGGGACACAATACTATTAGCAGTTGATCTACATGGTGAATGTATAGAGACCGATGAGCGTTATAGTTAGAAGTCGAAGGGTGGTCTTACAGTACCGATACTAGTGAGGAGGAATGTTGTGTATGATGAGTTTGTTGATATCATCATTACTAGATGTAAGTTATGTCTTGCGCCAAAGAATCTCTCAATCACTTACATGCTCAGCATTGTTGCAACGGAAAAAGCACATTTTTTTGAAATAAAGGATGATGATGATTTGCTCACTTATTTAGCTGATGTTGACAAAGATGATCATCGTTGGCCCATTCTAAGGGTAAATGTGGTTGAAATTGGGCTGACAAAAGTTCCACAATCTGGAGAAGCAATTGGAGTGTTCCCTGGACTTGCTAGTAATACAGTAGGGCAAGAAGAAGCTGGAAATTTTTCTGGATTTGATTACAATATAGCGAGAGTTGAATCTACTTCAGAATTTCCAGATTTTGATTACAATACCGAAGGGGCAGAAAGGACAGAAGAAGATACATATACTTCTATTAATCTGTCCAGTACACAGGGGGTTGAGGGCTCAACACAATGTAGCCACAGTCGTGAAGACAACACAGGATTTTTCTCGGGCCTAACTTTCAAGAAGAAACAAGAATTGAAAATCCTATTGAACCTTGCTGCTGTGAAGAATAATTTTAGTTTTGAGTAGGTAAAAAACACACAAAAAAATCTACAATGTCAAATGTGTAGATAAGAATTGCAAGTGGCGACTGCGAGCTATGAAGTTTAAGGGTACCGATAGATTTCGTATTACCATATACCATAATATGCACACATGTGGAGTACAACATCTTACAAGCCATCATCTACACACAACAACTGAAGTCGTTGCTAAACACATTGAAAATAAGTTTATCGAGGGAAACAGTCTATCTACAAGAGAAATTAAGAAAACAATTCGTGTAGAATTGGGATGCAATATTAGTTATTGGAAATGTTTGGCAGGTAGTTATATTGCAAAATCTTTGACAAGAGGAACACCAGAATACGGATATGAAGTTATAGATAAGTACCGTCATATAATTCATGTTACAAATGAAGAAAGCAAGACAAATTTGAAGGTTGATTCTTATGGCAGGTTCTTGTATTTTTTTGTATCCTATGGAGCTTGGATAAATGGATTTGCTTATACAAGAAAAGTCCTAGCTGTTGATGAAACACATTTATTTGGAAAGTATGGTGGAGTGTTGTTGTCTGTTGTGGCGTTGGATACCGAAAATCACATATTTCCCTTGGCATTTTGTATTGTAAATTCGGAGGATGATGCCTTGTATCAGTACTTTTTTGAATAATTACTCGAGATCGTTCCCAACACTAATGAATTATGCATAATTTCTAATAGACATCCATCTATAAAGAAAATTATTTCAAAGATTTATACTGAAGCTCATTATGGAGTTTGTGTGAGGCATCTTGGTGAAAGCATCCGCAAAAACTTTCACTGTGGAGATTGGATACATTATTTTTATGATGCAGCGAAAGCATATTAGAGGAACGAGTTTAATGATCATTTTCAACAAATCAAAGATTTGGATATGAGTGTCGCCAAATATCTTGAGGATGTTGGTTTCTACAGATGGAGTAGAGCACACTTTCCTGGCAACTGGTACGTTATAAACAACCATTGGTTGCTTAAACAAATTATATTTGCTTACACTAAACAATAGTGTAGATTCTTAGTTAATATGTATATATTTCTTGATGTTCTAGGTATGATGTAATGACCACCAACATTGCTAAGTCAATTAACTCGATGTTCTTGGTGAAAAGAGAATTCCCAATCACTGCTCTATTCAATTCTATAAATAGGAGGTTTGCTCAAAAATTTCATGAGAGGCGTATGATGTTGGCCAACACATCAACCATATGTGTCCCTTCTGTTGAAAGAAAAATAAGAGAAAATGTAACTATAGGCAATACACTATTGGACCATGAAATAAGCTTCCACACTTTTGGCATCATTGGTCATGGTTTAGTGGCTATGGTTGATCTAAATAATAGAACATGTTCTTGTAGAGAGTTTGATTTGGACAAAATACCTTGTCCACATGCTATTGCAGCAATAAGAACCCATTTCGGGGATGATTATGGATTAAGAGTTTATGATTTTGTTTCTCCATATTATTCAGTATGGTCATACAAACATGCATATGAAAAATTAATTCATCCAGTGTTATCTGAAGAATTTTGAGAGCTTCCTCTAGAGCTTTTGGAGAGTAAAATACCTTGTCCATATGTGGAGCGCAAATCGAGCCGAAAGAAGAGAAAACGTGCATCTTCAGTCTTGGAGCGGGGTTCAAAGAAGAAGAAAAATAAGTGCTCCATATGCAAAAGAGTTGGTCACAAAAGAACTACGTGTAGTCTCAGAGCGAGACAAAATGAAGGAACAAGTAGTAGTGTAGCTTCTTAAATTCGTACTTGTAACCGAATCAATCTATTTTGTACTTGAAACTTAATCAATGTACTAAGTTGGCTGTTTTTGCTATTGGACTTTACAAGTGGATATTGTTTGTTAATAGTTTAAAGTTTTTCCCTTAAAACGTAGGTAAACAACTAGTGGTTGCTTAAACAGACACTAGTTATTTCAGAAAATATATAATTATTTATACTGAAAAATTATTGTTCATAAAAATATTATTAAACAAGTAGTGATTGCTTAAACAAATAATATTGCTTAGAATAAATAACAAGAAGTTGTTCAAACAACTCCTGATTGCTTATACAATGACTTCATATCTCGTAAAAAGTAGGTAAACAACTAGGGGTTGCTTAAATAAATATTGATTGCTTATAAGAAACAACTAATGGCTGCTTAAATAAATATTGATTGCTTACAATAAACAACAAGAAGTTGTTCAAACAACTTCTTATTACTTATACAAGAATTTCAATTGGACATTTATATGAATATTTGAACATCAACTTATTGACTTGACAATAATTCAACATCAAACGAGTCGTTCAATTAGTAATTAAATCCAACTTGATAATTTGATCATCAACTGATTGACCCTACTAATAGTATAACTATAACTTATTGATCAAGTGATAATAAAATCAATGTTGTTTGATTATATGAATATTTGAACATCAACTTATTGACTTGACAACAATTCAACATCAAACGAGTCGTTCAATTAGTAATTAATCCCAACTTGATAATTTGATCATCAACTGATTGACCCTACTAATAGTATGTCACGACCCAAAATGGGCCATGAGTGGCACCCACACTTAACCTCCTAGGTGGGAGAACCAATGATACAAACCTCAACTTACCTTAACGATTCAACTTATAAATCACGATAATACTGCGGAAGCTCAATCTTATTAAAGTCAAAAATAACAAAAGCCACTAAAATCTATTACTTGACGTTCCCTAAAATCTGAAAGTCATCACATGAAGGACATCTAAATTCTAAAACTAAGTCTGGAAATATCAAGCACAAAAATGAACAAATAACAAAATGTGTCCGAAAACTAAAGACACTATGCCATAACCGAGAGAATCCATCACGAGCTAGAAGGATAGCTCACCCTGAAATTCGATGATCTTGAGACTGACTAGAGCTGAGGTCGAGTCGAAGTCTGTGGAACACTCGCTGCACTCCACAAAATAAAACAAGAAAAGATACAAGTAGGGGTCAGTACAGGACAACATGTACTAAGTAGGTATCATCGGCCGACTCAAAATAGAAATTAATATACATAAAATAATAGTGGAAAATCAACAACAACACTTAACAGGTGGCAACCAATGAACAATTACATAACCAGTCAACAATATCAAGATCACACATGAGGACTCAAGCCTCCACATCACACTCTTTTGAAATATGAGTTTTTGGAGAATAGGTAGCATTAAGTAATTTTAATTTATTTCCCTTTAATATTACCGTGCCGGAACGTGACACCCGATCCAAATATACCGTGTTGGAACGTGACACCCGATCCAAATATACTATGTCGGAACGCGACACCCGATCCAAATATACCGTGTCGGAATGTGACACCCGATCCAAATATAATTAATTTATCATTCCTTATGATTATATTCTACTTCATTAACAATATTTTATCAAGCCTTCTTTATTCAAGGCACCATTTTTGATAGGGCAAGTTCAAGATTATGGATTTTGTGGCCTCGGGATTTTAGACCAATCACAATAACATGTCAACCATTCAGACCACAATAATTAAATGCGTAGTAAACTTCACACATATTACTCCATGAATATCAATCACTATTAAGAGTCTATCTATGATGTAGAATAAAAACCATAACCTACCTCAACCGAAGAACCGAAGTCAAGCAAGCTAATTCACCGGTGATTTCCCTTTCTTCAATCCCTCACGTTTCCAATCTATCAAATATACCATATTCATAAGCAAACGAACCCGTAGACACCAGTATTATATATGTTTAACCTAGACCCAACAACTCACCCCAACTCTATAATCAATTCTTAAATTTTGATACCAACTAATATCTCAAGTCTAGGGTTAGGTCTTAATTCTTCCAAATAACATAACTTTAATGATATTCATATAATATAATATAATATAATATAATATAATATAATATAATATAATATAATATAATATAATATAATATAATATAATATAATATAATATAATATAATATAATATAATATAATATAATATAATATAATATAATATAATATAATATAATATAATATACCTAACATTTAATTACCTATCTCAATATATCAAAACTTGAATTATAATGTGATAATTAAATGAAAACCTGTAAAATTATCGAAGACTGATAAGAAAATACGAATAATATACTTCAACTATGGCAACTACCACAATGCAGAGACTACGAATTATACCATCAACCCACTTTCACAATTTTCCAATGTTTGGCAATCATTACAAAGTTATTATATAAGTCATTTTCTTATTTCAATTCCTTTCAATTCTTAATTTGATGGTATAATATTCCAACACAGATGGAGTTAAATAAAGATTTTCACTTTATCATGGGCATCATTATCCCCTTGTTCCTCGTGCCTGCCTGTTCTCTAAATTTTCAACCCATATTAATTCACTCATCCATCTCTCTTCTATTTTTATCAAATAGTGATTGCCATCTATCCTAGTAATAATTAACTATAGGCATAAACAGTGCACAAAATAAAGAATTTCTCACATGAATGCTGCCGTCGTCGTTGATCTATCCGTCTTAGGGTAGCAGTAATTTATGGTATGACAAAAAGAAATACTAATCCCTATTAACTTTTAAATTAATAAATATGGATAAGTGGTATAAGGTATTAATTAAATTACCACTTTAACCCATTAATTTAATTAGTTATTTAAATTCGTCCCTCAATTAAATAACAATAGTTATGGAAAAGTCTAAAATATCAAATTAAAAATTTACGAGATGCGTCTTTTATGAAATAAAAGGTCCTAGTACTCAAAACGACCTAATGGGTCGTTACAATAGATACCAATTTACCCACCGTTCGTCCCCGAATGGTCAAAAGAAGGGCGAGGGTAGAAAAGGGTACCTGACTCGACGAACAAATGTGGATATGTTTCACGCATATCAGCCTTAATCTTCCAAGTGGACTCCTCAACCGGACGATTCTTCCATTGAACCTTCACAGGCGCAATCTCTCTTGACCTCAATTTGCGGACCTCCCTATCAAGAATAGCTACAGGCTTCTCCTCATAAGACAAATTCTCATCAAGCAAGACTGAATCCCAGCGAATAATATAGTTACCATTACCATGATATTTCTTTAACATAGACACATGAAACACTGGGTAAACTCCAGACAAACCTGGAGGTAAAGCCAATTCATAATCCACCTCTCCAACACGCTTAAGAACTTCAAACGGCCCAATATACCTCAGACTGAGCTTACCTCGCTTACCGAATCTCACCACACCCTTCATGGGTGAAACCTTCAACAATACTTGTTCTCCCTCCATAAACTCCAGGTCCCTGACTTTTCGGTCTGCATACTCCTTCTGCCTGCTTTGAGCTGCTAGAAGCTTCTCCTGAATGATTTTCACCTTCTCTAACGATTCCCTCAAAAGATCAGTTCCCCAAGGTCTCACCTCAAATGCATCAAACCAACCAATAGGAGACCTACATCTCCTCCCATACAATGCCTCAAACGGAGCCATATCAATACTCGAGTGATAGCTATTATTATACGAGAACTCTGCCAGGGGTAGGAACTGATCCCAATGACCACCAAAATCTATCACGCACGCACAAAGCATATCCTCCAGCACTTGAATTGTCCTCTCAGACTGCCCATCAGTCTGAGGGTGAAATGCAGTACTAAGATCCAATCTAGTACCTAACTCAGCATGCAAGGTCCTCCAAAAGTTAGAAGTAAATTGTGTACCTCTATCTGATATGATAGAAACTGGAACTCCCTGTAATCGAACAACCTCGCGGATATAGAGTTTGGCTAACTTCTCTGCATCATATGTCACCTTGACTGGAATGAAGTGAGCAGACTTAGTTAACCTATCAACAATCACCCATATAGAATCAAACTTACCCAATGTCTTTGGAAGTCCAACCACAAAATCCATTGCAATCCTTTCCCACTTCCATTCAGGAATGGGCATTCTTTGAAGTGTCCCTCCAGGCTTTTGGTGTTCATATTTTACCTGCTGACAATTTGGACAATGGGCAACAAAATCAGCAATGTCACGCTTCATTCTGCTCCACCAATAATGCTGTCTCAGATCGCGATACATCTTGGTTGCACCAGGATGTATAGAGTACCTCGAACTATGAGCCTCTGCAAGAATAGTCTGAATTAAATTATCAATACGAGGCATACATACCCGGCCCTTAATCCTCAAGACGCCTTCCTCATCGATCGCGGCTTCCTTGGCCTCTCCCTGCAAGACCATATCACGAATTCGACTCAGCTTCTCATCCTCAAATTGCTTTTCTTTAATCTTGTCAAGGAAAGAAGATCTTGCCTCCACACAGGCCAAAAATCCTCCCTTCTTAGTTACTTCCAGCCTTATAAAGTCATTAGCTATAGTTTGAACCTCTCTAGCCAATGGACGTCTGGAAACCTGCAAATGAGCTAAACTCCCCATGCTCCCTGCTTTTCTGCTCAAGGCATCATCCACTACATTAGCTTTTTCTGGATGATAAAGAATAGTGATATCATAGTCCTTTAGCAATTCCATCCACCTTCTCTGCCTCAAGTTCAAGTCTTTCTGAGTGAATACATGTTGTAAACTGCGATGATCTGTATACACTTCACATTTTACCCCATATAGATAATGTATCCACTGCTTCAATGCAAATACAACTGCAGCCAACTCTAAATCGTGAGTGGGGTAATTACGTTCATGCACCTTCAATTGCCTTGAAGCATAGGCAATTACTTTCTTCTCTTGCATTAGCACTGCACCTAAACCAGAATATGATGCATCACAATAAACAATGAAATTCTTACCTTCTACTGGCAGGGCAAGAATCGATGCAGTAGTCAACAAGGTCTTGAGTTTCAGAAAACTCTCTTCACACTCATCCGACCACATAAATTGAACTTTCTGCTGGGTCAGATTAGTCAGCTGGGAAGCAATAGAAGCAAATCCCTTGACGAACCGGCGGTAGTAGCTAGCCAAACTAATAAAGCTCCTTACCTCTGAGACATTAGTGGGCCTTGCCCTACTCTTCACTGCTTCAATCTTCTGGGAATCCACCATCACTCCATCTTTAGAAACCACGTGCCCTAAGAAAGACACTGAATCAAGCCAGAACTCACACTTGGAGAATTTGGCATATAACCTTTTCTCCCTTAACAATCCCAGAACAGTTCTTAGATGCTCTTCATGTTCTTTTTGGCTCTTTGAGTAGATCAATATATCATCAATAAAAACAATAACAAAGAGGTCCAAATATGGCTTAAAGATTCCATTCATCAGACTCATGAAAGCAGCAGGCACATTTGTAAGCCCAAAAGACATTACCAAGAATTCATAGTGACCATACCTGGTTCGAAAAGCAGTCTTCGGTACATCTGCTGCCCGTATTTTCAGCTGATGGTAACCAGACCTCAAATCAATTTTTGAGAAAACACAAGCACCCTCCAACTGATCGAATAAGTCATTAATGTGAGGAAGAGGATACCTATTTTTAATAGTCACTTTGTTCAGATGCCTGTAGTCTATGCACATACGAAGGCTACCATCCTTCTTCTTCACAAATAAAACTGGAGCACCCCAAGGAGAGGCACTCGGTATAATAAATCCTTTACCCAATAACTCCTGAAGTTGGGACTTCAACTCCCTCAACTCAGCCGGGGCCATTCTATAAGGTGGAATGGAAATAGGGCGAGTGCCGGGCTCCAGGTCGATACAAAAATCTATATCCCTATCAGGTGGCATACCAGGTAAGTCTGTGGGGAAAACATCCATAAACTCACGTACTATCAAAATAGACTCAATAGATGGCACTTCAGAACTATCATCCCTGAGATGTGCTAGAAAGGCTAAACAACCCTTACTCACCAACCTTTTAACATGAAGAAAAGAGATAACCCTCCCACACCAACTGATCCACCCCAGGCTTGGATAATGTCACAGTCTTAGCATTGCAGTCTAAGATAGCAAAATTTGGAGAGAGCCAAGTCATACCCAAGATTACATCAAAGTCAACCATCTCCAGAATAATCAAATCTACATAAGTTCTGCTCCCCACAAAAGTCACAAGACAAGACCTATACACTTTCTCAACTAGCACAGACTCACCAACAGGTGTAGAAACACAAATAGGCATGTCAAGTAAGTCATAATGTAAATCAAGTCCATCAGCAAATACGGAAGATACATAAGAAAATGTGGATCCAGAATCAAACAATACGAAAGCCAAGCTATCGCAGACCAGAAGAGTACCTGTGATAACAGCATCGGATGCCTCTGCCTTTAACCTCCCGGGGAAAGCATAACAATGGGCTCTGTCACCTGTCTGACTATTTCCCTTGTCGGGCTATGCTCTAGTAGTTCCAACCTGCCCGCCACCCCGGCAGGACTGGCGACCACCACGATCTTGGCCACCATGTCCTCTAGAATGACGACCCCTACCATAGTCGTCGCCTCCACCTCTAACTGTTGGGACTCTATAACCCTGATCATGCCAAGCCTGACTTTGTCTTGGACAATATTTTCTGATATGTCCAGGCTCACCATATCCGTAACAAGTCTTAGGGTCAAGAGTGGGTCTTTGTGAAGACGAAGAAGACTGAAGATAACCCCCAAAATTAGAAAAAGGCTGACTAGTCCTTAACGAACCTCCATCTGAAACCTGCAATGAAGACTGAATAGGACGGGTCGAATAATCCCCAGAACTCTGTCCTCTGGAGTAAGAACCACTAAACTCACCTCCCTTATGGAACTTCTTGAACGTTGTCTCTTTGGTGAAGTTATTTAGCTTCACCCCCTCTACCTCTATCACAAAATCAACCACTTCCTGAAAGGATTTTGCTGAAGCAGCAACCTGTAAAGCTGGAATTCACAAATCTGACCTCAATCCCTTCACAAAGCGGCGAATTCGTTCCTCTGGACTGAAGCAAAGCTGAGTAGCATATCTAGCTAAGGCACGAAACTTGGCCTCATAAGCGGCAACAGACATCCTCCCCTGCTCTATATTCAGGAACTCATCTCTCCTCCTGTCTCTCAAGGTCCAGGGAATATACTTCTCCATAAAACAGTCAGAAAAGGTTGCCCAGGTCATAGGTAGTGCCTCTGCTGGTCGACACTCCACGTGAGACCGCCACCACATTTTGGCGTCTCCTTGAAATTGGTATGTCACAAACTCAACACCAAATCGCTCTACTATATCCATTTTATGAAGCAACTCATGACAATCAACAAGGAAATCATAGGCATCCTCCGATTCAGTACCCCTGAATACTGGGGGTTTCAACTTCAAGAACTTAACAAAGAGATCATGCTGGTCACTTGTCATTACCGGCCCTGTAGTCAATTGAGGAAACATGCTTGTCCCCAAGGATGCAGTCATGCGGGGAGCCATAACAGCTGCATGTTGAACTCCTGGAATATGAGGTGCTGGGGGAGCTTGTCCCTAATCGGATAACCCACTAAGATAGGAGAGAACCTGGTGGATCATCTCTGGAGTAGGCTGGGGTGGTGCTTCCCTCTCATGAACCTGCTCCTCCTCCACCACAACATCATCTCTAACTACCTCATCAGCCAGTGGAGGGGTCGTTGCTCTTTCCCTGGCTGGCCCAGCTGTTTGGACCCTACCCCTGGTGGGCTTTCTTCCGCGACCTCTACCTCGGCCTTTCGTTGCTACTCTTTCTCTGCCTACAACCCCAATGGCTGGCTCAGGTGCTCTTGTTGCTCTAGTTCTAACCATCTGCGAAAGTAAAGTGAAGAAGGTCAGATACCAATTTGTATCACCTAGATACCAATTGGATTCAAGTAATATCACGAAAGAAAGAAGGAATGGAGTTTTCCTAAAGTCCTGTAGCCTCTCGAAGAAAAGTAAAGGCGTCCCCGTACCGTTCCGCAAGACTCTACTAGACCTGTCCTTGTGTGATGAGATCAATGAACCTAAAGCTCTGATATCAAGTTTGTCACGACCCAAAATGGGCCATGAGTGGCACCCACACTTAACCTCCTAGGTGGGAGAACCAATGATACAAAACTCAACTTACCTTAACGATTCAACTTATAAATCACGATAATACTGCGGAAGCTCAATCTTATTAAAGTCAAAAATAACAAAAGCCACTAAAATCTATTACTTGACGTTCCCTAAAATCTGAAAGTCATCACATGAAGGACATCTAAATTCTAAAACTAAGTCTGGAAATATCAAGCACCAAAATGAACAAATAACAAAATGTGTCCAAAAACTAAAGACACTATGCCATAACCGAGAAAATCCATCACGAGCTAGAAGGATAGCTCACCCTGAAATTCGATGATCTTGAGACTGACTGGAGCTGAGGTCGAGTCGAAGTCTGTGGAACACTCGCTGCACTCCACAAAATAAAACAAGAAAAGATACAAGTAGGGGTCAGTACAGGACAACATGTACTAAGTAGGTATCATCGTCCGACTCAAAATAGAAATTAATATACATAAAATAATAGTGGAAAATCAACAACAACACTTAACAGGTGGCAACCAATGAACAATTACATAACCAGTCAACAATATCAAGATCACACATGAGGACTCAAGCCTCCAAATCACACTCTTTTGAAATATGAGTTTTTGGAGAATGGGTAGCATTAAGTAATTTTAATTTATTTCCCTTTAATATTACCGTGCCGGAATGTGACACCCGATCCAAATATACCGTGTCGGAACGTGACACACGATCCAAATATAATTAATTTATCATTCCTTATGATTATATTCCACTTCATTAACAATATTTCATCAAGCCTTCTTTATTCAAGGCACCATTTTTGATAGGGCAAGTTCAAGATTATGGATTTCGTGGCCTCGGGATTTTAGACCAATCACAATAACATGTCAATTATTCAGACCACAATAATTAAATGCGTAGTAAACTTCACACATGTTACTCCATGAATATCAATCACTATTAAGAGTCTATCTATGATGTAGAATAAAAACCATAACCTACCTCAACCGAAGAACCGAAGTCAAGCAAGCTAATTCACCGGTGATTTCCCTTTCTTCAATCCCTCACGTTTCCAATCTATCAAATATACCATATTCGTAAGCAAACGAACCCGTAGACACCAGTATTATATATGTTTAACCTAGACCCAACAACTCACCCCAACTCTATAATCAATTCTTAAATTTTGATACCAACTAATATCTCAAGTCTAGAGTTAGGTCTTAATTCTTCCAAATAACATAACTTTAATGATATTCATATAATATAATATAATATAATATAATATAATATAATATAATATAATATAATATAATATAATATAATATAATATAATATAATATAATATAATATAATATAATATAATATAATATATCTAACATTTAATTACCTATCTCAATATATCAAAACTTGAATTATAATGTGATAATTAAATGAAAACCTATAAAATTATCGAAGACTGATAAGAAAATACGAATAATATACTTCAACTATGGCAACTACCACAATGCAGAGACTACGAATTATACCATCAACCCACTTTCACAATTTTCCAATGTTTGGCAATCATTACAAAGTTATTATATAAGTCATTTTCTTATTTCAATTCCTTTCAATTCTTAATTTGATGGTATAATATTCCAACACAGATGGAGTTAAATAAAGATTTTCACTTTATCATGGGCATCATTATCCCCTTGTTCCTCGTGCCTGCCAGTTCTCTAAATTTTCAACCCATATTAATTCACTCATCCATCTCTCTTCTATTTTTACCAAATAGTGATTGCCATCTATCCTAGTAATAATTAACTATAGGCATAAACAGTGCACAAAATAAAGAATTTCTCACCTGAATGCCGTCGTCGTCGTTGATCTATCCGTCTTAGAGTAGCAGTAATTTATGGTATGACAAAAAGAAATACTAATCCCTATTAACTTTTAATTTAATAAATATGGATAAATGGTATAAGGTATTAATTAAATTACCACTTTAACCCATTAATTTAATTAGTTATTTAAATTCGTCCCTCAATTAAATAACAATAGTTATGGAAAAGTCCAAAATATCCAATTAAAAATTTATGAGATGCGTCTTTTATGAAATAAAAGGTCCTAGTACTCAAAACGACCTAATGGGTCGTTACATAGTATAACTATAACTTATTGATCAAGTGATATGTTGTTTGATTATATGAATATTTGAACATCAACTTATTGACTTGACAATAATTCAACATCAAATGAGTCATTTGATGGATTTTAAAGTAAACAATCCATAGTTGTTTAAGCAGCCACTAGTTGTTTATTGTAAACAATCCATAGTTGTTTAAGCAGCCACTAGTTGTTTACCTACTTTTTATGAGATATGAAGTTATTGTATAAGCAATCAGGAGTTGTTTGAACAACTTCTTGTTGTTTATTCTAAGCAACAATTATTTGTTTAAGCAATCACTACTTGTTTAACAATATTTTTATGAGCAATAATTTTCCAGTATAAATAATTAGATATTTTATGAAATAACTAGTGTTTGTTTAAGCAACCACTAGTTGTTTACCTACTTTTTAAGGAAAAAATTTTAAACTGTTAACAAGCCTACTTTTTATGAATAGCATAAACAATTACTGTTAATGTTTAAGCAACCACTGAAGCTGTTAAACAACATCATGTTGTTTTAGTAAACAACCATCTATAAACATCATAAACAACTATTGTGAATGTTTAAGCAACCATATATCAACATCACAAAAAGACTCATAGCATCTTCTACAAATTATCCATAAATAGTTATCATATTTCCACATCAAGAAATAGTCTAACAAAAAGATCCACCACAAATTTATCAACAAAAATTATCCCAACAAACACATTCCTAGTTTATGGTTCCACTCTTTCCTTGCTCTTATCAATGTCAAGAGGCTTGTAAATATCAGGTAGTAGATTTATCACACTTATCCTTTTATTCATTTTACGTGCACCAGCTGTAAATGGAGTTCTTATGTATTTGGAATTTCTTAACATCCTCCTAGGCTCGAGTTTTTTATTCAAAGTGGATAATTCTTCTACAAGTTGTTTGACAGACTTCCCCATTTCTTTGAACTCCTCCTCCATTTTAGAAATTTCCAGTTCCAATTGTCTTTGTTTCTCCGCACAAGTGAGACATTCACAGGAGCACTTTGCATTTGAAGGACAAACACCAAAAGATCCTGCACCAACTTCTGCTTCACTATACTGACCACCAAAATCAAAGTTGGCTGGACTATCAATAAATTTGTCACCAGAATTCACTAAAGGACTCTGCGGGCTCCTTTCCTCTGCCCCACTCCTTATTGGGATCTTGTCCTCACCACCAACCTCCCTAGCTCCTACTTCACCCATTGTGATTGTTGTCACCCCAATCAATTCTGCTTTTAACATATCAATTTTTTCATCAGCTTCCTCACTGAAAAATGGCTCAAGGTCCTTCATGTATTTTTCCTTTTTTTCTACATTTGTAGGAAACAGGAAAGGATGCACTACCTGCATAGAAAGAACAAAAAATTCAATGTTATGATCTTCCTTTATAAACAACATCATGTATATTAAACAATTGAAAAAATTGTTTAGTTCAAACAACCTCAAGTTGTTTAATCAAGTCTCGGGTTGTTTAATCAAGTCCCAGGTTATTTAACAGGTTTTAGAGACTTACGTTTTCTTCAGTGGTACCGAATGGATCCATAGATTTTTTAGGCCTCCATACGACATCCACCTTAGCATACGTGGCAATGTTCTCTCAGGGGGAACATTCTTAGCATTTCGTTGAAGTTTTGGAATAGCTTCAAAAGTCCAAGCCTAAATTACGTAACAATAAATTATAATCAATATAAATATTAAAAGAAAATAATATTAAAAAAAATATTTACTTACCAGGAATGCCCAAGGGAAGCCGTAGAGGTTGTATTCAAATTTTATTGGTTTTGCAAGATACTCAACAGTCAAAAGATAGCTTTTGGTACCCCATGGATATTCGTTGAAGACCGAGGGCTTGCAAGCTAGCTTGGTCATGTCGGCATCAACACTTGATGATATATCTCTTGCACATAAAATGTAGTAATAGAACCAAATCAAGGCAAGTGAAAACTTATAATTTTTTGGTGTTTCGGGTGATTTGATCTTTTCAAGGAGGAGGTTAGCAGTAACAGTTTTTTCTTCCTTGGAAACAAATTCCCATAATAGTTCACCCTTCTTTACCCGACTAGCCAATGCCTTTTCAGAAGGAAAAGGGTGACATCGTAGTCCCGTCATCAAGGCATATTCTCTTAATTCAAAACACACATGCATATTTTCATATTCAAACCATAGCTCTAACTTTTTCTGACAAATGATGCGTCGGAGTAGAAGATCATGAACTATCATCGACCCAAAATTTATCTGCTGCATCGGAATATCTATAAAATGCCCAAAACAACCTTTTTTAAACACCTCTAAAATATCTTGTTCAACCAGAAGTCCTCTAAATTCAAGAAATGCTTTTCCTCCTAGAGGTGACTTTACAAAAATCTTTCCCGAAATATCACCGTGCGTGGAATAATGTGTCTTGAAGCTATATTTTGTAAGATCAATGAACTTGATGCATTTAGGAATCTCAGTATCAGAGTCATCAGCAAACTGTACATGATTATAAAATTAATTAATTAAAAGAAAGTATAAAAAATCCACAAACATATATTGTTTGAACTGGTGGTAGTTTAAACAACTAGTTGATGCTTAAATAACAATTGTTTGTTTGAAACATGGTCAATTGAAACATGTAGTGTATTGAATGCTTTTTATTGAATGTTGTTTAATTTGATAATGGCATTTTCACTACAAAAAACTGTGATTATCCTATTCTCATGTAGTGTATAATTGTATAACTCTTGTTTTGAACAGATTAAGAAGGAATTATTATGCGGATTTACACTGAAAACTGAATGTGCTCATTGAAATTCTAGTTGTTCATTGTTACAGAAGATCTAGTTATCTAATGCTGATTTTTTTACACTCCATTTTGTCCTAAAGAATAATGGCTTTTTAACTACAAAAAACTGTGGTTATCCTGCTTTCAGGTAGTGTACAAATGTATAAATTTTATTTCAAAAGGATTAAGAGTCCAGTATGTAGATTCACGCTGAAAATTAATATGCTGATTGAATTTTCCATTCTTTTCGAGTAACATTTTACTGCTACCATTGATGGATGGACATGATTAAAACTCTAGTAAGTTCAGCCTCGGAAAATTGGTGAAAAGAATGTGAATTGCATTTGGATTAGGGGTGGGGGTCTCAGTACCATGCTAAAATACCTACTCTTTGTTTTCACTAATAACAATTTAAAAAAACACTCACATTTGATTTTGAAGGGGTAGCATTCTCATCATGTAATACTTTTTTTCTTTGTTCGAAAACTACATGATTTGTTTCTTCTTTCCTTTCTTCTCCGCTTTCATTTTCTTCTTGTTGATCCGTTGATTTCTCATCTTCTGCATTTTCTTCTCCACTTTTATTTTGTCCTTCCTGATGCGTTGATTCCTCATCTTCTACGCTTTCTTTTCCACTTTCATTTTTATCTTCCTGACCTATTGATTCCTCATCTTCTACACTTTCATCTTCTCTAACTAAACCACGAGCTGATGAGGTCAATTCTTCTGTTTCTTGAGCTTGTGGAAACTTATCCGCTTCTCCAGCAGAAGCGGACTCCTCTTCCGTTGAGCTAGCCATTTTATCTACATACATAAATTATCATAAAATAGACCAAATAAATAAACTTCTCGAAGTTATAAAATAAACACAAGTTGTTTAAACAACCATCGATTGTTTACACATAGAAGAAATTCTAAAACAATAGCAGCCACAAAATTAATTCCATATACAACTATGACATCACATAATACATTATTTCACTGATTCAAAAGGAGGAAAACATGAAGAGGAAAAAAAATGAGATTACCTTAAAATTAAAATTGTCTTCAAGGTGAATTTGAAGACTGACAAAATAATGTTGATCTACCTTTGATTTTTGAATAAAGGAGAAAGAATTGGGAAAAGAAAAGAGAAGAGAGGAGAACAAAGAAATTCGAATAAAGGAGAAAGAATTGGAAAAAAGAAAAGAGAAGAGAAGAGAAGAAGAGGAGGAAACAGAACAGATCATTTACAAAACATGAAGGAAATGAATATATTTAGAATTTTTATTATAAATTTTGATATTTTAATTTTTTACCCTAAATTTATAAATATTTTAAATCAACCCCAATTCTTAATAATTAACCCCTAATTAAATATTTATAACAAAAAAAAATAATATAAATCCCTTATCCTTTATTCAACTCTCAAACATCCATTTAGCTAATTTTCCCTAAAGTGTTGCTGTGTTTCCATATGACACCCAATTTTGTAGGGTTAAGGGGGAAAAGTTGGGATTTTGAAATTTAAACGTATTATTTTGAACTGCTTAAACAAACACATATTTTGTTTATTACTGTATTTTCCAGATCGCACCTCTCCTAGCCGCTCAATACTATAGAGGATTAAGCAGCCCAGCCCCCTTTCTTAAAATTAGGGATTTTTGGCTAATTTCTTTTGTTCACAAATCTCTTAAGTAGTTGTTCTTCTCTAAGAAATGGGTCAGATCCAGTACTCTGATAAGTACTTCGATGACACCTACGAGTATAGGTACTATACTATATCTTTTTCTTTTTGTCTTTGTATTTTTACTCCCTATGTTTTTTTTTCTTATCCTCCTTTTGTTGAGTTTTTTTATTTCAGGCATGTAGTTCTTCCTCCTGAAGTAGCCAAGTTGCTACCAAAGAACCGTCTTCTGTCTGAAGTGAGTGTTTACATTTTTGCTTTCAATTTTATGAGTATTATTCATGATATTGATAGAAAAGTATGCGAGATTCTTTAATTTTTCAAGTGCTACATAAATCATTTTGGTCAAGAATTTCTATTTAACAAGAGCAGGACACAACGGAAGTAAAATTAGCCTAGGTGAAGCCAATCAATTGGGATTATTAGTAGTGTTAGGTCCAGGTATTGTTAACAATCTTTCTTATTTAAATTACATGTTTCTATCATTAGTGTAGTCATGAGTGTGATAATAGAAGTTCTCTAGTTTGTTTAAAACACAAGTTATTTAGTAGTGAAATAAAATTTCAAATTGAACATAATAGAGGATTCACACATAGCAAACTGCTGAATAATTTGGCATTAATGTACAGTTTTTATTGGGTTGCTGTTGTAAGGAGTATTTTAAGTTTTAATTAATGTTTTTCTAGAAGAAATCTATAATTTGTTTAGGATTTTATTTGTGTACAAATAACATATCTAGTGTAATTCCACAAGTGGGGGTGTCTTGGGAGGGTGGGATGTACGTAGTCTTACCTCCTACCTTGTGAATGTAGAGATATTGTTTTCGATAAACCTCGGCTCAAATAAAACATATCAAAAAGGTATGAAAAGGGAATAATTTTGTTTAGGATTTTATTTGTATGCTAACATTTTATATTATTCATGAGCTTATATGATTGAACTGTTAGAATGAGTGGCGTGCAATTGGAGTTCAACAGAGCCGAGGATGGGTTCACTATGCTGTTCATCGACCAGAGCCACACATCATGCTCTTCAGGAGGCCACTCAATTATCAACAGCAACAAGAGAACCAAGTTCAGCAAGCCATGCTTGCCAAGTGAAGATTCACGCTACTTGTTTCTTTTCAACGTATCTTATATAAATGTCTACCTAAATATCTGCTTCTGATATGCTAAACACGGTAATGCTTTGCTCTTTATTAGTTAGGTCTTTGAAGCTCTTGTTCTAATTGAGCAGTTTTATGTTGCTGTCACTTGGATGTCTAGTTAATGTCTGGAGCAAGACGTGTTGTTCTTTTGCAGTTTGTTATATTGGCATATTTTCATATTCTAAGTCTGTCTGCTCAAGAAAAACAATGTCTTTTTTATCTTGTTGTGATGCTTGTATATTATAAAGTAGCACAGAGATCACTACCACTTGTTGGCGTCTTGTGCTTAGTCCTATTTTCTTTGCAAAATGGTATTCTTGTGTTTTAATTGAAATGTGTGTTTTTTGTGGGATTCATGTTGTGAAGAGATTATAGGGAAACTATGGTTGCTTTCTTTTGTTATCCTCCTGGGAACAAGGTTGGGGATCAGGAAGTTCATTAGGTTGGGAGGGGAATGCTTAGATCTTACTGTTTTGTGTCTTTAAGACCAGTTAGTGCCTTGAGGAAGTTCAAGGCAAAGGGATTTAGGTAATGAGTTTTGACACAAAGGATTTTGAGATGTTCGGGGAAAACAAAAACCTTGTTTGTTTCAGCCTTCTTTTTTTGGTCAACATAATAAGGATAACATAGAATTTTTCGTTTAATTATAAGCTACTATTCTTCCATATAATAGTGACTTGGAAGTAATTGAATCTCATATTTTTGATAGACCTGATTGCTGCTTTGGCTAAATACCCCATAGTATGCTGCAATGTCTGTATAACATCTCATAAGCTGACTGAGACTCTCATTGATTTTATTCTGTGCATTTTCAACATGGTGCAATATCCCCAGAGTTCCTTACCAGTAACCATCACCAAGCCCCTTCCCCGTGTCTTGATTGTGCCAAATGGTATCCATAGTTATGCCAACAGCATTTATCGGTAGCTGGATGATGTCTCTTCAATAAGCTTAAATAATCCTGCTGTCTTATATTGAAAAAACAATATTTATGAATTGCACTTAAAACTGTTAGATGTTGTTTAGCGGTACGAGTGACGTGTAATATGTTGATTAGACGTAGGTTATGAGTTTGAACTTTGTTGCAGACAAAAGCTTGGTTTATAAGTGGAGAGTAGTTGGGCAAATTCACTATTCACTGAGTTTTGATATTGTGTGTTAGCTGGCCTTGAGGGTTTTCTCAGTTAGGAAAAAAAACATCAATCACTTGTTTCATTGCTTCTCCTGGATAAGGATAATACCCAATACCTCTTTACGAAAAGATACTTTCTTGGGGGGTGGGGGTGGGAATCTGTACAAGAAGATATTCTTTTGAAGTTAAAGAAAAAGGTTGTTGTACATGGCACCTAAGGGTGTGGACTAATAGTCAATAATGTGGTTGAGAGCTCTAAGATCTTAGGTTCAAAATCTCAATCTAGATAAAAAAACACTAGGTGATTCTTCATTTATTAGCCTTGGTGGACAAAATTACTTGGTATTAAGTGGGAGGTGACAGGTATCCCGCGGATTAGTTGAGATGCGCGAAATCTGGCCCAGACACCACGGTCATTAAAAGAAAAAAAGATAGGTTGTTGATAGAGTTCTTTTAACTTGATGGTGAGTGGGGTTGGGGGAGGAAGATTTACCTCCTTTATGGGTATTAAAATAAAATTTTTATTTATAAATATCTTAATTCTTACCTCCTCTAAGTTGATTTGTGTGACTTGCAATTTTTTGAGATTTAAATTATGTAAATTTTTTTCCTTCTGTATCAAATTCTACTAGGTGGGGAGCCTAGTAGCTAATTTTATTTATTTATTGAAAGTGAAACCTGAAATGATAAAGCACAAACAAGGAGGGTTAGGACTTACTTTACTAAGAGCCTGTTTGGATGAGCTTAAAAAAAGTAACTTTTATGTATGAAGTGCTTTTAGAACTTTTAAGTGCTGAAAGTTATTTTTATAAATAAGCAGTTGAGTGTTTGGATAAAAATGCGTATGTTGAAAATAAGTGTTTGAATTTTAGGATTAAAAGAATAAAAAGGGTAGTTTGGGAATTTAGTTAAAATATAAGGGATATAAAAGTTATCTCTATGGTCAAACAAAATGGCTTTAAGCACTTAGAAAAAAAGAATTAGAAATCCTAACTTTTCATTTTTGACTGACTTTAAGAACTTTATGGCTTAAAGTTAGCATTAGACAAACACGTCCAAAAGCTAAAAAGTGACTTATAAGTTGGTTTGACCAACTTAAAGCCCATCCAAACGGGCTCTAATTCTATTGAGGCTTAAAAAAGTCTCAATTACTAGTAAGAATGAAAAAAAAAAGAATAAAGAACTAAATTTTCAATGATTGTCTCGGATAGAAGTGACCATATATTGAGTTGGTTGGGATATTTCAAAATACCAAACCAAACCAATTTTTAAATTTATAAATTAAATTAAACCAATAAAAATCAGGTTTTTCAACCTCGGGTTTTCCCGATTTTTTCCTATAAAGACTTTATACAAAACATATAACTTGTGTTTCAAATATTTCTTTAGTTCTAATATGATACAACTATTGAAGGTGATTTTAAAGAAAATAACTGAAAATTGTGAGATGAGCAATGCCATTAAAATATTCAACAAAGAAGTAAATGAAAGTGCAATAAATAAATACTGTTACTAACATTTGAGTTACTAACTAATTTTTACATTTTAAAATTAGAACTAAACTTGTAATCTACTTTGAAGTTTAATACAGAAGTTTAAAATTTGTTATTCCGTCTTTTTCTCAAAGCAATTACTTATGAATCTAACAGATTGTTAAAGGAATAATAGTGCATGCAGACACAAAAACCATTATTCTGAGACTGTTTGCACAAACTTTTTGCGTTTAGGTTGGCTCCATATAGCAACATATAGCAGATAATCCTATCTACTAGGCTAGGACATATGAGAAAAATCATCTAGTATTTTTGTCTCCATTGAAGCAGCAGACAAGTATTTTATGCCCAATAGATCACCAACTCTGCTGATAACCTGGCCAAAGCAACAACTTCTCAGTAACTAGTCAACATCTACATGGCTTATTTTTTCTCACAAGATATACTACATTGCCTAATCAGATGATACTCGCACAAGAATAAATAATTGAGACACTTATATACATTCGTCCATGTTATCATTATTGCAAAAGAGTTCGCAATACACAAACATAATATAAAGCAATGCATCTCAGTGTTACAGTTTTTTTTTTGGTCACGGAGATGAGGGCCTATAGTTTGTAATTATTCACAATGTAGTTTCTCAAAACCCCATCCCCATCCCCACCCCCAGGATGAATTTGGGAAAGGTGACAAATATATCAAAGTCTAGCAGCTAAGTTTACGGGCATATAAGTGAAATATATTCAATTCCAAATACCATTTTCAATTATTTTTTTCTAAATTTCATAATTTTTATGTGCAGACGCACACTACCTTAGCGTTGGTGACAAGACGCTTCTACACAAGATGACAAGAATGTACGAGTGAAATACCTTTCTTCAGAGAAACTGAAAAGTGACCAACTCATCTTATTATTGGTGTGCAAAAGTTCAAGTGAGTCTAGAGGCAGATCTAACCAGGTTTTGTGGGGTTTAATTGCACCCATTGCTTCCAACATCCAACATATACACTTTATAGGATCGCAACTATTATGAAACACTAACGTTAAATTTCAAATCCACTTATGAATTCAACCCATATCGCTAACATCCTGAATTCTCTCAGAATCAGAACTTTCAATTAAGTACGACATTCAGTAAGAAGTAAGTCAAGTTCCATTAACTCCTCTTAACTTGTTCTTAGACGATGCATTGAGTTGAGAGTCGAAGAATAAACGGAATAGAAAACACTTCTAACTGAAGATTCAAGTGAAAGCCATGTGGATAAATTTGAAGTCCATTACGAGGGTAGAGCACACAAGAGAACAATTATGAATTGAAATGGGAAAGAAATTCAAGAGCAAACTCTAACCTCCAATGCTTTGATGAGATCTTCCTTTGAGTGGGCAGCAGAAATACATATGCGTGCTCTAGCCAAAAGTAAAGGGGTGGCTGGAAAAGCAACTACCACAACGGCTACCTAAAGTAACAGACCACGCGGTGAGTGTTAAGACATTGATACAAGTGAGGGAAAAAAACAGGAGAATAGACATTCTTTTGACAAAGAATTAGCTAGATAGATAAGGATAACGTTGAATTAACAAGAGAAGAAAGTGTACATTCTGTTTGAGACAGTCTCGTGAAAAAGCAGGTAATTTTGCAATATTATAGAGCGTTATGGGTATCACAGGTGAATCATAGTCTCCCAGAACATCAAAGCCCATCTTCTGCAGTTCAGAGCGGAAGAAGTTGCTATTTTCACGTAGGCGTGCTATTTTTTGAGCTCCTATAACAATGAAGTTGCTCTAATGATCAATACAATATTGTTTTACCAGCGGTCAGAATCTGAACACAAACTTAAGAAAGAATTTTTGACCTCTTTTGGAACCATCTTCACCAAGCAAAACCTTAATAGCAGAAATGATTTGTTGAGCAGCTGGAGGTGATATGGAAATTGCATATAGGTGCGCTGGACAAGTGTACTTCAAATATTCAATAAGTTCCTGAAATTGTTGTCTTAATGTTAGAACCGTATATTACAAATTACACTATCAAATATTCAATATGCACTCTCTATGCCAAGTGGTCAAAAAAGGAGGTGATAATATCATTTTGAAGTTGTTTAGGGGTAATAGGACCTATGCAAAGTTAGAGTGTCTTCTTGAAAATGAGGTACAATTTTTTTTTTTTGGGGGGGGGGGGGGTGAGGTTTACATATTATCTCTATTGCATAAGTACTCCTTTGAACTATGATCGAAATTTCAGCGACACACCTAACTTAATTAGGGTCCTATTATCTCCCTAACTCATTTTTATTGCATTTTCGTGCACTTTTGGTGCTAACGTGGCACCTGCAATCAAGCAAGTTGAATGTGTTTGTACACACACGCCTGTCACGTCAATCATATATATATATATATATATATATATATATATATATATATATATATATATATTTAAAGTCTTTAGTTCTTTTCAAATCTTCTTATTTTCTTTATTTTGTATTTAAATTAAGTTAATAGACCTAATCTTTTTAACAAAAATTTTCCTTGTATTTAAGCTTTTGATTTTTTTTTTACCTTCATTCATTGTCTTTTCTCTTTTATTTTTCTATTGATTTTATTTACTCTTTTTATTTTCCTTGTCTTTCATTTTGATTTGATTTCAAATTTAATTCCAAATACTTTGTATTTAAAATAAGTTTAATTTGAATCGATATAAAAATAAGTGAAAAAATTCAAATATAAAATATAAAATTAAAACTTTAAAATTAAAGGACACTCTTTAATTTTTCTTTTAAAAAATCCACATAAATTTTTAAAAATAATTAAAAATGAAAAGATAAGAAATTAATGAAAGAAGAAAATAAAAAGTTTAAAGTGAGGAAGAAATTAAAATAAATATTTTACATATAAAAAAATGAAAATAATTAAATATATATGTTTTAATATCAATGTACAAACTAATTATAAAGTTACCAACTAAAAAAAGGACATGTGTCCAATTTTTTCACTCATCACTTGCCTTCAAGAAGTGTGCACATTCTTTGTGCCACGTCATCTTTAGGGTATATTTATTCCATTTTAAAATAGTTTAAGGAGATAATAAAATCTTGATCAAGCTAAGATGTGTCATCGAAATTTCGATCATAATTAGATAGTACTTATGCATTATCCCTTAACTATTTGGTGACAAAGAAGCATCCAACTAATGATAAAGCTAGGTCAGTAGCATTCCCATAAGAATGATCAAGAAAACCTACCTTGGATCCTGCAATATAACCCCCACAGGATCCAAATGACTTTGTGAAAGTTCCCATCATAACATCCACATTTGAAGTATCAATTCCCAAGAGCTCACATACCCCCTTTCCTGTTTTACCAACTGCTCCAATGCTGTGAGCCTCGTCCACATAAACATATGCCTGCATCAAGAAGATCAGACATACGAAGACGCATGAGAAATACGGTAAACAAGTCCCAAAATGTATATAATTAAAATATAGTCTGTCCTTCGATAATGAAACAGAGTTTGTCCCATAAGTGAAGGATGATTAGCGTATTAAGAAGTTGAACTCGTTGTTCTTGTTCATAGAAAAATCATATAGTTATTAAGATGAAAACAGCTTCAACGAACTACCTCGTACTTCTTGCATATGGCAACAATCTCTGAAAGCTTGCAAAGTTCCCCTTCCATGCTATATATGCCTTCCACCACAACGATTATCTTAGTCCACCGTCTATGAATTAATTCTCTCTTAAAACACTCTCCAAGTGCGATGGTGCTAGAGAAAGAAGAAAATGACACATTATACCTCATTTTCCAAACATATTACTAATAAAACAAGGAGAAGGAACGCATTTTTAAAAACTTACTATTATGTTGAAAAACACGAATAGTGGCTCCAGATCCTCTAGCTCCATTGACAATAGAGCTATGGTTTAGAGAATCACTAATGATCAAACCTCCCTGCAATGACCATATTTTAAGCTAAAATAAAAATGAAAAGTTAAACACAACGATACAATAGTAACTCTATGTACCTCTCCTATCAAGACAGGAAGCACGGCTGAGTTTGTTACATAACCCATGCCAAAAACAATAGCAGCTTGCTTTCCAACAAATTTAGCCACATGCTCTTCTAATTCAATATGTATTGTTGTGGTTCCTGTTTTAGCAAATAATGACCTTTAAGAACAAGAAGGCTCCCTCTATTCTAGAAAGACGCACATGAGAAACTTGTCTACCTCCATCAACTCGGGTACTACAAGTGCTTGCGGAAAATATTTTCAAACACTCGATTGTCCGAGGTGAATAATATTCATCAAATGCAGCAAAACCAAGATAATTATATGATCCCAAGTTCAGGCATCTTGAAACGTTTTTCGTCCGCCTGCATAATTTGAGTTTCTTTTGATTGAGAAAAAAAATTAAAAGGATTTCAATAATGTTACTCCTAAATACATGTGTTTTATAAAAAAGAACAGAACACAGTACAGATAGTTGAAGTAAATAAAGAATTGAAACAAGTTTTCAATACTCACTTTTGTATCTTCTTGTTATCATCGGTCACACGCTTTACCACATCAAACCAAGCATCCGGAGAACTACATATTGGCCGTTCAAAACAATCCTACAATAGTACGCTAAAAATTAATTGACCAAAACTTGAAACTAATCATATTAATGCTCAGTGCAAGTGTTCTTATGTTTCTCATGGAAATAAATTCTTGTAGCAAGTGGTGCCATGGACTACCAGCAATATCTACTTGTTGTACGATCCAATTAGCATTTGTTACATAGGATAAAACCTCTCTTCTGTAGATTGTTATAAGTTAAGTATGTCCCCATGTTGCAACTCACTCAAACAAGGCTATCTAATTGTAATGACCCTGAAGGTCATTTTTGGAAATTTTCGTAAAAAGACTATTTTATCCTTCTCGATAGTTTTCTTGAATCATATTTGATTGATATCTGATGACAGTTCCATAGTTTTCTTGAAAAGTTGAGATTTTTGGTAAACTTTGAGTCTTAGAGGTTTAGAATGACTCAAAAGTGGTATTTGAGCTCATTCGGAGTTTCGAGTCTCAGAACAGAATTCCGTCGATTTCATCAATTCCAAAACATTGAAATTGGTCTAAGAGAGTTGACGGAATAACTTTTGGGGTCATATCGTGGATTTGAGGTGTTGAGTTGAAAATATTTGAGTTTTGGCCATAGGTTTGACTTTCGTCAAAATTTGTGGATCAGATGCTTGGAACTGAATTCTGATGACTCCATTAGATTTGGAGGGCAATTTTAGGCCTAGGAAGAGTTCCTGTGTATTTTTTGGAAGCCCTGAGGGCATTTTGGTCATTTGAGGCATAAAGTTGTTTTAGTTGCGACTTTTTGGTTTTCGGGTCAAGGAGGCCTAGAAATCAAATTTTGATGGTTCCGCTGAGTTTGAAACATCGAGTTTAGTAGGTTGGCATATATGGATTTTGTATACGGGGTTCCGATCGAATTTCGACGGTCAATTAGAGAATTCGAAACTTAGAGAATCTGCTGTGTATTTGCAATTTGGTGCAAGGATAATTGCCCTTCATGATCACGTAGGACTAGCCATGATCGCGAAGAACCAGGTGGGTAATTCATCGCGATCGCGAGGATCAATTAATGAGTTCACCCTCTGGCTCATCGCGATCGCAAGGAGCAAGCCATTGCGATCACGAAGAGTAAAACATGCCCGGACAATGTTCTTCCTAAAGAAAGAGAATTAGACCCTTATCCCCCATTTTTAGACTTTGGGAGCTTGGGGGCAAGCGATTCAAAGGGGTTTTGTGTGGAAATATATGGGTAAGTGATTTCAATCTATTTACTTTATTTCTGTTGATTACATAGCGATTTTCATCTTCAATATGTGGTTTTGAGCCCAAAAGTTTAGGGGTTTTCAAGAAAACATGATTTCAATGTTTTGATGATTGTGAGATCATTTCAAGTTCAAATCCACTTCTTTTTTCACTAGTAAATTCCAAATACCTTGAGGAGGTAGTTCATGTAAAAATTTCTAGAATTTTCTCCTCGTTTTCAGAATCAGATTTTTCGGGCATTTTGGGTCAGTTTTGGTCCCGATTTTTAAAGATATGATTTGGATATCGTTGGTTTCGTATTTTGATTGGGAACTTGAATTTGCATAGATTGTGGTGAATTAGAGTGCATTCAGAGGGAGAAAGATCATGAGAATTGATCGAGCACGTATTGGCTAAGACAAGTGGACTCTTAAAACTCGATGAATTTCTTAAAATTCTCGAATATCTCATTGTATATGTGTGTTGGATCGTACTAGGGATAAGGTTACATGTTTAATTGTGATATGAACTAACTTAAAATGAATTGACGGGGTTAATAAAAGATGATGTATGCTATTGTTGAGAGTTGACTTATACATGCCGTAATCTAAATATCTATGTGTATTTGGTGAAATACTTGATAGTCTAATTGTTATTGCGGTTTGTTTGAATAGATTATTACTCATTACTTGTGTGAGCATGATGTTTGCATTGGTTCTGAAATACTATGATGAGAGGTATATAATTGTGAGACCGAGGTTATTTCCGGTCAGAGATATGATATTCCCGAGGTAATTTTTGATGAGAGATTGATAGTCCAAGGTCATTTCCGGTGGGATAATATTGCCGAGGTCATTTTCTGTGGGGTTGCATGGCCGAGGTTATTTTTGGCGAGGTTGTGGGACCAAGGTCATTTTTGGTAAGAGATTATGAGACCGAGGTCATTTCCAGCCAAAGTTTATTATGCCGAGGTCTTTGCCGGTAATTACACACATGCATAATCATTTGAGTGTGCATATACATATTCTGTATATTTGTGTTGACAGTTCGATGTCTATCTGTGACTTGTGATTATTTGTATGATACATCTCGTGATATTGAGCTATCATCTGAACCTTATTGAACTGTATAGTATAAACTGTTAGGTTAGGCTGATTTCTGTGCATGTTGTAGTCTAGAGGTTCGGTTGGGTTGGAAATGGAGTTCGTGTATTCTATTAGATTTACTTAGTTTTTCTAGTTAGCTTGATGGGTACCGCGTTGTTTGGTACTCACTCTTGCTTCTACACTTGTGTAGGTTCTGGGTTGGACTTTGATCATTATCTCCTTCTGATCATTCGAGGCTTCTAGGATTTTTGAGAGAGGTAGCTATTGACATCCAGCATACTCTCGGCTTTCCTGTACTTTTATGCTATACTCTACTTAAGAGTTGAAGACATAGTGAGACTTGTACTTCATTTCAGTTTTATTTTCTTTAGCGGCTTGTACACGTGACAATCAATCTTTGGGGGTACTTAAATTTGAAAGACTTCCTCTTTTATTTATTATTTACTTATTTAGATTGTTTCCTCTTTATTCTTCATAAATATTGGATTTTAGGCTGACTTGTCTGATTGGAGAGGACAGGTGCCATCACACCCAAATTCGGGTCGTGATAAATTGGTATAAGAGCCTAGGTTCATAGGTCTCACGTGTACAAGCCAAGTCTAAGTAAAGTCTTGAGGATCGATATAGAGACGTCTGTAATTATCTTCGAGAGGCTTGAAGACTGTTAAGAAATTTCCTTTATTCATTCTTTCTTATCGTGCCAAGTCATTATCGCTAGTGCTGAGTGTGACATATTTTTTTGGCAGAGGCTAAGGACCAAATCTACGTCTATTGTTAGAGGAGAGGCAGTCCCTGAGACAATTGTTAAGGACCAAGTTAGGGGTAGAAGTAGGGTCGAGTCAGAGGTTGAGGATGTGGAGCGGTTGCCGGTAGAGTTCGTGCCCGAGAAGCGGGACCTGCCCGAGGTCGTGCTAGAGAGGCCTCCCTAGAGTCACAAGTTGAGATTGGTGAGGACCAAGTTCTTCCAGAGCCTGCACCATCGTTGCTTTAGGAGACCTTATTGAGGATGTTGGGTATGTTGGAGAGTTTCACTCAGGGCACACCGCAGGGTTCACAAACTAGAGTTGGTGTACAGACTGCAGAGCAACATCAGGTCCCAGTGGTTCAGGTTCAGGTGGGCCAGCCACCATTGGTTCCCGTACTAGCTACCGATGCACAAATTGCTCTAGATATGATTATGACTATAGTTGATCAGCAGTGCTATGAGAGGTTTCAGAAGATGAAATCACCCCATTTCCAGGGTGGTAAGAGTGAGGATACACATGATTTTTTGACATTGTGTTGTGAGATGTTAGAGGAACGAGCATGGCTGATGCCTGGGGTATTTGATTTGTTGCACTCCAGCTCCGTAGGTCAGCCAGGGAGTGGTGAAGGATATTCATGAGGTCCAAACAAATTGGATTCCCTCCGGTTGAGTGGGGAGTTTTTTCTAGTGCTTTTGAGGATTGCTTCATCCCATGAAGCGTACGGGAGGAGAGTAGACTAATATTTGAGAGTTTGAATCAGGGCAGAATGTCAGTTGCTGAGTATGAGACCCATTTCTGCTAGTTGTTGAGGCATGCTACAATGTTGATCCCGGATGATATGGAGAGAGTCTGCAAGTTTGTGAAGGGTTTGACCTTCTCTATTCGATCCTATGTGTTCAGATTGGCCCGTAAGGGGGATTCCTTCTAATCCATTACGAGTACCACTAAGGTGGCAAAATTGATGGTTAGAGAGGAGTTTGGGGACCCCAAGAGGGCCCGTGCTAGTGGTTAGTTTTCGGGTACCTCATCTGGAGGTAGAGGTTCACATAGGGGCGACAATCAGTTTTAGCACCAGAGGCCTGTTCATGCTTCTATGCTAGCAGCCAACGATGGGAAGTTAGTCCGAGGATCTCAGAGTTTGGGCTGAGGTGGTTATGGTATTTCATCAGTGTCATCACAGCAATCTCCTATCCCAAGGTCATGTTTTAGTTGTGGAGATTCAAGTCATTTGATGTGCCAATGCCCACTACAGACTCATTCAGGGCCCTATCACACTTATTCAGTGGCTTCAAAGAGAAATTCAGTGCCTCCGACTAAAGGTTAGGGTAGAGCTCAGATAGGTAGAGGTGGTAGAGCCTCTGGGGTGGTGTTGTGGTTCTGCGAGGTAGGGGTACGATTTAGGCGGGTGGTGGTAGAGGAGCTCAGTGCTATGCTTTTCCTGAGAGGCTCGAGGCTAAGTCTTCTGATATGGTCATTACAGGTATCATTTCGATTTTCCATCAATCTGCATCTGTGTTATTTGATACTGGATCTACATTCTCCTATGTGTTTACCTATTTTGTATCTGGGTTTAATATGACTTGTGATCGCGTGCCCGTGCCTGTACATGTCTCTATACCTGTGGGTAAGTTCTTAGTGGTGGATCGAGTGTATCGATCCTGTATTATTTCTTTAGCCGGGTATGATAGTTGGATACACATGATTACACCAGGGATGGTAGACTTTGATGTGATATTGGGTGTGGATTGGTTTTCTCCTTATCGTGTTATTCTTGATTGCTATGCTAAGACCATGGCCTTAGCGATACTGGGTGTTCCAAGGATCGAGTGGAAAGGCACTAGTGGTTCCTACCCTAGTTAGGTCATCTCCTAAATGCATGCTCAAAGATTGATTGATAGAGGATGCATGTCTTATTTGTCTTTTGTTCGAGATGCTAGTGCTGAGTCACCTCCCATGGAGTCTATTCTTGTAGTTAAGAATTTTGACGATATGTTTCCTATTGATCTTTCGGGAGTTCCTCCGGACAGAGATATTAACTTTGCTATTAACTTTGAGCCAGGCACTAAGCCTATCTTTATTCCACCTTATCGTATAGCTCCGATAGAGTTGAAAGAGTTGAAGGACCAGGTGCAAGATCTATTAAGTAAGGGATTTATTTGCCCTAGTGTATCACCTTGGGGTGCACCAGTTTTGTTTGTGCAGAAGAAAGATGGGTCTATGAGGATGTGCATCAATTATAGACAGTTGAACAAGGTGACAGTTAAGAACAAATATCCTCTTCCTCGTATTAATGATTTGTTTGATCATCTTTAGGAAGCGGCCTTGTTCTCCAAGATAGATTTGAGATTCGGGTACCATCAGTTGAGAATTAGACTATCAGATATTCCTAAGACCGCTTTCCAGACTAGTTACAACCATTATGAGTTTTTGGTTATGTTATTTGGGCTGACCAACCCCCTAACAATGTTCATGGAGTTGATGAATGGGGTGTTTAGGCCGTATCTAGACTCTTTTGTGATTATTTTCATTGATGATATCTTGGTGTACTCTAAGATAGAGAAGGACCATTCTAGTCATTTGAGGTTGGTGCTTCAGAAGTTAAGGGAGCAGAAGTAGATGGCAAGTTCTCCAAATGTGAGTTTTGGCTTGATTCCGTGGCATTTCTAGGGCAAGTGTCCAAGGAAGGTATCAGGTGGATCCGACCAAGATTTTGGCAGTTAGAGGCTAGACCAGACTTACTTCCCCTACCGAGATTCAAAGTTTTATGGGTTTGGCTGGATATTACTCACACTTCATTCAGGGATTCTCTACTATTGCAGCCCCATTGACTAGAATGACTCAAAAGACGGTATATTTTCATTGGTCTGATGAGTGTGAGGCGAGCTTTCAAAAGCTCAAGGCCTTATTGACTTCAGCTCCTATTTTGACCTTACTAGAGAAGGGTGTAGACTTCACTGTGTATTGTGATACTTCTGGTGTTGGTTTGGGTGGAGTTGTGATGAAGAAAGGAAAGGTAGTTGCATATGCATCTTGACAGTTGAAGGCGCATGAGAAGAACTACCTTACCCATGCTCTAGAGTTAGCAGCAATGGTATTTGTGTTGAAGCTATGGTGTCATTACTTGTATGGTGTTCATTATGAGGTATTCACTAATCATCGAATTCTTCAGTATATATTGAGCCAGAGGAATCTGAATTTGAGACAACGTATATGGCTTGAGTTATTAAAGGACTATGACATGACTATCTTGTATTACTCATGGAAGGCCAATGTAGTGGCCGATGCTTTGAGTAGGAAGGCTCCTAGTATGGGGAGTCTCGCTGAAATTAGTGTTGATAGAAGGCCCCTGGCTAGAGATGTTAAGAGATTAGAAAATAGTCTGGTTCGATTGCGAGTTTCTGAGGAGAGTGGAGAATTTATTGCTTTTATTGAGGCCCGCTCTTTCTTAGTTGACCAGATTTGGGAGAGGTAGTTTGATGATGAAAAACAATGTCTCATTCGAGACAGATGTTGAGGGGTGAAGCCAAAGAGCCTAGACTTGATTTAGAGGGTTTCTTGAGGATTGGAGGTTGGATTTATGTGCCTAAGGTGGGAGATTTGATCAAATTGATACTAAAGGAGGCTCATTGCTCTCGATACTCTATTCATCTAGGTGCTGCAAAGATGTATCATGACCTTAGTCAGCATTATTGGTGGTGTGGGATGAAGAAGGACATTGCAGAGTTATGTCCAAGTGTTTGACCTGTCAACAGGTCAAGTGTGAGCACCAGCGGTCTGGAGGTGTGAGTCAGGGGATGTTTATTCCTACTTGGAAATGGAAGCGGATCACCATAGACTTCATTGTGGGTTTGCCTCTCACAGTGGATGGTTATGATTCTATATGGGTGGTGGTTGACAGAATGACCAAGTCTGTCCATTTTATTCCACGTAAGGTGAAGTATACGGCTAACAGACTAGCTTAGTTGTATATCAGTCAGATCGTTTGGCTTCATGGAGTTCCAGTATCCATTATTTCAGATTGAGATTCAGTGTTTACTTCATACTTTTAGTAGGATTTACAGGAGGGCCTGGCAACTAGGCTTGATATGAGTATAATTTTTCACCCACAGATTGATGGCCAGTCCGAGCGGGTGATTTAGGTGTTGAAGGACATGCTCCGAGCTTGTGTTATTGATTTTGGTGCTAGGTGGGATCAGCATTTTCCTTTAGCAGAGTTTGCCTACAACAACAGTTATCATTCCAGCTTAAGATGGCCCCATTCGAGGCTTTATATGGTAGGCGGTGTCGATCTCCTATAGGATGGTTTGATTCAACTGAGATGGACTCTTTAGATATGGATTTTCTCATAGATGCCATAGAAAAGGTTCGGATTACCCAGGATAGGCTCTTGACAGCCTAGAGTAGGCAAAGAGCTATGCGGATAGGAGGCTTCGACAGTTGAAGTTCATGGATGGTGACCATGTTTGGCTCTGAGTGTCGCCCATAAAACGTGTGATGCGGTTCGGGAAGAAGGGCAAACTTAGACCTCAGTTTATTGGCCCATTTGAGAATTTGGGGTGAGTGAAAGATGTGGCTTATAGATTGGCCCTGCCAACTAGCTTATCAGAGGTACATCATATGTATCATGTTTCCACGCTCCGAAAGTATGTTTCGGACGAGTGTCATGTATTATCTCTTGACATGGTAGATGTAACATCCCTTAAAATGCTCATAAGTGCCTTAAGAATCCCTTAGGAGTAGTCCGCTCGCGTAACGTATTTTCCTTATTCTTTTTGGCAAATCCTAGTCTAGAATGTCGATCGAGGGGTTAAAACCTGCGGGAAAATGGTCTCGATGGATTTTTAGGACTTGTGTACCGAAATATAAATTTTGTCAAAAATTACACAAAACAGTAAGGTGTGCGGAAGCTCTGCATCGCCCACTTGTTCCCATTCAGTGTAATTTTTTTCCGAGTCAAAATTTAGCCGAAATTCCATTCGCTAAAAATTGGCCTATCCGGGAGCAGCTCCACATCGCAGACCTGGGCAAGAAATTTTGCCCGTATTCAATTTTTAAGTAAGGGCACTTTAGACTTTTCCCTAATTGTTAGTTAATGAACCTAGACGTTTTCAGGGCCTAATTCTACTCTATAAACTACCCTAAATCCTTAATTCCATTCATTCTTCTATAATTCACTTACTCAAATATTTCTCTCTCTACAAGAGCTCTCAAGGAATCCATTGAAGAGTTCAAAAAAATTTACTCAAGCCCTCCATCAAAACTCTCAAATTCTTTCAAATTCCTTGGTTTTCTTACTCAAGGTATGTGGGTATTGATTCATGGATTCTTTCATCCATGAAGCCCAATCAATTTCTCAAGTTTTCTATTAAATTCCAAGTATGGAATTTTATGGGTTTATGATCTCTATTCCAATTGCATGAATTATGATTCAAATTATGATTATGAGTCTATTTTGATATAAATTGATGGTTATTGCATTGAATTGAAGAGTTTTTCCATGAATTTTCCTATATTGATCTTTAAGGTTCATGTTATGAATTATGTGTATTTTCAATTATACTTCCAAATGATATTATCTTTACGAATTATGTATGGGCTAATAGAAAGTATATGATCATGCATGTTTTCAAGTCAATTTCATGATTTTCAAGTCAATTGATCATGCATTCATGTTTTACCCTAATTTCACAGTATGAATTATGATTATGTATTTCAATTATGATCATTGACTATAATTATGTTTCAAATTATGATTTTCATGCAAATTATGGAAAAATGACTTAGGGAACAATGTGGTGCCTTAAGGCCTAATGATATGAACTATTTATGTATGATTTGTAATGTGGAACGACAATACCTGCATTGCTCTTATGTTATGAAAATGAGCTACTTTATGATTTCAAACCTATGATCATGATTATGATATATGTCCATTACGATTCTCATGCTATGAATGTATTTCGTGAGATTTGACTTAGCACCAAATATGGACTTGAGGTAGGGGATTGAAATATGGGTCCCTTATATAAAGTCTCTTGTCCCATAACTACATGCCACCGTAGGATTTCCCTTTTTGACCTAGCTAGTGGATCCACATATAGCGTAAGTTATGACTCGCCTAGCGGGGTAGAGTCTACCTTGGCAAGTAGATTCCCTTTTTTCTTCATTGTATGGGGAGACAACGGGATTCCATGTTATAACTCGCATGGTCTTATTTTCGGTTATGGTTTCTATCCCACATATGTATGGTCTTTTTATATTTTAAATGAATAATCCTATTCTTTACTTTATATGATAATCTTATGGTTTATTATGACTTGATCCTTCTTGTGACTACGTATAATTTTTACTACTTCTATCATGCTACTTAAAATAGTCATTTTCACAAACATGGTTTTCTATGCATTGCATTGCCTACATACTTAGTATATTCAAACATACTAATGCATACTTTTTGCCTACATTATATCACAATGTAGAGTCAGGCACTCTATCCTCTCTCCATGGCTAGTTGGTGTTTCATTGAATATTAGTGTGGTAAGTCCTCATGTTTCGAGGGAAACCCGAGTCATTTTTTTCTTTATTGTTGTTCTTAGACTACGATGATGTTTAAAGACTATTCTATGTAGTTTCATTACTTTCTTTGAGGGTGAGCTTGGAGCATGTCCTAGTCCTCGCCTATGTAGTCATGTAGAGGTATGTTGGGCATATGTATAAGAAGTCTATATTGTCATGATTCTCTTTAGATGTGCTATATTCTTGGAATTTTATGAGTTTCCTCTTATTGTTTACCTTATGTATGCTTATGATATGCTAAGAGGCTTGGTTGGGCTTTCTTCGGAAATCCTAATTGCCGTGTCACATCTAGGCCCTAGTTTGGATCGTGACAGCAGAGTTAGGTCAAGATTTGACTTTTGAGGAAGAGCCCATAGCCATTCTTGATAGACAGGTCTGTAAACTTAGGATCAAAGAGGTAGCTTCAATGAAGGTATAATAGAGATACCGCTCAGCCGGAGAGGCGACTTGGGAGTCGGAGGACGATATGCGGGCCTGATATCTATGAATTTTTGAGGCTTCAGGTACTTTCTTTTACTTTATGTTCGAGGAAGAACATGATTTTTAGTGGTGGATGATGTAATGACCCTGAAGGTCATTTTTGGAAAATTTCATAAAAATACTAGTGTACCCCTCTCGGTAGTTTCTCCGAGTCATATTTGATTGATATTTGATGACGGTTCCATAGTTTTCTTGAAAAGTTGAGATTTTTGGTAAACTTTGAGTCTTAGAAGTTTAGAATGGCTCAAAAGTGGTATTTGAGGTCATTTAAAGTTTTGAGTCTCAAAATAGAATTTCATCAATTCCACTAGTTTCGGAACGTTGAAATTGGTCTGGGAGAATTGACGAAATCACATTTGGGGTCATATCATAGATTTAGGTGGAGTTGGAAATATTTTAGTTTTGGCCAAAGGTTTGACTTTGGTTACATTTAGGGATCAGATGCTCGAAACTAAATTCTGATGACTTCGTTAGATTCATAGGGTGATTTTAGGTCTAGGGAGAGTTCTTGTGTATTGTTTGAAAGCCCCGATGGCATTTTGATTATTTGAGGCATAAAGTTGTTTTAGTTGAGACTTTTTGGTTTTCGGGTATAGGAGGCCTCAAAATTAAATTTTAATGGTTTCACTGAGTCCAGAACGTCGAGTTTAGTAAGGTGGCATATATGGGTTGTGTATACGGGATTCCAATCGAATTTCGAAGGTCAATCAGAGAATTTAAAACTTAGAGAATCTGCTGTGTATTTGCAATCTGGTGCTGGGATAATTGTCCTTCGTGATCGTGTAGGACTAGTCGTGATCGCGAAGCACCACGTGGGTAATTCATCACGATCGTGAGGCTCACTCCGCGATCACGAGGGTCAATTAATGAGTTCACCCTCTGACACATTGCGATTGCGAGGAACAAGTCCTTGCGATCGCGAAGAGTAAAATGTGCCTGGACAGTGTTCTTCCTAAAGAATGAGAATTAGATCATTTTCCCCCATTTTCAAACTTTGAGAGCTCGGGGGCAAGTGATTCAAGTGGGGTTTTGTGTAAAAACGTGTGGGTAACTGATTTCAACCCATTCACTTAATTTTTCGTTGATTATATAGCAATTTTCATCTTCAATATGTGGTTTTGAGTCAAAATTTTGAGGGTTTTCAAGAAAACATGATTCCAATGTTTTGATGATTGTGAGCTTGTTTTAAGTCCAAATCCACTTCCGTTTTAGTTCATGTAAAAAAAATGATTTTTTTTTCTCATTTTCGGAATTGGTTTTTTCGGGCATTTTGGATCAGTTTGGACCCAGTTTTCAAAGATATGATTTGGATATTGTTGGTTCTATATTTTGATTGAAAACTTGAATTTGCATAGATTATGGTGAATTGGAGTGCATTCGGAAGGGGAAAGCTCATGAGGATTGATCGAACGCATATTGGCTAAGGCAAGTGGATTCTTAAAACTCTGTGAATCTCTTAGAATTTCTGAATATCCCGTTGTATATGTGTGTTAGGAAGTACGGGGATGAAGTTATGTGTTTAATTGTGATATGAACTAACTTAAAATAAATTGATGGACTTAATAAAAAATGATGTATGTTATTATTGAGAGTGGAATTATACATGCCGTAATCTAGATATCTAGGTGTATTTGGTGAAATACTTGATAGACTAATTGTGATGCAGTTTGTTTGAATTGATTATTCCTCATTACTTATGTGAACATGTTGTTTGCATTGGTTCTAAAACACTGTGATAAGAGGTATATGATTCTGAGATCGAGGTCATTTCCGATTAGATATATGATATTGCCGAGGTAATTTTTGACAAGAGATTGATAGGTCGAGGTCATTTTTGATGAAATAATATTGTCGAGGTCATTTTTGGTGGAGTTGCATGATCGATATTATTTTCGATGAGGTTGTGGGATCGAGGTCATTTCCGATTAGAGATTATAAGACCGAGTTCATTTCCGATCAAAGTTTATTATGCCTAGGTCTTTGCCGGCTATTGCATACATGCATGATCATTTGAGTGTGCATATACATAATCTACATATTTGTGTTGACAGTTTGATATCTATTTATGACTTGTGAGTATTTATATGATACATCTCTTGATATTGAGTTGTGATCTGAACCTTATTGAACTGTATAGTATAAACTGTTAGGTTGGGCTGATTTCTGTGCAGGTTTTAGTCTGGAGGTTTGGTTGGGTTGGAAAAGGAGTTCGTGTATTCTATTAGATTTTACTTAGTTTTTTTGGTTAGCTTGATGGGTACCACGTTGTTTGGTACTCACTCTTAATTCTACACTTGTATAGGTTCTGAGTCTGGACTTTGATCACCGTCTCCTTCTGAGCATTCGAGGCTTTCAGGATTTTTGGGCGAGGTAGCTATTGACATCCAGCATACTCTTAGCTTTCCTGTATTTTTATGTTTTACTCTATTTGAGAGTTGAAGACATAGCGAGACTTGTACTTTATTTCAGTTTTATTTTCTTTAGCGATTGTACATGTGACAACTAATATTTGAGGGTAATTAAGTTGAAAGACTTCCGCTTTTATTTATTATTTACTTATTTAGATTATTTCTGCTTTATTCTCTATAAATACTGAATTTTAGGCTGACTTTTCCGATGGGAAAGGATAGGTGCCATCACACCCGGGTTCAGATCGTGACAATAATTAAGAGTTATAGTCTTCCATATCATCTTACAGGACCAAGAAGCATTTCACTATACATCTGCTTTATTTAAGTAATATTTTTGTATCACTTTTGCCTGTTAACCAATTCAGGAACTCCAACAATTGACAAAAGTCCTCTATCTCCCAATTATTCAAATTTTTTCTAAAGTCAGCACTCAGCCACAATATCATATTTTTTTGTTTAGCAATTAAGAAGAAGAGAATATTATCCTTCAAGCATTCATCTTCAACCTACAAATTTGTCCAAAATCTACTTTTCAATGCATTTTCCACCTCCAGTCTAGTGAACTGGTTGAAATATTTCCAATTTTACTTGTATAATAATTCTTCACCCATTTTTTTTCATGAATGACATTAATCAATTTCTTCTATATTTCACTGGCCTTCATAAAGTACCTCCAATGCCATTTGAACAACATGCTTATATTGTGTGCTATAAATTTTTTCACATCCAACATATCTCCCTTGTTGTCCTTCACAACCATCTGTCATTTGACTAAATAAAGTTATCCTTACCTGCATTAACATTCCATAGAAATATATTTTTCTCTTCAATGTAACTTACATTTAAAAGAGGAACATTAGGTATATGTTGACATTCAGTTTAATAAGCCACTATAAAAAACCAGAAATTAGTTAAAACTTTGTTGCTAATCCATCACTTAATAGGATTAGTGATAGATTTTGATGTTTATCTATAGAATTTATCTTTCACTAATTCTTGTTCATTTAGTAGTGCTCTATTAATGATATTACTACCCCAAAGAATATATCTTGTTTCTTCCATAGAGTGAGTTTATCGTTCTTTTCTGTCTGAAATGACCTTGCCAAATAGTTTTATCATACTTTTCTGTCTCAAGTGAAGCCTCAGATAAACCGTGAAAGTATTTTCTAACTTACATCCCAGGATATCAACAAATTCCTCTATGCATTCGTCAACATTAATATGGAAAATACTATTTTTTGTCAGGGTTTTTTTTATAACCTAAAGATTTCTTCAAAAGAGAGTGAATCCCTCTAAGATATAATCATCGCTGCCTATATGG